>NC_055999.1:68617781-69224659 GCF_018446385.1 Zingiber officinale
CAATACACTCTAAGTGTACTAGTGTAATTATATAGTTAAGATAAACTAATACCTAATTACACTACGACCTTCAAATGGTTTGTTCCTTTCCATCTTGGTCGTGAGCTACTGTTTTTAATTTATAAAGAACCGATAACACGATCTTCTGTGTGTGACACCACACACTATGTTATCTACAATATAAATTAATTGAACATCCACATTTGGTATATATAAATGTAGACACTTGACTAATGTGATTCTTATAAATGTTTATACAAAAGCTAGGCTTTTAGTATACACTCCAACACCTACATATCCTCGAATTATACTAGAATTTTTTAGTTCACTAGATGTTCACTTTGCTAATGAAGATGATTTTGTTGGCAAGATTACTTTTAGACTAATGAATCAAGAGTTTTAGTGGGCATTTAGTGATTTCAAAAATTATTTTGGATTGTCTACCGGTAACTCTAGTAGGTTTGGCTCAAGATTTAATTGGAATCATTTTTGGAATTTGGTTACTAGATTAGATCAACCCTATGAGCCCTCTAGAGCTAAAGCTTCTCATATGCAAAATCTCATTTTTAGATATTTACATCGTGTCATGAGTAAAACTATTTGGTAGAGGGGAAAGTGATGGAGTTATAAATAAAGTAGAACTTTATGCTCTGTGGGCTATATTACATAAGGTTGACTTTGATTCCGATTTCCATTTTTTGCAAACCTTGGTGAGAGCCAGAAGGCATCCTCGGGATCGATTGTTTTTGGTGGCTTGATTATTCAAATAGTTATAAATTTGGAACTTGATCTAGATGGGTTGGAAGTCATTCATGGCAATAACATGATAGACATTGATGCATGTCTTGCTATGAAAATGATTTGTCGGGATGAGAATGGTTTTACTTTTCCTAGGAAGAATGATTTTCCATTACCTCTTCCTTATCCCGAGTGCACCTCTATCCGCAACCCTGCTAATTGGGTAATCACTGATAGAGATCCTGAGAATATTCCTTCCATATCTGGAGACACAGAGCCCCACCTTGAGCCCTCTTAATCTGGACATCCGCAGCCTTCCGAATATCCGGAACCTGCTAGGCACTCTTTTGCCTATGGTACGGGTAGTTCCAGATTTGATTTTTTTTTATTTTCATGCATCTCTAGACTCACTTCATGAGAAGCAGGATCCCCAACGAGTAATGTTGGAGGGTCACTTTTCTTTATCAGATGGCCAGTTTAGAGAAGTACGGAATCATTTTCAGTTCACGAGGAATTTTCAAGGTCAAGTGGCCGAATTTGTTCAGGACTATGATATTGATCAAGCTAGAATGAGAGAATTTATGCAGGGCATGAGTATTACTAGTCAACAAGTAGATGCCCTCTATGAGTACCATAGGATCCTAAGTGAGACTCTAGGTTTTCCTAGCTTTCCTATTAGATGTCCACGTAGACCTCCTTTCCCTCGTCCACCTCCACCACCATTTTGATTTCATCGGGATGATGAAAAGTATTAGTCTGGGGGGTGATCTGCAATCTAAAAATTTTTCTGCAATTTTTTGCATTCTCTATTTTTGTTTTTGTTTTGCATTTGTTTTGTTTTGCTTGGATAATTTTTGATAGTCATTTGACTGTCTTTTGAAAAATTCTATGGCATTCCTATTGAAGAAAACATCAATCCTCACTTTTATGCTTACTTGTTCAAAAGCAAAATTGTTTGCACGTTCTTTATCTTGATTCATGATATTGTAAATGATGCTAGTATGTTTAGTGTACCTCTTTTTTCTATCTTGAGTAGCATGATGTGAGCTAAGTATCATATAGAAATAAATTTGAGTTTTGGCTTAACCTTAAGGATCTTACTTTCACTTCACTTTACTTGAGCTTGAATAGTTGATATCATTGAAATAGTCATGATTCAGCCTATTTGTTTAGTACTTGGTTTCCATGTTAATTTCTCAAACTTCATTTTGGCTACTAGATGAGGCTCGAATCTTGAAAGCTCATTTGGAAAAATCAAAATATCCCAACTTTTGTGTCTATGAACTTATGTGTTTAAGTGTTGCACAATGCAATCACTTAGTGTAAAAAAGGTGCATGATGATGAAAAACAAAGAAGAAAAAAGTGTTGAGAAAAAAAAGGGGATATAAAAAATAGTTGTCGTGAGTGAAAACTAGCAAGTCACCCCTTTGAGACCGAGTTAGGTTATTGGGAAAATGACTTCTATGGTTCTCCTGATATCGAGCACGCCTTTGAGACCCTGGGTTGATTGAGAAATATGAACCAAGTGTGTGGCAGGTAAGTGTCTATCACCGGAAACATTAGGAACTCAATTGGATGACGACTAAACTAGGACCAATATTGAAACTTGAAGGGTTTTGAGTTACTTATTTGCACCGTGCACAAAAGACTTATGCTTAAGCCATACTTGGTTTATTTCTATGATCATGCTTATTAATGAAACTTTTTAATAGAGTTAGGAAAGTGTACTAAGGATTATGATGCATTATTGAATACATGAATCTTGATTGCGACATTTTACTTGAGGACAAGCAAAAGTTTAAGTCTGGGTGTGATGTGCGTAGATTTTATACACTTGTTTAACATATTTTGACGCACATTCTTATATTTTATACATGCTTTAGATATGCACTTTCATGCTCCTTACTTTACTTTTGGCATAAATACTTTTCTTTGTTCGGAGATCTGCTCTTGTGTGTTTTATGCTTTCAGGAGTCAAATTGGAAGAAGAATTGATGTTCGTAGCCAATTCTACGATCAAATGCAGGAAAACGACTTTGGCAATGTGTGCCACACGGCCTTGCAAAGGGGAATGGTTTTGGCCATGTGGTGATGGTAGGGTCGTGTAGCATCAACAGTAAGGGAGTGTGCCTTGGCCGTGTGAAGCTTACATGGTCGAGCCACCTTTTCATGCCAGCCAGTACACGACCGTGTGCGCCACACGGCCGTGCAGCCTTTTCAGAGCCAAAAAATGGCATGACCGTGTGTGCCACACGGCTATGCAACACTTCCAGAGACAGAAATTGGCTAGGCTGTGTGGATTTACACGACCGTGTAAGCAGGCAAAAGCAGAACATGGCATGGCCGTGTGACCTTAGCCGAGAGGAGGAGCGCCCTGACCGTGTGAATCTCACACGGCCGTGTCCTAGGCCGTGTGGCACCCAAATTCCCTCTTCTATATAAAGGGTTTCCCCCTCTTTGAAAGGGGAGGCTCTCCCTTTGGGGAGATCAATTCTTGGACCCGATTTCCACCTATTAGGAGGTGTTTTCCGTCCAAGATTCGACTCCAAGGGCGGTGGATTGGTTCCGGAGGTCACTCGTCATATTGAGATAAGCGTTCCTTTCTATTTTCTTGATTTAGATCGGAATGTCTTCAATCCTCTCGTCTTCAGTTCGTTTCCTATTTTTTATGGAGCAGATTCCTTTATTCTAGAATGGAGGGAGTATTGGTGATGTAAATTGATGTAAGATTCATGGATTTGCCATCTTCTTGATTCAAGGATGTTGTTATGTTTTATATCAATCAATCTTATATGGATTGTTGTGTTTTATGCCCTAATATCATTCTTGATTGGTTGTTTGTATTTCTTGTGGAATCTTTTAGAAGAATTCTCTAGATTGTATTGCCGCGAGGCGTCGCGACAGGGTTGCCCCATTAAACGAACATTTAGGGGATTACTTTGAGAGGATGAAGCAGGAGTAGGATGGATTGATATGCTAAATTCAATATCTTATTGTGGATTGATTAGTGATAATATTTCTATGTTGTATGACTGAGGGGCGTCGTGACAGGGCTACCCCATTAAATGGGCTTCATAGGGATCATAACTATTTGATTACTTAAGGTTTAGATATGAGTCCTTGATCGGTGTTTTCTGCAGGAAATAGCCGGTGACTTCTTGCAAACACATTTCAATATGATAGGATTTGTAGATCGCTTTACATTAATGAGTATCACTAAGAAACCAAATCTCCTAGAACCTTCACAAAACTAAGTTTCTACATTTAACTTTGACTTCTAATCTTTAGTTGTTTCTTAAGACATATAATCTCTTCACGATTATTAGCTAATTCGCTTTTGAGACATCTTTAGTGCTTATAACCAGTCCCTATGGATTCGATATTCTTTTATTACTGACGATGTAACCGTACACTTATGGTGATGTAACACTTATCCCTCAATCTTTCTCTATCCTAGCTGGTTTCATTATTGTTTCTCAATTGCTTAAATTTCCATTGTCTCCTCGCTTGTTCCATCATGTTTTCGTCCTCGCCAATTGGAAGATAGCCTTTTCAAATTCTAGAGTCGTCCTAAGGCTATTTTGTTTAATAGAATACCAGCACAAGAAGAATGGAGATATAAATTCTTCTTTTTATGCCTTCCGTCTCCTCCTCCATATCCTATAACCTGGCAGTGAAATCTTCCTACTCTCCCTAATGCAAAAGATATATTTGCTTATCCGACCTTCCATGCCTCAATGTTAAAACTAAAGCGTGCCAAATTTAGTCTACCGGCGTTAATCGCTGAAGGTTTACTATTTTCCTTTGGAATAAGTTCTGTTGATACAGAATTAGATGTTTCTTTCGGTAAGTTAAATGCTTTTTTCATGTTTATTTGTTACCCTTAAATTGGTCCTCTCATAAATTTATGATTTTTTGTTTCTTTCAGTTGACGCCATTCTCCCAGCTCTCATGTATAGAAATGCAAATTTGAATAGATCATTTTTAACTAAGCTGGGAGAGGACTTGTTAAAAAATTGTTGCCTCAACCACGTTCCTTCCAACCTTGGACTACTTCCTCCTAGTGAAGTACCTACGGAGAACTCTGAATCTTCCGAGGAAGAATGCTCCTTCATCGCCCAATAGAAAATACTAAATATTGACAAACACACTCCTCTTGGGCTTACCATCCCTATGCTTGAACAAATCCCCATTGCCCCTTCCGAGATTTCGTATGAGAGAGGTAAGGAACTTGTGTCTTATACTCGCATTCGTTCTAATTCTTCCCTTAATATGATGCAACCTGGCTTACTTATTTCAACTGTTCTCCTAGTTATCCCTGCTTCTGAGATAATTCTGAATGTACCTGTATCCTCCCCACTTCCCCAAATTCTTCCCTCTTCTTCTTCAGAGCAAGAGCTAAGAGAACCCCTTGCAAGAGATCTCCTAGCTCTACCTCCCAGGGTATTTCTATTGAGTCAAATCCTGGCTTCCTACCTCCTGCTTTACCACTTCCAATTCCTACTACTTCTAGTGTTAGGACATTATTCCCTCTCCTTGAACCTTTGCCTACCCCTTCTGCAAGGCCTTCAACCTCTGTCCCTCCTCAAGTTTTTTTTAGACAAGCCCAAGGATTACCTTCTTTGTTGGGACAACAAGATCCTACTCCTATTTCTTATGGGCTTCTCCAATTAAAAGGTCCCTTAGTTGAGTCTTGGCTATAATGTCAGGCTTTTATGAAGGGAAAAAACATTTTTGATCGAGTTGATGACCACAATTGCCAAGCTACCACTATAAGTATTCTGAATGTGTTTTCTTAGTTTTCCTAATTTTCTTAGCTTGTGGTTTTAGACTATAAATGTGTTATTATTATATTCAATTTTTTGCCTCAAGCCTATATATGGGTCACCTGACCGCTGAATTAGAGAGGGAAAACAATGCTTTGAAGAATCAAATAATAGCTTTAAGGGCAGCTCCGCCTCCTCTCAGCAATGAGACTATTCAATTACGAGAAAAGATGAGCTCTCAAGATCAACATATGGCTCTTTTAGAGAAAGATCTACAAAATCATCGTCGGCTACTACAAGTCCGAGAAGGAGAAAAGAGGACACTGAAATTACAGATACAAAATTTGAATTCTAAATTGAACATTGAAGCATCCTTGAAGGATAAGGCTATTTCAGATGTCAGCCTCAGATCTTCTCTTCTAGAAAATTTTCAAACTTCCTACTCCAGATCTTCGGATGTAGCTCAAGAATTGGCCTCCCGAGACTTTGGTTTATTACAATTACAAGAGAGGCTAAAAGTTCAAGATTCTCAAGTAGATTTACTTACCGAGGAACTAGAACATGCCAAAACAAAGAGGGATAATTTCAAAGATAAAGCAGACTGCCTTGAATCAAAACTACATGCTTATAAGGCCAGTGAAGAGGAGCGTTGGGAGAGTGGACACCGACAGTATTTAGACTCTCCTGAATTTGGGAATGAATTTGTTGAACGCATTATAGGAACTTTAACTCATTCGACTGATGGAGTCCTTAGGCAACTACAAGAAGGAGGGTATTTACCTTAAGAACCTCCTCCTCGATTTATAGATCGTCGGTGGCTCAACAAAGAATTATCCAAAAATTTTCTTAGTAGTTTTAAGTGATCATTTAGTGGATGGACTGGTCATGGGTTAAGCTACTTGTACTTGTTTCCTTTATCCTATCTGAACTTGTGTCTATAAGAAATACTACTATTTTTTTTACTGATACTTGTATATTTTCCAAAGTAGTCTAAGTGTACTTGCAAATAAGTCCCTAAAACAAGCATGCAATAATCATAATATTAGAAATAAGCAGGTAAAGTAGGTAGTTGCATGTATGTACTCTATTCTTGAATTGTAAATGAATATCTAATACTTACTTGTTCACTGTTTTCTGATACTCATATATCTTCAAAGCTACTCCTGTTACACTTATAACAGATATAATGAATAACCAGTCATGTGGAGTAGTCATGAGATAACCTAATCTTAAGAGTGAATATATAACAGGTAAATAATCAAATATATGTACTTTTTCTTGTTTGCTCAAACTGAGAATATACTTGTAAAAATTGGTACTTATTTGTTTTTTGCAGATTATATATCTTTAAAATTTTTAGGCGAGTTGCCTTGATATAAAAAATTTTACCCGTTCTTATATTTCAGTTAGGCTTCATATCCCAAGTGAACTAAGAAGACATACAAGCTTTAGCACACTCTTGTATCTCGATCAGGATTGAATTACCGGGCAAATTTAAGTCGATGAATGAAGACCAAGGTGCCAATATATCTCCGTTAGGATTTTATTCCTGAGCAAATTTAATCTAATGAAATCTAAAGTATCATTACACTTTGGTCGGAATTGGGCTCCCGAGCAAATTTGAGTTGATGAATGAACCTCAGGGCGCTACTATACTTCGGTCGAAACTGGACTCCGAGCGAATTTGAGCATTATATCTCTATCAGAATTGTACTCCCGAGCGAATTTGAGTTGATTCAAGGTTTAAAGTTTCCGGTTCTCCTTAAGGAGGCCAGGCCGGTCACTCCTTAAGGTCCCCGATCGACTAGTGCTGAGTGGAGGAAGCACGCTCGAAAGTTTATAGTCATTGCTCGACTGTTAGGGGTTTAAAGTCTCCAGTTCCCCTCAAGGAAGCTAGGTCGGTCACTCCTTAAGGTCCCCAATTGACTAGTGCTGAGCGGAGGAAACACGCTCAGAAGTTTATAGTCGTTGCTCGACTATTAAGGGTTTAAAGTCTCCTGTTCCCCTTAAGGAAGCCAGGCTGGTCACTCCTTAGGGTCCCCGATCGACTAGTACTGAGTGGAGGAAACACACTCAGAAGTTTATAGCCGCTGCTCGACTGTTAGGAGTTTAAAGTCTTCGGTTCCCCTCATGGAAGCCAGGTCGGTCACTCCTTAAGGTCCCCGATCGACTAGTGCTGAGCGAAGGAAACACGCTCAAAAGTTTATAGTCGTTGCTCGACTATTAGGGGTTTAAAGTCTCCAATTCCCCTCAAGGAAGTCAGGTCGGTCACTCCTTAAGGTCCCCGATCGACTAGTGTTGAGCGAAGGAAACACGCTTAAAATTTTATAGTCGCTGCTCGACTGTCAAGGGTTTAAAGTCTCTGGTTCCCCTTAAGAAAGTCAGACCAATCACTCCTTAAGGTCCCCGATTAACTAGTGTTGAGCGGCGGAAACACGCTCGAAAGAAGAATCAATTTGTTTTTCCAAGGAGATATACGTGTTTTTTAAAGGATGGTCACTTGCATTCTTTCATGGTATTCAAAAATTAAAAGAAATACATGAATTACAGGCATACTTGCTAAGCTCTGTATGGTTGTAAGTGATTTGCATTCCAAGGCCGCTCGAGATTCCTCCCTTCCGCGTCTTTGGAGATAGTAGGAGCCCGAAGCAAGCTTCTGTATGACTTTGTATGGTCCTCCCCATTGTGGTGTCAATTTTCTAACATCCCCTACGGGCTTGATGTGCTTCCACACTAGATCCCCTACCTAGAAGAATCGTGGAATAACCCTTTTGTTGTAATTTTGCCTCATCCGTTGTTAATATGATATAAGGCGAGTTACTGTTTTGTCCCGAACTTCTTCTATTAGATCAAGCTCTATAAGAAGTCGATCTGCATTATCCTCATCATATAGTTGTCTTCGATCAGATTCCACCCCAACCTCAATGGGAACTACTGCTTCACGCCCATATACTAATTGAAATGGTATTATTCCCATAGCTTCTCTAGGAGTAGTACGATATGCTCATAACACACTAGATAACTCATCCACCCAACTACCATCAACATGATCCAATTTAGTTTTGAGTCCTCTGATAATTTCTCTATTAGTTACTTCTGCTTACCCATTGCTCTGTGGATACACCACAGAAGTGAATGCTTGTGTAATATCATACCCTGCACACCATTTTTTTATTCTTTCTCCTTGAAATTGTCTTCCATTATCAAAAACCAATTTATGTGGAATACCAAATCTACAAATAATATGTTGTCATAAGAATTTAATGACTATGTTTTCAGTTATTCTTGCCAATGGTTCAGCTTCCACCCATTTTGAGAAATAATCTACAGCCACCAATAGGAACCTTCTCTATGCAGTCGCCAAGGGAAATGTACCTACTATATCCATACTCCATTGATCAAAAGGACAAGAAACTATAGAAGTTTTCAATAGTTGAGTAGGATGATGTGAAAGATTCTGATATTTCTGGCAAGACATGCATGCTCTTATGAATTGAGCTGCATCTTCTTGTAGAGTAGGCCAAAAATATCTGACCAATAATATTTTATAGGCTAAAGATCTTCCTCTAATATGGCTTCCACATGAACCCTGATGAACTTCTCGTAGAACATATTGTATGTCTTCTGGTCCAATACATTTGAGCAGAGTACTAGAGAAAGCCCTCTTATAAAGATGATCACCCACCAGAGTATACTGAGTGGCCCTTTTTTTGAAAACTCTCGCTTGCTCTTCCTCTGCTGGTAGAATGCCCTATTGCAAGAATAATATAATGGGTGTTCTCCAGTCACCCTGTATTTCTATATCAACTTTCTCTCGATACAAGATAGTAGCACTGTTTGTTCCACAGGCCGATCCAGGTTCCAAGGTACTATTGCTGAAGCTAGTTTAGCTAACTCATCATCCACTTGGTTTTCCGATCGAGGTATCTTTTGTATATTCACTTCTTGAAATTCAACTTTCAGTTTATCAAATGCTTCTGCATATAACTTGAGTCGGTCATTGCTAATTTCAAAGTTGCCTGTTAACTGTTGTGCTGCCAACTGAGAATCATAATAAATCCATACTCGAGCAGCTCCTACATGTTGAGCAGCTTGTAAACCAGCTATCAATTATTCATATTCTGCTTCATTATTAGTGGCCTAGTAATTTAATCGAACGGAAAGCTGAACCCGGTCTTCTCTCGAAGATATAAAAAGAATTCCAATTCCACTGCCATGTCTAGTAGAATACCCATCTACTTAAATTTTCCAAGTTTCTTCCTCTTCTGGACCTTGTGCTTCTATTATAAAGTCCGCTAGACCTTGTGCTTTAATGGCCAAGCGGAGTTGGTATTGTATGTTATATTCACTGAGTTCAGTTGTCCATTTAATTAACCGTCCAGATGCTATAGGATTGAGAAGTACTCGGCCGAGAGTGCTATTAGTTAATACTATAATCACATGTGACAAAAAGTAAGGACGCAACATTCTTACTGTTAACACTAATGCATAAGCTAATTTTTCGAGTGTAGTATATCTACCCTCGGCTGCTTTTAATAAATGGCTTGAGAAGTACACTAGTTATTGCTCTTTACCCTCCTGCCTCACCAACACCGAGACTATAGTATGCTCATTTGCTGAAAGATAAATCCATAAAGTTTCTCCTACTACAGGCTTGGCTAAGACAAGGAGGGTTGACAAATAATCTTTTAACTCTTGGAATGCCTTATCACATTCTTCATCCCATTGAAATTTATTAGCCTTCCGGAGTATCTTGAAGAAATGAAAACTTCGGTCGGCCGATCGAGAAATGAAGTGAGATAAAGCAGTGATCCAACCGGTCAACCTTTGGGCTTCTTTCATGTTGCGTGGAGGTTCCATGTCATGGAGTGCTCGAGTTTTGCTAGGATTTGCTTCTATTCCTCATTTTGTCACCATATAGCTAAGAAACTTGCCACTTTTAGCTCCGAATAAACATTTGCAAGGGTTGAGCTTGAGTCCATATTACCGCAAGGTCCCACATGTTTCTTCTATATCCTTGCATAAATCATCAGCTTGCAGAGATTTAATTAGTATATCATCCATATATACCTCCATATTTATCCCAATTTACTTCCGGAAGACTTTATTCATAAGCCTTTGATAAGTTTTCCCTGCATTCTTTAATCCGAAAGGCATAACATTATAGCAATAAGTACCTTCGACTGTTATAAAACTAACCTTTTCTTGATCATCTTTAGCAAGGGCCACTTGATGATAACCCTGATAAGCATCCAGCATACAAATATATTCACAGCCCGCTGTAGAATCCACCACTTGATCAATGTGAGGCAATGGATAGTAATCTTTCGGACAAGCTTTATTGAGATCTCGAAAGTCAATACATACTCGCCACTCATTTCCTGGTTTAGAGATCAGGACCACATTTGCTAGCCAACTAGGGAATTGAACTTCCCAAATATAACCTGCCTCTATTAATTTGTCCACCTCCTCCTTGATGATTTGGTTTTGCTCAACTCCAAAATCCCTCTTCTTTTGTTTGATAGGTCGAGAATCTGGATATACATGTAATGAATGCTCCGTCACAAGAGGGGAAACACTTGTGACTTCCTTTGGTGTCCATGCAAATACATCATTATTTCGCACCAAGCATTATATCAGCTCGATTTTGAGCAGAAGATTCAAATCAGTGGCTACATAAGTCACAGCTTCTGGTCGCCCGGCTTGTATTTATATTTCTTCTTTTTCTTCATATATTAGATCGGGCGATCTCTCTTGATTGACATTGACTTCCATTCTTTGAATTTTGTGGGCAACACTGATTTCTATCTTAACAATCTCCACATAACATTTACGCGCCATTAATTAATCTCCCCGAACTTCACCTACTTGGTCATCAATAGGGAATTTTACTTTCTGGCATAAATAGAAACGATCGCCCGAAATTCATTCAAGGTCGGCCAACCCAATATTACATTATAAGCAGAAGGTGCATCTACCACCATGAAATAAGACCTCCTTGTTCTCATCAAAGGCTCCTCTCCTAGAGATATGGCCAGCTTTATTTGGCTGAGTGGCTGTACCTTATTGCCCGTGAAAACGTATAGAGGAGTCACCATGGGCTGAAGCTCACTTGGATCTATCTGAAATTGGTCAAAAGCTTTTTTGAAGATAATATTAATAGAACTACCAGTATCAATAAAAGTATGAGAAATTTTATAATTGACTATAACAGCCTTGATTATTAGAGCATCATCATGGGGTATTCCTACCCCCTTTAGATCTCTGGGCCCGAAGCTAATTTCTGGCTCTACTGCCCTTTCCATGCTACATCCTAATGCATGGATCTCTAATCGCCGAGCGTGTGATTTCCTTGTCCGGTTTGAATCACCATCAGTAGGTCTGCCTGTTATCATGTTGATGTTACCTCGGGCAACATTGCTTCAATTCTCTTCTGGCCGAGCTGTTGTTGTCTCGGACTGTATCCGCTCGGGTGCTTGGACAGGCACGATCGGTATCTATAATACTCCCTGTTGTGGTTCGGTCGTTCGATATTCTAGCTTGAGTTGACTATTTTGCCTTGGATATTGTTGCTGGTTTGGGGATCGCTGATAATATCGAGCATTATTCCTTTGGATCTTCAAAGCAAAATAATTTTTTGTATAATGAGTACCTGACATATGATATGTACACCATCTTCTTGGGGCTTCTTGTGGCCTTTCCAATGTTGCACTGCTTGGGGTCTAGGATCAGGTTTATGGTGTGGAGGAGGAACCACCCAAGGTCCCCTTGGTGGATGAATAGGAGCTATGGATCGTTCATTAATAGGTACCGGGGTAGGTACAACGTTTTCCTTCTTGCGAGCAGCTTGAGCTTCTTCAACATTAATAATTCAGTAGCTCGCTCAATTAACAAATCAAAATTAGTTGGAGGATTTCACACTAGGTCCTTGAAGAAATCATTATCATTGAGTCCTTGAGAGAAGGCACTCACCAGAATTTTAGTGGTAGCATTAGGAACATCAATAGCTACCTGATTAAATCTTTTAATATATGTTCTGATACTCTCCTTAGGCCCTTGTTTAATTGAGAAAAGACTCCAAGGGGTTTTATGATACCTTCTATTGCTGGAAAAATAATACAAGAATACTTTGCGGAAATCCTTGAAACGTCTAATAGAATTTTCTGGCAGCCTCTTGAACCACCTCTGAGCTGCTCCTCCGAAGGTGGTGAGAAACATACGGCACTTAACGCTGTCGGTGAATTGCTGCAATAGAGCTGCATGCTCAAATTTAAGAAGATGATCTTCTGGATCAGTAGTTCCAGAATACTCTTCAATATTTAAGTTATGATAATGCTTCGACAATGGATCATCAAGTACCCTCTGCGAAAAAGGAGTAACAATTTTCTCAGGGGAGCTATCACTAGCCACTATTTTCCCTTTGTGCTTTTCTCTTACCGGTGCTTCACCAGAGGACTCCTGAAGTACCAATTTTCATCCTCCTTGCTCCATAGGAGTACGAAAAATGCTCGTTGATGTCGAGTGGGGGAAATGGGAGCAGGAGTTATGTAAGCATGATCATCTTCCTCCTTACCTCTATCTTTCTGATGATCAGTAGTTGAGAGGGCTGGATTTGCTACTACTGGCAAGGTACCTCCGGTATTTGCTTGTTGTTGCTGTTGTAACGCCTTGCGCACTCTTGCGGTGATGAGCAGCTCTAGATCTTCCTGAGTTAAGGTAATAGTATGAAGTTTTCCAACATCCTCCATCACATACTCTCATATTCAGGTGAGAGTTCTCTCAGACGGTGCCAAATTTGATCTTGTCTGAAAGATGTGAGATGAAGAGCTAGGAAAGGTAGGTGAGGACTTCGAGGAAGATGAATAACGATTCTAAATTTGATCCTGTCTGAAAGCTCCCAGCGAAGAAAACCATATATCAAGGCTAGATCTGAGAAAACCAAAGCAAATCTAAGAGAACTCCGGTGAAGAATGCGTCTGATGTCTCTGCTCTTACGTACTATGAAACCAACCAACAAAGCGTTAATGATCTAAAATCGGGGTGGGAATGTCTGGCTAGGTCCTCCGATGCTCAAGTCAATTTTCCTCTTTCAAAGCAGGGAGAAGAAAAAGAAAATATAGTAAAACTGAAGTGGAACTAGGGTTTTAATGGTGATGTTGCATCTTGCCTTACCAGCAGAGAGGATTCCCCTTTTTATACCACTTCATATAACCTCTGCAGTCATGAGGTTGACCCCGATTCATTAGCGTTTGTTAGGAGATGACATCATCTACAATAATAGTTCAAGGAATCTTGTTTGTATCCCAGATGTACCTTCCTTGTCGTTTAGTTTACCTACAGAAGTCCCTAGAAGATTTTTCCCGCCAAATAAAATAGGTTGTCGTGTAATCACATATCATTAATATAACATATGTATTTGTGTATTGAGAATATTTTCTGTTAAGCTATTTTGGTCAAGTATATCTAAAGGATGTAACAAGGTTGTTAATGCCCGACCAGATTTTGCTAGGTCGATCTTATACTAATAGCCTTATAAAAGTGTGTGTTTATATGCCCGCCCAGGATTCTATTACTGAGCATATTATGCCTATGTTTGACCGGATATTTCCAAGCCGAGCCCATTCTGACAACCTTAATTTGTATGTCTGCTCACTCGCCCGAGATTATGTCACCGAGCGAGTTATGTTCATGCTCGACCGGGCTTCTACTACCGAGTGTGTCATATTTATATTGTATTTATGCCCGATCAGGCTTTGCCTATTGAGTCATGTTGAGCCTTATGATATGCAATCAGTCTTTGCTTGGCCGGCTATAGAGATTGCTTAGGAATGCACACCTTTAAACTCGGCGAGGCTTTGCTTGCTAAGCGTTCCTAGGTTCATTGGCACTCTATTGCTTTACTTTATGCTCGGTTGGACCTTGACTGTCGAACGTGTCTGAATGTACTAACCCCTTGTCCATCTCTTAGTTCAGTCGAGCTTGCGTTCTCGATCGAGCTTATATTCTCGGTCGGGATTTCATGCTCGACTGAGGCTTTCCTGTCGTGCATAGGTGCGCGTGCTAATATTTCACCCATTTTAGTTCGTCCGGCACTCTATGCTCGGCCGAGCTTTGCCTGCCGAGCATATCTTCCTACATTGTGCCCTAAGTCAGTTTTATCCTGATCGGTCCTACATTCTCGACCGAGATTTGCTTACCGAGTGCATTTACCTCACCCAGGCCTCCCTACTTCTTCTCTCTTCTCCTTATATCCCCTTTCACATTATTGTATGGGATCCGCTCCTTATAACACATATCACCAATAATAAAAAAGATGATGGAAGTAGTTGTCAATTGTCGGAACAACAGTAGAGCATCGTAGAGTCATTTCGGTGTAGAGCGTAGCTTCGAAGATTGCTTGTAGGATTGTTGTTCGAAGTAGCTCGTCGAGACCCCATTTTATAGCAGCTTCAAGCCTAATCTAGATCCCCTTATCTTCGGGATCAAGCCTTGACTCGACCCAGATTGGTCGACCGATCCCCTGGTTCGGTCGACCAAGTCTGCTAAACTTTCCTGGCCTTCTGTCCAGATACAGCCTCTCTGGATAGTGCCTACGTTCGGTCGATTGATCCCTCTGTTCGGTTGACCGATCAGTCGATGGTCTCTACCTCATCTAATCCGATCAACTCGCTCGACCAGGTCTCTATCTATCTTTGGTTCAGTCGACTGATCCCGAGGTTAGGTCGACCGATCCCAAGGTTTGATCGACTGATCCCGAGATTCGGTCGACCGATCAGGTCGTTTGGTCGACCAATCAAGTCGTTTGGTCGACCGATCAAGTCGTTTGGTCGACCGATCAAGGTTATGTCTAACCCTACAAAATTGTTAATTTATTGCAAAATAGAGTTAAATAATATGAAACAAATAAGTTGACAACCTTCAGATTGTCCGGTTTTGACTTCCGATTTCCTCTAGAAACCCTAGGTCGAACCAACGCCTACTATTCCCTCACAGGGGAACGCGTCCTCACATACTCTGTAACACCCATGGAGTACTTAGAAAAATTTTAGATATTTTTATCATGAATAAAAATAGGCCTTATGTGGAATTTGCAAAAATAATAAAAAATAAAAATAGAACCAAAAAGAGATATATGACCAAGGCTTGGACCTTGGATCTCCTACTAGATATATACATGTGTTAACCAATAGACCAAGAGAAATTATTGTTAAAGAAAGAAGTGACAATATAGTTAAGGGTAAGAAAAGAGATTTTGTTTCATTGAGAAGGAGAAGTTAGAGTTGCCCTCTCCCTCTCAAAAGAAAATAGGATTTTTACTTCCTCTTTTCATTAAGGAAAAGTAAAAGAAAGGAGAAGGAAAAATACATTTTCCCTTCCTCCTCTCATGATGAATAAAAGGGGAAATTAAAACTTCATTTTTTTCTTCTCTTCCTCCTCCCTCCTCTTCCTCACCGTGACCAAGGAGCCTCCCCTACCTCTCCTTGCCGAAACCCAAAAACAAGGAAGACCCCTCTCTAGGAAAGCTCCACAAGCAAGATCCCTCTTTCCTTAAGCGAATAAGGATGTAAGTATTCCCTCACCTGTGGTACAAGTTGCTTACGATTTTCTCGAAAGACTCGAACTCTTAGAATTTGAAATAAAAGAAGAGAAGAAACCATGCTTATGAACTTGATAGGTTATGATATGATTTTAGTTAGAAAGGAAATTATGTGTGTGATGTTAAGCTTGATCTTCTTATTGAGATGTTTATTAACTTTCTCTTTCTTTTTATAAGTTTCGGCCATGATAAAAAATATAGGGTTCATGAGGCTTAAAACCTAATCTAACTTGCTCTTAGATTTACTTATGATGTGTTATAAAAGTTGCTAGAGATTCATGTTCATATGTTATCTAGAGATTTTTTTTCTTGCTTGAAGAAGGGTTCGGCCATGATAGAAATATAGGGTTCACGAGGCTTAAAACCTAATCTAACTTGCTCATAGATTTATTTATGATATGTTATGAAATTTGTTAGAGATTCATGTTCATATGTTGTTAGAAGCTATGTTTTTCTTGAAGAAGTTTCGGCCATGATGGAAACATTAGGGGTTATGAAACTCAAAACCTAATTTAGTATGATCATAGACCTCCATGTGATATGTTATGAAATTAACTAAAAAGATTTATGTCTACATGTTGTTCATAAGTTTATTTCCTAGTTGTGAAGTTTCGGCCAAGATAGTGATTTAGTGTTTCATAAAGCTCTAAACCTAATTTAGCATGTTTATAAGTTTCCTTGTGATATGTTATCAAATTGGCTAAGTATTCATGTTAAGAGATTTATTAGAAGTCCACTTCTTGTTGCATGATGTTTTGGCTATGATAATTTTTAGGGTTCATGAAGCCCAAAAACCTAAGTTAGTATGCTCATAGGTTCCTTGATGATATGTTATAAAATGGGATAGAAACTTGTGCTTATATGTTGCTTAGGAGTTCATTTTCTACATGATGGAGTTTCGGCCATGATGAATCCTTAGGGTTCATGAAGCTCCAAAACCTAATTTAGTGTACTTATGGACTTCTTTATGATATATGATGGAATTAGCTAGGTGTTCATGCTACATGTTGTTTAGAAGTGTACATCCTTGGCTTATGAAGTTTCGGCCATGATAATAATGTAGGGTTTCACAAAGCTCAAAACCTAATCTAGCATGCTCATAGACTTCCTTATGATATGTTAACAATGTGGCTAAGTATTTATGTTCATGTGTTGCTTAGAAGTTTACTTCTTGTTATGATGTTTCGGCTATGATAAGGTGTTAGGGTTCATGAAACTCAAAACCTAACTTAGTATGTTCATAGACTCCTTATGATATGTTATAAGATTTGCTAAGTATTCATGTTGTATGTGGCTTTGGAGTATTCTTTTGTTATGAACTTTCGGCCATGACTATAACTTAGAATTCAAGAAAGTTTTTAACTTAAACTTAGCAAGCTATGAATTTGCTTATGATATGTTTTATGTTAAGTGTGCATGCTTTATGATAAGATCAGTAACATGTTGATTATGTATGTTATGAATTATGCATGATATGATCCTTATGATGATTATGTGCTCAAGCATGTATGATTTCAACATGTTGCATGCTCATCTATGTAAGCTTATGAACCAATCATGATAATGGTTTTATATGATGGTCATGTGCCAAGAATGCATGCCTTATGATATGATAAGAAAATGACAAAGAGTTGCTTCCCTTAAGTTGGGATTAAGAGCACTCTTCATGTTAAGACAAGAGCATGACCTTATGATGATATGATGTGGCAATTATGATGATATGATATGCATGACATGTACTTTACTTTGTATGGCTTGTACCAAGGGTGGGCTCCATAAGCACCCCTAGACCGACGGACTATGAACGGGTCTAGTAAAAAGGGATGGGCTCCTTAGTACGCCCCTAGACCGACGGACTATGAACGGGTCTAGATCCCTAGTAGGTTCGGGGCTAGCTACCCTGTCCTAGGGATTGCGCGCATTTATGTATGTATGTGGTACAAGCCGGGCCCTCATGATGATGATATTATGTTCAAGTATTAAAAGATATGTATAAAGACATTTTGCACTCAACATGGCATATGTTTTAAAAAGGCATTTTGCATAATGCACCCATTCTTATATGATATGTTTCTTTCCATGTTCATGATATGTTATGCTTCCCATTGTTCACCTCATATGATTACTTTGTTTATATGTTAGAAACATGATTCATAAGAATATGTTATGATAAGAAACCATGCTCACATAATGATGATTATGTTATTTGTTCATTGATGATATGCTTGTATGATTATGCTTGAGATACGAATTTTTGTGAGTAGGAAAGAATCTTACTAAGCCCGTGTGCTCATAGCTTACTTCCTTGTACCACAGATAAAGGCAAGGGATGGATGACCTAGGGGAGCTGCAGGAGAGGCAAGGAGGTGTGTGTGGCAGTGGCTCGGCTGGGATGAATAAGACCTGCTATAATATTTTGCTATGTTTGACAGGAACCATTGTATTTATGTTATATTCCAGTATAACTCTATGACATTTCCGTTGCTTTAAGTTATAAGAAAGAATTTTTGAATATGTATGTATCCTGGAATGGTTAAGTAAGTAAGTAGCCCCGTCCCTTTGAGTAGCAGGGAGGGCGGGCGTTACATACTCTTCTCAGGAGAAGTTACCTATTGCTAGACCGGTCCTCCAGACCGACTGGACTTATACTCAGCACCCGATGCTTTCAGTCTTCATGTTGGGCGTTCGCTCCATGACCTGCCCAGACATCCACCCAGTTCGCAACACCAGGATTTCAATCTAGAGTTCCCAACTCTAGGATTTTGATCGAAGCTCTCTACCCGCCAAGACTTTCCGCCTAGGGTTACCACCCCCTAGGACCTAGGGTTACCATCCCCTAGGATTTCCCATCTGCCTAACCGTAGCTAAGGCTTTTGCCTAAAAAATCTTAGGACTTTCTTGCAATCTCATTCAAACTTGTTAGACCACAAATAACCTTAACTTTGAACCCTTTTGTCATTATCAAAACTCAGGTTTGATCGTCGAATGTTTCCCACACCAACAGAAACTACTTGTTTGAAAACTAAGATTGATATGTGATCCTGTTTGAAAGTCGATGAGATGGAAAGCTGGGAATGTAGTGCTCCCGCTGACCGTATATAGACTCCACTCCGCCAGCCTGTAAACTTCGCTCTGCCCTGCAACATAGATGATGTTAGTGCCGAGTTAGGGAAGGGGTCCCCGGCATTAACCCTCCGATGCTCAAGTCAGTCACCGATGATGAAGTAAAAGGCAGAGCAACAACAAGAATGAACAGTATAGCATTAATAGTGTCTATTGCGTATCTCTGTCGATACTTGGACCTCCCTTTATATAGAGCTCCTATAGCATACATGCATGCATGCTCCCCAAGGCGAGCACGCTTCCTAAAGTTTCCCCTGAAAAGACTTGTCAGTAAAGTGTCCCTGACACAATACCTTAACAGGCTGAGCATATCTCTAATGTGACAGTGGAAACTTTCGCCGTATGATCTTCTGGTTGACCATACCTGGTGTCAGCGACACTGACTCCAAAAAGGATGTCGAGGGATAACACAGGGAGTATGCTGCTAGGCCAAACAGGTTAGTCGCTCAGCCAGAACTTTGCTGCTCCTGTGTCCCGTCCGCTCGACCGGAACTTCGCTACTCCTATGTCCCGTCGGCTCAGCCAGAACTTCGCTGCTCTTGTGTCCCGTTTGCTCGGTCGTAACTCTACCACGACTATCGAATCTTGTTTGTTGGGCCGAGCGGGGTAGCCGCTAGGCCAGGATACCATATCCTCCTGCGTACAACACCTCATTAAGCGACGGTTGTTCGGCGCATCCCCCCGAGTGAAGAGTAGGATCAAATCGGGCACCTTCTCCTCCCAGTCGAGGACCTGATCGCCCGTCCGTCTGATACACTTATTGTTCCTCTAGGCATATGATACCCGAACATTGACCGCCTTGACTCTGACCTCCATCATGACAACTATCCCCCACGGGGTGTGGCCCCTCCTTACCACAACATCACATGCCTCCCCCTCAAGTCTAGTCGAAGGAGGTTTCATGTCCGACTGACTGGACAAAATTTGATTGTGAAGCTTTTCACCCGCTTGGTTATGACGCTCCTTATCTTCTGATCAGCCAGACCTAATCCATCAGTCAGCTATGGGACTGCTCTTCTATAATCAAGTGAATGTTAACAACTTTTACTGTCGATCGGCATGTTGAAGACTATCGTTTGGTGACACGTCCGCTTCCTTATGTCGATCAGCGCAACGAACATTCATACTTGAAAAACCTTTTCTTGCGCTACCTTGGGCAAGCGTGATCTGGGCTTACGTCAGCCATATTTCTGGGAGACCATGCAAATCCTGGCTCATGATGGCTAAGCACGATCCCATGCCTCCTTAATTACCTCCATTAAATGTTGTCCCGTGGCTAAGTACCACGTGTCCTGCCCGCTGTCGTCGCACGTTTGACGTGACAGGTGGATATCCGCTGGAGATGTGACGTTTGGTGCTTTGAATTTAATGGTCTGATTTCTGCCTGGGTTTTCGCAACCTAGATCGGAAAACTCCGGTCGGCCAGCCCCGAGGCTTATAACCCCGTGCACGACGCCTTCTCCTCCTTCGCATCTCCATCTTCGAGCTCCTTGGTGATAAACCCGTGCATTTCCCGACGACATTCTATCTTTGCTCCTCCACAATTTTCTTCCTTCATTGCTCTCTGGCGACACCCCCGTAAGCTTTTCTCCCTTCCAATCGCATCTTTTCGCTCTCCTTTGTGTTTTTGCGATGACGAGTTCCTCACAGCCTCCCGCCGGTGTCCCTGGGCCTTGGTGAACCTATACTGAGTCCCAGTTTGACTCCGGTGATACTGAGAGCCTGACAGCCACCTTTGAGTTTCCTTCCGAATACAAACTTGTTCTTCCTTCTCCTTCTGATCGGCCAAATGCTCCACCGCCCGGCTGTCTTTGTTTTGTTAGGGATCAGTTTACCGCCGGTCTGCAGTTTCCTATCCACCCCTTCTTTCTTGTTGTATGTAAATACCTCCGTATCTCCATTCATCAACTAGTGTCGAACTCCTTGCGGCTGCTGTGCAGGGTAGTTGTTTTGTTTCGCCTGCATGACATTCCTCTCACTCTCCAGATTTTTCATTGCTTTTATTATCCCAAACTATCTGAGTCAGGGACTTTTCTTTTCCAATCCCGAGTGGGCTTAGTTTCCTTTGATAAAATGCTGACCTCTAACAAGCATTAGAGGGAATACTTCTTTTTTGTGTGCCTTCTCGAACAGCCAGATTTTCCGACTAACTGGCAACTCGAAGTGATGAATCAGCCTCCACTGAAACAATACAAGAGTCGATCGAACTACCTCAGCGCAACTTCAATGTTGGCTGGTCAGAAATATGACATCCACAAGTTGTTGCTGGATGGTGTCTTCTACATTTTCAGCTTGAGTCGGATCTGCACCCATCTTCCATCCAGCCTAGGTATGCAACTTCTTCACTCCTTCCATTGATTCTAACTAATTTTTCTTCCTCTTTTGTAGCTGAAGTCATGCTACGTGTGCGTCTAGCTGAAAAGGCTAAGCTTGCAGATGTCGCAATCAATGTGGCGGCTATGGAGGAGTTGGAGAGCCGCGGCCTGCAGCCGGTCAGCTCTCAAGAAGATCCACAAGGCGAGAGCAATACGACTTCAGTCTTAGCGAGTAGAGGGGCAGCCAGCCGAACGCCTAGCGGTGGAGCGGCTGGTGGATCACAACCTCCCTCCTAAGGCTTCTGGTCGTTCAAGTTGAGAGGGCGTCAGGCTCGGCCTCCTTAGGAGAGCCACTGATAAGGCATAAGAGGCGCCTGGCGGAGACTTCATCGCGCTATGCTTCCTCGGTGGTGCGGACCGCCGAGCAGGTTGAAACTTCGACCCTAGCTCCAGTTCATGAGATTGCGACCCTCACATTGTCTAATTGGACGCCATCATTATCCAATCTACAGCAAGGAACTCTCTACGCGCCACTATGGCCTTCATGCCACCACCATCGAAGGTCCAAAAGTCTGGCATATGTCCAGCGTCCTCATCTCGATCGTCCGGCCGAGCGACCTCTGCCCAATCAGCTCCGAGTTGCCAATGCCACATAACGGTGGTTCTTTATCAGTCGATTGAGGAATGGCATGAGTTGGCTAGCACTGAATCCTGAGCTCCTGAGCACCAAATAATTATTCAGGGGACGCTCGCACAGATATAGGCTAACGCCCAAGCCCGTGCAGCAATGATGCCTCCGGGGGCTCTTGCAGACAGCCACACCCAGATGTCCACTGGGGTATGTATTGTGTTTTATTGTATTTTCTTAATTTATCCTCGGTCAACGCTTATACTTTCCCAATTATTCAAGTATTGGGTAGAGAGCCTGGCCATGTGCCAAAGGCTCGCCTCTCTAGAGGAGAAGGTCAAGAAACTGAAGGCGTCGATTGTCCAATCATCCGCCTCTCAGGAGCAGCGAAATGCTGAGGTGGCTCAGCTAAGGGCTGATCTAGCAAAGAGCGCCGAGCTGCTAGAGGTTGAGCGGGGAAAGAGCGCAGAGCAGGCCTCTCTCCTGGCTCGGCTTAACAAGCAAGTCAGAACTTTTGATGCCAAGATTGAATCAGTGAATGCGAGGAAACTCCGGACCATCAAAGACTTAGACCTGAAGAATAAAGAGGCCCAGACCCTCGCTAAAAAACTCAAAGAAGCTGAAGATTTTCTGGTTGCCGAATGAAAAAGTGGGTCGGCCGAAGAAGCTGTCCTTCGTGGCCCTCTCCGCAAAAAATGATGAGCTAGCCACCGCGAAGGATGAGTTGGGGGCCTCTTGAGTGGCTTTGAAAACTTATCAAGATGTCGAGCCTAGTCGGTTTGAGGCCATGAAGAAGAACTACAACCGCTCAGATGCTTTCAACGATAAGGTCGCCAACTGGGCACTTCACCTGTTCGACCTGGTGATCGAAGGGACTTTCATCCAACTCCAGGCAGGCGGCTACTTCCCTACTGTTCTATCGAGCCAGATCATTAGTCGGGACAAGCTAACTGAGTCGTTGCCTGATGACGCCTTAGATTACCTTGAGTGAGGTTGAAAGTTTCGCCTTTACAACCTTTGTTAAAATTTTGAAGTTTCAATAAATGCTTGTCTGTCTGGCTAAGCTTTATTTTCTTCTAGTATTTGTTTTTTCAACTCATCTTTCAAACATTGCATAAACTCGTGGCCTCGTGACTCCTCCGATCGGTAATGACTAGTCTATCTTGCCAATCGATCCGTTTTATTTTTCGAGTTGCTCATTATGAGTCTTTGACCTTCTGATTGGTGACAGAAGTATTTTGAAGAATAGTCCCGAATGGTCACTATATTTCGTGGTCAGCCATTCATCATTCTTGAGTTATAAGGTCGTCGCTTAACCACTTATCAAGATGAGAGTTTAAGGTCGCCGCTCGACAGTTGGGGAAGACAAGGGTTTAAGGTTGTCGCTCGACCGTTAGTAAAGACGAGGGTTTAAGGTTTCCACTCGACCGTTAACGAAGACTAGGGTTTAAGGTCGTCGCTCGACCGTTGGTGAAGACACATCTCAAGAGTTGCATTCTTCGCTTTTATTCATATTTGCCCTGCGTTCAGGAACCATACAAAATACATGTATTCACTCGCGCACCTCTCATTTGGCCCTATAGGGTTAGAGATAATTTGCACTCCACGGCTTCTCGAGCTACCTTTCCCCCTCATCCTCCAAGTAGTAGGCGCTTGAGCGAAGTTTTTGCACAACCTTGAAAGGTTCCTCCCATGGGGCTTCAAGCTTGGTGACGTCGTCGACCGACTTCACCTTCTTTCATACGAGATTGCCGACCTAGAAGGACCTCGAGATCACCCTCTAGTTGTAGTTCTGCTTCATCCGTTGCCTGTACACCATTAGCTGAACAGTTGCTTTAGCCCGCATTTCATCCACCAAGTCGAGCTCCATGAGCCTCCGTTCGACGTTTCCTTCATCATAGTACTACACCCGATCAGATTCTACCCTGACTTCTACGGGGATGACTACTTCGCTGCCGTATACTAAGTGGAAGGGGGTTACGCCGGTCCCCTCCTTTGGGGTTATGCGAAGGGCCCACAACACACTCGGGAGCTCGTCGACCCAGTTACCTCCGGCGTGGTCAAGTCGAGCGCGTAGAACTTTAAGGATTTCCCGATTGGCGACTTCGGCTTGTCCGTTTCCCTGGGGGTAGGCCACAGAGGTGAAGGCCTATTGGATGTCATAGCCCTCGTACCACTCTTTGAGCTCCTGACTAGCGACTTGTCTCCCATTGTCTGATACGAGTCGGCGTGGGATGTCGAACCGGCATATGATGTTCTACCAAACAAACTTAATGACCATATGCTCGGTTATTCTTGCAAGCGGCTCGGCTTCCACCCACTTCAAGAAGTAATCCACCACAATGAGCAGAAATCTCCACTGACCTATCACCATGGGGAATGGCCCAATGATATCCATGCCCCACTAGTCGAACGGGCAAGATACTGTTGACGCCTTCATTTTCTCGGTCGGTCGGTGCGGAAGGTTGTGATACTTTTGGCAGGATAGGCAGGTAGCTATCATCCGAGTGGCATATTCTTGGAGGGTTGGCCAAAAATATCCGGCTAGGAGTATCTTTCAAGCTAATGCACGGCCGCCCGGATGGCCTCCGCAAGAACCTTGGTGCACCTCCCGCGGAATGTATTCGGCATCTTCCAATCCGATGCATTTGAGTAGGGGCCTGGAGAAGGCTCTCTTATAAAGCTGGTCCCCAACCAAAGTGAACTGTCCAGCCCTCTTCTTTAGCAAGCGAGCTTCCCATTTGATCAATATGTGCCACAAGCGAGACCTGTTCGATCGACTGCCCTATGATGATCGGTGATAATGAACTAGCTAATTTTGCTAACTCATCTGCCACCTAGTTCTCCGATCGGGGGATCTTTTATATAATAATCTCCTGAAAGTTGGTCTTCAACTTCTCGAAGGCTTCCATATAGAGCTTGAGTTGGGCATTGCTTATTTCGAATATCTTAGATAGCTGCTAAGCGGCCAACTGAGAGTCCGAGTGGATGAGGACTTTAACAGCTCCCACATGTCGGGCTGCCTGTAAGCCAGCTATCAATGCTTCATACTCAACTTCATTATTGGTGGCGCGACAGTCAAGCCGAACAGAAAGCTGCATCCGATCTTCCCGTGATGAGATGAGCAATATGTCGATTATGCTACATTACCGAGTGGACGAGTCGTCAACATATATCTTCCATGTTGCCTCCGACTTGACATTCTGGACCTCTATGATGAAATCTGCTAAGACCTGAGACTTGATTGCCGCTCGGGGTTGATATTGTATGTCAAATTTGCATAGCTCGGTCATCCATTTAATCAGTCTTCCTGATGCCTCGGGGTTGAGAAGAACTCGCCCCAAGGCGCTGTTAGTCAGCACGATGATTGAGTGTGCTAGAATGTATGGACGAAGCCTCCGAATGGTGAGAATCAAGGCATAAGCTAATTTTTCCTGACCGTTGTAGCGAGACTCTGCCTCCTTCAATATATGGCTTAAAAAGTATACAGCCTGTTGCTCTTGGTCGTTCTGCCTAACTAGAGCCAATTCAACAGTATGTTCATTGGATAATAGATAAATCCAGAGTGGCTCACCAACAATCGGCTTAGCCAATACAGGCAAGGAGTTTAGATATTCCTTAATCTCTTCCAATGCTCGATCACACTCGGCATCCCACTGGAATTTTGTAGCTCGGTGAAGCACTTTGAAGAATGGCAGGCTCCAGTCGGATGACTTGGATATGAATCTAGACAGTGCTATGATCTGGCCGGTCAGTTGTTGAGCTTCCTTCAAGTTCCAAGGTGACGGCATGTCTTGTAACTCTTTGACTTTGCTTGGATTGGCTTCAATGCTCCACTCGGTGACGATGTAACTCAGGAAGCGGCCACTCTTCATATCGAACAGACACTTACTCGGATTCAGCTTTATTCCATAAGCCCTCAGCGTTCGATAGGTTTCCTCGATATCTGCACATGGGTTAGTAGCTCAGAAGGATTTTATTAATATGTTGTCAACGTATACCTCCATGTTACAACTGATTTGCCGTGGCAATACCTTATTCATCAACCTCTGGTAAGTGGCTCCATCATTCTTGAGTCTGAATGGCATGACATTGTAGCAGTATGTTCCATCAACCGTGATGAAGTTTACCTTCTCTTAGTCTTCTCGAGCAAGTGGCACTTAATGATACCCTTGGTATGCATCGAGCATGCAGATCAGCTCGCAACCCACCGTTGAGTCCACCATCTGGTCTATCGTAGGTAACGGATAGAAGTCTTTTGGTTACGCCTTGTTCAAGTCATGGAAGTCAATGTAGACCCACCATTTATTGCCCAGCTTGGAGACTAGCACGGCATTAGCGAGCCAGATCGGGAATTAGACTTCCCTTATATAGTCAACCTCCAGCAACTTCTCTATCTCCGTCCGGATGATCAAATTATGTTCCGCGCTGAAGTCCCTCTTTCTTTGCTTCACTGGCGGTGTGTCCGGTCGAACGTGAAGCTCGTGCTGAGCCACACTCGGGGAGATACCGAAAAGCTCATGTGTTAACTAGACGAACATATCATGATTATTTCTGAGACATGCAACTAGCTCTACCTTCTTTCTGTCCTCCAGATCGGCAGCAATAAAGATAGTTTCTTCCATCCGGCTTGGGTGGATCTGAACATCCTCCTCTTCCTCGTATACCAGTGTAGGAGGTTTTTCAGTGATTGCATTCACCTCCAAGCGCGGGTTCTTCCGAGTGCTTCTCACTTCAGACTTGACTATCTCGACGTAGCATCGTCGAGCGGCCAACTGATCGCCTTTGACTTCGCCCACTCGGTCGTCCATCGAAAATTTGATCTTTTGGCAGTATGTAGACACTACCGCCCGAAATTCATTGAGGGTCGGCTGGCCCAAGATGATGTTGTAGGCCGACAGTGCGTCCACCATGATGATGTTTGTGGTCTTGGTTCTCCTCAATGGCTCTTCCCCGAGCGAGATGGCTAGTCAGGCTTATCCGAGTGGCAGTACTTTATTGCCCGTGAAATCATAAAGAAGGGTCATCATAGGCAGCAACTCATTTTGATCGATTTGTAATTGATCGAATACCTTCTTGAAGATGATGTTCACCGAACTCCTTGTATCAACAAAAGTTTGATGAATAGTGTAATTAGAAATTACCACCCGGATGATTAGCGCGTCATCGTGAGGGATCTCCACTCCCTCCAAATCACTAGGGCCGAAGCTGATCTAAGACCCTTCGGCCTTCTCCCTGCTGCATCCCATGGCGTGGATCTCCAGTCACCGAGTGTACGACTTCCTGGCTCTGTTGGAGTCGCCATCAGTGGACCCACGACAATCATGCCTATTTCTCCTCGGGTAGCGTTGATTATGTTTTCTTTCTACCGAGCGGAGGGTCTATTTCACTCAGCTAAGACTCAAGAGGGATCAGCATTTTCCCTCCGCTAGTGTTGATGGTGCCGCTCGGGCGCTCTTCTTTCATCCTCTCATCACCCAGTAGATCGTTATCTATGTCGCCAATCGGGAGTTGGAGACCGACGGCAGTATCCTCTCGTCACCGGTCAGCTGTTGATCAATATTAGATCGTAGTAGTCACGCGTGTTGTGCGTTGTTGATTGGTGAAAGGAGCATAACATTGGCGTACCTTGCCTCTTGTCATCTTCTGCCGACTGGAGGCCACATGATTCATGGCATGTGTCCTAGCCTCCTGGTCTGGCCACGCTTCCTCTGCTCTTGGCCCTTTGGGCGGTTTGGTGGTTGTTCGATGGTCCTCGCTCGGGCGCCAGCACGGGCTCGATCGGTGTCTCCTTTTTCCTCGTTGCTTGGGCTTTCTCTACATTTATGTACTCATTGGCCTTCCTGAGTAGGTGGTCGAAGTCCCTGGGTGGCTTCCTGATGAGGGACCGGAAGAACTCTCCTTCAACCAGCCCTTGAGGGAATGCATTCATCATTATCTCGGATGAGACCGAGGGGATATCCATGACCACTTGATTGAAATGTCTGATGTAGGCTCGGAGCGCTTCTTTTGATCCTTGCTTCAGGGAAAAGAGGCTAACGCTCGTCTTCTGATACCGTCGGCTACTGGCAAACTAGTGCTGGAATGCAGTTCGGAAGTCCTTGAAGCTACATATTGATCTGTCCAGTAGTCTTTAGAACCAGCTCTGCATCGAGCTGGAGATAGTAGTGAGAAAGACTCAGCATTTCACCCTATCTATGTACTGGTGCAACGTAGCCATGTTATCAAATTTATTCAGGTGATCATCTAGATTGGTCGTTCTGTTATACTCCCCGATCGCTAGTGGGGTATAATGCCTAGGTAGAGGATCACACATGATCTCTTGAGAGAACTGCAGATTGATTCGTTCAGGTGAAGCGTGACTTCTAGATGCCTTTCCTTTTCGCGCATCCCGAATGAGAGCGTCGTCTGAAGATGACCTCCTTTCCTAGTTCGCCTGAGCTATTTCTGAGGGGGTTTGGAACAAGGTGTGATGAAAGGGGATGGGTGCGCGCAGCACTTTACCCTATGTGCCGGTCGACCCTCTATTTTTCCCCATATGGAAATTGGTTTCTGTCAGTCTTCCAATCCCGCTCGCCCTCCTGCTGTCGACGTTGCCGGTTGTTGTACTAGTTGCTGCTGCTCGAACATCTTCACCACTCGGGCTTGCACGAGCATGTTGAGCTCCTCTTTGGTGTGCGTCATGAGTCATCTAGCATCCTCCATCTTCTCAACTCGGATGCAAGTTAAGTTCCCAAAGACGATGTCAAATATGATCCTGTCCGAAAGTCGATGAGATGGAAAGCTAAGGATGTGGTGCTCCCGCTGACTGCCTGTAGACTCCGCTGCGCCCACCTGTAGACTCCGCTCCACTCTGCAACACAGATAACGTCAGTGCCGAGCCAGGAAAGGGGTCCCCGATGTTGGCCTTCCGACATTCAAGTCAGTCACGGGCGATGAAGTAGAAGGCGGAGCAACAACAAGAATGAACAGTGTAGCACGAATAGTATCTATTGCGTACCTCCATCGATGCTTGGATCCCCCCTTATATACAGCTCCTATAGCGCGCGTGAATGCTCTCCAAAGTTTTTCCTGAAAAGATTTGTCAGTAAAGTATCCTTGACACAATACCTTAACAGGTCGAGCATACCTCTGATGTGACAATGGAAGCTTCTGTCGTACAATCTTCTGGTTGACCATGCCCAGTGTCAGCGGCACTAACTCCCAAAAGGATGTCGAGGGATAACACAGGGAGTATGTTGCTAGGCCGAGCAGGTTAGCCGCTCTACTGGAACTTTGCTACTCCTATGTCCCATCCGCTCGGTCGGAACTTCGCTACTCCTGTGTCCCGTCCGCTCGGCCGTAACTCTGCCGTGACTATCGAATCCTGTTTGTTGGGCCGAGCCGGGTAGTTGCTTGGCCAGGATACCGTATCCTTCTGTGTCCAACACCTTATTAAGCGTCAGTTGTTCGGCGCATCCCCCCGAGTCAAGGGTAGGGTTGGATTGGGCACCTTCTCCTCCCGATTGGGGACCTGATCGCCCGTCCGGCCGATACATTTATCGTTCCTCCGGCCATATGATACCCAAACATTGACTGCCTTGACTCTAACCTCCATCGTGGCAACTATCCTCGCAGAGTGGGGCCTCTCCTTACCACCGCATCAATATGATCTATTATTAATTAAAAATATAGAGTAACATCTTGTTGAACATAAACGAAGAAAGAGTTGGAGACTTTTGTTGGGTTAATATACATAAAGGGAATAATATTAATATTATAAATGATGATAATAATAGAGGACAAACAAGAAGAACTTAAGCCAAAAAGTTAATACAAATACTAATGTTATAATCATTTGATTTATAGCATTCTTTAATGCTACATTAATTTGGAACAGTTATCATTGTACTTGTACAAGTTTAGTTTAATTCTTTTTCTCTCGTAGAAGGGCGGCATCGATAGGGATCACTCAGTCATTTGATTTATAGCATCCTCTAATGCTACATTAACTTGGGGAAGTTGTCATCGCAATTGCACAAGTTCAGTTTTATTCTTTTTCTCTCATAAAATGGTAGTATACAACTCCTTCCTCGCTTGGTTCTGTTGTTCTGTGAGAATCTTAATATAACCGCAAACAATATGATAATTCATGGATTCACTGAGATACATGTTTGGATTAATTTATAAAATTCATAAAATTAAGGAAAGAAAGATATAATAGAAGAAGGATGGATAATACATACCGAGAAGTAGATGAGTTTATTGATAGAAATGGTCTTGCAAAGGCAAAAGACATAGAGCTAGAATCCTCATCGATAGGGGATTCTGTAACACTACTCTTTGTGGGTTTTGTCGTCCTTCTAAAGTATCCTTGAAGAGTTATACTAAAATTACTGTATAAGAGGAAGAAGGGATAGGCAACGTAAACAAGTGAGTTAGGTTGATAGATGATTTATAGGAAACATGGTTCAACAACATTCACTCTTGATAAAGATAACTCAAACTGAAGCGTCTTTTCGAAACTATAAAAGGGTCATCAAAAGACTCTTCAAAACCTATGAAAAAATATGATAGAGAGTAAAGACAAGGATAACCAACTATCGGGCCTTAAATCCTATTGTGCACCTACTATGCAGTAGTTACTATAACGAGTAGCAGCTTAAAATTTATCAAAAATGAAAATATAAATCACATGTAGAGTGGCGTATGTATATGCGTACCTTGGTGATTATGAGAGATTCTCCTTTATTGTAGAGAAATCACAAACTTTTTCCTTCTGTTTCTATTTTTAAGCCTTCCTCTTTTGGTCCTTTAAACAAGGTAAGATTTATTCACACTGTCACTTTTTTCCTAAAATAACCAAGATTGGGAGACAGGTATAAGTAGTCATTCTATAGAAGTGATAGATCAATGAACCATATTAGGTAGTTCGCCATTAATTAATTGATGAGTCTCCATAAATTCATTATTTTCAAATTATATAAGTATTCATCAAATTATTATTAGATTTTAAGGCTTGTTAGCTGCATCAGCAGTAGCTGCTACAACATCTAGCAGCTTCTTGGGAGTAGCTATTACACATTGTAGCAACTACTATTGAGAAGATGCACATATTGTAGCAGCTACTATCGACTAGCTACTATAACGGTGTTGTAGTAGTTGCTACAACGTGCAGTAGTAGCTGCTACAGTGTTAAATATTTGACTAATTTAAAATATTTTTAAATAATTTTTTACCAAGTTGTTTAAAATATCAAAAATATTTTTACACATGTAGGCAGCGTGAAAGAGTGCGTTAGGTTGATAGATGATTTATAGGAAAAATAGTTCTAACAACATTAACTCTTGATAAAGACAATTCAAATGGAAGTGGCTTTTCGAGACTATAAAAAGGGTCATCAATAGGCTCTCTATGAAATGGCCCATATACTATTGATGCAGGGAGCACCAGACGATCGAACCTAAGTTTTGATTATGACAAAGGGTCTAAAGTTAAGTTGTCCTGTGATCTAACAAGGTTGATTGAGCTTGCAGGAAAGTCCTAAGTTGTCTTAGGTAAAAGTCCTAGTGGATTCTAGGTAGGTGGAAAATCCTAGGGGGAGGTAACCCTAGGTTCTAGGGGGCGGTAACCCTAGGTGATGGAAAGTCCTAGTTGCAGTTAGATAGGTGGAAAACTCTATAGGGAGGTAACTCCAGGTCCTAGGGGTGGTAACCCTAGATTATGGAAAACCCTAGGGGGAGGTAACTTTAGGTCCTACGAGGTGATAACCCTAGGCAGAAAGTCCAATCAGTCTGGAGGACCGGTCTGGCAACATGTAATTTCTCCTGAGAGGAGTAGGTGAGGACACGTTCCACGGTGAGGGAACAGCAAGTGTCAGTTCGACCTAGGATTTTCGGAGGAAATTCAAAGTCAGAACTAGAAAATCCGAAGGCTATCAAGTTATTGATTTATATATCATTTACTATTTTATCTAACTCTGTTTTACATAAAACTAACAATTGTGCATGGTTAATTTCGACCTTGATCGGTTGACAGAACTGGGGATTGGTTTACCAAACCTCCAAAGCAAACAGATAGATTTCTAGCTAGATGAACGAGTTCAATCGAAGGATCGGTCGACCAAACAGTGGATATACGATGACCAAAATCAAGCCAAATTGATCGGACCAGACTAGATAAGCCAGCAAGGATAGCAGGATCGGTCGACCAAACGGCGGGATTGGTCGACTAAACGAGGACTTATCCGAAGCTGATCTGGACGGGAAGACGGACCAATTCAGGCAGGATCGGTCGACCGAACCAGGGGATCGATCAACCGATCAACGACAAGTCAAACTTGATCTCGAGATCAGTGGATCTAGATTAGGCCTAACTTGGTTATTTAAGGAGGGCTAGACCAGCTGCTTTAACAACACAATTTCTGAGATCAAGAATGACAACTGCTGCTCTCTTCAACGCTGCTCCGACAATCGACGAACAAATTTCTAATTCCTTATTGTCAGTATACTTTGTTTTTTCAGTACTTATAATTATTTACTTGTAAAAGATTTCCTAACTATTAGTGATTGCCTATCGAAACTGATCAACGATCGTAAATCTTGAAGTAGGAGTCGTTACAAGATCTGAACCAAGTAAAAGAAATTATATTAGCATTGCTTTTGTCTTGTTCTTTATTCCGCTGCTTTACTTTGAGTTTTCCGAAACGAACGAATTAGCCACAAGTGTTATTCACCCTCCCCCCCCTCCTAGCACGTCATCAATCCTACATATACTCCCTTCCTAAGACATCCAACATATAGCATACCACATCTACTTTAGACCTAAAGAAAACTTCATCACATGTAAACTTCAATTCTTAACATATATCTTTCGAATGAAAATTTAAGGAGGGCTTCTAATGACAAAACATGACAATATAAAATGAATAGTCTCCAACTCACATCCACATAACAATCAAAAGACTACATTTATTAACATGCTCTTAAGCCCCCTAGATAGTGTGATATGCATTCCATCTCATCTCCTCAAGTACTCCACCTCCACATCCTCTATAACCTCCTTGGTGTCATCTCCTACACCTGTATCATTTAAATTGTGAGTCCACCGACCCGCAAATATATTTTCCAAAAGTAGGCACATGATGGAAACAACAGAGCAATATTTAAAACTAGGAATTATGAACATGAACTTTCTTTTATAATTTAACTTCAATCAAAATCAAACATGCTATATTATCCACAATAAAAGAACTTCTACTTCATTTACTAAGCGTAACAAGTGGCATTTGATAACATACCCAATAAGGTAAACTTCAACATAATATACCATCAGTAAGTATGATATATTTATGGTAACCTTTATTAGAGCACGGTCATTCAATCCATATTCATGACCCGTTAGGAGGTACCTCCTAGGGGAAACTATATATCTGTCTAGCCGAAGCCATCCTACATTGCATTAACAGTCATGTTTGGAAAGGCCCTCATCAGAGCCATCCTGGGGCACCAATCCCGTATTGTCACCACTTATGCACCAAATTTTTCAGTTATTCATGTAAGATATTTCTAACTTCATTCTATCATAACATATAGGAGATAACATGCATAGATCATACCATTAAGTCATATAAGAAAATAATTGAATAAACAACTTCTTTTTCAAAACATAAAAGAGGAAACCTACATAATTCATACCATCTAGTCATAATAAGAAATAATTGAATGAACAACTTCTTTATCCACTATGTATTTCTAATATACTCATTCTGTCTCAAGAAGATAAACAAGAACCACCACACACTCACTAAGCCACATTTTCATTCCCACCAAAATCCGAAACTCACACATGAAGCAAGATTCAACTTAACCAAAACCTAAACTATCAACAATCTGTCCAGGAATCTTTGACAGAAATAATGGAAAATAAACACATCATCAATCAAACTTAATCCACATAAAACTCAATCAAGAATTCCCGAATCACTAACAAGGGCACACATCTTCATTCCTATGCCTAATCCCATCCAAAATCTATCCACAGTAGGATTAGAGGAAAACACAAAGAAAACATCATCAATTAAAACTTAGTCCACAGAAAACTCAATTTAGATTTTCTAAATCAATAATAAAGAGCATAACATTTCATTCCAAAGTCTAATTGCTTCAATAATCAGTCCAATAACTAGGAAACAATAAGAAAATGAAAACATCTTCGATTAAACCTTAATCTATCAACAACCTACCCCAAAACTTTTGGAAACAATAGGAAGAAGTAAAACATCATAAATCCCTTCCTAAATCGTCAAATCTAGACCCCTCCGGTAAAATCCCAACCACATCCGAAGAATCCTCTTGAAGGACAGTACAAAACCAAATAAACCCTAATCTCATACCTACAATGGAAGAAAATACTTGCCTTCCTTACGATTTGAAGGATAAATCTCAACTTCAGTACGATTCGAACCTTGAACCCAATAGCCCCCATCAAAAGCCCTAGTCCACAAGTGATTGTGAGACCAGAAGCACCCTCGTCCCAACAAGGTGGCGCCGATGTGGGAGGGTGAAAAGGAGGGGCGGCAATGATGAAATGCGAGAAGAGGAGTCAGAATTGCGAGAATGAAAGGGAGCAGTACCCGGTAGGTATTTATACTAGGTTTCATTAATCCCAAACTTAAGCTTAATTAATCACAACCCTAGGTTTAAGTTAATTCCAAACCTTAATTCATGGATCAAATCCAACTCCTAAACTAAGTTTCAATCCCTCAAAATATCCTGACCAATTTCGATTTAAATCGATGAAATTATTCATAAATTTCCACATGTAAAAACTTCTTTCATAAAACACCCATTATTTTATATTAATTATTTTGTCAAATCTCACATGCTACAACTTCTCAAAACCTATGAAAAGATAAGACAGAGAGTAAAGACAAGGATAACCAATCGTCGGGCCTTAAATCCTTCCGTACACCTACTGTGCAGAAGCTGTTGTAACGTGTTATAGCTTAAAATTTATCAAAAGAAAATATTACAAGCCCTAAACACTAATAAAAAAGTAAACAATAATATGTTCTTACAATGGGAAGAATAATCTTTTATTTTGATAAATTTTAATCTGCTACATGTTGTAGCAGTAACTGCACAGTTACTGCAACAACGTGTAGCAACTATAACATGAAGTCTATGATATAGCAATTACGGGTCATTAACTGCTACAACATCATCTTGATTATAATTATTAAATTCCACCAACTCCTCTCATTCCATTTAATGTGCTATCTAGAAATGATGTTTCAACTCCCTTAAATAAAATTCACCATTCCTCATACTTAACCTTTGGAATTGATGGCATTACACCATTATAAAGATGACATCCTAAACCCTTTATCCTTCATTATCCTAAACCGTTCAATTTCAGATAATGGATTCTCTTTTGGGAGCCAAGAAAACAATACCTTCTCATGGTCTCGTGATACTAGTTGATGAATCGACATCTTCCTCTTCTTTAGGGTCTTGGGAAGACTCTTCGACCTCCCTCCCTTCTAAACCACTGGCAACCTTGCAGCAAAAGTGGGATCAAGCGGTGACCCAATTGAAGGGAGTCCATCAAAGACTGGTGGAGACCGAGGTAACTGTGAAAGTAGCCATCGATCTACTAGAAAGAATGGCATTCTAGGGGCTCACTTTAGAAGTCCGTAGGTTATAGAAGGGTCATTTTGTAGCTCTTCCTTTTGTTGTATTGATGTTCATTATATTGTGTTGGTGTCTTATAACAACTATCTTTCATATTTTGTCTTTCTAATACAATCAGTAATTTTTACTTTTAATGTTGAACTGTGGGTTGATCTATCTCAGCCTTGTACAAACAAGTTGGACCATCTATGGTTACATAGATACTATAACACAAGTTTGACTTTATAGCATCTATTGTCTGATAGCAAATATAACGAGCTGGTCCACTGATTTTCACATTGTAGTAGCTAGTCTAGATTAGTTGCTACACATTGTAGCAGGTACTGTCGGGTAGATGCTACAATGTCAAAGCGAAATCAAACTTGAATCATAATACATTAAAATATATCAAGTATGCAAACTATAATAATAGATAGAAACAATGACAACATAACAAATATAAATGTTTATTCTCTTGAAGGCCTAGAGTATAGCACCCTTAAAATGGTTAACTTATGTAGATGTTTTTATCTAGGTGTCATAAACACCCAGTGTTACAAATCCGCAAGTGTACGAAAATATCATCAGTAATATAAAAGATTGTCGAATCCACAAAGACTACTGATTAAGCACTAGAGATATTGCAAAGTAAGTTATCTAAACAGTCAAAAGTTGGCTTGGAGCTTGAGAACTAATGAGAGAGATTGAAGAGAGGGAGAGAAGGTTGAGAGAGAGAGGGAGAGAGAATTGATCTTGAGAGGGGTTGAGCTTAAGAGGATGTGAGAAATGGTTTGGGAAGCGATTCTAGGATTTAAGTTTCATTGTAATGCTAGGTAATATTACATAGATTACCTAGTTTCTATCCTCTATGTTCATGCTCTTGTAGAGAACCTAACTCAATACCGACACAATCTTGCGATAGCCATATCAGAATGTCTATCCCATTGGCATTCAATGCTACTAGGTAGAATAGGTAATGCGAAAAGTCCGATTAAAAGATTACCCTTTATCACTAAGAGCTCCCCGATAATACAATCTACATTACATCATTCACTTTGTAGCACGAAATTGAGATAAACTCATTAAGTTATAATTAGCTATTCTCTTGTAGAGTATTGACCTCCAATTCAAAGTGATGCTCTAGATGTCCGGTTAATGGGATACTCTTGTCACTAGGGCCCCTGGACATACGATCTAGAGCCCCCCCCCCCCCCCCCCCAATATATGGATATCAATCCTCCACATCATTCAACTAAACATGCAAAAGATATATAAATGTTTCACACACACATTTCATTAAACAGGAATAAGGTATTAAACATGTCATTGAATAGAAAATATGGCAAATCTACATAGTTTTACATTTCCATCACAATAAAAATACTCTCTAATCCTAGAAAGGGAGATCTACTCTATTGCAAAGGAAGAACAAACCCAAAACATAAAATAAAACATACTTACAACTCTAGATGTGAGAAGAAGGGGAAGAAGAGATGCTTGTCAAGGTTTATGATGTCTTGGGGATGCCTCCTTACGTCGGAGATGGATAGATCGTCAAGGAATGGAGGTGAATGGAAGACCTAAGGTTTCCCCTTAAGGGAAAAAACCTTAAACCTTCCCTAAGGAAAGGGATGAAGTTCCAAACCCAAGATGAGTCAAAGAATGGGTTTCCTTCTCCAAACTATCCAAATCTCTACCAGGTTTATAGGGCTTCATCAAAAGAGATTGTTCACCCCTTAAACCTAGTTTTCTCGTGTTCTACTTTAAACCAAAGTTGTAGATCTTGAAATTATCTATATTTTTATATAAAGAACAGCCCTTAAATCCAACCAGTCTGAAAGGTATGGTGGTTCAAAGTTTAATCTATAGTTTGGATGAAGGGTGTGACACAGTTGTAGCTAGGAGGCACGGTCGTGCCTTTTAGCATGGCTAGACTGTGTTATTCTCTATTGAATCCTAAATAAAAGTTGTAGATCTTAAAGTTAGATACATTTCGATATAAAGAAAAGTTTGTAACTCCATTCAAGCTCAAAGTTATAGCTATTTCAAAATAAGTCTATAGTCCTCCCAGACTCAACACACCCTATTTTTATGCGACATGGCCCTGATCCCAAGCCACATAACCCCCATGTGTTCTCCACCATATGGCAGTGTTTGGAGGCACGGTTGTGGCATGAATGGCCTTGGGTGGAGGGGCACAGCCTGTTGGTTGGTCATAGAAAGATCGTACCGGTTCCACTGTACAAAAACTTTGTACAAGTGTCGAATCTTTCCTAAACAACCTATTGTGTTATTTAGAAATTAAATTAGGAATCACAAACGGAACTTAACATTATTGATTCAAAATTTAACTTATCTGTTCATAATGGTTTAGATTTGGATCACAAACGATGCTTAATATTATTGATCCAAATCCACCTATGTTATAAATTCAATTAAATATTAATTTCCAAAACTGACTTTCAGAACTGCATGGCGAGGCACTAGTCCTTCTTGGGTATGGGATCATCCACCACCGCCTAGACAAAGCCTTTTAAAGAAATCTAATATTTAATTTCCTTATATAACTCTAGGTTTAACCAAAAAGAACAATCGAACCACAAATTCGAAAAACAAAAAAAAAACACAAACTCGAATCACAAATTCGAAACTCTAGAATCATATGCCTCTTGTGTTTGGAATTCATACAAAGAAAAACTAGCATGATGTGGAAAATAATTACTAGTTATACCTTTCTTTGTATACAACGACCTCTTGATCTTCTGTCATATTCCTCGCCTCCTCTTGGACGTCGTGTGGGCGACGAACCTCCAAGATGAACACCACCCAAAAGCTTCTCCTCCTTCTCTAAGTTTCGGCCACAACCACCACCAAGGAACAAAAGAGAACAAGGAGAAAGGAAAGGGGAGAGGTCCTGCCACAAGAGAATAAGAATTGATGTAATCCCTACTTATCCAATTCTTCTCCCTCTCTTTGTATCCGGCCACACAAAGCAACCACAAGAGGTGGGCAGCCCTAGCATGAAGAGAAGCAAGGGTCGGCCCTTAGGAGAAGACTAGAAAGAAGAGAGAAGAGAGAAAAGAATAGAATACTTACTAAGTGTTGGTTGCTACTCGGAAAACCTAGAGGTTCCACTGTACAAAAATTTTGTACAAAGGTCTGAACCTTTTCCTAGCTACCATGTGTTCTTTTAAATTAAATTTCGGATGGCCTGCGGAATTTAACACGTTTGATCCAAAACTTAATTTATTTGTTCTTTTAGGTTTAGACTTGGATCTCCTGCAGAACTTAACACGTTGGATCCAAATCTCCTAAGTTATTAATTTTATTAAATATTAATTTTCATAATTGGTTCCCAGTACTGACGTGGCGAGGCACATGGCCTTCTTGGATATGTGAGCAACCACCACCGACTAGACAAAACCTTTTAAGGAAAGCTAATATTTAATTTCCTAAAATAACTTTAGGTTAACCGAAAGGAACAATCAAATCACAAGGAAAAGTAAAAACAAAAGAACACAACATCGAAAAACATATTCGAAATACTAGAATCGTAAGCCTCTTGTATTTGGTAGTTATTTCCAAAAATAACTAGTATGATGCGGAAAGGAAAAATTACTAGTTATACCTTTTAGAAAGACCTCTTGATCTTCTACCGTATTCCTCTTCTAACCTCGGACGTTGTGTGGGCAACGATCTTCCGAGATGAGAAATCACCAACACACCTTCTTCTCCTCCTTGCTAGATTCAGCCAAAACAAGAGCTTCACCAAGGATGAAGAAAACCACCAACCAAGCTCCAAGGGATGCAAGCTTTCTCTCCTTCTTCTTCTTCTTCTCCAAGTAGTATCCGGCCACCACAAGAGCTCCAAGGGAGATGAAGAATTCGGCCACCACAAAGAGGAAGAGAGAAAGAGAGGATGGCCGGCCACAACACCAAGGAAAAGAGGGAGAGAACAATAGAAGTTGTAACCCATGAAGGCACCCCTACCCCTTCTTTTATATTCCTTGGCTTTGGCAAATAAGGAAATTTATTTATAATAAAATTTCCTTAACTTTCCTTGACAACAATTAATTAAGAAAAATTAAATAAAATTTCTTAATCAATTAATCATGGTCGACCACCTCAAATAGACAAATTAGGAGAGTTTCAATCAACAATAAAAACTTCCTTATTTGTCTCTGGAAATTTTAAAAAATAGAATTTCCTTTTAAAATCCCTTCATGGTTGATAAAAAGAAATTTTTATAATTTTAATTTTCAACATGTGAATAATTTTCAAAGAAAAAATAAAATATCTTTCCAATCTACAAATAAGGAAAGAGATCTAATCTCTTTCTTTTAATCTTTTGTAGATCCTTTAAAGAGAGATATTTTAATTTTAATTCTCTGTAATAAATTATATCTTCCACATAATAAAAATTAAAATTAAAATTCTTTTTAATTTAATGGGGGCCGGCCACCTAAGCTTGGGTTCAAGCTAGGGCCGGCCACCCATGAACCAAGGCTTGGCCGGCCCTAGCTTGAACCACAAGCTAGCTTGGCCGGCCCCCTTATCATGGGTATGAAGATGGGTATAGGTGGGTATAGTACTCTATAAATAAGAGACTATGATAGGGACCGAGAGGAGGAATTGGTTTTGGTCTCCCGATAAAATTAAGCATCCCGTGTTCGCCCCGAACACACAACTTAATTTTATCAATAATAATTCATTCCACTAGAGAACTATTATTGAACTACCGCACCAATCCCAAATTACATTTTTGGGCTCCTTCTTATTATGAGTGTGTTAGTCTCCCTGTGTTTAAGATGTCGAATGCCCACTAATTAAGTGAGTTACTGACAACTCATTTAATTAATATCTTAATCCAAGAATAGTACCACTCAACCTTATCGTCATGTCGGACTAAGTCCACCTGCAGGGTTTAACATGACAATCTTTATGAGCTCATCTTGGGGATATTATCACCTAAATTACTAGGACACAGTTTCCTTCTATAATCAACAACACACTATAAGTGATATAATTTCCCAACTTATCGGGCTTATTGATTCATCGAACTAAATCTCACCCTTTGATAAATTAAAGAAATAAATATCAAATATATGTGCTTGTTATTATATTAGGATTAAGAGCACACACTGTAACACCCACGAATTTTTATGAGTACATGAGAAATTATTTCCACTAGAACTTAGAAATAAAAAAAAATGATATAATAATATGGTAAGAGGAGAAGGTCAAGGATTGAACCTTGAACCTCCCACAAACAATGGAGAAAGATTTATGGCATGATCACCACTAGGATAGAGAGTAACATATGGATAGGAAGAGATAAAAATGTTAGTTAAAGGAGAGAAAAAGAAAATAAAGCAAGAAGCAAAAGAAAACCAAATTTGCTTACCTCTCCTTCCTCTTGGTTAAGAGAAGGAACAAGAAGAAGGCAAGTTGCCTTCCTCACTTCTCCCTCTTCTCATTCTCGTGAGAACCAAGGGAAGAGACATGGGAGAGTTAAGAAAGGGAATAAATAAAGGCATAAATTCCCCTCATGGTGAATAAATAGAAAAATGAGAAAATAAATCTCTCATTTTCTCCTTCTTCCTCCTCCTTCCTCCTTTTCTCTTCTTCACCGAGACTAAGAGGTCTTCCCTCTCCTTGATCCGAACACTAAGTCAAGTTTCTTCTCCAAGAAAACTAATTTTCGAGAAGGGATCTTCAAGTTCTAGCCCTTCCAAGCAAAGGAAACCAAAGGAGACACAAGAAGAGGAAGCTCCTTCATTTCTTAGCTCCTAGGATATTCTTCTCCTTAAGAAAAACCACAAGCGAAATGATGTAAGTTCCCCTCACCTGTGGTACAATAGTTATATGATTGTCATGTAAATATATTGCTAGAAAAACCTATGCTTGTTTCATGAGGGTTTCGGCCAAAACAAAAAAAAAGAAAGGTTTTAAGAACTTGAAAACCAACTAGGTATGTTCATGATGTTTCCTATGATATGTATCCGATGGTAAGGGGGTTAAACTAATATTTTCATGCTAGAATATTTGGTTAGAACATAAGTTTATGGGCTTAGACTTTCGGCCAAGAAAGAACAAAAGAACTAGAAGAACTCTAGACCTAAACCAAAGCATGCTCTCTTGTCCTTATGATATGTACCTTATGGTAGATGGTGTTGTTAATGTTTTTCCCACTTGTATGTTAATTTAAACTTGATTCCATCTTCATGAACTTTCGGCTATGATAGAGTTGAGGGCCTAGAAGGGCTTTTAAACCTAAAATTTAGCATGCTATGATTTTCATAAGACAAGATATGAAGCTAATACGACATGTCATGCTCTTAGGTTAAGTTGAACTATATTTTTTATGCATATGATGATTCGGCCATGTTGAGACTTGAACCCTAGGAAAGTTTAAATCAAGCCTAAGATACTTAGGATCTTCTTGATGAAAAGATATGAAGTAAACTAATGTTCTTATGTTGTTTGAAACTTGAATTCTTGTTCTACAACTTTCGGCCACACTTGTTTCTTTGACCTAGGATGCTCAAATTCTAAACTAAGTGGTCCATGTTATTCTTTGAAATGAATGCTAGGAAAATTCTTATGGTCTTCATGCTATTATGCCACTAGAAACCTAATTCCCATGCTTAACAAGATTCGGCCACATTAGGTTAAAAAGCTTGAGAAGCTTGAAAATTAGACTAAAAGTACTTATGGTGCTTCTCATGATATGTATTGGGATATTGGTATGAAGTTCAACATTTTTATGTTACTTGTAACCTAGAAACATGTTACTAGGGTTTCGGCCATGTTGGGGTTAAAGGCTTAGAGAACTTAGAACCTAAATCAAATATGCTCTAGTTGTTTCTTATGAAATATGATGTGACAATTGTTAGGTTTTTTTCATGCTTGTATGATGTTTATAACCCAAAATAAAGGCTTAATGGGTTTCGGCCATGTTATGAAAAGGAACCTAGAAAGCTTGGAACCTATACCTAACATGCTTAAGATGTTCCTTATGTTCTAAGAAATGATAAATGTTTAGGGTTCACATATTTTTTTTTGTTGCTTGATAACCCAAGCCATCTCTACATGTTTCGGCCACCCCTTGTTACTAGGGTTAGAGACTTAATTAGGTTCTCCCATGAACTTCACATGCAATGCTTTATGATATGTTAAGAGTATGACATGCTGTGATGTTGATTTATGTATGTTAGGTCCAGTTTCATGATATGCTATGTACTTATGATCATGATATGTTGTGTGCTAAATTTCATGATATGCTATGTGCTTACTTTCATGATATGCTGTGTGCTAAATTTCATGATATGCTATGTGCTTACTTTCATGATACGCTGTGTGATAAATTTCATGATATGCTATGGGCTTATTTTCATGATATGCTGTGTGCTCAATTTCATGATATGCTATGTGCTTAACTTCATGATATGCTGTGTGCTCAAATTCATGATATACTATGTGCCTAAACTCATGATATGCTATGTGCTCAAATTCATGATATGCTGCGTGCTTAAACTCATGATAGGTTGTATGCTTAATTATGCATGTGTTCATGATATGCTGTGTGCTCAAAATCATGATATGTTGTGTGCTCAAATATACATGCTTTAAGCTATGCCTAAAAGAGTTGCTTCCCTATAAGTGGGATCAAGAACACTCTTCATGACATGAATATGACATGAGTGATACGGACGATGTAGATATGACATGCTATTTTACTTTTAAGGCTTGTACCAAGGGTGAGCTCCATAAGCGCTCCGGGGTCGATGAACTAAGAAACGGGCCTCGTTAGGGATGGGCTCCTAAGTGCCCCTAGGTCGATGGACTAAGAAACGGGCCTAGTATATGTATGCCTTGTAGGGTTCAAGACTTGCTACCTTGTACCTACTAGGACGCGCGCAGTTATGTACGTGGTACAAGTCGGGATCCCCTCTTATGTTGAGATTATGTTTAAGTATATATGCTATACGTTTTAAAAAGACATGATGCACATGTTTCATGATGTATGTTTAAGAGTTCACCCTGCATATACCTTAGGAATATGCCATGATAATTATGATGATCATGTTTATGATATGTCATGCTACCTTGTGTTTATGCCATGATTATGCCATGATATCTATGATGATGCTTATGACATGTATGATGATCATGTATGTTATGTTATGATACCTTATGCTATGATGTATGCTTTATGATTGTCGACATGCTATACGGTTTTTGTGAGTAGGAAAGGAACTTACTGAGTCATGAGTGCTCACAGCTTACTTTCTTGTACCACAGATAAGGGCAAAGGATGGATGAACTAGGAGAGCAGCAGGAGGGGCTAGCAGGATGTGTGTGGCAGTGACTGGCTAAAGAAGAAAAAGATCTGCTTTTATTTAATAGGAATTATGCCTAGTTTATATTACTGCGTTATATCTCCATGACATTTTATCATATTACTCTATATGTCTTGAAATAATGTTAAGTATGACATATGGACTCTATGTTTCAAAAATTTACAAGTAAGACTCCCGTTGTAATAAGTTGTTAAGTATAGTAAGTAACCCCCGTCGCCTTAGCAGGAGGGGCGGGGCGTTACACACACTTCCATAATAACTGAGGTCTTTGTTCCTTTATAAAGTCAGTATAAAAGAAAACGACCTCTGATGGTCCTACTCAATACACTCTAAGTGTACTAGTGTAATTATATAGTTAAGATAAACTAATACCTAATTACACTACGACCTTCCAATGACTTGTTCCTTTCTATTTTGGTCGTGAGCTACTGTTTATAATTTATAAGGTACTGATAACATCATCTTCTGTATGTGACACCACATACTATGTTATCTACAATATAAATTAATTGAACAACTACAACAAATGTAGATGATTTGACCAAATGTGATTCTTTATTCAAAATAAATGTTTACAAAAGCTTAGGCTTTCAGTATACACTCCAACAATCTCCCACTTATACTAATGACTAAGCTGCCATATCTTCTACCATACATCTGATTCTCATTCCCTCCACATGCCGATCGAAAGCTTTCGCCGGAAGGGCCTTAGTGAAAGAATCTGCCAGGTTATCCGCTGATGCAATCTTGGCGATGACAACTTCTCCTCGTTTCACGATATCTCGTATCAGGTGGTACTTGCGCTATATATGTTTACTTGCCTTATGAGCTCGTGGTTCCTTCGAGTTTGCAACTGCACCGCTATTATCATAATAAATTGTGATGATTTTGGGCAAATTAGGAATCACATCTAAGTCCATTAGAAAGTTCCTGAGTCATACTTCTTCTTTAGCTGCCTCAGAGGCTGCTACATACTCTGCTTCCATGGTTGAGTCCGAAACGCATTTCTGCTTAACACTCCTCCATGCAATGGCTCCACCTCCCAAAGTAAACACATAGCCTGATGTAGACTTACTGTTGTCCCTATCTGATTGGAAATCTGAATCAGTGTAACCCACAGGGAGCAAATCGTCTGCTTGGTAAACTAGCATATAATCTCTAGTCCTTCTCAGGTACTTTAATATATGCTTTACCGCAGTCCAATGTCCTTGTCCAGGGTTACTCTGATATCTGCTAACCATGCCCACGACAAAACAGATATCAGGTCTCGTACATAACATTGCATACATTAGGCTTCCTACAGCCGAAACATAAGGAACTGCTTTCATGTCCTCTATCTCCTTTGATGTTTTCAGAGACATCTTTTTAGATAGAGCTACTCCATGCCTAAAAGGTAAGAAACCTTTCTTGGAATCCTGCATGCTAAAACGAGCAAGGACTGTATCTATATATGAAGCTTGGGACAGATACAACATTCTTTTCTTGCGATCTCTTATTACTTTGATCCCAAGAATGTGTGCACAATCTCCTAAGTCCTTCATATCAAATTGTTTGGACAACCATACCCTTACGTCCGATAATACCTTGACATTGTTGCCAATTAACAAAATATCATCTACGTATAGTACAAGAAATACCACCACGTTTCCGTTATACTTCTTGTATACACAAGACTCATCCGGACACTGAATAAATCCATATAACTGGATTACATCATTAAACCAGATGTTCCAAGACCTTGAAGCTTGTTTTAGTCCATAAATGGACCGATTGAGCTTGCACACTAGATGCTCTTTGCCTTTTTCAATAAACCCTTCTGGTTGCTTCATATGGATGTTCTCTTCAAGACTTCCATTAAGGAAAGATGTCTTGACATCCATTTGCCAAATCTCATAATCCATATGAGCAGCAATGGATAAAAGTATCCGGATAGACTTAAGCATGGCTACTGGTGAAAAGGTCTCCTCATAGTCGATTCCCTCTTTCTGAGTGTACTCTTTCGCAACAAGCCTAGCTTTGAAGGTTTCTACCTTCCCGTCTGTCCCTCTTTTCCTTTTGTAGATCCACTTGCATCCAACGACTTTTACACCATCAGGTGGTTCTACAAGCTCCCAGACCTTATTAGAGTACATAGACTCTATTTCAGAATTCATTGTCTTTTGCCAAGATGCTGCATCTATATCTTGGAGTGCTTCGTCATATGTTCGGGGATCAGGTTCATGTTTACCCGGGATCAAGTCCGAAAACTCTCCCAAAAACATGAATCTTTCAGGCTGCCTTACAACCCTCCCACTACGACGAGGCACTGTCTGTGGTTGTGTATCATGTGTGACACGTGTTGCAGTCTCTTGTGGTACTTCATCTTGTACTGTTGGTACTGAAGTAGACGTATCCTCTCTAAGTTCTTCTAAAACAACTTTGCTACTAGGCTTGTGATCCATTATATAGTCTTCTTCTAAAAACTGGGCATTGGTGCTAACAATGACCTTCTTGTCTTTAGGACTATAAAATAAACCACATTTCGTTCCTTTGGGATACCCCACAAACACGTGAACTTCTGTACGAGATTCTAACTTATCAGCATCTGGTTTCAGCACATGTGCTGGACTACCCCAAATCCGAATATGTCTTAGACTGGGCTTTCGCCCATTCCACAATTCTGTGGGAGTAGAAGAAACTGATTTAGAAGGTACTAAGTTCAGAATGTACACTGTTGTTTCCAGAGCGTATCCCCAAAACGAATTTGGTCATTCTGAGTAACTCATCATCGATATAACCATCTCCATAAGAGTCATATTCCTTCGTTCTGCCACACCATTCTGTTGGGGTGTACCAGGTGCAGACAGTTGGGATTGAATCCCGGCCTCTGATAAGTAATTCCTAAACTCCCCTAAGAGGTATTCGCCACCACGATCAGACCGTAGTGTCTTGATACTTTTACCTAGTCGTTTCTCCACATCAGCCTTGTATTCTTTGAACTTATCAAAACACCCGGATTTGCGGCGCATTAGGTAAATGTAACCGTATCTTGAATAATCATCTATGAAAGAGACAAAATATTCAAAACCACCTCTTTCCTGGACAGACATAGGACCACACAAATCAGAATGAACCAATTCTAACACTTCTGTGGCTCTATACCCCTTGGCCTTGAAAGGCCTTTTGGTCATTTTACCTTCCAAGCAAGATTCACAAGTTGGAAAATTTTCCAACTCTAATGAACTCAAAAGTCCATCGGCTATAAGTCTCTGAATCCTACTTAAGTTAATATAACCAACCCTTAGATGCCAAAGATATGCTTGATTCATTTCCGAAGGTTCTTTTCTCTTATTAGAGTTAGAAAATGAGTTATAAATTTCCATGTTTTGCTTTGTGGGAGAAATTGGATTTAAAGTATTGCCAACTAATGCACCAGAACTGATAATCACTTTATTTCTCTTAATAATTACATCATTACTAAAAGAAACTGAATATCCATCCAAAAACAGTTTAGAAACTGAAATTAAATTCTTTCTAAAACTGGGTACATAAAGACAATTTCTTAAAACCAAATTTCTATTTATATTAAAAGATAAGTAGACGTCTCCCACTGCAACAGCCGCCACCTTAGTAGCATTGCCCATGTAGACGGTAATCTCTCCTTCAGATAGTCGTCGGGTTTCCTGGAACCCCTGCAAGGAATTGCAGACATGATCAGTGGCTCCCGTATCTACACACCAGGTGCTGGTAGATAACACCGCTAAACATGTTTCAACAACTAGAGCATGAGATATACCTTTGTTATTCTGATTCCTACGAGGACAGTCCGCCTTCCAATGCCCTGACTGCTTGCAGATGAAGCACTTGCCCTTCGGCTTCTTCACTCCAGCTTTAGGTCCTGTACTCTGAGATTTATTCACTTTCTTTGCTGAACCAACTTGTTTCTTCTTCTTCTTTCCTTTCGGTTTAGAAGTAGAACCATTTTCAGCATAGTGAATATGAGAATTGTGACGAAACGAAGTTCTGTCAGTAGTTCCGCCAATGAATATACCCTTTTGTTCATATTGTAATTCAGGCGGAATTGCTCAAAACTTCTAGGTAGTGTTTGGAGGATCATATCGATCTGGGTTTCCCCATCAATTTCTCCTCCAAGGATCTGTATTTCGTTCAGATAAGCCATCATCTTTAGGATATGATCCCTCACAGGAGTACCCTCTTGCATGGTGGCTGTCATTATCTTTCTCATGGCTTCTTGCCTAGAAGCCCGATCCTGATGACCAAAGAGTTCCTTGAGATTGTTCATAATATCATAGGCTATTGGTAAATCTTGATGCTGATGTTGCAATACATTTGACATTGAAGCCAAAATGTAACACCGCGTCATCTCATCTGCTTTTACCCATTTCCTATGATATTCAATCTCCTCTTAGGTAGATTCACGAGTGAGTGCATCAGGACAAGGCTCAGTCAGTACAAACTTATAGCTTTCAGCAGTAAGAACAATGTCTAGGTTCCTTTTCCAATCTATGTAGTTAGGTCCAGTAAGTCTATTCTGTTGTAGTATGATGGACAGTGGGTTGAAAGTCATCCTAAGAATCACAAATAACTTTTGGTCAGAACTCTAAATTTAGAATAATATTGATTCCTCAAACAATACTATTTTAAATTAACCAACACCTCAAAACACCGCGAATATTGTATGCCATGATAGTGTGAACGTATACAAATTCAGCATTTGTAAAAGGAGAGTTTTAACCCATTAATTTTATTATCTTGTCAACCTAACTTTTTGACAAATAAAATTAATAGTTGGTATCTTTTGGTCACACAAATAATAGCAGTGACTCCGATGGGGAGGATACTATTAGATGTGCCTAAGTGTATACCATTACTTGACACTAAGTCCATTAATAAGATTGTGCCCCTTCCGATGGGGAAGATCACACGCTCTTAATTAATTTCCTATAGTCATCCTAAATGGAAGTTTGTTCTAGTGATCCATAAACAAGCTCATCCGATATGGAGGAAGGCACTCAGAGCCAACGCGCAAGCTTGTTTGCATCACTTACAAACCAGTAATGGAGACCGTGGAATTTATTTAAAATTCCTCTCCCACTTAGTTATTTATGAATGAGGAATTTTAATTATGCTAGCCTACTGGACATGTATACTAACATGCACACACAGCACAATATAAAAGCAATAAATGAAAAACTATTTTTCAACTATTATGGCTTTTATCTATTGTTGTCCTCCGTGTGTTGTCATCCCAAGCTACTGCCATATTTGGCCACCGCCACCGGGTCTAGCTGCCGCATCCATCTTGCTCCTTGTTCCGCTGCGCCTCTGGTCCTCAAAAAGGTTCCACGCCTTTTAAGATTCGATCCGCGACATAAATAGAATTTTACATTTTTCGATCCTATATTCCTCGAAGGAATGTACATGTAAACTAGATCGAACATAAAATAAAAATTTACATCCATCGATCCTATATTCCATAAAAGGAATGTACATGTAACTAGATCAAAAATATAATCCTAATAAAAACTAAATACAGCTCCTCCTGTATTTTATAATACAATCATGCACACACATATAATTACCCTTGACATGTCCAAGGGTCCAATCACACACATAAAGAAAACTATAAGCCATAATAGTTGGATCCTGCATCCACAAAGTTAGCACATCCTACTATTAACCTGCCTAAATTATGTATGACATGTGCATAATTAAACTAATACCAAATACACAGAGGCAAAACCCTAGCTCTGATACTAATTGTCGGTTGCTACTCGGAAAACCTAGAGGTTCCACTGTACAAAAATTTTGTACAAAGGTCTGAAGCTTTTTCTAGATACCATGTGTTCTTTTAAATAAAATTTCGGATCTCTTTCTTTTAATCTTTTGCAGATCCTTTAAAGAGAGATATTTTAATTTTAATTCTCTGTAATAAATTATATCTTCCACATAATAAAAATTAAAATTAAAATTCTTTTTAATTTAATGGGGGTCGGCCACCTAAGCTTTGGTTCAAGCTAGCGCTTGGTCGGCCCTAGCTTGAACCACCCATGAACCAAGGCTTGGCCGGCCCTAGCTTGAACCACAAGCTAGCTTGGTCGGCCCCCTTATCATGGGTATGAAGGTGGGTATAGGTGGGTATAGTACTATATAAATAAGAGGCTACGATAGGGACCGAGAGGAGGATTGGTTTTGTTCTCCTAATAAAATTAAGCATCCCGTGTTCGCCCCGAACACACAACTTAATTTTATCAATAATAATTCATTCCACTAGAGAACTACTATTGAACTATCGCACCAATCCCAAATTACATTTTTGGGCTCTTTCTTATTATTAGTGTGTTAGTCTCCCTGTGTTTAAGATGTCGAATGTCCACTAATTAAGTGAGTTACTGATAACTCATTTAATTAATATCATAATCCAAGAATAGTATCACTCAACCTTATCGTCATGTCGGACTAAGTCCACCTGCAGGGTTTAACATGACAATCTTTATGAGCTCATCTTGGGGACATTATCAACCTAAATTACTAGAACACAATTTCCTTCTATAATCAACAACACACACTATAAGTGATATCATTTCCCAACTTATCGGGCTTATTGATTCATCGAACTAAATCTCACCCTTTGATAAATTAAAGAAATAAATATCAAATATATTAGCTTATTATTATATTAGGATTAAGAGCACACACTTCCATAATAATTGAGGTCTTTGTTCCTTTATAAAGTCAGTATAAAAAAAAATGACCTCTGATGGTCCTACTCAATATACTCTAAGTGTACTAGTGTAATTATATAGTTAAGATAAACTAATACCTAATTACACTACGACCTTCCAATGACTTGTTCCTTTCTATTTTGGTCGTGAGCTACTGTTTATAATTTATAAGGTACTGATAATATCATCTTCTGTATGTGACACCACATTTTATGTTATCTACAATATAAATTAATTGAACAACTACAACAAATGTAGATGATTTGACCAAATGTGATTCTTTATTCAAAATAAATGTTTACAAAAACTTAGGCTTTCAGTATACACTCCAACACTAAGGTCTCTCCTCCCCTTTTATAATACTTGCCCAAGGTAAATAAGGAAAAAAAAATTACAAAAATTTAAAATCTTCCTCTTGTTTTCCTTTCCTCCTTTTTAATTCCTTTTTGTCCTCTTAATTGATTGAATGGTCGGCCCCTTGCTTGGGCACCAAGCAAGGGTGGCCGGCCCTTAAAAGAAGAAAAATATATCTTGTAAAAATTTTATAAGCAAAGAAAGAAAACTCTTATAAAATTTTACAAGCTCTCTTTTAATTTCCTAATGTGGATGTTTTAAAAAAGAAAAATTTTAATACAAGTTTTAAGATTTAAAACTTCTCATTTAAAATTTTCTTTTTTAACATGGTTACAAAAAAGGAAAGTTTTAAATTTAAAACTCTCTTTTTAAAACCATGTGGATGGTTAAAAAAGGAAAGTTTTAAAACTTTTAAAACTTTTTTTAAACCATGTGGCCTAATTCAAATAAAGAAAGTTTTATAATTTTAAAATCTCTCTTTTAAAACTTGTAGATATCTACAAAAATAAGATTTTAAAAATTCAAAACACCCCTCATACTTTGAATTATGTGGTCGGCCCCCTTCTTGCTTGGGCACCAACCAAGAGGTCGACCCCTTTGAGGAGGAAGTGGCCGGCCCCATGGCTTGGTCACCAAGCCATGGGCCAGCCCCCTCTTGGACACCAACATGGGATTTTCATGAGTGGCTATGAGGCATTAATGAGACTACGACAGAGACCTAGAGGAGAAATTGATTTTGGCCTCCCAACGAGCTCGAGTATCCCGTGTTCGCCCCGAACACACAACTCAAGTTCATCAATAATAACTCATTCCACTAGAGAGTTATTATTGTACTACCGCACCAATCCCAAATTACATTATGAGCTCCTTATCATGAGTGTGTTAATCTCCCTGTTTTTAAGATGTCGGATGTCCACTAATTAATTGAGTTACTGACAACTCACTTTAATTAATATCTTAGTCCAAGAGTAGTACCAATCAACCTTATTGTCGTGTCGGACTAAGTCCACCTGCAAGGTTTAACATGGCAATCCTTATGAGCTCCTCTTGGGGACATTATCAACTTAGATTACTAGGACACATTTTCCTTCTATAATCAACAACACACACTATAAGTAATGTCATTTTTCAACTTATCAGGCCTATTGATTTATCGAGCTAAATCTCACCCTTGAATAAGTCAAAGAAATAAATACTAAATATATGTGCTTGTTATTATATTAGGATTAAGAGCACATACTTCCATAATAATTAAGGTCTTGTTCTTTTAATTGAACAACTACACTTAGCATATAAATATAGTCATTTCACCAATGTAATTCTTATTTCTAAATAAATGTTTTATACAAAAAGCTAGGATTTTAATATACACTCTAACAATCTCCCACTTATACTAAAAGACTATGCTGTCATATACCCTGCCATACATCTAATTCTCAAACCTTCAACATGCCCATCAAAAGCTCTTGCCTTAAGGGCTTTTGTAAAAGGATCTCCAGGTTATCACCTGATGCAATCTAGGCGGCAACAACTTCTCCTCGTTATACGATATCTTGTATTGGGTGGTACTTGCGCTCTATTGTGTTTAATTGCCTTATGGACTTATGATTTCTTCGAGTTTGCTACTACACCACTATTATTACAAATATTATAATAATTTTTGGACAAACCATAAATCATGTCTAAGTCCATCATTAAGTTTCTGAGTCATATAACTTCTATGGCTACCTCAAAGGCTGTCACATACTCAGCTTCTATGGTGGAGTCCGGAAAAGCACCTATGCTTAACACTCCTCCATAGTTATGGTTTCACCTCCTAAAGTAAACACAAAACCCCGAGGTCAACTTACTATTGTCCCTATCTGATTAGAAGTCAAAATCCGTGTAACCCACAGGGATCAAATTATCTGCCTTGTAAACTAGAATATAATCTCTAGTCCCTCTAAGGTACTTTAATATATGCTTTATGACAGTCTAGTGTCCCGGTCCTAGGTTACTTCGATATTTGCTAACTATGCCCTGGGCAAAACAGATATTCAGTCTCGTACACAGCATTACATACATTAGGCTTCCGATAGCCGAAGCATAAGGAACTGCCTTCATGTCCTCTATTTATTTTGATGTCTTCGGAAACATCTCTTTAGATAAAGATTCTCCATGCCCAAAAGGTAGAAAAACCTTGCATGCTTAAACGAGCTAGAATAGTATGAAACTCAGGATAAGCACAACATTCTTTTCTTGTGATCCCTTTGATCCCGAGAATATATGCGCACTCTCCCAAGTCCTTCATATCGAATTGTTTGGACAATCATGTCCTTACTTCTGACAACACTTTGATATCATTTCCAACTACCAAAATTGTGATCTACGTATAGTACAAGAAATACCACCACATTTCCATCATACTTCTTGTATACACAAAACTCATCCGTGTTAGGATCTTCAGATGGCTAGAGAGGGGGGGTGTGAATAGCCTCCTCTAAAACTTAACTAAATTCTTCAATCAAATCGTTAGCGCAGCGGAAATATGCACATGAAAATCTAATACAAGGAAAAGAAAGACACACACCACTAACACCAGTATGTACGAGGTTCGGGGATAACTTGCCCCTACTCCTCGGCGTGTTCGTAAGGTGGACGATCCCTTGATCTTTCGGTAGATCACACCCCGGATAGATACCGGCTAAAGATTTCTCCTTCTCGGTGGAGTAACCTCTCCACAAAGTCTCAGAAAATATGTAACAATTAAGCACAAGACTTACAGATCAGTGGCTAAAGAGAATGAGGAAGGACGCTCACAGCCACGCGAAGACAGCAGTTAAACAGAGCACAAGAAGGAAGCACAGCCAAGAACTCAAAGCTCAGCACCCTTGGTTGATCGACCGAGAGTTCTCACTCAGAACCACTCTTCATCCTTCTTCTTATGCCTCTGCTTCCACTGCGTTCAGCCTGTCCCGAATTGCTGTCAACCTGCACCGAATCCTTGCTGCAAGCTACGACATCGCCAATCACTCTTCCTCCTCCTCTGGTTCTCTGAACTCACACCAATAGAACCCATGGTCTTTACTGGAGTCTCTGAGCTCGAACCAATGAGCAAGAGTCAAGCTGATTCCCAACTGATAGCAGCCAGATCACAGCCTGATCGCAGCCAGTAACCGTTGATGCTCTAGTTGCACCATTTGCAGCGAAACACAGTAGAAAGAATCCTTTGTCTTATTCTTCTGATGGTGCTTAATTTGAATTTGAGCATTAGCATGATACCTGCAATCTGCAACTTAAAAAGCTAACAACAGATGGTTAAATCAGATGGATCAGAAGTTGCAGAGAAACAGTAAACTTCAGACAAGATTGTGGATCGATCAACGATCGATCCATATTGGACCGATCAAAGCATGGCCCGATCGGTCAGAGAGCTCGATCGATGCGGACCGATCAAAGCTAGGTGGATCGGTCCACGCACCGATCCCCTATACTCTTCCGAATCTCTTCTTCGATCGGTCTCGATCGGTAATCCTCGATGATATCGATTGGTTCTTGATCGATCGGTCCGTGACCGATCGATAGTCATAGTATCACCGGATCGGTCAGCAGACCGATCGATATCCATATCTCTGGATCGGTCAGCGGACCGATCCAATGCCTATGAGAGGTTTAGAGCTTCCAGCCCTAAACCCTAAAGCCTTCCTAGTCTAGAGAGCGAGCCACCGAGCCCTCTCCGACCTAGTCCGGAGAGAACGAGCTACCGAGCCCTCTCTGACCTAGTCCGGAGAACGAGCTATCGAGCCCTCTCCGACTTCGTCCGGTCCAGAGAACGAGCTACCGTGCCCTCTCTGACCTAGTCCGGAGAACGAGCTACCGAGCCCTCTCCGACTTCGTCTGATCCAGAGAACGAGCTACCGAGCCCTCTCTGACCTCGTCCGGTCCAGAGAACGAGCTACCGAGCCCTCTCTGACTTTGCGTGCCAAGTTTCCATACTTGGACTTTTCCCTTCCACCTAATCAACATTGATCAATAATCAATCTGAGTTTAATTAATATCTAATACAAACTTAAATCAGTGTCAACATCAAAACAACAGCCAGGTCAGACCGTATCAACAATCCGGACACTGAATAAATCCATAGGTTTGGATTACTTTATTAAACCGGATGCTCCAAGACCTTGAAGTTTTGCTTCAGTCCATAAATAGACCGATTGAGCTTACATACTAAATGCTCTTTGTCCTTTGCAATGAACCCCTCTGGTTGCTTTATATGGATGCTTTCTTCAAGACTTCCATTAAGGAAAGTTGTCTTGACATCCACTTGCCAAATCTTATGAACAATATGAGCAACAATAGATACAAAAATCCGGATAGACTTAAGCATGACTATTGGTAAAAGGTTTCTCTTTTTCAACAAGCCTTGCTTTGAAAGTTTCCATCTTCCCGTCTATCCCTCTTTTTCTATTGTAGACATATTTTCACCCAATGATGTTTACACCATTTTGTGGTTCTATAAGCTCACAGAATACATAGATTCTATTTCAGTATTCATTGCTCTTTGCCAAGATGTTGTATCTTTATCTTGGAGTGCTTCATCGTATGTCCGGGGATCAAGTTCATGTTCACCAGGGATCAAGTCCAAAAACTCTCCCAAAACATAAATTTTTCAGGTCGCCTATCAACCCTCCCACTATGACGAGACACATTGTCCAATTATGTAGTATCTGTGATACATGTTGCAGTTTCTTGTGATATTTTATCTTGTACAGTTGGTACTAGATTAGACGTGTCCTTTATTATTTTCTTAAGAACATATTTACTTATGGGCTTATGGTTCATTACATAGTCCTCTTCTAAAAATCGAGCATTGGTGCTAACCATGACCTTCTAATTTTTAGAACTATAAACCTCCTTTCGTTTCTCTAGGATAACCCACAAACAAGTGAACTTCTGTCCATCTTATCAATGTCTCTCTTCAACACATGTGCTGGATTACCCCGAATCCAAATATGCTTCAAATTAAGCTTACGCCTATTCTGCAATTCTATGTGAGTAGAGAGTTCTGACTTAGAAGGTACTATGTTCACTTCTATTTCCAGAGTATATCCTCAAAATGAATTTGGTAATTTTCTGAATAACTCATCATCGATCTAATCATTTCCATAAGAGTCCTATACCTTCTTTCTACTATACCATTCTGTTGGGGTGTACCAGGTGCAGTTAGTTGGAATTGAATTCCGACTTCTGATAAGTGACTCCTAAACTTTCCCAAGAGGTACTCGCCACTACGATCTCACCATATTGTCTTGATACTTTTACTTTGACGTTTCCCCACATCACCCCTATACTCTTTGAACTTATCAAAGCACTTAGACTTGCGGCGCATCAAATAAATGTACTCGTATCTTGAATAGTTGTTTATAAAATAGATGAAATATTCGAATCCAACTCTTGTCTGGATAGTCATAGATCCATACAAATCAGAATGAACTAATTCCAACACATCTTTAGCTTTATACCCCTTAAACTTAAAAGCTTCTTGGTTATTTTTAAGTAAGACTCGCAGGTTGAAAAGATTTCCACTACCAATGAACTCAAAAGTTCATCGGCTATTATCCTTTGAATCCTACTTAAGTTAATATAACCTAGCCTTAGTTGCCAAAGATATGATTGGTTCATTTCCGAAGATTGCTTTCTCTTATTAGAGTTAAAAGATATGTTATTAATTTCCATTTATTGCATCGTGGGAGTTATTGGATTTATAAATTGTTAACTAACATACCAGAACAAATAACTTCCCTCTTTTCCTTGATAACAACTTTGTTATTAAAAGAGGCAGAATATCAAGTTCTTTAAATAGTTTGGAAACTGAAAACTAATTCTTTCTAAACTTGGTACGTAAAGACAATTTCTTAAAATCCATATTTTATTCCTATCAGAAGATAAACATCTCCCACTGCAACAGCTGCTACTTTTACAGTAGTGTCCATGTAGACGGTGTTTTCCCTTTCATATAGTTGTCTGGTTTCCTGGAACCCTGCAATGCATTGCAGACATGATTAGTGGCTCCCGTATCTACACACCAGGAACCGGTAGATAACACCACTAAACATGTTTCAACAACTAATGAATAAAATACACCTATATTGTTCTTGGTTTTGACAGAACAGTCAATCTTAATGTCCAAGTCTTATTTCCAATCTTATTTGGGACTACTAAGTCTATTCTATAGTATAGCAGCTAGGGGATTGTCAAACATTTGAAATCTTAAGAATCACTAAAATTTTTGGACAAGACCAACACCTTAAAATCCCCGTGAATTTTTATGCCACGATAGTGTGGACGTATATAAAATCAAAAAGGAGATTTTATTTTATTATCTCGTCAACCTAACTTTATGACAAATAAAATTAATAGTTGGTCTATCTTTGATCAAATATTTGGTCAAAACTTTGAATTTAAAATAATATTGATTCCTCAAAACAATATCATTTAAATTCACCAACACCTCAAACACCGTGAATTTTGCATGCCACGATAGTGTGAACGTATACAAAATAAAACATTTGTAAGAGGAGAATTTTACCCATTAATAACCTTGTCAATCTATCTTTATGACAAATAAAATTACCTCAAACACCGTGAATTTTGTATGTCACGATAGTATGAACGTATACAAATCCAAATATTTGTAAGAGAGATTTTACCCATTAATTTTATTATCTTGACAAATAAGGTTATCTCAAACACCGTGAATTTTGTATGTCACGATAGTGTAGACGTATACAAAATCTCAACATTTGTAAAAGGAGATTTTAATTTTATTATCTTATCAACCTATCTTTATAACAAATTAATAATTGATTTTCCTTCGGTCACACAAATAATAGCAGTGACTCCGATAGAGAGGATACTATTAGATGTGCCTAAGTGTATACCATTATTTGACACTTAGTCTATTAATTAAGATTGTGCCTCTTCCGATGGGGAAGATCACACGCTCCTAATTAATTTTCTATAGTCATCCAAAATGAAAGTTTGATCTAGTGATCCACAAACTCATCCGATATGGAGAAAGGCACTCAGAGCCAACGCGCAAGTTTGCTTGCATCACTTACAAACTAGTAATGGAGATCGTGGAATTTATTTAAAAATCCCTCTCTCACTTAGTTATTGAAGGTGAGAAATTTTAACCTAGCAAGCACACATCACAGTAAATAAAAGAAATAAATATGGAAAATAATTTTCCAACTATTATGGCATTTTCCATCACTATCCTTCGCGTGCTGTCAGCCCTAGGGTTCATGCCGTCAGGTCCATTGAGCTTCCATTTCCGCTGCACCTCTGGTCCTCCAATAGCACCACGCCTCGCAAGGATACGATCTGCGACATAAAAAAATAAAATTTTACATGCATCGATCCTATATTCAATGAGGGAATGTACATGAAGTCTAGATCGAACATAAATGTAAAATCCTAGGACTAATACAGCTCCTGCTATATTAGTTAAATACAATCATACACACACAATAAAATGCCCTTGACATGTCCAAGGGTCCAATCACACACAATAACCATAAGTCATAATAGTTGGAGCTTGCAACCACAGAGTTAGCATATCCTACTATTATCCTGCCTAAATTATGTATGACATGTGCATAATTAAACTGTAAATCAAACACACAGAGGCAAGTCCTAGCTCTGATACCAATTGTTGGTTGGTCATAGGAAGATCGTACCGGTTCCACTGTACAAAAATTTTGTACAAGTGTCGAATATTTCCTAAACAACCTATTGTGTTCTTTAGAAATTAAATTAGGAATCATAAACGGAACTTAACATTATTGATTCCAAATTTAACTTATCCATTCTTAATTGTTTAGATTTGGATCGCAAACGATGCTTAACATTATTGATTCAAATCCACCTATGTTATAAATTCAATTAAATATTAATTTCCAAAATTGACTTCCAGAACTGCATGGCGAGGCACTAGCCCTTCTTGGGTATGGGATCATCCACCACCGCCTAGACAAAGCCTTTTAAAGAAATCTAATATTTAATTTCCTTATATAAATCTAGGTTTAACCAAAAAGAACAATCGAATCACAAATTCGAAAAACAAAAAAAACACAAACTTGAATCACAAATTCGAAACTCTAGAATCATATGCTTCATGTGTTTGGAATTCATACAAAGAAAAATTAGCATGATACGAAAAATAATTGCTAGTTATACATTTCTTTGTATGCAACGACCTCTTGATCTTCTGCCGTATTCCTCGCCTCCTCTTGGACGTCGTGTGGGCGGCGAACCTCCAAGATGAACACCACCCAAAAGCTCCTGATCCTCTATATTTCGGCCACAACCACCACCAAGGAACAAAAGAGAGCAAGGGAAAAGGAAAGGGGAGAGGGTCGGCCACAAGAGAATAAGAATTGATGCAATCCCTACTTCTCCTCTTCTTCTCCCTCTCTTTGTATCCGGCCACACAAAGCAACCACAAGAGGTGGCCGACCCTAGCATGAAGAGAAGCAAGGGGCCGACCTTTAGGAGAAAACTATAGAGAAGAGAGAAAAGAATAGAATACTTACTGAGGCCTCTCCTCCCCTTCTTTTATAATACTTGCCCAAGGCAAATAAGGAAAGATTTTTACAAAAAATTAAAATCTTCCTCTTGTTTTCCTTTCCTCCTTTTTAATTCTTTTTTCTCCTCTTAATTGATTGAATGGTCGGCCCCTTGCTTGGGCACCACGCAAGGGAGGCCGGCCCTTAAAAGAAGAAAAGTATATCTTGTAAAAATTTTATAAGCAAAGAAGGGAAGCTCTTATAAAATTTTACAAACTCTCTTTTAATTTCCTAATGTGGATATTTTAAAAAAGAAAAATTTTAAAACAAGTTTTAAGATTTAAAATTTCCTCTTTTAACATGGTTACAAAAAAAAAAAGTTTTAAATTTAAAACTCTCTTTTTAAAACCATGTGGATGGTTAAAAAAAGAAAGTTTTAAAACTTTTAAAACTTTCTTTTAAACCATGTGGCCTAATTCAAATAAGGAAAGTTTTATAATTTTAAAATCTCTTTTAAAACTTGTAGATATCTACAAAGAGAATATTTTAAAAATTCAAAACACCCCTCATACTTTGAATTATGTGCTCGGCCCCCTTCTTGCTTGGGCACCAACCAAGAGGTCGGCCCCTTTGAGGAGGAAGTGGTCAGCCCCATAGCTTGGTGACCAACCCATGGGCCAGCCCTCTCTTGGACACCAACATGGGATTTTCATGAGTGGCTATGAGGCATTAATGAGACTACAACAGGGACCTAGAGGAGAAATTGATTTTGACCTCCCGACGAACTCGAGTATCCCGTGTTCGCCCCGAACACACAACTCAAGTTCATCAATAATAACTCATTCCACTAGAGAGTTATTATTGCATTACCGCACCAATCCCAAATTACATTATAGGCTCCTTATCATGAGTGTGTTAATCTCCCTGTGTTTAAGATGTCGGATGTCCACTAATTAATTGAGTTACTGACAACTCACTTTAATTAATATCTTAGTCCAAGAGTAGTACCACTCAACCTTATTGTCGTGTCGGACTAAGTCCACCTGCAGGGTTTAACATGACAATCCTTATAAGCTCCTCTTGGGGACATTATCAACTTAGATTACTAGGACACAGTTTCCTTCAATAATCAACAACACACACTATAAGTAATATCATTTCCCAACTTATCGGGCATATTGATTTATCGAGCTAAATCTCACCCTTTGATAAGTCAAAGAAATAAATACTAAATATATGTGCTTGTTATTATATTAAGTTTAAGAGCACACACTTCTATAATAATTAAAGTCTTGTTTTTTATTAAGTCAGCATAAAAAGAACTTACCTTAAATGGTCCTGCTCAATACACTCAAAGTGTATTAGTGTAATTTTATAGTTAAGATAAACTAATATCAAATTACACTACGACTATTCCAATGATTTGTTCCTTTCCATTTTAGTCGTGAGCTACTGTTTATAATTTTATAAAGAATTGATAACATGATCTTCTACATGTGACACCACACACCATGTTATTTACAATATAAATTAGTTGAACAACTACACTTAGGATATAAATGTTGTCATTTGACCAATGTGATTCTTATTTCTAAATAAATGTTTTATACAAAAAACTAGGTTTTTAGTATACACTCTAATACAGCCAAGTCATACACATGGCGAACACTGAGACGCACGATCGTGCCGATCGGCACAGCTAGGTCATGTGACCTTCTCGAATAAGGGCACAATCGTGCCATTTGGCATGGCTGAGCCGTGTTGGCTACTGGAGGAAGGGCATGGCTGGCCCATGCTAGCCGTTAGATGAGGGGGCACTGTCGTGCCTAATGGCACGGTCTGCCCAAGGTTGGCTTCTGAATGTGCTTTTCCTCGTATTCTTCATCGAATTTCAATCCTCATCACGTCCGGTCAATCAAAAGGAAAAAAAAGCATATCTCCAAATAAGAAAGTAGCATGCTAATAAAATGATGACAATGAGTGTGATAACATAAATCAAATATAAGAAATGCAAGTGAATGTGCGTTAATAATGGTCTACATGCATATATGACCTATGCACATCACATAAACACCCGGTTGACGTCCAATAAAGACAACATATATTTTCCTATATATTAATTAAATAGATCATTTAGAATCACATCTAAACAATATTATTAGGATTGGAGGGAATTATAACTTAAAATGGAATGACTTACCAAGTAGCTGCTATATGTTGTAGCAGATAACTGTCCTAGTAGCTGATACAATGTATAGCAGCTAACTCTCCATGTAGTTACTACACGTTGTAACAGACGACTTACCAAGTAGTTGCTATACATTGTAGCGGCTAACTGTCCAATTAGTTTCTACAACGATAATTATTCACATTGAAAGAAAAGATTATTTGCCCAATATTTTTTATTAGGGTTTATGCTACAATGACACAACGTGCAATCCTTAGTTATTACAACGTTTAGAAGATACTTGGATAATTAATTGCTACACATTGAAAACTAATATTTTAATGTGTCATCAAGATTATCACAAGATTTGATATATTTGTTTGACATAATTAAATGGTGAGTCGGAGTACTTCTTGTCTTATTGTATTACAAGTGTAGATGTGTAAACATTGGCATTTAATTGAGTCTTACAGATGCTATCATGGCATTCCAAGAATATGCTAGTCAACTAGCTAGTCTCCCTTCTTGCCTTTTCCATTTCCCTCACATAGTGGTGGGAGAAGTTTGTGCAATAAGATCAACAGAAAAGGCTTCTTGAAATTCATAGAGGCACACTATCTGGAAGATGAAATAATAGCACATGGAATGGTGTTTGCAGTAAAGATATTCCTTTTTGAACCCCAAACTGCCTGCATATAGCCATATGAAAGCTTGCAATACACCGTAGAAGACAACATGACCACCTTATCATTTCCATTTTGGGAGGAAGACACACTACCAGACTTCGAACATAGATAATGGATGTCATAAAAGGAATGCCAAAGGTGATGTCAGGAAGATGGCATAATCCATAGTTATGCTACTCGTAAAAGTGTCATGGAACGACGAAGAAAATGAGGAGGCTCATAAAAGAGTAATGAAACTCAAGTGAGAATGAGAAGCCTCCCTCTACCATTAATTTATAGGAAAACAAGGATGCTATAGAATCCAAGAATAGGAGTATCACGCGCTCACAGTTGCCCTTCTAATAAAGTCGGATTTTGCCTGTGTTCATAGATCATGGTTTATAACAGATATGAATGATCATTCTATGAAAGTGACGAATCAATGAACCCGAGTAGGTAGGTTTCCATTAATTAATTGATGACTCACTATAAATTAATTGGTCTTGGATAGTTATTACAACGTGTAGCAGCTAGTGTAAGGTAGCAGTTGCCCATCTCCAAAGAGGCCAATCCCTGAAAAAGAACTGACCAAGCCTATCATTGTGGGGCTTGCAACAACTAATTAGTACCAAAACCTGAAAGTTGTTGTGCAAAAAATTGACCCAGGAGAATCTAAAATTGATCAAGGAGTGGAAATGGATACCAACCAAGAAGTAGAAGGCTTGGATGCAGAAATGGCTCATGCCAAATATGGGAAAAGGAAAGAGGAAAGGAGGAAGCAAGAAAAGATATCTAAAACCACCACTAGGAGGCACATGCCCCCTTACCCCATATGAAGATCTAAAACCACCACTAGGAGGCACATGCCCCCTTACTGTTGGGACCGAAAAGTAGCTAGAGGGGGGTGAATAGCTCGTCGCGTGCTTCGTGGTTGGCGTTGCTTGTTTCTTCAAAGATGTGCAGCGGAAATACAAGAAACAAAAACATACAACGCTAACACTTGGGATTTTACTTGGTATCCACCTCACAAGAAGCGACTAGTCCAAGGATCCACGCACACACACACACACCTCCATTAATAAACACTCCTTTTCGGTAACTACCGAAGGCGGAGAAGCCCTACAAGTTCACACTACAAGAAGAAAGGGAAAGGATACACAAATACAAGCAAAAGCTTACAATGAGTATAGAAACTCTAACTCTAGCTTTCTTCTTCAGCTGTAGATCCGCCTCTTGACTTGGAAAACCTCCAAGAACCTTCAAGAACTAGTGATCTGATCTTTTGTGGAGAAGCTGTGGAAGCGCTGAAGTGATCTAAAATGAATCGGTGAAGTTCTGCCGAAGAAGACGCGCGCCAACGGCCTTTATCTGCGCCAACGGTCGGATCCCAATCGATTGGATTGCTCCCAATCGATCGGGGAGGCTTTGGATCGATCCACGGATCGATCCAGAGCGCCTCTGATCTCTGGAAATTCGTCTGGATCGATCGGCTGATCGATCCAGGGCTTATCGCGACATACAGCACCTTCCCAATCGAGATCGATTGGGACCTCTGGATCGATCGGCTGATCGATCCAGAGGCATTCTGTGCGCTCGCGACTTCCTCCCAATCGATCCACTCATCGATTGGGACGAAGGTTTCTCGCAGGGACACCCCAATCGATCGACCGATCGATTGGGCTCCAACCAATCGATCGGCTGATCGATTCGGCTTCTGGTTTTTGCCCAAAACCAAGTTCAAGCCTCCCAAACAAACATCCGGTCAACCTTGACATGTTGGTTCATCATGCCTAGCATCCGGTCACCCTTGACCTGCTAGGACTCCCTCACCAAGTGTCCGGTCACTCCCTTTGACCCACTTGGACTTTTCTTCATCTTGCCAAGTATCCGGTCACTACCTTGACCTACTTGGACTTTCACCAGATGTCTGGTCAACCTTGACCCATCTGGATCTCTCCGTGCCAAGTATCCAGTCAATCCTTTGACCTACTTGGACTTTCACCAGATATCTGGTCAACCTTGACCCATCTGAATTTCCCCGTGTCTGGCTTCACTCACCAGGACTTCCAATCTTCCTAGCTTCACTCACTAGGACTTCTCTTCTGCCTGGCTTCACTCACCAGGTCTTTCACCTAGCTTCACTCACTAGGATTTTCACCTGGCTTCACTCACCAGGACTTTCACCTGGCTTCACTCACCAGGATTTTCTTCTGCCTGGCTTCACTCACCAGGACTTTCACCTAGTTTCACTTATTAGGATTTTCCTCACTGCCTAACTTCACTCACTAGGTCTTTCCTTCTACCTAACATCCCAGTTAGGACTTCCCAGTCAAGTATCTGGTAATCCTTGACCTACTTGACTCTTCTTCAATCAATCTTGTATTGTCAAACATCGAAATCCAAACCAAGACTCAAGCTTGGTTAACCAAGTCAACCTTGACCTGAGGGATGTTACACTAACAATCTCCCCTTTTTGATGTTTGACAATACCAACATGTAAGTTAGGCTAATCCCATAGCCTAAACCTTCTTCATGACACTAGGTAATGAATACATAAGTTAATCCCCTCATTCTCCCCCTAAGAGGGCAAACTCCCTTTAGGTAATGAAAGTCTAACTTACTCCCTTTCATTCTCCCCCTATTGGCACACATCAAACCATTTGCCCATTTTTGGGCACACATCAACAAACTCACTTGTTGAAAACTCTCCCCTTTGAGACTCTCCCCCTGAAGGGTTGCTCATCATTGTTCACAACTTCACTCGTTGTGAACAACACGATAATGAAAGTCACATACCCTTCATTATCTTTAACCCTACATTTCCCATTAATGTAGTCAAATGCCCATCCTTGAGCATTTCTAACTTAAACCACTTGAACAATGAGGATATCCACTCCCCAATAAAGTTCGAACGCTCAACCTTGAGCATGTTCTGAAAAGAAGGTTAACCACCTTCCAAGGTTCATGAAAAATAATTTTCATATCTTTAAAGAGTCTCTCCCCCTAAAGACATAGTAGTAACTTCTGTCATTGCATCAACAATGACTTGGAATCCCTAAACCTTTAGGAAACCCAAATTACGAAGTTTTGAGGTTCAAATGTTCAAAAATTTGAAGCAACCCTCAACCTAAACTTCAACTTAGTCTCTCTTAACCAATTCATCCTTGTTTTCAACATGAAAACACCCTTTTTATGTATACAAATGTATTTTGAGGGGTTAGGAATGGTTACCTAGACTAAAATAGGTTCAAAATGCTGAAAATAAGCTTTCCCAGCAAAAATCAGCATCTTCGATCGATTGGAGTTGGGTTCCAATCGATTGAACCAGCTGAATCGATCCACTGATCGATTCAGTCTTCTTGGATCGATCCACTGATCGATCCAACGAGCTTCTGCTCGCGAGAAATGCCTTCTCAATCGATCGACTGATCAATTGGAGTTCTGATAGTTGCTGAAATTCCATTTTAGTCAACTTCAGAAACCCCTAGAAAATTCTACAAAATTTCAAAAATCGTGAAAATTTATGTAGACATTATTTAGGGTATATACTATCAAGGAAAAATGGTTTTTCTATGAAACTACATCATATTTTCAAAGATTGACACAAACTTAAAAACTTGCATAAACTTTAGTGTTTTCTTCAAGTTTGTGTCTAACTATTCAATGGTGATTACTATCAAAAGATAGCCTTCACCAAGGTTTTCCAAAATCATTTTAAAAACATTTTCAAAACCAATATCCCACCATGTTCCTTGGGCTTAATGTACATGACTTGTACATTAGCTTTCCCAATGATGGGAAAACACATAACTATGTGTTTTGATAAACTTAAAACTCAAAAGAATGCACTAAATCAACATCTTGAGTTTTGTTCATCATCCTAACATCTCACTTGTATCTAATGTGCACTAAAACACATACAAGTCATCTTATAGGTCTTTGTGAGATGTAAATTTTGGTTTTGCCCTAATCTAGGGATCATGCATATCTATCTAGACATTTTGAGTGGTAAACATCCACCAAGGATGTTACTTGTTGATTTCACTTGTTTATAAATGTCTTTTGTCCTTAATTTTAAGGAAATAAACATAATGCATGATAATGTTGTGGCATACATCAAAATGAAATAGCTTTCAAAAGAAAGATTCTTATAACTACATGATGTATGTATGACATGACATGGTATTTTTGTATTTTTCATAGTAAGTCATGAATACAAAATACAAAACTAAATATGATGTCATGGCATATAGTGAGCAAACAATCATGGCAAGGTTTAGCATAAATAAAATACCTAGATTACCTATCTAAGTGTCCTTAAACCTTAGCTAAGTTAAAAACTTAACCCTAGATTACCCTCTAAATGCTCCAAGAAAATGTCAAAGCCTAAATTGGCATTTCTAGTTCTCTTGATTAACTTATGCCAATTGAAATTAAGTTTATTCCTCAAATGTTGGCATATTTCGTTCTTCCACAAGAGTAGCACTTTAAATTAAGGCTTAGATTGGCCTTAAATTTCCTAAGAACATATCAAAATCCCAACTTGGTAGTTCTTATGATTTTTCCAATTTGTGTCACTTAAAATATCATCCAATTTATCAAATTGTGACACATTTTACTCTTCCCAAGAGTAAACATAAATCCATTTCATTTTCAAAGATTAATAATAACCTTGAAAATGCTCCTTGAGTGTCAATTTCTTCAGAGTTGGGTTAACTACCCTTCTTCTTAGAGTTGACACTCTCTAACCCATCTATGGGGAAGAGAATATGCTCCTAGGAACCCAAAACCTATTGGTGCTCCTTGGATGCTCTAGGTACTCACTAGGGATAACTTCCCTAGATACCTTCCTGGTGACCTTGTTTGGCTTCTTAGAAGCCTTGGTCACTTTTTCTAGGTCAACCCTAGGGATTGCTTCCCTTGTGACCTTCTTTGTGACTTTCTTTGACTTCTTAGAAGTCTTAGTCACATTTGTTGCAAAAATACTCTTAGGAATGACCTTCCTAGTATTTTTGACTTGACCACTAGACCTAGGGTTGGTTCCATAGCTATATGGAACCCTATGGTACGAAATTTCATCCTTCTTAGCCTTAGGTTTGTATCCCAAACCTCTATGGCCATTGGATGGCTTTGATACTCCTAGACCTAGATTTTTGCTCTTGGACCCTTGTGTCATATTTGTGATTTTTCTAAGGGTCTTCTCTAAATTATCAAGTTTTGACCTTAAGACTTGATTTTCCTTCCATAATTCTTCAACCTTAGGTTTTTCACTAAAACCTTGATTTTTCTTCTTCTTAGGCAAATACCTAGAATCCATAGGGTTCTTACCTAAATTTCTATCTACCTTTCTAAACCTAGGTTGAGAGGTTTTAGCATGATAAGCTATATGTTTTTCCTTAATGCTATCATGCTTCCTATTTTCATGGTAAATAGCATTGAAGTGATATAAATTTGACATAGCATGCTTTTTACCATTATGCAAGGGAATAGGCTTAATAAAAAATACCTTCTTTTTTACCTTGGAGGCTTCCCCTTGAGTTGAGCTTCCTCCTTGAGCCTTGACCGTCTTCTTCCTCTTAGAGCATTGACTTCGGTAATGCCCCTTTTGATTGCAAGAGAAGCATATAATATGCTCCTTGCTCTTCTTTGTTCCGGGGATGGTCTCCTTGAACTTCTCCTTGCCCTTTTATACCACTTGGCCCTTTTTCTTGGCCAATTTAGGGCACTTGCTCTTGTAGTGCCTTTTTCCCTACACTCAAAGCAAATAATACGATCTTTATTATTTATTGAAATGTTTATACCTTTTTGTGTAGGATTGGCACTTTTTCCTTTGGATCCGGAGGTAGAAGCTTCCTCTTGATCCAATAATGATGCTCCTCCATTTGATTTTGCTTGACTTGTGGAGGTAGAGACCTCTTCTTCCTCTTCTTCTCTTGACTCGGATGTAGAAACTTCTCCTTCTTCTTGATTCGGCGTCACCAAGGATTGCTCCCCCTCAATCCTAGAGGTGGAGGCTTCATCATCTTGTACATGGAACAAGGAGTATGCTCCCTCCTTGTTCCCTTCATTGCATTCCCTTGAAGATGAAACTTCTTCTTGGACTTCTTCTTCGGAAGTTGAGCATCTCTCAACCTCGGAGTCCTCCTCTTGGTCTTGCTCCAATAAGTCGTCCTCTTTGGATTCCTCTTGATTCGGTACAGTGGAGGGGATCTCATGGATTGATGCCAATTTGCTCCAAAGCTCCTTTGCATCTTCAAATTCTCCAATTTTACAAAGAATGGTGCTTGGCAATAAATTAACCAATAATTTGGTTACCTTGTTATTCGCCTCACACCTTTGAATTTGTTCTTGGCTCCATTTGCTCTTCTTAAGGATTTTGCCCTTTGAATTTCTTGGAGCCCCGAAGCCTTCCATTAGAGCAAACCATTGCTCTATCTCCACCATTAAGAAGTTTTCGATCCTTGATTTCCAAAGATCGAAACTAGTAGATGTGTATGGTGGAGCCACCCTTGTGTCAAATCCAAGTCCATCTTGGAATTGCATCTTGAAGTTGAGCTTCTTGAATTCTTTGACTTTGATGAATTCGCTCCAACTTCTTCACCCTCTAGCTTTGCTTGTTTTGTTTGCCCCTTCCGGCGATGATTTCGGTGAAGAGCGGCCTCGCTCTGATACCACTTGTTGGGACCGAAAAGTAGCTAGAGGGGGGGTGAATAGCTCGTCGCGTGCTTCGTGATTGGCGTTGCTTGTTTCTTCAAAGATGTGCAGCGGAAATACAAGAAATAAAAACATACAACGCTAACACTTGGGATTTTACTTGGTATCCACCTCACAAGAGGTGACTAGTCCAAGGATCCACGCACACACACACACCTCCACTAATAAACACTCCTTTTCGGTAACTACCGAAGGCGGAGAAGCCCTACAAGTTCACACTACAAGAAGAAAGGGAAAGGATACACAAATACAAGCAAAAACTTACAATGAGTATAGAAACTCTAACCTTAGCTTTCTTCTTCAGCTGTTGATCCGCCTCTTGACTTGGAAAACCTCCAAGAACCTTCAAGAACTGGCGATCTGATCTTTTGTGGAGAAGCTGTGGAAGCGCTAAAGTGATCTAAGATGAATCTGTGAAGTTCTGTCGAAGAAGACGCACGCCAACGGTCTTTATCTGCGCCAACGGTCGGATCCCAATCGATTGGATTGCTCCCAATCGATCGGGGAGGCTTTGGATCGATCCACGGATCGATCCAGAGCGCCTCTGATCTCTGGAAATTCGCCTGGATCGATCGGCTGATCGATCCAGGGCTTATCGCGACATACAGCACCTTCCCAATCGATCCACTGATAGATTGGGACCTCTGGATCGATCGGCTGATCGATCCAGAGGCATTCTGTGCGCTCGCGACTTCCTCCCAATCGATCCACTGATAGATTGGGACGAAGGCTTCTCGCAGGGACACCCCAATCGATCGACCGATCGATTGGGCTCCAGCCAATCGATCGGCTGATCGATTCGGCTTCTGGTTTTTGCCCAAAACCAAGTCCCAAACCTCCCAAACAAACATCCGGTCAACCTTGACATGTTGGTTCATCATGCCTAGCATCCGGTCACCCTTGACCTGCTAGGACTCCCTCACCAAGTGTTCGGTCACTCCCTTTGACCCACTTGGACTTTTCTTCATCTTGCCAAGTATCCGGTCACTACCTTGACCTACATGGACTTTCACCAGATGTCTGGTCAACCTTGACTCATCTGGATCTCTCCGTGCCAAGTATCCAGTCAATCCTTTGACCTACTTGGATTTTCACCAGATGTCTGGTCAACCTTGACCCATCTGGATTTCCCCGTGCCTGACTTCACTTACCAGGACTTCCAATCTTCCTAGCTTCACTCACTAGGACTTCTCTTCTGTCTGGCTTCACTCACCAGGTCTTTCACCTAGCTTCACTTACTAGGATTTTCACCTGGCTTCACTCACCAGGATTTTCTTCTGCCTGGCTTCACTCACCAGGACTTTCACCTAGCTTCACTTACTAGGATTTTCCTCACTGCCTAGCTTCACTCACTAGGTCTTTTCTTCTGCCTAACAACCCAGTTAGGACTTCCCAGTCAAGTATCTGATCATCCTTGACCTACTTGACTCTTCTTCAATCAATCTTGTATTGTCAAACATCAAAACTCAAACCAAGACTCAAGCTTGGTCAACCAGGTCAACCTTGACCTGAGAGATGTTGCACCAACACTTACCCCATATGAAGATAGGATCATGGAATATAAGAGGCCTAAATACAGGCCCTAAACAAAAGGTGATCAAAGACCTCCTTCAGAAAAATAAGTTGGGTGCCTATGTATCATGGAACCAAACCTAACACCTAGGAAACATCAACAATTGGCAGCAAATAGCTTTGGTTAATGGAACTCTCAATAGCAAGAAAGTAGTAACAATAGGAGCCAAATGTTATTACTCTGGGATCCACATCTCATCAATTTGGAGATTAGGCAATGGGAGGAACAATTCATCCACACAATTATCTAGTGCAAGGTTGCAGTAACCTTTGTATATGGCCAGTTATCCATACCTAGCAGGAGACAAGTGTGGAAAAGTTTTTATCAGATATCTACTACCATGGATCTACCTTGGCTCATCATGAGAGACTTTAACTCCCCACTATCCCCTGAAGACAAACGTGGAGGAATGGATGTTACATCCTATGCTATAGATGATTTCCTAGAGTTTGTGATCATGGCCAGGATGGAGGACTTACATGGTACAGGGTGCCAGTTCACATGGATAAATGAACGAGTGATATGCAAATTGGATAGGACAATGGTAAGAGTGGTTAGAGCAGGATAGGAGCACTTTTGCTGAATGTCAACCCCCAGGGATTTTTTCAGACCATGCTTCTTGTATTGTATCTATCATGGAGCCCAGAAGACCACTAGTCAAGCCTTTCAAATTCTACAACATGTGGACTACACACCCGGGCTTTAGACAACTAGTCCAAGACAACTGGGATCTTGCTCATGCGATGATTAGAGAGGGTGTATGTCAATTCAAGCTTAAGCAGAAGCTCTCAATACTCAAAGGACCACTAAGGAAACTTAATAAACAAAAGTTCCATCACATCCAAGAGAGAGCCAAAAGAGCACAAGCACACTTAGAGGAAGTTCAAGAGAGGACCTTAGCCCACGGATATGTGGATGAGGAATATAAATGAAATGACCCTAACTACTTATCTAAGACTGAACTATATAATATCAATAATACACTGGCAAGTGATTCAAGAAAAACTAAACCATAAACCCGACGTGAAAAGGGAACAACTTTGCACCATATGTTTGTTTAAAATTTCAACAAAAGAAGGAAAAGAAGAAAGAAAAGAAAAATAAAATAAGATAAAATAAGAAAATCTCCCCAGAAACAATTGTGATCTCCCACTAATGTAAACCAACAGTTAGTCTCCACCTCATAATAACATAGCAAATCAAAGGGAAAAGACTAATAACTAACACTTAGGGCCCCTGGACATTGTGTGATGTATTCAACCTCATTTCCTCAGCTACTCCGCCTCTGTGTCCCTATCACATTCGGGATGACATCTTCCTCACCTGCAAACATAATAGGATGAGTCCAGCTACCCAGCAAGCATAATCCACTAATAGGTATTTGACATTAATAGCAAAACTAGAAGCACAATTTATGAGACATAAAGTAGGTACTAACAAATTATGAAACATAAAGCATGTACTTATTGCACTCAGAAAAGAGAAGTAACCTCATACATAACTTAGTGAGAATGAACATAATACAAGTGTGGTAACCATCATTAGAGCCCATTCGTGAGATACTAGATAATGTAACTAGGCTGGCTATGCATTTTCTCATCATTCATATTTGGAAAGGTCCTCTCCAGAACTTATCCCAGGGCATCAATCCCGTACTATATCATCATTCATGTTCGGAAAGGCCCTCTCCAGAGCTTATCCCAGGGCACTATTAGTTAGAGCCCTAGAGTCAATCATTTGATGATTGTATGGACTCATTGTATTATATTCTTGTATTTTAATAAAGGCATTTGTTTGGTTATTATACTTGTTTGTATTAGTGTCAAATAGACTAAGTATAATAGCGTCCTTGAGTAGAAGGTTCATACCTATATCAATCGATTAGTTGAATCAATAGTGAGATGATATAGGGAACACTACTCTAAATCATTCCTAGTCGAGTATTAACATTCAGGGACAATGTTAATGCAATAAGACTAGCATGTAGGTCAGCTCGATGACTTGATCTCACAAGTCATGGATATAGAGATATCAAGCTGACACATGGGTATACATTGGAGAATGTATACTGAATGACCCGCCATGAGAAAGTATCATGGATCGTTATATGAGTGTCATATACTTTCTCATGTGCCTATTAGTATGACTATTAGTCCATTGACTTGAAATCACCATGGATCCCTACATAAGGAGTTATCTACTTGGGTTTCGTCAAACGTCACCCGTAACAGGGTGGACTATAAAGGCGATTACTGGGTATGTAACAAATTATGCAGAGGGATGTGAGTGATGTAGATGGGATCTATCCCTCCCATATGACGGGAGCGACATCAATATTCTTGATAGAGTTAGACCACGAAGTGCATGGCCATGCCCAAATGAGTCAACATTAGATGTTAAGCTCATTTGATCGAGTGAGTCTACTTGGAGTTCAAGATTTAGATTGATTAGAGGATGACACGGTCTATGCCTCATATTGATCAATCTAGATGTCAAGGATAGAAGGACAATGTCATATATTGTGAGGAGTCACAATTAGTAGTCACAAGGTGATGTCGGATCTCGATATTCTTGTAACTTGGGTAGTAATGATGTGTTGCTAGATACCGCTCATTACTTATGCTCCTAAATGAGTTTAGGGCATTGCCAACGTTACAAGAACCTATAGGGTCACACACTTAGGACAATTAGATGGAGATTAGGTTCATATGATGAACCAAGAGGATAAGATTTATTTGATGAATCAAATTGGATTAAGAGTAATCCTAATTGGGCTAACTTGAGTTTGACTCAAGTTGATTCATGTGTTCAATGAGTCTAATTTAGATTTTGACTCATTGAATCAATTTAATTTAATGAATTAGATTCATTATATTAAGTTGGCTCGAATCAAATGGTTAGATTAGATTAACCATGGTAGAGATTGAGTCAAGTTTGACTTGACTTGAGAAGAAAGACCAAAGGTCAATTTTGACTTGACCTTTTGCCACCTCATTGGTGAGTTGGCATTAGGTGGACCAATAATGATGTTCCACATCATCATGGGTGCCACCTTATGGAAGTTACAAAGTCATTCTCTTTAATGGCTTCATATTAATTGCAATTAATACAATTAATTTGGGAGGTTTTTGAGAGTGGCCGGCCACTTTGTGTTTGTGTGGGAATTCATTTTTCATTCAAGTGGTGTAACTCCTTCTTCTTCCTTGTGTTCTCTCCTTGCTCTCCTTCCTCTTCCTTGCCGTGACCTATCAAGGTGCTAGCACACCTTTGTTTAGGTTCTCTCCATCAAGAATTGTTCGTGTGGATACTTCTAGAGGACCGACGCTTGACGGTCTAGAGATCCGGCAACTTCTTGGACGAGCGGGAACGTGAAGGGCTTCGCTACAAGGGTAAAGTTCTTAACATGTAGATCTAGGAGTAGATCTAAAAGGTTTTTCAAACTCGTACTCGTATTTATTTTTGTTTTTCCTTGCACGGATCCGTTGGCCTTGGGTGATTCGGGGTTTCCGCGACGCGAAAAGCGATTTTCGCGGCCCGAAAAACCCAACAGTGGTATCAGAGCCACGTGCAAGGCTTGTACGAGTTTGTTTTTGGTTTTATGAAAACTAAAGTTTCTGTAATTTTCTGTAAAATTATGGTTTTCGAGTTTTTATGGGTAATTTTTCCGTAGAAGCGAAGCACAAGTGTCTCGGCACTTGTAGGCTTCGGCTACCGGAAAGATTTTTCCAAAACGGCTTCGTTTCGCCCAAAAATTTTTGGGACAACAGGCTTGGGTGCCATTAGATCGCTTAGGAGCAACTCACGATGGTTAGATCGCGGGTAGGGGTACTGCCCCTAACCCCGCAAGGGGATTTGCTCCGCGGTTGCACCCGAAATCGCTAAAAACGAACCCGCCGGGAAGAATTTTCCAAAACGGCAATGTCTCGGCCCAAATCGTTTTGGGACAGCGGGTTTAGGCGCTGTTGGATCGTAAAGGAACCCTCGCGATGGTTAGATCGCGAGTAGGGGCGCTGCGCCTGGCCCCGCAAGGGGATCCGTTCCGCGATTGCGCCCGAAACCGCTAAACGGGTCCGCCGAGAAATTTTACTCGTAAAATTGTAAAAAAAATTAATTTTAAAATTACAGAAAATTATGAAAAATATATAATTTTGATTATATATTAATTTTGTGATAGTCATGGCCCAAAAACCCAATATGATTGGTTGTGTTGTAATTCATAATACGGTCTGCGTGCCGTTATGTGTTTGCTTTTTATTTATTCGCGACCTGCGCGTCGTGCCTTCTCTTATATTCTTGTTGTAAATTAGATTTAGACTCGAATGTAACTCGAGTTTCAAATTGTAATGTACAAATTAGAGCGGTGGAGGGTCCACACGAGACGGAGTTCCGAAGCGGGCACGAGCAACACAAGGTGGTCAAAGGGAGGAGCTTGGAGAAGCTGTTGACCCTAGGTTGACCAATCGATCTTCTCATTGGCTTGAGAAGATCGTAGTAGGGTCATGACTAAATCACAAATAGATTAATTAATTGCTTGTGTATGTGATGCATATTTAATAAGTAGTTAATTAATTAGTGCCTTACGATTAGATTAGATCTAAGTCGTGCACTTGATGCACCCTTGCGATTAGATTAGATCTAAGTCGTGCACAAGATGCATCCTTTTTCGATTAGATTAGATCTCGATCGAACCAACTCTAAATGCCTAACCGTGCCGTGATACCTATCACTACCTCGATCACATGTATTGTTGAATCTGCCAAAGCAGAGCAATACATATTATTTTGGTAGGGTACGGAGGGACAATCTTGATCCCGCCTATCAACGCAAGGGTGAATACAAACTCAATTAGATTGAGTATTCCTAGTTACTCGGTTGGATCGAGTCAACTATAGGCATTATTCCAACGGTTGGAAAAGATAGGTCAAAATCACATCTATATTAACTCTCGGCCGTATTAGCCAAAGCTAACTCGAGTTTTAATATAAATGTGGATATTGATTCTATAAACAAGAGTTGCATAGAGATGTAATTGGTAATCGTTACCTACCGATCATACTAAGTCTTGGGCGTATTAGCCAAAGCTAACTCAAGGGTTAGTATGATGTGGATCTTGTCCCACATGAATTATAGTATTCAGTGGGAGCATCATTTAGTTAAAGGCCTAATTAAATGATTTTTTAAGAATATGATATTTATTTCTACAAATTTTTCTGTTGTAGATAACCATGACGTCGAACACGAATTCTTTCTCCCTGCGATCTATCCTTGAGAATGACAAGCTCAACGGAGCGAATTTCCTGGACTGGTACAGGAACTTGAGAATAGTTCTCACCCAGGAACGTAAACTGTACGTTCTGGAGCAGCCCATTCCGGAGGCTCCTCCTGCCAATGCCCCGCGAGCAGACAAAGATGCTTACAAGAAGCATCAAGACGACGCATTAGATGTGTCATGTCTAATGCTCGCGACCATGAACTCTGAGCTTCAGAAGCAACATGAGTTAATGGGCGCTACGATATGGTTGAGCATCTTCGCCAACTATATCGTGGACAAGCGAGGCATGAGATTTGAGATCTCTAAGGCACTGTTTCAATGCAAGGGGCTCCTGTAGGTCCTTATGTACTCAAGATGATTGGGTACATAGAGAACCTACAAAGACTGGGGTTCCCACTGCCAAGAGTGGCCACCGACTTGATCTTGCAGTCCTTGCCGGATAGCTATAGTCAATTCGTTCTCAACTATAACATGAACGAGATTGACAAGCCACCGCCCGAGCTACTTAGTATGTTACGAATCACGAGATTAACCTTAAGAAGGTTAAGCCCATTCGATGGTCCATAAGCACAAGGGCAAGGGCAAGCCCAAAGGTAAGGGAAAGTCTCAAACCAAGGGCAAAGGCAAGGCATCAAGCCTAAAGAAGAGGTTGCTAAGGATGCTACCCGCCCACCGCCGGGCCTTTGGAAGAGGAACCGCAAGGTATACTTGGAGGATCTTAAGAAGAAGCAGAGTGAGACTTCCACTGTATATATGTTATAGAAATCAATCTATCTATTTCTACATCATGAGTATTAGATCGGATGTGCTTCTCACATTTGTCTTGATGTGCAGGCACTGAGAGAGCATCGCAAAGGGCGAGGTGGACCTACGAGTAGGCAATGGAGCACGGGTTCTTGCTATTGCTGTAGGAACTTATCAGCTATCTCTGCCCTCTGGGCTTGTATTAGATTTAGATGATTGTTGTTATGTGCCTGCTCTTACTAAGAACATAGTTTCAGTTTCTTGTTTAGACAAGAAAGGATACTCTTTTATAATAAAAGACAAATGTTGTTCTGTTTATTTAAAAGATATGTTCTATTGTAGTGCACCACTAATAAACGGACTCTATATTCTAGACCTTGAGAGCCCTATCTATAACATTAGTACCAAGAGGTTCAAGTCAAATGACATGAACCAAACCTACCTCTGGCACTGTCGCTTAGGTCATATAAATGACAAGCGCTTATCCCAGCTCCATAAGGATGGTTTGTTGGATTCATTTGATTTAGAATCATATGAGATATGCGAGTCATGCCTACGAGGCAAGATGACCAAGACCCCCTTTAGTGGGCATAGCGAGAGAGCAACTGATTTGTTAGGACTCATACATAGTGATGTATGTGGCCCTTTCAATGTTGCTGCTAGAGGCGGTTATAGATACTTCATCACATTTACTGATGACTTCAGTAGATATGGTTATGTGTACTTGATGACACATAAGTCTGAATCCTTTGAAAAGTTCAAAGAATTCAAGAATGAAGTACAGAACCAGCTTGGCAAGAGTATTAAGATACTTCGATCAGATCGAGGTGGAGAATACCTTAGCCATGAGTTTCGTGACTACCTAGCTGAGTGTGAGATTCTATCCCAACTCACTCCTCCTGGAACACCACAGTGGAATGGTGTATCCGAAAGGAGGAATCGTACCCTATTAGATATGGTACGATCTATGATGAGTCACACAGATCTTCCGACATATCTATGGGGATATGCTCTAGGCACGGCAGCTTTCATACTCAACCGAGTTCCATCAAAGGTCGTGATAAAGACACCATATAGGATATGGACTGGGAGAGATGCCCAGGTGTCTTTCATGAGAATTTGGGGTTGTGAGGCTTACGTTCGACGTCAAGTCTCAGACAAATAAGGACCCAAATCCGACAAGTGCTATTTCATCGGATATCCCAAGGAAACTAAGGGATATTACTTCTACATTCCCAGTCAGCACAAGGTAGTTGTGGCAAAGACTGGGATCTTTCTAGAAAGGGACTTTGTTTCTAGAAAGACTAGTGGGAGCGCGTTCGATCTTGAAGAAGTTCAAGATACGAACAATAGCACTAATGCCACGATGGAAATTGAACTGGAACCATAAAGTGTTGTGGATGATGTTATTCCACAAGGAGTTGAGGAACAACAACCGGTTCAAGTAGACATACCTCTTCGCAGGTCTGATAGGGTACGTCGTCAGCCTGAGAGATACTCTTTTCTCTTGTCTGACCATGATGACATTATGCTCATAGAGGATGAGTCTACCACCTATCAGGAAGCTGTGATGAGACCAGATTCCGAGAAATGGCTAGAAGTCATGAGATCCGAGATGGAATCCATGTACACCAACCAAGTATGGACTTTGGTTGATCCACCTGAAGGGGTAAAACTCATTGGGTGTAAGTGAGTCTTCAAGAGAAAGACTGACATGGATGGACTTATCTATAAGGGTCGCTTGGTAGCTAAAGGTTTCAAGCAGATTCATGGTATTGACTATAATGAAACCTTTTCTCCAGTAGCGATGTTTAAGTCCATTCGGATCATGCTTGCTATTGCAGCCTACCATGACTATGAGATATGGTAAATGGATGTCAAAACCGCGTTTCTGAATGGAAACCTACTCGAGGATGTGTACATGACACAACCTGAGGGTTTTGTAGATCCACAGCATACTAGTAGAGTATGCAAGCTGCATAGGTCCATTTATGGACTAAAGCAAGCTTCTCGGAGCTGGAATCTTCGATTCGATGATGCGATCAAACAGTTTGATTTCATCAAGAACGAAGATGAGCCTTGTGTCTACAAGAAGGTTGTAGGGGGCATAGTTGTCTTCCTCATATTATATGTGAATGACATACTACTCATTGGGAAGGACATCCCTATGCTTCAGTCTGTCAAGACCTGACTAGGGAGTTGCTTCTCAATGAAGGACTTAGGTGAGGCATCCCGCATTCTAGAATACAGATCTATAGAGATAGATCTAAGAGATTGCTTGGCCTAAGTCAGAGTATATACATTGACAAGGTACTCCTTCGGTTTGCCATGCAGAATTCCAAGAAGAGATTTCTGCCGATGTCACATGGCGTGAGTCTTTCGAAGACTCAAGGTCCCTCTTCTAGAGAGGAGAGAGATCGCATGGATCAGATCCCTTATGCCTCAGCCATATGATCGATCATGTACGTCATGCTATGTACTCGACCTGATGTCTCGTATGCTTTGAGCATGACGAGCAGATACCAGTCAGATCCAGGTGAAAGTCACTGGATAGCGGTCAAGAATATTCTTAAGTACTTACGAAGGACTAAAGAATATTTCTTGATATATGGAGGCAATGCTGAGCTAACTGTAAAGGGTTACAGTGATGCCAGCTTCCAGACCGATGATTATCGATCGCAATCGTGGTTCGTGTTTTGCTTAAATGGTGGTCTTGTGGTGGAAGAGTTCGAGCAGACACGATGGTGATTCTACAACAGAGGCCGAGTATATTCGCATCGAGGCGTGAAGGTTGGATCCGCAAGTTCATCACTGAACTTGGGGTGGTTCCTAGCATCGCTGATCCAGTTGAGCTCTATTGTGACAACAATGGAGCTATAGCACAGGCGAAGGAACCTCGCTCACACCAGCGGACCAAGCACATATTACGGCGCTTCCATCTCATTCGAAAGATTATCGACAGAGGAGATGTGAAGATTTGCAGAGTACCTACAGAGGCTAACATCGCAGATCCCTTGACCAAGGCTTTGGCACAGAGGAAGCATGATGGTCACACTAGGTCATTAGGCCTTAGAGCCTATACTGATTGGCACTAGTGCTAGTGGGAGATTGTTAGTTAGAGCCCTAGAGCCAATCATTTGATAATTTTATGGATTCATTGTATCATATTCTTGTATTTTAATAAAGACATTTGTTTGGTTATTATACTTGTTTGTATTAGTGTCAAATAGACTAAGTATAATAACGTCCTTGAGTAGAAGGTTCATACCTATATCAATCGATTAGTTGAATCGATAGTGAGATGATATAGGGAACACTATTCTAAATCATTCCTAGTCGAGTATTAACATTCAGGGACAATGTTAATGCAATAAGACTAGCATGTAGGTCAGCTCGATGACTTGATCTCACAAGTCATGGATATAGAGATATCAAGCTGACACATGGGTATACATTGGAGAATGTATACTGAATGACCCGCCATGAGAAAGTATCATGGATCGTTATATGAGTGTCATATACTTTCTCATGTGGCTATTAGTATGACTATTAGTCCTTTGACTTGAAGTCACCATGGATCCCTACATAAGGAGTTATGTACTTTGGTTTCGTCAAACGTCACCCGTAACAGGGTGGACTATAAAGGCGATTACTGGGTATGTAACAAATTATGCAGAGGGATGTGAGTGATGTAGATGGGATCTATCCCTCCCATATGACGGGAGCGACATCAATATTCTTGATAGAGTTAGACCACGAAGTGCATGGTCATGCCCAAATGAGTCAACATTAGATGTTAAGCTCATTTGATCGAGTGAGTCTACTTGGAGTTCAAGATTTAGATTGATTAGAGGATGACACGATCTATGCCTCATATTGATCAATCTAGATGTCAAGGATAGAAGGACAATGTCATATATTGTGAGGAGTCACAATTAGTAGTCACAAGGTGATGTCGGATCTCGATATTCTTGTAACTTGGGTAGTAATGATGTGTTGCTAGATACCGCTCATTACTTATGCTCCTAAATGAGTTTAGGGCATTGCCAACGTTACAAGAACCTATAGGGTCACACACTTAGGACAATTAGATGGAGATTAGGTTTATATGATGAACCAAGAAGATAAGATTTATTTGATGAATCAAATTGGATTAAGAGTAATCCTAATTGGGCTAACTTGAGTTTGACTCAAGTTGATTCATGTGTTCAATGAGTCTAATTTAGATTTTGACTCATTGAATCAATTTAATTTAATGAATTAGATTCATTATATTAAGTTGGCTCGAATCAAATGGTTAGATTAGATCAACCATGGTAGAGATTGAGTCAAGTTTGACTTGACTTGAGAAGGAAGACCAAAGGTCAATTTTGACTTGACCTTTTGCCACCTCATTGGTGAGTTGGCATTAGGTGGACCAATAATGATGTTCCACATCATCATGGGTGTCACCTCATGGAAGTTACAAAGTCATTCTCTTTAATGGCTTCATATTAATTGCAATTAATGCAATTAATTTGGGAGGTTTTTGAGAGTGGCCGGCCACTTTGTGTTTGTGTGGGAATTCATTTTTCATTCAAGTGGTGTAACTCCTTCTTCTTCCTTGTGTTCTCTCCTTGCTCTCCTTCCTCTTCCTTGTCGTGACCTATCAAGGTGCTAGCACACCTTTGTTTAGGTTCTCTCCATCAAGAATTGTTCGTGTGGATACTTCTAGAGAACCGACGCTTGACGGTCTAGAGATCCGACAACTTCTTGGACGAGCGGGAACGCGAAGGGCTTCGCTACAAGGGTAAAGTTCTTAACATGTAGATCTAGGAGTAGATCTAAAAGGTTTTTCAAACTCGTACTCGTATTTATTTTTGTTTTCCCTTGCACGGATCCGTTGGCCTTGGGTGATTCGGGGTTTCCGCGACGCGAAAAACGGTTTTCGCGGTCCGAAAAAACCCAACAGGCACCAATCTCGTACTATATCATCATTCATGTTTGGAAAGGCCCTCCCCGGAACTCATCCCAAGGCACCAATCTCGTACCATCACCACACGTTCACATATTCATCCCCATATCCTTACATGCTACTCCTTTTTATTATTTCTATCACTCTTTAGCAAGCTTCATGAACATTTCGACATTAATAGCATACTTCATATGCATTCATGCATAACACTTTAATTACCTCTCATGGAAATGAACAATTAGAACCTCATGCATTTCATACAGGTAAAATAACGATTAAGCATAATTAATTTAATTTCTATATGCAGAAAAGTAGGGTTAAACAAAAAAAACTCCATGCTTGCAAGAGTTATAAGACACAAAATCAGCCACCAAAAGGAAAATGCACCCATGCCCCCTTCCAACCAGGTTTCATCTTTTCTTTACACCCCATTAAAGAACCAAAGACCACATGGAAGAGCAGCAATACGAATGTAAGTTCCACTGCCAAGTTCACCTTCATCCTTATAACTCATGAACAACCCACAAGAAGGGAGGCAGAGGTAGGCTACCCCACTACATCACTACTGAAACTCACTGTTACAAAACTAAAATCACCAAACTACCCAACTTAGGTTATCACACATTAGAAAACATCAACAACAAGACGTAGTATCAAATCTGGATTCTACTACAAACTGTCTAGCTTAAGCTATCACACATTGGAAAGCATCAGTAACCAAAACATAGGGGCAAATCAAGATTCAGCTACCACCTACCCAGCTTAAGCTAGCACACAATGGAAAACATCATCAACAAAACGTAGAACTACATCCGAACTATGCTTTGACCAATCACAACACCTCAAAAGCAAGGAGTTACCAACCTCCAAATCTGTCCAGAAACTCATCCTACACGAAGAAAGCAGACACGGCTCCCAAATTAGAATCAAAACTTCACCAAATTCTGTTCTAGAAATTTTGCTAGCAAGAGAAACTGAGCCTAACATCGAATCCACATCCCCAATTTTCAAATCTGCTGAAGATATAATCTAAACCATCATGAAGAAATAAGATCCGTAGCAATAGGAATCGCACCCAACCAAATAAATTCGACAAAAATCCAAAACCTAAAACAAGAGACCAGAACATTTCTAAACTCAAATCCAAAAAAATTATTTTGACGGAAAAAACCCATTACAAGAAAACCATGCAACCCTTGAACCCAAACAACCTCTTCCAAATTTGCAATGACAAGGAAATGATCTGAGACAGAAAACCCCCCATTCTCTTTTCAACCTTAACAGAAGAGTACCCCTTCCATACCTACTACAGAAGTATACTTGCCTTTTGCCTTCTTCGTGTCGCTGTCGAGAGCCCTAGCCACATGACTATGCACCGGAGATGAAGGGTTGTCATGGGCGTCTACAACTTGGAGCATTGTCCACCGAGGAGATCACCGGCGTGGTGGCATCGGTCGGCCGCCTTAAGCACAGGTAGAGGGTTTGGTTACGGCGGCAAAGAAGAGAGGAGGAGATGAATCGGGATTTGAGTCATTTGAGAGGTGAGCGACGGATTAGGAGTCAGGTTTAGGTTTATATACTTGGATTAATTAAATCTCAAACTTAGTTTAATTGAATTTATTAACTCCTACTTAATTGATATTCTAAACAAGTTTCGTCAAAGCCTAATAGATTTATCCCCATCAATAAGTCATACGAGCCCCATTTAACATTTAAAATTCCTAAAATTATCTCAAAAATTCTATAAAATAATTTTTTAAGGATCGGGTATTATTTTATATTTTATTTTATTTATTTACTTATCATCACCAAATTACTTTCATCCCGATAACATCAAACTAACATAAAATGAAAATATCTCAAATTCCTAATTTATACATTCTATGGCTCATGAGACCTTACAATAAAGAAGCTAGAAAAGAGGCAAACCTCCTTATATCTCTTCTACCAACATAGAGCGAGCATACATATTTCAAGAAAGTTGATAGAAACGTCTCTTTCTTTCACTCTTTGGTAAAAAGGAACAATAAGAGAAGGGAAATTATAGCCATTGAAAAGGAGAATGGGGAGACCACCACCAGTCCTGAAGAAGTGACACAGATATTTGTGAGGCATTTCCAGTCACAACTAGGGCACAGGTGAAGTGTGTCACATTCCAGCCAGAGTGTATACAGTTTGAGAGAGTTCTTTCGACTGAACAAGCTGCACTAACAAGGACACCAACTGTAGAGGTGGTCAAAAGTGCACTCTTTGATATAGGAGATCTGAGAGCACAAGGGCTAGATGGGTATAACTCCAAATTTTTTAAGCAGTCATGAGACATAGTTAAGGATGAATTCTTCACTACGGGACAATTACTAAAATCATGGAACCATACTCTAATTACCCTAGTACCAAAGATGGTACATACAAGCTAGGTGCAAGATTACAGACCCATCTCCTACTGTACAGTCTTTTATAAAGTGATCTCTAAGCTCTTAGCTAGTAGATTGGTAGATGTCATAGACTATCTCCTACATTCTGCATAGGCCGCATTTGCCAAAAGCAATCACATATCAGACAATATCCACTTGTCATAGGAATTATTGAGAAACTACACTAGGAAGCGAATCTCTCCTAGATGTACACTTAAAGTGGATTTACATAAAACTTTTGACTCAGTGCACTAAGTTCTTTTGCAAGATGTTCTATCAGCATTATAGTTCCTAACCATTTTTATTGCATTGATCAAAGAATGCATCACCACGACCTCCTTCTGTGTAGTGATTAACAGCAATATACATGATTTCTTTCTAAGTGGTAGAGGACTTAGACAGGGAGACCCACTCTCCCCATACTTATTTGGATTATGCATGGAGTATCTGTCCCAATCCCTTTCACGTCATACCATCAGGTCTGATTTCTATTTCCACCCCAAGTGTGAGCATTTGAGGATTGCACACTTGGTCTATGCAGATGACTTGTTGTTACTATTGTTGGTGTAATCAACCTCTAAGATTTTGATATTTAACAATATAGCTAAGTCTGGTTAGTTTGACCAAAGGTTGATCCAAACAAGAATTGATATTTAGAAAAGTGAAGTCTAGCCAGGACTAGATGACTAGTAAAAAAAAGTCCTAACTTAGTTAGGCAAGGAAAAGTCATGGTGAGTGAAACTAGGGCCTAGTGAGTGAAGCTAGGTAGTGGAAGTCCTAATAAGTGAAGTCGGACGCTAGTGAGTGAAACTAGTTAGTGGAGGTCCTGGTGAGTGAAGTTAGGTCCTAGTGAGTGAAGCTATATGGTGGAAGTCCTGGTGAGTGAAGCTAGGTGGCGGAAGTCCTGGTCAGTGAAGTTAGACAATGAAAGTCCTAGTGAGTAAAGGTGGGCAACCCTAGTAGGAGGTAACCCTAAGTAATGTGTAACCGACTAGTTTTCGGTCGACCGCAAGTGGTCAACTAGACCAATGAGTTATTAATAATGCTAACACTATTTTTATTTACTATTTAATATCTATTATGCTAATTCAGTGTTGCAGGCAAGTCTCAGTAGATTAGCTTAGTCAGATACTAAGCAAGGTCAGAGAAAGTCCATATAGGTCTGAAAGACCATATGTTTGGTAGATAAGTGGAGGTACGCACTGGAGGAGAGTGTTCAGTGAGGACAAGTACCAATTTGGGACTTTAGGAGTAGGTCCAGTTTAAGTCTATTTTAGATTCCTATACTGAGACCTTGACTAGTTTCTAGTCTTAGAAGGATAGGAACTAATTATTACTGCTATTTTATTCATGTACTAACTTTGTTTTGCATGTTAGATATTTTATGTTGGACTAACACATTTTACAGGGTAAAAGAAGAACAAATTAGCTCAAGTGAACCGTACCCAAGGCGCCTTCGAGGCAACGAAAGGCGCCTTGAGTTGGTCGATAGAAGGCGCCTTCAAGAGCTTGGAAGGTGCCTTCGATCAGATAAAATTAGACTTCATCGACAATAAGAAGTGAGCTATTTGGGATAAGAGTTTGCCTATGGAAGGCACCTCCAATGCTATAGAAGGTACCTTCATCACTCAATAAAAGAGGGTCTCAACCAAGGATTCTACATAACTCAAGTACAACTTTTCTACAAGCTTCCATGCATTTGTGCAATGTTCTGACTGCTCTAACCTCATCCTACTGCTCTACTACAACATTGTTGCATCCGACTACTACTAAGGAGTCATCCAATACCAAGCCTGATCTAATCATCTTCGAAAGTGTTAGGTAACGAAAGTTAATTTTATACTTAATTTCTGCAGAAAATGAAAGTGTAGCATGTTATATTTGTCATGATTTTTCTATTGTACTCATTTCTCTCTTTTGGTGATTTTGGAAGAGGATTATAGTGGATATCCCATCAATACAGTCCGTAGGATTATAGGTCTTGGAGTAGGAGTCGCTGAAGGCTCCGAACGAAGTAAAAATCGCTTATGTTCTAATTTTCCTTTTTATCTCTTTTTGTCTTTTCCGTTGTGTACCTGTTTTTCAAAATCAAAGAAAAGTCAAGTTTTCAAAATCATGTGATTCCCCCCCCCCCCCCCCCCTCCTCTCATGTGTATAACGATCCAACAATTATCTCATGGTGGTGTGCCTTCAGTTACACAACTAGTTGGCTACTTATCACAGTTAGCCAGAAGGCAGGTCATATCACCAAGCAAGCTAAATCTATCATTTACATGGCAAGGATAGATATCCCCACTCGGGAATAACTACTCACCATCACAGCCTTTTGAATAGGGGAGATGCCATTTAGATACTTAGGGATCCCTATAGCCTCTCAGAAATTGAAGATTTCATACTGCACCATACCAAAAGCTACATTATCTTATGTCGGGAAAGCTAACTTTATATCCTCAGTACAGCAGGGGGTGGAGTGTTACTGGATGTCTATATTACCCCTGCCACTGGGAGTGGTTGACCGCATCTACAATATTTATAGATCTTTTATATGAACGATCAAGAGGCCTCCCATTGCATGGTCAGAGTTAGTCTGACCGAAGGCAGAGGGTGGTATTAGCTTGAGGGATTTACGTGCATGGAACCAAGTGTAGGACCGTGAGATTCGATAGAAGGGGGGGTGAATATCGATTCGAAAACTTAGAGTATAAACGCAGCGGAAAAGTAAAATAGACACAAATGTTTTTTACTTCGTTCGGAGCCTGTGACGACTCCTATTCGAAGGCCCGTGGTCCTTGACCACTTTCGTTGGGCAATCACTAACAAGTCGAAATATGATTACAGAATGAATACAGGAAATGCTAGTGAAAATAAAGTAATACCGACAAGGAAATTAAATAAAAACCGAAGGAGCACTTTGTCGGAGCGTTGTTGGCGTCGCACTGAACGTCGAGCAGCAAGACCAGCAGTAGAAGAGTTCTCAAATTGATTGTTTTCTGAAGCTCCTGCCTGGGGCTTCTTTTATATGCTGTTCCGGGCGCCTGGATTCCTTCCGGGCGCCTGGATTCCTTCCGGGCGCCTGGAATGTGACGTCGCTGCTCAAACCGAGATGCTCCACGTGGTGACGGCTTGGTTTGGATATAATTTGACTTCTGGGCGCCCGGACCTCCGGGCGCCCGGACCACTTTGTTCCAGAAAACTCCCTTTTCCTGCAAAACAAAGTTAGTCCGAGGCAATATATACCCTGCAACATAGATTATTAGCACATTTATAATAGTATGAATTAGCACAAGTTAGTATGACTTAGATTCCGTCTTTCCGAGACCGAAATCTAGTCACGATCTCGACTTAGACATCCGAAATGGATCTAAGCCGGATCGACGCCTAATGTTTCCTTCCCGGGAACGCGTCCTCGCAGTCACTCCCCTCCAGTGACTTACCTCACTTACCTACCAGACGTCCGGTCAGCCCGTCGACCCGCTTGGACTTCTCGCCAGCTATCCGGTCAGCCCGTCGACCTAGCTGGACTTCGTGCCAGACATCCGGTCAGCCCGTCGACCTGTCTGGACTTCTCCTGCACACTCGATCAAAGTGTCAGACAACAACAAAACTAACTTAACCTATTTGTCATTCATCAAAACCTGGGTTAAACCGTTAGTGCTACCCGCACCAACAATCTCCCCCTTTTTGATGGAATGACAACCTGGTTAAGTTAGTGAAAGAACGCAAAAAAAACAGGTACATCGGTTTTAAAGTTAGTTTTAGTGTTTTCAATTTGGTTTATCTAACTTGACCGCCTAACCCTCCCCCTTTGGCATTCATAAAAAAAAACAAGGGTAAACAATCATAGGGTAAACAATTTTTAAATCCAAGGAAAAAAATCAAGTTGACTTGGGGGAGACAAGTTGAATTTTGAAAAGTATAAATTTAAAGTTAATCAAGTTTAACTTTTCAAGCGTGTAAAAATTTTCAAATCAGGTTTTTCAAATTTACTTTTCATGTTTAAGTAACATTTACTTTTCAAAAAGGTAAATTTTCAACTTCGATTTTTCAAAACAAAGCAAAAATTAAACAAGTAAGAATAATTTTTCAAGAAGTAAAATTTTTGCCAAAATAAATTTTTAAGGTTAATTTGATAAAAGCTAAGTTTGGAAAGTTGAATTTTCAAGCATATGTTACAAAACTGAATAAGTTTAAATTTGTAATATTCAACTTTTAAAATCAGGTTTAAAAATTAGGTGGGATTAAGCTTAGTTAAATTTAACTTTTTGAAAATTGGTGTTTTAAAAATAAGTTAGTTTTAAAATAGATGTAAAAAAGCATTTTTTTTAAACACACAAAATTTTAATTAATTTCTATACTTAAAAGTTTGAAAATATTTGCTAAAAATATTCAAAGTAATTTTTTTTTTTTAATGAGGTAGAATTTTCTAGAGAGATTTTAAAGAGAAGATTAAAAAATAACGCTTAAGGAGATAATTAAAAAATAAACCTCCCCCTAAATTTGATATTCCTTTAATTTATTAATCCTCCTTATTTATTAATTTTTCTAGAGGATTTAAAAGAAATTGAACCTCCCCCTGAATTGGTTACTCCCCTTAATTTAATATCTCCCCTTTCATACTAAGGTTTGGTTGTGTTAAATTTCAAAGCCCTAACACATTTGTCTAATTTAGTAATACATATATTATTATCTCTGTATCCTTGGTATAACTGTTTATTTGAATTTGATTAATCAATTATTAATTAATTTTAGATTCAGGTGCTTAACTTTAGTTTAAGGTTAAATAAGATAAGATTTTATTAATTCAATAACAGTTAAGCATTATCAATAATTTATTGATTAGTTTTTACTTGATTTAATAATTTAATACTTAGTGAAATAATTTAAATTTCATATTACTTGATTGAGCTGGTCAATGAAAGTGTTAGTTATAATTATTATTATTATTAAAAAAAAAATTTAAAGGGATTTCTAAAACAACATTTAAAAGGAATTTAAAATGATTTTTATAATATGTTTTATGTCAATTAACATATGTTTGATTCAGTTTTTATTTTAGATTTAAATTAATATTAGTGGTTAATTTAAGTTTAAGTTTAATTTTAAGTTTAAGTTAAAAATTTTAATTTTAATTGTAATTTCAATATTAAGTTTTAATTTAAGATTTAATTTTTAGTTAAGTCAAATTAAAAATTAATTTTAAGGTTAAAATGATGTTTAAGATTAAAAATGAGTTTAAAGTCAAAATAATAATTTTTAAAGTGAAAATAATCTATAGAAATAATTTATTATTACTATTTTTAAGTTAACAAAATTTCATTATAGTGAAAAAATAAGAAGAATTTTTCAAAATGATAAATTTTTTTTTGATAGTTTTAAAATATTCTTTAAATGATTTTTAAAAGTTTTTTTTAAAAAAAATATATTTTTTGAAATAATTTTTAAGTTAAAATAATTTTAAAAATATAATTTTTATATTAAAATAATTTTAAGTTAAAATTATTTTTAAGTTAAAATTATTTTTAAAATAACAATAATCTTTAAAAGGTTTTAAAAGAATTTTTTAAAAGAATTTTTAAAGTTTTTAAAATGATTTTTAAAAGAGTTTTTAAAATAATTTTTAAAATGTTTTAAAAGAATTTTTAAAAGAATTTTTTAAAGTTTTTAAAAGAGTTTTTAAAATAATTTTTAAAATGTTTTAAAAGAATTTTTTAAAGTTTTTAAAATGATTTTTAAAAGAGTTTTTAAAATAATTTTTAAAATGTTTTAAAAGAATTTTTAAAAGAATTTTTTAAAGTTTTTTTAAAATGATTTTTAAAAGAGTTTTTAAAATAATTTTTAAAATGTTTTAAAAGAATTTTTAAAAGAATTTTTTAAAGTTTTTTAAAATGATTTTAAAAGAGTTTTTAAAATAATTTTTAAAATGTTTTAAAAGAATTTTTTAAAGTTTTTAAAATGATTTTTAAAAGAGTTTTTAAAATAATTTTTAAAATGTTTTAAAAGAATTTTTTAAAGTTTTTAAAATGATTTTTAAAAGAGTTTTTAAAATAATTTTTAAAATGTTTTAAAAGAATTTTTAAAAGAATTTTTTAAAGTTTTTAAAATGATTTTTAAAAGGGTTTTTTAAATTTTTTTTTTTAAAAAAGCTTTTAAAGAATTTTTAAAATAGTTTTTAAAGAATTTTAAAAAATAATTTTTAAAGAATTTTAAAAATAGTTTTTAAAGAATTTTAAAAATAGTTTTTAAAGAATTTTTAAAAAATAATAAAGTTAAAATAATTTTTAGGTTAAAATAAATTTTTTAATTTAAAATAATTTTTAGGTTAAAATTTTTTTAATTTAAAATAATAAAATTTTAAGTTAAAAAAAATTTAGTTTTAAAATAAATTTTTAAGTTAAAAAAAATAAGTTTTAAAATAAATTTTTAAGTTAAAAAAAAATTAAGTTTAATCTTTAAAATAGATTTTTTTTTAAAAAAATTAATTTTAATTTTAATTATTTTTAATTTAATTTGAATTTGAAATTCCAAATTTAATTTTAATTTCGTTTGAAAATTAATTAATTTAATCCTTATTCATCTCACCCGATCTAGATTATCAATAAGGGAATCTTATAATTTTGTGAGATGAATTAGATTTAATTACAGAGTTTGGACGAAAGTACTCGGAGAGTGTAGGCCTTAGAGTAGAAGTCGTTGAAGGCTTTGAACCAAGTAAAAACAAAGTGTTAGAGTTGTTTTTATCTCTTTCTTATTTCCACTGCGTACTTGTTAAGCTTTTATAAAAAAAATGAAAAATCAACGTGCGCTATTCACCTCCCTCCACTATCAACAAAATCCATTAATCTAGGACAGAAGTGAGCATTCCTTAATACAGATTCATCTAAGCGAATGAATCTAAGCTCCTTTATAAAGAGGAGGTCATTAGCAAAGCAAGGAAAAACCCACCATTATTTTTCTCTCTCGGGTGAGTCCTTAATTCGCCATAATTCACCAGTGTTTGGTGATGATCACATCATCAATGAATGTGGAATAATTTAAACTAATAAACTTGCTATGAGATTTATAATGTGAAACTAAAGTTTTATTCTGTTGGGATTCAATCAAAATCTCACATTGGAAATATTTGAAAAAGATCATAGGTTTAAAAAGATATATGATATCTCTATTGGCACGAGGCATTTTGGGTAGAACCCAAGAGCAAAGTCCTAAGGGCCTAGGCCCAAAGTGGATAATATCATGTCATTATGGAGATATGTGAACATCCTTTGGGCACAATAAATAATATCAGAGCTACAAGTTTTGGCGGATTTCTTCAATATGTCAGGGATGACTTCTGCGAAGTTTGATATGGTGAAGTTTAACGAAATCAGGAACTTCGGATTATGGCAGAGAAGGATCAAGGACTTGTTAGTGCAACAAGGCATGGTGAAGGCGCTAGGAGAAAGGAAACCGGAAAGCATAGAGAGATCAGATTGGGAAAAACTTCAGGCGAAAGCAGTGGCAACAATCAGGCTTTGTCTTACGGATGATGTGATGTACCATGTCATAAACAAGGAGTCACTGGTGGCAATTTAGTAAAAGATGGAAAGTCAATTCATGTCAAAGTCATTAACAAACAAGTTGTATCTTAGGCAGAAATTATTCGGGCTGAAGATGACAGAAGGATCCAATCTGAGCCAGCACATCAACGTATTCAATAAGATTATAAGTGAACTAAAGCAGGTTAATGTGAAGATCGAAGATGAAGACAAAGCACTGATGTTGTTGAATTCTCTACCTTCATCTCTTACGTACGAGAATTTGGTTACTACTTTAATGTGGGGTAAGTAAACACTCAAATTAGAGGAGATCATAGGTGCTTTACTAGGTTTTCACCAAAGGAAGAAAACAAGCTATGAAGTTTCTCAGGGAGAAGAACTTGTGGTAAATTGCATCCAAGAGCGTGGTAGGAGCAAATCTCGACGTGGATTTAGTAACAATAATAAGACTCATTCTAAGTCGAGAAGAAAGAAGGTGATCACATGCTACAAGTGTGGAGGCAAAGGTCATATGAAGAGAAATTGTCTAGAGATTAAGAAACATGTTGTAGAGAACAAATATAGTTTGACAAAGTCTACAAATATAATTAAAGAGGAAAATTCAGATAGCGGTGATGGAGATATGCTATCAGTTATGTCAAGTTCAGAGCAGCTAATGGATACATGGATTTTAGACTCTGCATGTTCATATCACATGACTCCAAATAAGGATTGATTTGACACCTATAGGGCAGTGGATTCTATTTCAGTGTTGATGAGAAATGATGCATCATATAAAGTTATCGGTATAGGGAATGTCAGAATTAAGATGTTTGATGGTATGATCAAAACCCTATGTAATGTCAAATATATACCAAAGTTAAGGAACAACTTGATCTCGCTAGGCATACTAGATGGTAATGGTTACAATTACAAATTAGTGAGCGGAGTGATGAAGGTCAGCAAAGGAGCTCTAACAGTAATAAAAGGACAAAATGTAGCAAGGAACATCTACAAGTTGATAGAAACTACAGTTGTAGGTGGAGTCTCCTCGGTAGAGTCTTAATCAGATAGTACTATCTTGTGGCATATGCGGTTAGGTTATATGGGTGAATGTGGGATGCTAGAACTTCATAAGAGAGATTTGTTGAAGGGTGTCAAGACATGCAAGCTTGAATTCTGCAAATTCTGTGTCCTTGGGAAACAGAGCAAAGTGTAATTCAAGATGACAACAAACAAGACGGAGGGGATTCTAGACTACGTACATACAGATCTATGGGGACCGACCAGTATAGCATCACGTGGAGGGCACTTGTATTTTGTGAATTTTACTAATGATTACTCACGAAAGGTCTGAGTATACTTTCTGTGTCATAAGTTGGAAACTTTTACAAAGTTTAAATTATGGAAAACTGAAGTGGAGACCAGACTGGAAGGAGATCAAATGTCTTAGGTCAAACAATGGGACTGAGTACACATATTTAAAATTTTAAGAATTTTGTGAGCGGCATGGGATAATGAGACATTTCTCGGTTCGCAGGACACCTCAACAGAACAAGGTAGCAGAAAAGTTGAACAAGATAATCATTGAGAAGGCAAGATGTCTCAAGCTGAATGCAGGGCTAACAAATAATTTCTGGATGGAAGCAGTTAACATGACATGTTACCTCATTAATAGATCACCAAGGGCAGTACTAGAAGGCAATGTATCAGAGGAAGTATGGGCAGGAAATCAAGTAGATTACTCTCATCTTCGAGTTTTTTAATGTCATCATATATGCACATATCTAGTGAAGAAAGATCAAAGCTGGATGCGAAGTCAAAATGGTGCATTTTTCTAGGATATCAGAAAGGAATTAAAGGCTTCCAGCTTTGGAATCCTAAGACAAACAAGGTGGTGATCAGCAAAGATGTGATGTTGGACGAGAAGGCTATGCTACAACGTACTCAGGAAGAAGGAAAGGAAACACCACAGATAAATATGAAGAAAGATGTTGTGCAGGTGGAGCTAGAGACTCATGATTCTGATGATTCTAGCTTAAAGTACACGGAGCATCGCACTATAGCTGATGGCAAAATGAGACGAGTCGTAAAACCACCCACCATATACAGATTCGAAGACTTGGTATCTTATGCACTTATCATTAGTAGTGAAGACCCTACATCTTTTTAGGAGACAGTACATAGCTCTGAGAATGACAAGTAGATGAGTGCTATGGCGGAGGAGATAAAGTCATTGCATAAGAACCAAACATGAGATCTAGTGGAACTTCTTGAAGGGAAGAAAGTTATAGGGTGTAAGTGAATATTCAAGATAAAAGAGGTCGACAAATTGATGAGACCTTTTGAGTAGAGCCCAAGAGAAAAGTCATGAAGGCCTAAACCCAAAGTAGACAATATCATGTCATTGTAGAGATATGTGGACATCCTTTTGCGCAATAAATAGTATCAGAGTCATGGTCTAAACTAGATGTCATGTAGGGCGACCTTGAATGAAGTTTAGGGTAGGCCCGAAGCAAATCAGGTTAACCAGATGCTCACGGGAAGGCCTGGGAGCGAGTTAAGATTACCGGATGCTTGCATGGAGGTCTGGAGCATGTCAGGATGACCAAATACGGATGCTCGCGGGGAGACTCAGAATAAATCAGGGTGACCAGATGTTTGCAGGGAAGACCCAGAGCTAGTTAGGGTGACCAAATGCTCGCGGAAATGTCTAAAGTAGGTCAAGGTGATCGGATGCTCGCGGGGAGGCCTAAAGTAAGTCAAGCTAACCAGATGCTCGCGGGGAGGTCCGGAGCAAGTTAGGGTGACCGGATACTCGTAGGGAGGTCCGGACCATGAGATAATTGTAGTCCTTCGTTTGAGAAGGAGATTATTGAGATTCAATCAAAGTCTCACATTAGAAAGATTTGGAAAAGATCATGAGTTTAAAATGATATACGATATCTCCATTAGTATGAGACTTTTGGGGAAGAAGTCAAGAGTAAAATTATAAAGACCTAGGTTCAAAATGGACAATATCATATCATTATAAAATATCTAAACATAGATATCAGGTGAATCGAGTCAGATCCATCGGGCGGGTGATCTCAACCACAGATCTGGTTTGCAGAGACGAGAGAGGAACACTGCCGACTGCAGTGATGCCGCCATTTCTGAGCGTCAACCCAGAGAGGCGAAGAGGAAGACGAGGAGGAGGAGGAGGAGGAGGAGGAGGGAGATGCGCGCGATCTGATCTCTGTGGCTCTTCCGGTGGGAGTCGGTGGGCGAAGTTGAATTAGCCGTAATAATTAAAACTTTTAGGACCATGTTGACAAATTCACAAGATATTTTGCCCTCGCGCGGGAAGGCGGGAATCGTGTATAAAGTGGAGGGAAGACAAACCTCTTCACTTCCCGATCGCTTTCGACGTCGGCAGAGGAAGAAGGCGAACCATGAAGTTCAAAGCATTCCTCACCCTCGACGGCGTCCATCTCCTCGACAAGCGTAAGTCTTCTTCGTAGAGATCTCTCTCTTGCATTTCCGCAAACACTGCATTTGCACGACGTTTGCAGGTTTCCTCCCCGCTCTCGACAAGCTCGGCCGGATCTGCCATGTCTACCTAACCCCCGACCACGCCATGTTCCTCCACAACCTCCTCGGCGGCGGTGGAGTCCAGTCCGTCGCCCAGTTCGACAAGGACGTCCTCTTCCGCGACTATCGTATCTCCAGCCAGAACGCCGGCCGGATCGCCTTCTCAGTGGACGCCGCCCTTCTCCACCGCGCCCTCCGCAGCGCCCTCACCATCCAGGAGCAGGCCCGCGACGAGACCGCCGCCATCCAGATCAAGCTCGTCAAGAAGCTCCCCGCCGGCTCCCGCAACCCTGCCCCCTTCCTCACCTTTGAGACCAAAGGGAGGGTTTCCGCCGTTGTGCAGGACGTGCCCATCTCCAAGCCCCTTTCCCGGTCCGACGTGCTTCAGATCCAGTCGGCCTTGGATGCTTCTCAAGATCTGCCCCAGGTATCAGTCAAATTCTAATCTTTTAATCCAAATTATGCTACATGTACTTTGCAAATAGATCTTCCGGAACTAGGTTCAAATCTATTTCTGCTTTTGGTGATAAATTGATTCAATTGGATTGAAGTGATATACTGGGATCATGTTCTGTAGTATTTTCTTGGGATTTAATTGAATGGTTGTGTAGTAGCTTAGCTGCTATGCTTGTTCTTGTAGACTTTGGTTCAGGTCCCAGATCTCGCTCAGCTCCAAAGCTTGGTGGACCGACTCAAGTATGTCGGTGATGTTCTCACTGTCTCGATCGCACAGTATGGCGATCTTCACCTGCAGGTTTCTACTTCCCTTGTCACAGTAGGGTCTGAATTAAGGAAACTGAGAGTCCTAGGTGCTCGAGGTACTCGCTCAAATGTCTTCCTTCTTCATCCATCTTTTGTTTTCATGTCAATGTAATGTCTGTTCATGATTCTCATACTCCTTTGTTCCTTTCAGCTGACCCCCCGATTGGTGACCAAAACTTAAGCGCTTTGGCGCGCACAGAACTGGCAATTCAGAGAGGAGAAGCGCTTTCTGTGGTACGAATCGATGAATAACCGTATGCATTCAGATTTGTTTTCCCCCTCTTTGACATCCATGTCACCCTGTGTATTGTATGCCAATCATAGCAAGTGAGCCTGAAACACCTTGCCAGGAGTTTGCATTGTCACTTGGCTAAGCCAGACTGTGCTTTCTATGGTAAGAACCTAGGCTCGATGCTACTCGCTCTTTATGTGTTATGCACTGGATCTATTGGACGTTTGTTTATGAGTTGGTTGCAGGCATTGCTCCACAGGGTGCTTGCTTGACAGTGATATTCCAGTTCTTCATCCGAGGCACTCGGCTGTCAGATAAATCCATCAGCTTCTATTGCAGACTTCCAGTCCTCGATCCAGGCTCAAACTAAGAAATGCATAAGCAGATGCATGTTTACATTTGCTTATGTGCCAGCATGTTCTTGTAGTTAGAGATTGAAACTTTGACAAATAAGCTTCTATCTCAGACTTCCGGTCCTTGATCCAGGGTCAAACTAAGAAATGTATGACAATATCAACACACTAGTGAAGGTTCTAAACAGGTGCAAGTTTACATTTTGTTAAGTGCCAGCATGTTCTTGTTGTTAAAGATTGAAAGTTTGACAAATAATTCATTTCATTTTCTCTCTTAAATCTTATAACATGTGTCAACCCTGCAAAATAGATTCATGGCCAAAAAACTTGATGGTATTGTAAATTATTGAACTGCATTTCTCTACATAGCTTATCAGAACAGAGCAAGGAGCTGCATCTTACCATGAATTAGGTACTTGCATAAGAAAAAACAAGAAACTTGTAACTTGATCATTACATAAGTTTATTTTTATTGCTTTTAACATGAATTAGGTACTTAGCAATTATATTTTTTTAAAAATCTTTTTAGTTTGTTTTTAAATTTAATTCTCCTGTCATAAAAAAGACAGTGTATTCTAAAAGACCTGTGTCTATGATTTCAATTTAAATTGATAGGCATTTTTTTTTTGCATAAATTCCTTTGTACTGTGTTACTGAGTGCTTCCAATCTAATATTTCCAACACTAGCTTCAATGTGTTATATTAAAAAAAAAAATCAAATGTCAAATTATGTAAATTAATTTATTTATTATTATTAAATAAATAAGAAATAAATGTTTGAAATTGCCTTTAATAGAAGATTATTATGATTCAATATAGACAAATGAATGCAAAATTTCAAAAACAAAAACAAAAACAAAAGAAGACAATTTTATGATAACGTTTACAAAAGCTTAAATTTTAATGTATATTTTTTCTAAGTACTTATTTCATGTTTTGAGATTTGATTCTTCGGTTATTTTGTGCTTTCTGTCTAGGAAGATCGTTCAATTATGGTTGAATAATTTTTCATGATTGATTTCTTTTCAAAATGTGCAGAGTATTTTTTTAAAGTCACAATTTTATCTTTTATGTATTTATATTTTTTTTATTAGTATATAGTATTGTACATTAATATATAATTTTCAATTTTCATTGATATTTATATAGTATTTGTACGAATATTTTCTTCAATAAATTTATGGATTAATTTTCAATGAATATAAAGAATCTTGTTAGAGGTTTGATCATATCATGGGATTGATGATATTAGATCGTTTGGAATGACCTATATCTAAGATGAGTAAAAGTCCAGTTAAATCGAATTTAACCTATCAAATTGACTGAAGTCAAAAGTTCAGTTCGATTAATTCAGGAATTTATTTTTTTTCTAAAAATATTAGTTTAATCGATTTATTTTTGATTTTAAAAATTAAAATTTGGTTAATTGATTAAACTGATATTATGAGTTGATCCAAATTAAATCGAAATCAAATAAAATTAAATCAAATTAAATCAGAACTAAACTGATTGATATTATGAGTTGAATTGAATAAAATCGAAATCAAATTACATCGAATTGAAAATTTTAATTATTTCGATCGAATTTGAATTAATTAATATTTTATCAATTCGGTCTTTGATTTTTTTTTTTTTAAGTTTGGTTGGTTTAGATAACATTTGATTGAATCGATTTAATCAATTCGATTTCAATCGATTGCTCATCTATATCATCTTTTAATCCAATTATAATGAAAATTGTGCGACATAATTATACCGAAAGTTAAATCCGTTATATTGTGATGACTCTAACAGCATGAACACGATTGATCCAATTAAACTGAAGTTGCCTAAATTATAACAAAAGTTATCTAAACTAAATTATGATGAAGTTCTAAAAGTATGACAAACTATTTTAATTCATTTTTTGCATGAATTAACTTACAACTTAAAAATAAATATGATTACTGCATTATGTATAATTTGAGTGTTTGTCTTAATTAATTAAGAGTGCAAGAGCAATCTCCTCCCGTCTATTATGCTTTTAGATTAATAACTATGAATAATGTATCAGTGAGCAGACGATAGAAAAAATATATATAATAACGAAGAATAGAATAATAAAGAATATATTTTAGACATCTAACAATTACGCATAAAGTTTAAACTCAAAAACATCGAAATCTAAATTTTAAAATTATAAATTTTGAAAAATATCACAAAATGAAAATAAAATAAAAATAAAAGGGACCTTTGGAGAACAAGGTGATTGAGACCTTTGGCTTCTCTAAAAAAAAATGCTTCCAACAGAAAATACGTTCAATATCATGATAACATTTGACAACTTTAACGTAAAGCTCTACAATTTTGTCGATCTAAACCTGTACAAAAGATACATATTACAGAATCAAGTTATCATGTACACAATACACATAAAAGGGTACGTAACTCTTGCCCTGCTTTGCAAGACTTTTCCAAGAAAAATATATACATCAAAGAAATAAATCATTTATAATCTTATGAAATAGTTGTCAGATCCTGGGGGTGGTCGTTGCTCTATTTACACACGACTTTGAAGTAAATCTTTCCTACAACAGCACGGCAGCAGCGATAAATTGTCTGTGAACTTTGAATGGCGTGGTGGTTCTTAGGCAGTTTCTGCTGATGCTTCATTGTTAGCATCAAGCAGTGGTCTTTGGGCTGTTTGAGCACCTCGATCGCTATCTTCATTAAAGCGATCTACACTTGGGATGAAGATGCCTGACCACAATGCGATAGGGGGGGAAACAGGAGTGAAGTGAAATTAGATTGCATATACGGGTAAAGAGAACTGGAAAGTTGAGGGAAACCAAGTATCAGTATAATAAAAATTTTCACTTGTACAATATATATATATATATATATATATATATATATATATATATATATATATATATATGTCACAAAAGTAAAATCACCATATGATTCCCAAGAGACACATTATTTATTAATGTAATGCCCTAAGTACAATAGAAAGGTAGCATATAACTATGATAAACTATGGATGTTACACAAAGGATAACTAATTTTTATATAACCTTAGTTTTTGTCCTCCCACTTCTTTCCCAGGTAAACAGATTTAAGATCTATCCCTAAATGACCGGCACAACTACGATTACTGCAAGAAAGTGACTGGGAGATACCTGAAAACCATATTGCAGAGGCAATGAACAGAATTGAAGTTAGTATCAGTGCACTTTCCCTCCAGTTGTTAACATAGTCCTGCAACAAAAGCCAAATGAGAAGTTAATTTTACCATAAATGCAGAAGGATAAGCAATTAGCTTGAGTTGATCAAGAAATAATAATTGAAAAACTGGGTATAAGTCTATTTTTTTTTGTATAATTTCCCTCCATCAAGAGGTCAACTGCTAACAAGTAGCAATGGAATTAACTTCAAGAAAACAAGAGAATTTGCCTTGCCATCGTCCTCGTGTAGGGTTGTACCTTCTAATGGATACAACAATGCTGCTAGTTACCATAAGGTGTAAACACTGCATTAATTATGCTTTCAATGTTCGAAAATGAACATCTGTGTTATTTCTCCAAGTAAATTCTTGATTATTCTCATGTGTTATTTCTCCTAGTAAATTCTTGATTATTCTCTTACTTTTGGGATTCATCCGGTTGATCTTAACAATGAGTGAAGGGTATGGTTGTCCAATGTTAAGAAAAATTATCACTTTTCTAATTAATAACCATGTAATTTTCCAGTTCATGGCATAGCAATAAGCTCTTTTATAAAACTTATATGAAGATGAAAGATACTCAATTTCTTCATAGTTTAAGACATTATGAACATTAAAACATCCAACCATACAAAAGCATCATGGCTATAGTGGTAGAAACAGCAGAATGAAAACTTCTCTTTACAAATAAGAAAAAAGAAAGAAACTCTGAACATACCTGCAAAACACCGACCAAAGGAGAGGATGGAACATCGCCAAATATGTGAATAGAGACAGTTGACATAGCCATTGAGAGTGGCCTTAAACTAGGATTGACACAGTGAAGACAGATATAATTTACTGGAGCCTGCAGGAACATGTGATTACATTTTGCTACATGAATAAGATTTTTTGGTCATTTTTGTTAACATATAAGTGAACTAGCAACTCTGGAATTTTTGGATCCTTCAGCACCCAGTTCCAGTTGACACTAACAGCATTAGGAGGATGTATGTTAGCAGGAATATGTGCATGATCAAAAGAGATATAAGCTGAATATTTATCAATTGTGCCAATCTTCTAATCTAGTAAATCAAACGATCAGGATCAACCAGAACCAACCTAAATTCCAATTAGAAATTCAAGGTGCTATTAGTTTATGGGTTTCTCAATAAACATATTGCTCAATGATCAATCAGACTAAAACTAAAACAAGTGGGAAAACATTTTTTAATAGCCTAATGAATCTACCATTTACTGTTGATCCATTAGAGCAACTGAACAAACAACAGCTAGAAAAGTAAATGTTTCCCAATGATCTAGAAACCATCTGATAATACATGATGCTTGGATGAGACATTACAATAACTCAGTCGCCGAACAGAAATGATAAAAATGATATTGTTGTTAACAATGGTGAAATTTTTTTGGCTTTGTAAAGTTGTTGAAGGGGAGTCTTGGCGCAATGGTAAAGTTGTTACTTTGTGACAAAAAGGTCACGGGTTCAAATTCTAGAAACAACCTCTTGCAAAAAGTAGGGTAAGGGTAAGACGGTGTATAATGAATCATTCCCCGGGACCCGCATGACAGAAACTTCGTGCACCGGGCTACCCTTTTTTTTTGTAATAAACAATAATGTACACTTGTATGTGCATAAAAAATAAAAGAACAATACAAGAGAGAATTTTATACCTGTGTGGCAAAGACAAGTATCTCTCCAATAGAAAAGAATGCTATAAAGCCATAGAGGCTCTTGAAGCAAAAAGCACTGAAACAAAAAATAGCCCCCAGAAAGGTTGCTCCAGAAAGAAGCTGCAAGACAGGTCATTTCCAGTTTTTCAATAAAATTTAAAAGCATCTCAGATAGTTCAAAACAGCACGAATGAAAGAATACATGCTGCACACATGTATGTAACAATTAGGGAAGTTTGAATTTGCCTCCAAAGTTTATCCATTTTATGAACTACTCCAAAATTGTCAAATGTGTCTCCAGCACTTTGCAAACCTTACTTCACCCTAACAGGTTAGTGAAGTCTCAAGAATTTTAACAATGGAAAAACTTTCCAATAGCATATGGCGAACTTATTTGAAATAGTAATATATTGGGGACGTTGAATCAGAATACTAGAAAGTTATTACACCAGTGATAAGGCCTATAACACAAAAAGAGGGAACTCGTCATGGCCACTCATAACTAATCATCTATGGAATTCAATTGTATCCTAGATACTACTACAATTTTGAGATCCACATAGCCATTGTGTGCATTAAGATACCTATCCATGAACTTGGACAAATTACAAAATTATTGAAGGAACCAAAGAGGAAATAGCATAACAATGTCTATCAGCAAGAAGCTGCTAGATAGTAGCATTTTGAAATAAACAATATATTAGTAGTCATTCAGTGAACCAAGGCTTTGCAAGTAAACATAGAGGTTAAGGAACTCTTAAGGACTCAATGAAATTGTTATACCTTAAAAGCATTGGAAATTGTAGAATCCACAAAATCAAGAATGAACCCACCAGCTAGAGTTCCAAAGATTCCACAGACTATAGTTATACCTCCAAACAACAGATCAGCATTGCTCTGAAAATCAATAAACAATATATAAAAGGACAAGAAGGATAACACCTATTCACAGATAAAATAAGAATTTATCACCAAAAAATTCCAACACAAGTCATCGTGCATGAAAAGGAACGAACTTATGAGAGGGAATGATTGAATGCTGACTCCATTGTATTAACTATTAAGGTATTCATATTCAATCTTGCATATTGGCCTGTTTACCATAATAGTGAAAAGCAACCTAGAAAACCATGCACAGGACATACAACTGCAGAACAAAGAGCTTAAAAGTACAAAGAACCAAAGTTGCTCAGTTGCAGAACATTGATAAGTATCAATCTAATGGAGTAGTGAAAAGCAACCTAGAGAGCTATGTGCAAGATATTATATCCAACTGCAGAACAAAGAGCTTAAAAGTACAAAGAACGAGGTTGCTCAGCTGCAGTATATAGATATGTACCAATCAAATGGCGTTTTGTAGTATGAGTATCCTTTTTTCCATGAAAGGGAATGTGCAAAATATTTTCCTTTTTCAAGATATTGTTGAAGCTAAGAAGCTCCACATCCATTGCAACTGAAATGTTTGCATGAGCATACCAATGTGGCATTACGAAAAGAAATTCTTGTCATGGTGCAATAGTTTGATCATATTGATACCCATACCCATACTCATTAGATAGAGCACTCATTGTTCACTAGTCACCAAGCACCAGTACCGGATTAAGTGTCTTGGTTTTGTTGTTCACTCTTAAATGAATTGGTTTCCCTTTGCATTAGGAACTCTTAATGTTATATAAAAGATCTGACAGTAAAATTTTATTATCAGATACTCAATGCAATTTGGACTTAGGCAGAACACAAAGTTACAACCTCTGATATTTGGACTCTTCATTTACCAACTTGAATAAATTGGACTCTGGCAGAACAGATACATACCCATGTCGAATCCTCATACCCGAAGCCGCATAGCATAGCATACTACCATAGTATGAAACATATTCACCACTACATCCAAACAACTGCCAACAGCGGCTAAATAGTCATGATGTGCAGAGGTCTTTAACAAGATGTCAAACAAATGTTTAGGGCATTAATCTAACCACAACACATTTTAAACTTTATGTTAGACATGCATGTGAGGAATCAAAATGCCAACCATTTTTTTCTGTGAACTATGAGACTTTAACCTAGGTGGGTAAGATTACCATTTCATGGTCCATCTGTAAACACTAAGGGGGCGTTTGGTTTACGTTTTCCACGCTGTTTTCTGTTTTCATTTTCTAAGAAAATGGAAAACGTGTTTTGTTTGCGTTTTCCATGTTCATTTTTAAGAAAATGAGAGAGCGTTTTCTAAGAAAACGAAAAACGCGGAAAAGTCATTTTCTAAAAAACGAAAAACGTGCGTTTTTCAGAAAATGAAAATGAAAATGGGGCAAACCAAACGCACCCTAATTTTTGCATAAATAATATCAGAAATTGCTTTAAACAAAATAAGTCAGTAATCTCGCCCAAGCGAAATGTAAGAATGTAACCTTGATGATCAGTTCTGCAGAACAGAACATGAACAAGGTAGCAAAACATAACATGGGATAGTGCTATGGGCATAGGAAATAAATCAATGACTTAGTAGGAAAAAAGTGATAAGCCAAAGTGAATATTCAGTTTGTGTTTCAAATTATATAAGATATGATGATCCATGCAAGTTACTAAAGTTTTGTATTTCAAATTACCATATGGTAGATGTCATAACCAGCCTTAGGACCCCAATATGAATAGGCTCCAATAACAAAATTGTACGCAATATAACCTGCAGAAGCATGACATGTGATGATGAATACAAGAAATAAATCCTAGAATAGTTTAAACTTCTAGATAGCACCTTTCATTTGTTGATTTAAAATCAATCAACATGTAGTGTTGTCTTGTGTCTCTTATTTACAATAAAAATAAGTCATTTGTATGCTAACTCTTCTCTTTTGCCATCTAAATGTATTAAATCAAGGATATGGTTAGGGGTGAGCATTCGGTTAATTCGGAACATAAATTAACCGAAAACCGATTTAGTGTTGGCTAACCAAATCAAATCAAAGTTTTACTAAAATTGAATTAACTGAATTAGTTATTTTAATTAACATCAAATTTACTAAATTTGTTTAAAATAACAATAAAAAAAATTTATACAAAATTAATATCAAATTAACCGAATGCTCACCCCTAGATATGGTAGCCACCAAACAAACTGATTTCATTCAGCCTTGCTCTCAAATATGACCATTCACCCTTAATCATATGATTTGGATAAACAAACTCGTATCAGGCTTAAAATATTTTATCAGGTTCAACTTTTTCTCCATTCTAAGTGTGCAATATTTTTTAAGTGACAGGGAGTGGGTGCCTAAGAAGAGGAATAACAGAGATAACACGAACCAAATATACTTGAAACCTCAGTTCCAAAGGTAAAACCCAAAAGTGAAATACCATGATATGAATATAAAAAGCTCTATGACTTGATCAATTTATCAAATAATTTTTTTGAACTTTAGCACTTATGCCATGCAAATGAACTTCTAAAAATTCAATTAATTTTCCTTCTTATAAATTTCTTTTCCAAAAAAAAAGTAACTAGTTTATATCACTTTTACATGCCTTTTATATTAACACTATCTCATTATGAATTTAAAAAGATCAATATTTTACCAAGAAGCACGACCTAACACTCATTTAAGTTGAAATCTAAACATTACCTAGAACATTTACCACATAAACCCTCTCAGCCAGAAGCAGTTGCATATCTTTCCAAACCCTGGATAGTTGACTTGCAATCCTACCCGCACCAGCAGGTCTACAATACAAAGAAAGCACACAACAATTACAAGACAAGGTTGAGAAAAGGTGCACATATTCAAAAGCATTTAGATTTTTGATAAGCAAACAATTTCATTGATGCCTATAGGAAATTAAAACAAAGTAAAAAATGTAGCCAGAAAATTATGAAACCAAGTCGTTAAGTGTCAACTTTTGTGTTAATAAGGTCATGATATTTAGAGGAACTGATAAGCTACAATTGCTATGGGTTTAAGAATTCTTTCTTGAGGTAAATTAGGCCTCTAAAACACTAGGAGTGAAACGTGGTGATTGAAAAACATATGATAAAACACTATTCTCAATGTAGTGCACTCCAAACACTTGTTTCAATGTAAGTGGAACTGCATTCATCAAAAACCAGCGAGAAAATGCATTCACCTCTCAGCTTGGTGGATTGTGACAATAATAATTTCATTTGTTATAGCATGTGTTTTTGTAATACACATTAACCAAACACCACAACCAAATTATTTCCAAAGATCTGAAAAACAATTTATCAACACTAAGTTGCTTTTCTATAATACACTTTAGCTTAATTTTTTTTAATAGACTAATGAAAAGTCAAAGCAATGTAAAATCCACTCTAGGCAATACCTTTTTCTATACTGTTTGGTACATATGCCATACCACTACAATAATTTGTCAAAATCAAATAGCAACTCAATTAAAATCATATCATATAAAGTACATACACATTTACCAAACACCACAACCAAATTATTTCCAAAGCAGATCTGAAAAACAATTTATCAACACTATGTTGCTTTTCTAATACACTTTAGCTTAATTTTTTTTAAAAAAAAATGGACTAATGAAAAGTCAAAGCAATGCAAAATCCACTCTAGGCAATACCTTTTTCTATACTGTTTGGTACATATACCATACCACTACAATAATTTGTCAAAATCAAATAGCAACCCAATTAAAAACATATCATATAAAGTATTCAACATAGCATTTTATGAATGAAAATTCAAATATCTGGGACTTTATTTTAAAAAAATCCAACTATCCCACTACTGAAGTCAAGCCTTGATGCAATGGTATGGTTGCTCCATTGCAACCTGGTAAGCCAGATTTCAATCACAAAACAGCCTTTTCGGTGTGATAGGCACATGTTAATTGACTTTTCCCAAGCCCATTTGGAGGGAGCCTGACCGCAACTGTTTGAATAGCAAATGAAACAACTAAGAAAATATACTTGCAAAATCCAAGGTGTGGTAACTCCCTTCACCTTTGTGTTTCTTTTATATTCTTTTTTTTCTTCTTTCAAAAATAGTTTGCAAATTTTGCATTGCATAAATTGATTTTGGTTGGATTCTACAGACAATCAATCTTCACAGTTGAGTTTCCAAACTGTTGAGAGAAAATTTGTAAAGGCAAGGAGGATGGATACAAAGAACATACAAGGAGAAATTTTGTGGTTCTTTTACAGATAAGTTCCTGTGTGTAGCATGTGTCTCGCTTTGGGCATCCTGTTCATCTGTAACATAATGTTATAAATAGCCAAGAATAAGAAGATAAAATGAAAGTCAAAGCTAGTTCCATTACCAAAGCCCTGGATAAACAAAAGCACCTTTTCTTTGTCTTAATCAGTATGTAAAATGTTTTCCCAATGTATGGGTATGTAGGGTTGTCAAGTGTAAATACAAAGCAGCTCACTAATGACTAAAACAATAATTTAGCTATTTTGACATTGAGAAAGCATTAGTAGTTGGACAATGGTATCTCACATTTAATTACCTTTCATGTTGTTTCTGCTTTGTTCAAGAACATTCTTGATATCTAAGATTAACTTTCATTAAATCTGAATTGTATACTCCATTAAACTATTTACTGATAGATTGTTTTAAAAGTCCTGCATATATGTATACCATCTCCTCTTTATATAGAGAGAGGTTTTTAAGCTAAGGAGCAAAAGGTACTATTCCATCTTCCAATTATCATTTTATATCAAATAAACTAAAATTGAAAGTTTGATTTCAAAATTCATAAAACTAGCATACAAAAATATTTTTTGAATTTAATTGTATAATACATAATAACACAAACTAATTCGGTCGATGGTTTTACTCATTCCAATTTTGATTCCATTATATTTCCAATAAAAATGCTGATGTCATATCTTCAAGAAGCTTTAGACTGGGATTAAAGTTTGAGACGCCCTCAACCTAAAAATAAATAAACATAATGGTGCATTCAACAGTCTCTTGAAATTGGTACCAAAAAAATTTTAAAAAATGGTTCGTTCAACAATACTAGAAATTGGTATGACAATCACGAAGTAGATTTAAAACACAAGTAGGATTGCACTTCCAATCATGGGCTATAGGAAACATATGCATTCTTAGACATTCAAAGTAAAAACATAAACAAGAGTCCTGAAGAACAAAAGAATGATAACCATTATAGTTGACGAAAATTATCATGTGAATCTGAAACCTATATTGGTAAAAGATACTAATCGACTATAAGGTGGAAAAACATGCTATCACCTTGAATCATTACTCCATCAGCACCCTCTAATTTTTTCAGTATAGATGGTGTAAAACCTGCAATTGGAAGAAACAAAGTTCTAAACATTTAACTGTTGTCTTTGAAATCCTATGCTTCGGAGCTAACTATCATAGTTTTTTATGCTCAGCCAGGGGCACACAGACATCACTTTGGCTAGTTTCTAGAAGTTATGGTTAAAAATATAATTAAAATCAAATTTGGGAAAGATAAAATTGGTTCACTATAGTCAAGTTTATAGTCTCCACAAAAGAAGAGCAAAACAATAGAGGAACATGAGAAACAGGTTACTTTATATGATACACTTAGTTGTTGAAAAATCACCAGGAAACAAAGAACACTACACTAATGCAATAGCATTTCCTGTTAACTTGTCGCCAGTATTATGTCCATCTTACCTCACTATGATGTCATGGATCATCTGGAAAACTAGTCCATTTTGTTGTATACACTATCCGACAGCATGAAAGACAAATCAAAAAGTATACAAGGAGAAAGAACCAGTAGCTTTTAGTTGCTTAAAAAGAAAGGGCAGGGACATTGTCATGGAAAAGGAAGATGATATGATATTAGTTTCAGATGTAGAAAGTGTTCTGTCAAAGAATATTGTTTTCTCATCATTTTTTACTATTATCCTACATTTCATAAACATAATAACCAGAGACCCACTGAAGTTAGAGTGATTGTTTCATGTCACAGCCAGTTGTTGTTCAATGGAGGGGTATAGCCTTGCATAGACTTATAAATATTAACACAAGTGAAAATAGTGTCGCATAAAGCATTGCAAGTAAAAATGATTTAAGGAATTTGAATATTATTAGTGGCATGCTTAAATAGAGTTCATAGCATTTTAACAGAGTAATAAGATCCATATACCAACACCTAACAAGTGAGACTATCACAACTAGATGATGATAACCAATCATTCTTCACAACAGTATGATAGGATGATATGTTTATTATTTATCAAAATGGTATGTTTACTATTTTAGCAATGATAAATTTTGTAGAATGTTACCTTTGATATAGATTTTAAATTTTATATTCTACAAAGCTTTTTATTTATCAACAGTAAGATAGGATGGTATGTTTATTTTCTTTAATTATCTCAGTCGCATTGATCATTTTAATTATAGCTAATGGCAAACCAAAGAGTTGCAAACTATGATGATTGCAAAAAACAGATAGAATACAGGTTATTACTTACTGGGATAAGCACATTTTGTAAATTGTGTTTGTTGCGATGAAAGGTTACTTAAAAATGTACCTTTCAGCTGTAAAGGTTTAATGGTGAAGCCTAAAATAGCAAATGGGAGCATCAAAACTGACTCTCCCCAGAATGCAACGCGCCAATGAAGATAGCTGCCAACCTGATAAAATTAGAGAAAGTTTATATATATGGAAACACAATTCCTGTCATCCTCCAGTATCCAGGAGTGAAGCAACTCATTTTGTCAAATTCAAATAGAACTTCAAGCAGACATGGGGATTAAATTATTGAACTTCTACTGAAAATAATGGTGAAATAAGTTAACCATAAAGCATGCATGGAGATGACTTGACATGCATTGGTTTGTATACAAGCTTTGGCAAAGGTTGAATTTCCAATGAATGTCAATTTTTCATTGCTAGAGTAAATTGTTTAGATGTGTCAATCTAGTTAGTTATTATACAGTGTTCATCATTAGCCAAGATATATAGACTCTTGTGAATAAACAAACTAATCCACAGAGCAGGTGTAGACTTCTCCAGAACACTACCAAAGTGCTGTAACATCTCACACCTGTAAGTACTTTACCCCGCATGGCTAGTATCCTACAGCACTGTTTTCTTGTATGCAGAAAGCTCTTAACTCTTCTTTTACCATGTAAACATTAGAAAGTAACTTTTACATATCTAAAAACTAATAGTCACGAAGCATCATAGTTCTAAAAGGTACCCTCTTAGGTACCCGCCTAAGCAATTTCGCAAGGGACCACTTCACATAGTGGTTTGGAGAAGTTAGTGCTTAAGTCCCCTCCGGACGGTGCGGTGATTGAGGCATGGGGTATTGCCACATGAGGTGGTCGAAACTCAACGCGTCCGAGCATACCTTCCCCGTGCCTTGGCCACCTACACTAATGACTAGTAGCCACCCGTGATTTACCTCATCCATGTTGGCCTAGGGACGGGTTGGCGGGGGTACTGGGAGCGAGCGAATCATCTTTTGCCACTTGGAGAAGTTAGTACTTGTCACCCATGATTTACCTCCTCCGTGTTAGCCTAGGGACGGGTTGGCGGGGGACGCTAGGAGTGAGTGAATCACCTTTTGCCACTTGAAGTTAATATATTTTCAAAGATCGCAAGTGCTCCACAAATTTTCAAAATATATTTTGATTGAAAGACAATGTAATTGTATGATCCAAGTCTACGGATAAGGGGAGCCTTAGCGCAATGGTAAAGTTATTGTCATGTGACCAAAAGGTCACGGGTTCGAATCCTAGAAACAGCCTCTTGCAAAAAGCAGGGTAAGGCTGCATAAATGGATCATTCCTCGGGACCCCGCATGGCGGGAGCTTCGTGCACTAGGCTGCCCTTTATCCAAGTCTACGGATCAGATCAGAAAGCAATTCTGTTAATAGCTAGGATAGCGATCTTTTTAACCTTATTTATTCATTCATGCAAGAAATTGAATGCACATGTTCTTGGAAGTGCATGATAGCATGTAAGCCATTAGAAAACTTGATTGTAAGAATCAGTAAAAGTTCATTTGTGCATTATGTTATCTATTTCTGCAATTTTTATGTTGGTTTTTGATTGGCACTCATGCTTAATTCATTTAGTTAATCTATTTTTATGACAAATAACAATGCATATAAGATGGAGATTGTAACCACACACAAAAAAAAAAATAGAATTCTAAAGAAAGAGCCATTAGAGTTTATTAACAAATGCACAACAAAGTGAAAAAGTTGCACAATTGACATTAGTTTTGATTTGCAAACATTAGAAACCTTCATTAAAAACCTAAAGAATAAACACCTAAAATGAATTTACATCTAAAAATATTATGTCACTTCAACATCACTGACCAAGCAAAATTTCAAAATAAGCATCACAAGAGACTCACCAGCCCACCATATACATAGCCAATTGCGATGCCTGAAGGTATGCACATGTAGAAGAGCGCAAGCCAGGCCGTTTTCTGAATGAGGTAAGAATAACATGACCAATTTGTATACTTAGTTAGAGTAGCATAGAACTTTTTAAATAGCCAGATTTCATTTCCATAGTGATCCTCATATAATTTCAATGTAGAAATATAATGTATTTACCACAAGGTTTTATACTAAACACATTAGGTTTGTAGCCAAGAATTCAATAATGATCAAGCCTTATAGTACACAATAGACATTATTGATATTTCTTATTGGTTGTTTACGTCATTACTTCTGGTTCTCACTTTTACTCTCCACGTGTACGCAGTAATGCAAACTCATAGTGTTAGAAGTGGTGTGAGTGTGTATCTTTCTTTTAGGTTCTCAGAGATAGTTGATAACATTTTAAGAAATGATGAAAGCGAGACTTGGACTACATTCTGAGCCAACAACTGCCTCCATTATTTTTCCCACTGGTGTAAAAATGCCTGGAAGACATGAATAAAGAAATTCATAGTCGTTATTCAAAAATCGGCTGCAAAATGCTACACTCTCTTGGATTGCAACAGCAGTAGTGCATGACAACATACATAGTAGAAGTTTAGGACCAGATACCATTTACAAAGCTCTACTGGCACGTACAATCTGAGTTCAGGTGGTCTAAAATTTAGGCACAGGATTGTATTCAGTGGCTCTGTCATCAACATCATTGACCTCAAATGACAAAAGGTATCAAACTTTGCTCATATAACATCATAAAGCTCTTACGAAACTGCTTCAATACCTTTCAAACATGTTATTATCTTCGCAGTCTGTTCAGCCTAAATTCTTGGAGAGGAGTTTCCCGCTGAGGCTTTGAGTCATAATGAGCATAGACAAGTGTGTTGAAGGCAAGGTACTCCACAAGCATAATCCAACATGGACAAGTGTGGTGCGGTGATCCACATAGTGAACTTTTATTGAAAGGGCATTCTCCTTCAAATTGGCTAGTCATTTGGGATGGTTTGTGCTTCCCTAAATTTGCAATAGTATTTCATCAGTCATAATCAGCATAAGGAAGCATGTTGAAACAAGGTGCTCTAATCCCAACTCCCAAATGGGCAAATGTGATGGTCCGTCATTAACTTATATTGAGGAGTTGTGTAGCATGCTCCTCCTTGACAATCATAGTCCCACCTAGACAAGTGTGGTTGTCCATTATAACCATATAGATATATAATGGGAGGGCATTCTCCTTCCAATCGGCTACTTGTTTGTTAGTGTTTCGGCTCCCCCCTCCCCCTTCCCTAGTTTAACAATAATATTTTGTTGGTAATGATAAACATGAGGCATGCTGAAGACTATGTAGTTTGTGTCCCTAATCCCAACATGGACAAGCATGATGGTTCATGATGTGCTTGTATAGAAGAGGCATCTCCCTCCCAAGTGGCTGATCATTTGAGGTGGACTAAGTTCTACCTTGGTTCAATAATACTATTGGCTCTTATTTAAATTTCATTGCAAATAAAAAACTGAGGTTATCTGAATTAAATTTAGAAGAATTTCCCTGCTTATTACATACATAGGTAAGGTAGTTTCAGCAAACTGCATGTTACGATTATTGTTGTAATCCAACGTATCTAAGGTCATGCCAAATGAGTCAAATTTATAAATGATTTGTCATCTTGTTTTTCAGTTTTCAGCTAAGAAGCATGTCTGAATGATGCGAGCACAGTGAGGTATACATACAGTTTCAGACTGGATATAGCATTTACAGGCATTTATATCCTTTGAACAGTTATCCTATTACATTAGAACTGGTGTATAATATTATAACATAATAAATAGAAGATTCTAGTATGCCAATGTTCAATTTCACATGGCTGGATTGACAAAGCATTGTAAAGTTAATATCACAAAGATGGCCTTATTATTAAATGGTTCAGCACATCTGAAGAGCTAAAAGGAAGTGGAAAGAGAATAATTTCACATGTAGAAGGAATGTGAAAAGGCTTGAAAAGGTTCGATTGCAAAAATAATTGTTTTGGTGGCAACAAACCTGAGCAACAGGGGCATTATCGTCTATAAATGGAGCTGCGAGACTTATAAAGGAAGCTTCACCAACTCCAACCAACCTGGGCACAATGATAAGTTTTAATTACTGGCATAAGTAATCGAAAATTGATCCGAATTGTGAGGATCCATGCCAACCAAATTAAACACTCACATTCGGCAAATTGTAATGGACCAAAAATCAAATGCGCAACCACAACCAGCAGTAGCAATAGTCCAAACGAACAGTCCCACTCCGATTAACCTAAAAGGATTATGGCTGCAAAAACATTTAAATAAAATGAGCCTTGTAAGCTGAAACTAGACTTAATGTTTTGCTAAAACATAATGATTAAAATCATCAATGTGAATAACCCTGGAGTTGAGGAGTTAATGATTTTGAAAGTTAACAAACAAACCATAATAACTACTAAAAACACAAAACCCAATTGGAAAATGGCAATAGTATAAAGATGGATGAGTGCAATAGATTATACTTTCAGCCATTCTCACAAGGAAAGAAATATCTGAAACAAAGTAAATAGAACATAATAACAAATTTATAGAATGATTATGTTGCAAAATCACTAGAAAGAATTGACATAAAAAAGAGCAGTGACAAAACAAGCGTTTGAGAAACAATCCGACCTCTTTGCCAGGGATGCAAATATTGGGGAAGCAATTAATAGGCCCACCATGAATGCTGAAGACAATACACCATCTTCAAAATAATTCAGGTTAAAGTCTCCTCTGCAACAAATGATTATTAATACTCATGTAATCAGAACAAAACAGCTTCATAAATGCACCTAACACATCGTGCTTTTTGTCTACTCAGTAATATAAAAAAAAACAAAAAAACAGCCTGGTGCATAAAGCTTCCGTCATGCGGGGTCCCGGGAAGGATCCATTGTACGTAGCCTTACTCTACTTTTTGCAAGAGGCTATTTTCAGGATTCGAACTCATGACCTTTAAATCACAAAGCAACAACTTTACCGTTGTGCCAAGGCTCCCCTTCTGTCTACTCAGTAATATATCTACTCAAATTCATCCATTGATCTATCCTTCTCTAACGAAGCAAGAAAACATTACCATCCTGTTATTCTATGTTCAACCAGGCTAGTTACAGAATTAGTATGCTTCCAGAAAGAACATTTCTTCTGTCCAATCCATAATCCCAATTAACTAGCATCCAACGTCATTCTTTTTTTTTTTTACACCAAGCATAACAAAGAACCCAAGACAATTAACAATTAAGCTAATTAAACAAACTGATTTGTTTAATCTCTCAGAAACCTGATTGAAATAAATTCCTCTGTTTCAATGACATGTTGCAACGACAAACATGTTTTACAGCTAAGAGGTAAGGAAGTGATAAGAAACAAGAATAAAAGACTAGTGTGCAAAGTTGCAACTACTTAATGGGGTACAGAATTTTAGATAAACTGGTGCAGAATTAGGCACCATATACTATGCCATGATAAGCAAAATATCATAATTAAATACAGGAGAAAGTAGCATAGTTCAAGATTTCTATATCTTTTAATATAACATGAAATTCAATAAAAAAAAATTTCATCCTTTAAATAACTAAGAGATTTCAAAAGCCAGCAAGATTAAATGGCATGACAGTCTAGAAATTATGCAAATCCTATATCCCCACAGAAGAAAGGCATGTCCACGAGCATTCAATATTCAGAAATCAAGCAAAGAGACATGGCACAACATAAATATTTAACATCGAGAAGTCATAATTCAGTAGATAGTTGAAGTAAAGCTAAAAAAAATATTAACAGTGATGTCTTAGTAGGCATCTTACTGGATTCCAGTGCCTGAAGTACATGTGCCGCTCTCTGTGCAGGTTGTTTGGGTACCATTAACACCATTGCTTGCTATTGCACCTCGATCAACATAATTTAGCATGTTGATGACGCAAAATATCACAAGCAATCTGCACATGCAAACAGTTCATTACATTCAAAACAATAATAGTTTAACAGCACATGTCAAGCTAAACTAACGTTGATCCAAATTGGCACGTTAGCCCATTCTGGGTTGTTTAGGCCATCTCGTGACATATTATGTCCTACTATACAAATTTCAGGAGCAAAGGAACCCTTACACAATATTTTGAGTCTCAACATGTTTACAAACTGATTTTGAAATCAATTATTTGACTCATTTTGGATTTTTTTAGGCCATTTTACAATAGATTTTCAAAAAACACACATTTAAAGTGTGTAAACTCACACATAAGGTGTCAGATTAATATAAATCAACAAAATGACTCGGAAAACATCTTGTTGAACATTTTGTGCATTTCTGCACCCAACAAACTGATTACCAAATTATTTATTGACCCAATTGCAGTCCAAAAAAATCCCAGTTTCTTCCTTCCACAACTAATTGCCTCAGGTAAACTTAATGCAAAGAAATTCGTTGCCCAACCACTTCGATTTCGATTAAAAGATTATCTCAAACCCTAGGAGTCAGTAAAAGGAAGAAAACAATCGGAACGATTCGCATACCTCCTGGGGGAGAACCAGGATGGGAGAGGATCGGATTGGGGAACATGGTCGCCATCGGGATGCGGAGGCAGCGCAATAGCCATCTCCAACTTCGGACGAACAGGAAGAGGGAGACGCGCAAAGGGGAAGAACGAAGTCGTGCCGCACAGCACAGCCCAGCTTGGACCTTGACGGTTTGTTGCTGCACCACAATCGACACGAATAAGCTCGAGGCGCCCGGGCCGGCGAGTCGTGGTTTCAACTAAACCGGCCCAATAAAGACTTTTCAAATTGGCCCAACGTGCTCAACGCTTTTTCACATTAGCCTTTAAAGTTTTATTAATATTTAAGTTCTTTTATTGTTATAAAAAACCCTTATCAAAATTATATTTTCCATTTAAAATCTCATTGAATTTCAATTTATAGTTGTTTTATATAAAATAATACCATATTAAAATTATTTTATAGAAAGAAGCATCATCTCCAAGCTACTTTATACAAAAATAATACCATTGTACAGTACAAGGAGGACGAATGACTCTAGTCCTACTTAAGATGTTAAATTATATTTCTTTAATAGTAAGTATAATCATTGTAAATTTTTATTTAGCTCATTAAAGTTCACTCATTGCACATTTAAATCCCAAGTCGAACTGTTATATACAAAAGAAGTATACTTTGGAACTATTTTGTATAAAACAATCACCTTAGAGCTACGTACTTCGTATAAGGCAACTCAGAGATGATGCTACTTTGTATGAAACTATTTTTAAAATAGTTGTTTTGTACAAGATGAAATGCTCTTTTAAAAAAAACAATTAAAAGACGAGATTAACAATATAAATTAAAAGACAAGAGAATCTTAGCGCAATCATAAAATTACTTGAGCTGTGTAAACCTTCTCGTCCAATACAGATCTAAGATAGTCCGATTTTCTTTTAACAGAAGATTTAATTTGTGCATTGGATTGCACTATATTTTCCCTAACATATATCTTCTTACAAGTACCGTATCTCTACGATGCTACTGGTCAAAGAGTGGGAACAAATTTGATGCTATGTAATATGATAGAGTATGTTATTAGTGGGTCCAGAAATGACGAGTTAATTAAAAAAAATATGGAATCATCATATCAGCGGCCCCTAGAGTCGGTCTCATGAATATGAAAGGAGATAAATATAGATATACATCTAAAAATGCATAACCGGGATGCTAACCCCAGACAATGACACCCGAGGATCGAACTCTGGACCTCTCGATCACGAAACTATGCGTCCCCTAACTGTGCTACGCCCTGGGGACAATGGCGAGTTAATCAAAGTTAAGACGGATGGTGGTCAAAGTTAGGATGAGGTAGTAGTCAGAGATAGAATAAATATATCTGAACGGGTTATTATCATCAAGACTCAACTCCTCACTTAGCACTATGGTTCTCAGAATAAAGTCGGTCGGCCCAGTAGCCAATCAGATTTAAGAGATTCAATTCCCTATTCTTTAAATATAAGTTTCTCTATATACGATCGGTCTTATCGCTCCACTTGATGTTAAGATATATAAAATAAACTCGAATGACCCTAATGTCAACTCGGTAAACGGGGTTTAGCTCTCCATCCTCCAGAGCACACAGCAAAGGCAATATCTCCTAACCAAGATGAGATCCGATTAGACTTCCATATCCCAACATAACATTTTAAGGGCAAGTCTTATTACATATGACTGCTTGGTCTAAAGTGTCGGACGAACTTAGGGTTGAGCTCTCACTTTCCAGCAAAAGCACTCTCAGTATATAGCTAGTCAGACTCAGTGTCGTTCGGACTTAGAGGATAGCTCATTTCTCACTACTACAATATAGCTCAGTATATAGTCCGGTCAGCCTAATAACTTGTCAAACTCGAGGAACTTAGTTCCTCATTCTTATTACAGTCTCCTATTATATATAGTTGGTTGGATATAAGTCCAGTCGGATCACCTCCAGGGGATAATATTACCAGGGAATCGTAACAATTCGTCATAGATAACAATTATTCACCAAGAAATATTCTGATATCTGACACATACATATAATGGAATCTTCTTATGAGAGTGGATACTCAACTTCTATCATTATTGTGAACGTTAAAAAAGATTATTCATATGTGTGTAATGGATGATTCCTCGGAAGAAGACTGTACACCTTTCATTACTTGATATCTTCTGACATCGAATATTCCTTGTCGCCTTATTTTTGACGACTCCTACTCTGATGCTCGCACTCGTCGAGTGCTTTCATTGGACAATCTACTAACAGTTCGCAGAAGATTACAAGAGTTAAGTACAAGAACTGAAAATAAAAGTTACCAACAACAACAATAAAATTGAAAAGTCTTGGTCACCTGTTGTCGATGGAGCATATATAGCAGCGTTATGGGTGTTGGTGCGGGAAGCATCCGACGATCGAATCTATGTTTTGATTATGTCAAAGGGTTCAAAGTTAAGGTGTTTTAGTTTCTAATATGTTGAACAAGTTTGCAGGAAAGTCCTAAGGTTACTTAGGCAAAAGTCCTAGTTGTGGTTAGGCAGGTGGAAAACCCTAGGGGGTGGTAACCCTAGGTCATAGGGGGTGGTAACCCTATGCGGAAAGTCTTGGCGGATCGAGAGCTTCAGGCAAAAGTCCTAGGGGGAGTAACCCTAGGTGGAAAGTCCTGGTGTCGCGAACCAGGTGAAAGACTGGACCAGCCAAGAAGCGGAAGTCCAGCAGAAAGTCTAGAAGCTTCGAACGCTGAGCAAAAGTGCAGTCGATCTGGAGGATCGCACTGGCAACAGGTAAATCTCCTGAGTGGAGTAGGTGAGGACGCGTTCCCCGTAGAGGGAACAGTAGGCGTCGGGTCGACTTAGGGTTTCCGGTTGGAAATCCGAAGTCAGACTCGGACAGTCCGATGACTGTCGATATCATTTATCATATTTCTGTGCTAACTTTATTTTGCAGGGTTTTGTGTTTGGGACTAACACATTTTGTAGGAACAAAGGAGCACATTTAACCTCGGATGAACAGTGTCCGAGGCGCCTCTATGGAGCTTGGAGGCGCCTCGGGTTCTAGCCGAAGCCAGCTGTCCAGAGGCGCTGGAGGCGCCTCGGAGGAAGTTGAAGGCACCTTGGACCAGGCGTTGGAGGCGCCTTGGAGCAGCTTGGAGGCGCCTTCAATGGGATAAGGTGCGACCATATCAGAGCTGATCCACGCGTACGACTCGGCGGCCTGAAGGCGCCTCGGACAGGCTTGGAGGCGCCTCCAGCACTGTATAAAAGGGGTCTTCGAGCAGTAGCTTACAACAATGAATTCTAAGCAATCGTTACGCTGCAAGCTGCCTACTAGACGATCCCGAAGTGCTGCAACAACATCCCGACGACCCGAAGCTTCAATTTCCATTTTGCTGTTGTCGGTATAAAGTTCATTTATAGTTAATTTGTACTTAGCTTGTAATAGATTTTACAAAATATAGTTGTTGCCCACCGTAAACGCTCAACGAGCGTGGGCCTTGGAGTAGGAGTCGTCCTAGGCTCCGAACCAAGTAAATCTTGGTGTGCGTTCTTTATTTTATTCCGCTGCTTTATAACTCGATAGTTTTACGAATTTGAAAAAAGTGAAAGCCACAAGTGCTATTCACCCCCCCTCTAGCGCTTTCGATCCAACAATTGGTATCAGAGTGGGGTTGCTCTAAATTAGTACAACTACCGTTTGAGCATTTTTTTCATCGCTTTCTCGTTCATATAGGGTAAAAATAAAACCTTACGCCTTTTATTTTTTCCCTCCAAAACTATTTTCAAAAAACTCATTCTCATCTTTTCACCATTAGTCAGCATTAGCGAAATATCGTAATTTTAAAAATTTGAAATAATAATTTTTTAATTTTTAATAATATTTTATTATTTTTTTCGAAATTCGTGAATTTCTATTTCTATCCTTCCATACCGCACTGCTAATCCAGGATCAAGTCCTAGTACATTCTTGCTATTTTTTGTGTGCAAGTTTCTTTTAAAATGGCATTCCAAGAAGGATTTTGCACCGTCCAACCGCCACTCTTTTCTGGCGAGAACTTTGGATATTGGAAGAATCGGATGGAATACCACCTTAAGACGCAAGTCGAGATGTGGATCATTATCCAGATCGGACTTGAACTTCCACGTGACGACACTGGAAAACTTATCTCATGCATCAACTGGGATTCTAGCACAATGAAAAAAGTTGAAGCCGATGCCAAAGCGACCTGGATGCTACAATGTGGCCTAACCAATGAAGAACTGAACCGCATTGGCCCCTTCACAAGTGCAAAAGAGTTGTGGCAAAAGTTGATTGAACTACACGAGGGCACTTTCGACGCTCAAGTAAATAAGCATAAGTTAATAAATGATTTATTTGAATTAGATGAGCAGAATGATACTACTTCGGTCGAAGAAGGTATTACGATGGTTGCAGGTACAAGTAAGACAGAGGAACAGATGTTGAAGGCGACATGGTCCGAGTCTTCAGATGAATCCGGGTCCGATGAAGAAGAATCGACAGGCTTCCTCGCATTGCCAGTACAAGTAAACCTTGATGAAACCGAAAGTGAATCAGACACCGAGTCCGAGCGAAGCCACGGATCCGCATCCGTTTCCGAAGGACCAAAACCCACAGTAAGTGCTTTAATGTCTAGTATTAACTTAGATGACTCGGAAAATTTAATTCCGTACTTGCTTAAAAAGTTGGCTAAATCCAACGTCCAGGTTAAGTCACTCCAAAAGGAGGTAACAACCCTTAAGGAAGCGACTAACTCGAGTTCTTTAACTGAGTCAGTTCAAATTGGAAGTTTAACTAAGTCCAACAACTTGAGGAAGAAAATTCCAATTTAAAAGCTCAAATTAAAGAACTCAAGAACACGTTGGAACAGTTCACCTTGCGTTCCAAGAATTTGGATCTGATTCTTGGAAAACAGCGAGCCGTTTACAACAAATCCGGACTTGGATTTAGAACCAACAGAAAATATAAATCATATCTATCTCTAGTTAATAGAAATAATAAAAACATAATTCAAGCATGGGTCCCCAAGTTAAACTTGGTTAATCAAGTTGAACCTGGTCACTATTGCGTCCCCAAGGATCAAGTCTATTACCTTGATAGACCATATCGAGGCTATGATCCAGGGGGAGCCAGAAGAGAAACTGTCTTAATAAAAAGATAAACCATTAAAAGAATATAATTAAAATAATTAAAAATTAAATTAAATTAAATTAAACAAAATTCAGATTAATTCAAAAATTTAAATCAAATTTATAAATTAAACTCTTACAAAATCTTAAAAATCCAAGGGTAGGCTTCAGAATAGCTGACACCTCTAAAACTTAATCTACCCGACAAGGGTAACCAAGAGTAGACTACCCGGTAGGGTAATTAAGGTTAGAATAAAAATGGGCTAGGTTTAACTTGATTCACGGTACTAGTGAAGTATTGGATGATAGTATGTTGGGGAAGCTTAATCATCGCATGTCTAGGAAGATATGACTTCGACCTGGTGCATTTGGCTAAGTGGAACTGACCGAAGCTACCCTTTATAGATCCTAACCAGTTAGACCAAGGTCTGTATTAAGTTCAGTGGATATGACTATTTGGAAAACCTCGAAGAAATGGTTACTTTAATGATATCCAAGTAACTCACCATAGCTCAGAAGTTTATCCAAAGAATGCCTATTTGTTGAGCCTAAAGCTAAACCCGAATCTAACACAAAGTTAAACCAAATCCTATAAATGAACCTAATTCATCTTATAAAATTATAAGATTCCCTAATTTAAAATTTAGATCGGGTGAGATAACTAAGAATTAAAAATCAAATTCAATTAATGATTAAAAAATCAAATTAAATTCATAATTAAAAATCATTTTAATCATTTTAAAAATTATTTGAATTTTTTAAAAAAAAATCATTTTAAATCTTTTAAAACTTAATTTCAAAATTATTTGAAAAATCTTTTATAAATTCATTTCAAAATTATTTGAAAAATCTTTTAAAAATCCTTTTAAAAATCTTTTAAAACTTACTTTCAAAATTATTTGAAAAATCTTATAAAAATTATTTTCAAAATTATTTGAAAAATCATTTTAAAAATCTTTTAAAAATCCTTTTAAAAATCTTTTAAAACTTATTTTCAAAATTATTTAAAAATCTTTTAAAAATCAATTTCAAAATTATTTGAAAAATCTTTTTAAAAATCCTTTTAAAAATCTTTTAAAACTTATTTTCAAAATAATTTTAAATCTTTTAAAGCAATTTCAAAATTATTTGAAAAATATTTTAAAAATCATTTTAAAAATCTTTTAAAACTTAATTTCAAAATTATTTGAAAAACCTTTTAAAAATATTTTAAAACTTATTTTCAAAATTATTTAAAAATCTTTTAAAATTTAATTTCAAAAATTATTTGAAAAATCTTTTAAAAATCTTTTAAAACATATTTTCAAAATTATTTAAATATCTTTTAAAAATCAATTTCCAAATTCTTTGAAAAATCTTTTTAAAAATCTTTTAAAACTTAATTTCAAAATTATTTGAAAATTCTTTTAAAAATCCTTTTAAAGATCTTTTAAAACTTATTTTCAAAATTATTTAAAAATCTTTTAAAAATCAATTTCAAAATTATTTGAAAAATCTTTTAAAAATAATTTTAAAAAATATTTTAAAACTTAATTTCAAAATTATTTGAAAAATCTTTTAAAACTTATTTTCAAAATCATTTTAAATCTTTTAAAATAATTTCAAAATTATTTGAAACATCTTTTAAAAATCATTTTAAAAATCTTTTAAAACTTAATTTCAAAATTATTTGAAAAATCTTTTAAAAATAATATAAAACTTATTTTCAAAATTAATTAAAAATCTTTTAAAATTTAATTTCAAAATTATTTGAAAAATCATTTAAAAATATTTTAAAACTTATTTTCAAAATTATTTAAAAATCTTTTAAAAATCAATTTCAAAATTATTTAAAAAATATTTTTAAAAATCTATTAAAACTTATTTTCAAAATTATTTAAAATTTTTTTAAAACTTAATTTCAAAATTATTTGAAAAATCTTTTAAAAATCTTTTAAAACTTATTTTCAAAATTATTTAAAAATCTTTTAAAAATCAATTTCAAAATTATTTGAAAAATCTTTTTAAAAATAATTTTAAAAATATTTTAAAACTTAATTTCAAAATTATTTGAAAAATCTTTAAAAAATCTTTTAAAACTTATTTTCAAATCATTTTAAATCTTTTATAACAATTTCAAAATTATTTGAAAAATCTTTTAAAAATCATTTTAAAAACTTTTAAAACTTAATTTCAAAATTATTTTAAAAATCTTTAAAAAATATTTTAGAATTTATTTTCAAAATTATTTAAAAATCTTTTAAAACTTAACTTCAAAATTTTTTGAAAAATCTTTTTGAACTAATTTTAAATCTTTTAAAACAATTTCAAAATTATTTGAAAAATCTTTTAAAAATTATTTTCAAAATCTTTTATAACTTAATTTCAAAAATCTTTTAAAACTTAATTTTAAAATTATTTGAAAAATCTTTTAGAAATATTTTAAAACTTATTTTTAAACTTATTTAAAAATCTTTTAAAAATCAATTTCAAAATTATTTAAAAAATCTTTTAAAAAATCATTTTAAAATCTTTTAAAACTTAATTTCAAAATTATTTGAAGAATCTTTTAAAAAAACATTTTAAAAATCTTTTAAAACTTAATTTCAAAATTATTTGAAAAATATTTTTAAAAAGCATTTAAAAATATTTTAAAAATCAATTTCAAAATTATTTAAAAATATTTTATAAATTCATTTCAAAATTATTTTAAAAGTAATCTTTCTAAAATTCATTTGAAAAATCTTTTTATAAATCCTTTAAATTTTCTTTAAAAAAAAACTTCAAAAATTATTTTGAAAAATAGTTTCAAAAATCCTTTAAAAATTCAAAATTCGTTGAAAAATTTATTTGAAAACGATTTAAAAATCATTTCAAATTAATTTCAAAGCCTTTGAAAAATTAATTTCAAAATTACTTAAAATGGTTAATTAATTTCAAAATATTATTCAATTAATCTCAAAATCTTAATCAGTTTAAAGGGATTTAAAATATCTTTAATTCTCAAGTCATTTTATCAAATTATGATTGCATATGTTAACTCCAATTAATTTTTACTATATTCTCAAAAGTTTAATATTTACTCATTTGAAATTCAAACTTATATTTTCAATAGTTTTATTGACAAAGTTAACTTTATCTCACACTCACTCATAAAAGACCTAGGACCCTAGGATGGGTGAGATGGAAAATTAGACAAAATATAAAAGACCTATTATATTTTATATATGCTTGGACTCTAGGACCCTAGGAATTCATGTTTGCATTAATTAAGGGGGAGTGAGTGGAGTCAAGCTAATTATCAAGTAACTTTTGAAAAGTTTTTCAAATTTAATTAAATATCTTTCGAAAAACTTTTCAAATTTAACTCAGTATTAAATGGTTTTTCAAAACTATCTCTAATTTGGCTATATTTTTTTTTTTATTATTATCCCCTATCAAACTCCCTACTTTTCAAACTAAGAATTTAACTAAGTATTTAAAAAAAATTCTTATTAAAATCTTTTTCTAATTTAAAAAGTTAACTAAATATTTTTTTCAAGAAGTTTTTTTTAACTAAATATTTTTTCGAAAGCTTTTCAAATTTAATTAAGTATCTTTCGAACAACTTTAACTAAGTCTTCTTCAAAACTACTTCAAATTTGACTAAGTTTTCTTTGAAAAATCAAGTTAAAATACTTTTTATTTTGACTATGTTATCTATCCTTAAGTGAAGTATTTCTCAAGCTTAATCAAGTTTTCTTTAAACTAAAATTATGTTCTAAACTTAGCTATCTGGCAAAGTACTTTTTCAACGCAATCATTTTAAAAGCTAAAAATATAGCTAAGTTGATTTCTTTTCGAAAAATATGTGCTACCCTTCAGGGGAGTTTAAAATCGAATATTTGTTTTTCTCTTTTCCTATTTTTCTTTTTGATTTATGTTAAAGGGGGAGAGAGAAAAGTTAAGTAAAGAGTAAACTTAAACATAATCAAAGGGGAAACTTAAACATAATCAAAGGGGAAGCATAAAGTTTTTTATTTATGCTCATGGGGGAAGCATAAAGTTTTTTATTTATGCTCATGTTTAAGTTTCTGTACTTACTGTCATAAGTTTTTATTTATGCTTATGTTTAAGTTTATGTACTTACTGTCATACTTTTTTACTTAACTTTGAACCGTATTGCCATAATCAAAAAGGGGGAGATTGTTGGTGCGGGAAACATCCGACGATCGAACCTATGTTTTGATTATGTCAAAGGGTTCAAAGTTAAGGTCTTTTGGTTTCTAATAAGTTGAACAAGTTTGCAGGAAAGTCCTAAGGTTTCTTAGGCAAAAGTCCTAGCTGCGGTTAGGCAGGTGGAAAACCCTAGGGGGTGGTAACCCTAGATCATAGGGAGTGGTAACCCTATGCAGAAAGTATTGGGGGGTCGAGAGCTTCAGGCAAAAGTCCTATGGGGGGGTAACCCTAGGTGGAAAGTCCTGGTGTCGCGAACCAGGTGAAAGATTAGACCAGCCGGGAAGTGGAAGTCCAGCAGAAAGTTCGGAAGCTTCGAACGCTGAGCAAAAGTCCAGTCGATCTGAAGAATTGCACTGACAACAGGTAAATCTCCTGAGTGGAGCAGGTAAGGACGCGCTCCCCGTAGAGGGAACAGTAGGCGTCTGGTCGACCTAGGGTTTTCGGTTAGAAATCTGAAGTCAGACTCGGACAGTCCGATGACTGTCGATATCATTTATCATATTTCTATGCTAACTTTGTTTTGCAGGGTTTTGTGTTTGAGACTAACACATTTTGCAGGAACAAAGGAGCACATTTAACCTCGGATGAACAGTGTCTGAGGCGCCTCCATTGTAACACCCCAAATTTCATTGTTTGGAGTTCTAAAAGTGCTTATAAATATTTAGAAATGCTTTAGGAATATTCTAGAGATTTTTAGGAATTTTAAGAGTATTTTTATGAAATTTTCGGAGTTCATTTGGTATTTTTACCAAAAGAAAGAAGTTGCAAAAAAAATAAAGAGGTTCGGCCGAGATTCGAACCCGCGACCTCCGACCCGATCCAAGACTTAAGTAAAGCGCGATAGCCAAGCGCTCAAGGAGGTGTTTCGTGATCAAAGTGATGGCGAAATAAATTTAAGTAATAACTGAAACCGCGAATACCCATTGGTATAAAAAGGAATTGAGTTATTTCCTCACGACCAAAACCCTCTCATCCTTTCCTCTCTCGCGTGCGACGGCGCTGCTCGGGCGAAAACGAAGCCGAAGCTAGGGCTTCGTCTCCGGCGGCCGGCCAAGGGATAATTCCGTGAGCTCTTCACAGATTCGAGACCCTCTCGTCGAGGAGAACCCGTAGGCACGAAGAAGAGGCCGAGATTTCAAGCCCTCTGAAGCCCTAGAAGCTTCTCTTCTCGGCTGGAAGTTCAAGAACACATAGGTAAGTGCTCTCGCCTGCAGTAGGAGTAGTTTTCGAATCTTTGTTTCCTTCTTTAGTTTGAGTTTTTTAATAGACAATTTATAGAAGTCTAATTCCAGCAAGTTTAGATTTTCTTTTGCTAGTTATGGGGTATGAACAACCCCTTACCCTTAGCACGTTAGTTGAGTTTTCTTGCTTCTTGATTGTGCATGTTAGTATTTCAGTTTTTAGTTCTGTTACTGAGTTAGGGAGCATGAACAACTTGTGTTTTAAGTATACCATGTTGGGTTGCTCTGTTACTGCAATGAGTAAGAATAGCTGTATTTGAACCATGTCGTTTAGACCTTTTATGCTTTCCAATTAGCACGGACGACTTTACCTACGCTCCATCATGCAGTTTTAGATGTTCCTTTAGCATCCCAGTTGCTTGTTTTTAGTTCGTGTTGAGTTATTGAGCATGAACAGATCACATATTTGAGTAGTTATAAGTAAGAAAAGACCAAGGATTTAATTTAATCCCAAATTCCAGAATTTGAGATCAAACATACACTAGGTGTTTGAAGAAATGTCGAGGCACTTCATTTTAGGAGTATTTAAAGATAATATGCATTTTATTTGAAAAGGCTAGTACCCGACTTTCGAGGTTGTCGTTAAATAAATCCAGGTGACCAATTCTGAGGTCTTGGCCCTGGTAAGACCAAGGTCTTTACCCTCATAGGACTGGTGGCTCGCTACCTTAGTTTCTATTAGGGAGCGCGCAATGGTACTAAATCTGGGCCCAAGAGATTATTATTTTGAAGTATAAGAGTATAAGTTTGGGAATAAATGAAACAAGCTTCACATAGGTTTAAAAACCAGCAAGTTTAGCTCTTTTATTCTAGCATGCTATTTAGACTTTCTTACTGCTATTTGCAAGCATGAGCAGCCTTACATGTTTAGCATTTCAGTCTGTTTTGATTCCTCTGTTAGCTTGACAGGTATGTGTTCGCTCTCCGCAAGTGTACGGAAATATCGCAAGTAATATAAAAAATTATTGTATCCACAGGGACTGGAATAAGCACTAGAAATGTTTCAACACGAGTTAGCTAAACAACTAATTAATTGGTTTCCAAAAGCTAAATGCAACTAATGAAAAGTAAACATAGAAATGCAAGATCAATAAACAAGATTATGGGCTATGATAAGGAATGTTCTAGGAGTTTTGGTTTCTTTGTAAGATTCCTCAATGTAAATGATCTACCAAATCCTATTTCTCAATTGTCCAACATTTATAGAAGGTTGCCGGTTCTCTCTTGCAATAGACAACCGGCCTAGGACTGAAATCTATACCTAAATGTGATCAAGTAGTTATGAACTTATGTTGTCCTTACACGGGCTTATTCCTGTCACGAAGATCCCTCGGATGATCAACACAAGATCATACTCCTCAACCCATAAGATATAACGATTAATCCCTAAATCTATCCTACTCTCTTGAATTATCCTCCTTTTCCCTAAATCTTATTCCTCAAGCGTCCTTACACGGGCTTGCACCTTTCGCGTGCTTCCCTCAGAAAATCGAGTGGGGGATAGTCTTTATAAAATCAATAGGACATTCAAACAATCAATCAAGAATGTGAATTAGGTCCATATCTCAACAATACATTCAAGATCAAATTGATACAAACAAGACAATATCATAGAAACAAGGAAATGGCAAATCCACGAGAGTTTACATCAATTCATCATACAAATACTCCCTCATCCTAAAACAAGAGATCTACTCCATGAATCGAAGAGAGAAATCCGAAAATAAAGAGATTACAAGCATTTCTTGATCCCCCAATCCAAGAAGAGGAGAGAAAGAAAACTTATCTAAGATGAAGCTTGGTCTTCGGATCCAATCCATGCTCCCGGAGTCGATTTCGTTGAAGATCTGCCTTTAGATCGCCAAGAAATCCTCTCAAGAATGGAGGGAAAGCCCCAAATCTCGCTCTCTCCTAAGGGGGAGAAGATCCCCTTTCAAATCTTAAAGAAGGGTTTAAATAGAGATGAGGTTTGGGCGCCACACGGCCCCGTGACACGGCCGTGTGAGGTTCACACGACCCTGCCCATTCTCCTCTCTGCCAGCCTTGCATGGCCATGTGTGAGACACGGCCGTGGCAAACATCTCTAATATCCCCTTCACACACCCGTGTAGATCTACACGGCCTGAACTGCTTCTGCCTCTGGAAACCCAGAGCTCTCTTATTTACTGGAAACCTTGCATAGTCGTGTAGTGCACACGGCCAGAGCCTTCCTGGTCTCTGGAAACCTCACACGGCCATGTAGATCTACACGACCATATAAGGTTTAAGCTCTGGATCGCTTCATATCTTGACACGGTCGTGTGAGGTTCACACGGCCGAGCCTACTTCCTTTCCTGTTGCTGCCACATGACCTCTGATCTCCACACGGCTTGAGCACCCTTCTGTGGCATGGCCGTGTCTGGTACACGGGCAGGTGCTTTCTCCCCTTACTTTACTTATAGGTTTGGCCTTGAACATGAAATCTTCACCAAATTCAACTCATGTGTACAAAAAATACACAAAAGTAGATTTCCGAACAAAAAGAGTAAATATGCTAAAAAGGAAAGCTGAAAGTACGAAAATGCATAGATCAAGCATGCTCAAAGTATGTGAATGTGCGTCAAAACATGCCAATAAGTGTATACAATCTACGCACATCACACCCCCAGACTTAAACCTTTGCTTGTCCTCAAGCAAAATGCTGCAATCTACATTCATATGTTCTACAACACATTCATAAGCCATAATGTACTTTCCTAACTCTATCAAAAAGTTTCACTAACAAGCATGATCATGAAAATAAAGTCAAGTATGGCTCAAGCATAAGTATCTTGTGCTTAGTGCAAAAAGTACTTAAAACCCTTCAAGTTTCAATCTATGTCCTAGTCAAGTCGTCATCAAATTTTAGTTCCTAATGTTTTCAGTGATGGACAAGTAACCAGTGATAGACACTTACTTGCCAAACACTTGGTTCATATTTCTCAATCCACCCATGGTCTCAAAGGCGTGCTCAATCTCAAGAGAAGCTAAGCAGTCATTTCCCCAGTAACCTAACTCGGTCTCAAAGGGGTAACTTCTAGATTCCACTCACGACAACTATTTTTTATATCCCTTATTCATTTTTTTCTTTATTGCTTTTTCTTTCACATTTTTTTCATAAGCATTTGCATTGTGCAAATCTTATTTCACAAGTGTACCTTTAGCACAAATGTTGGGATATTTTGATTTTTCCAAATGAGCTTACATGATTTGAGCCTCATCCAGTAACCAAAATGAAGTTTGAGAAATCACCATGGAAACCAAGTACTAAGCAAACAAGATGAATCATGACTATTTCAATGATATCAACCATTCAAGCATCAAGTCAAAGTGTAGTGAAAGTAAGATTCTTAAGGTCAAGCCAAAACTAAAACTCATCTCCATATGATTCTTTGCTTATTTCATGCTACCCAAGATAGAGAAAAAAAGTACATAAAGCTTACTACTAGCATCATTTACAACATCATGAATCTAGATAATGAACGTGCTAACATTTAATCTTGAAGACAAGAAAACATATAAGTGAAGTTTGATGTTCTCAAGATGTATGCCCTAAGATTTCAAAAGATAATCAAATGACTATCAAAACAAACACTCAAGCAAGACAATCAAAATAGAATGCAAAACAAAAACTACACATGCAGAAAACAAGAAAACAAGCAAAGAAACAAAAAGAAATCAGGTTTGACACCCCCCCAGACTCAAACTTTTCATCGTCCCGATGAAATCAATATGGTGGAGGTGGAGGTAGATCAGGAAATTCAGGCAGAATAAAAGGGAAGTAATCAATAAACCACCTTACTTCATTTCTAACAAACATATGATACTCGAACAGTTTGTCAACATCATCTTGGAAAAACCTCATATACTCTCAAAAATCTTCATTAAACTCAAAATGGGTTCTATAAGAATTCATAAACCGAGAAATTTTTTCACACAATTCCCTCTCACTTTTGAAACAATCTTGCAATTTTTTAAATTGTTCCTCCTCCATGGGATTATCATTAGAAAGAAAATTTTTGGTCGCATTCAAATCATTATGAATCTTATCTAGAGCAGAGTGGAGTTCCTGAAAATTAAAGCTATGAACATCACGATTAACCAAAGGAACTCTTTTTGAAAACGAAATTGACAATGTTTTCGAATGTTGAATTGCTAATTTCAAGCACCAATTTTCCCTAACATGGATGGTAGTGAGGTCATGATTGGACAGTTTTAAAGGAAAATTATTCTTAATAAGAAGACTATATCCATGCTCCTCACGTCTTATCATTTTTATTGCTAAACATGAATTCAAATCTAATCTACCAGAATTGTCAATCATTTCCAATTCATTTAAATCACACCTTAACACCAAAGCAATTTGGGTTAATAATCCACCCAAAATAATAGGTGTGGTAGAGTCAGATTTTCCAAGTTTCACTAAATGTTTAAGAAAGAAATAACCTGAATTAATACCAACATTCTCAACCATTGTCCATAAGCAGTACAAATCTACAAGCCTTACTAACCCCTCTTTGTCTTCTCTCCCAAATATGGTATTCTTCATCACTAGATAAGCATATCTAAAAATCGGGTTAATAATGTGAAGAGCTCTGGAATTATGAGGGTTAAAATGTGATTGTTCAGAAATGTGTTGCCAAAAACGTGAATTTTCGAATTGAGGTAAAATTGTACACAAATCATTCTTAGGTAACTCATAACAAGTATTAAAATCATTCAACGTCCATTCATAATCCTCATTAAACAGTCGAAATTTTAGCTTACCCCCACCTTGAACATTATCAACCGTTATAGAACTCAAAAATTCAAAAACGATTCTAGGATAGGTAGGATATTTCATTGTCATTAAACCACTCCAGCCTATTCTTTCAAACAACCAAATTAAATCATCCTTAAACCCTAATGTTGCCAAAGTTTCATCATCCATAAATTTGGTACTTACAAGAGGGCGTTTACATAAAGAAGAATACCTAAAACATTGTTCCTCACTAGAGAAGACAATGCCAAAATCATTAGAAATACCTTTAAGACAAGAGTTTTTCTCCTTTGTTGCAACCACCTTCTCCTTCCCTTTCCTTGTAGAAGAGGATTCTTCCATTACATTTTCCATGGAGCAAGAGATTCGAGCCTTCAAAAGGAGAATGAGAGGAAGAGATTAGAAATGGTGGTTGAAATCCTAGAGAAAAGAAAAATGAGAGAGAAAGAAGAAGAGGGAGGGGGTGTGCGGCCGTGTGCCGCCCACACCCTGTGCCCTAACTCCCTTAAAGGGTGTGGACTGGGCCGTAAATCATTACACAGCCTAGTTCCTTTTTTTCTGCACGGCCGTGTCTTAGACACGGCCATACTCATCTCCTTCTCGGCTTTCCCAACACGGTCATGTCTGGAACACGACCTTAACACCTCCTTTTCTGGAATCAGTACACGGCCGTGTCAAATGACACGGCCAGTGCAAGCTTCTGCACTTGTTCCTTCACACGGCCGTGTGTGAGACACGGCCGAGAAACCTTCCTCCTCTGGATTCTTCACACGGTCGTGTCGGGAACACGACCGCATACTTTCTCTTCTCTGGAGACTCCACACGGCCGTGTCAAGTAGACACGACCCAAGCATCTCCACTTTCTGCACTGTAAGCCTGGCCGTGCGCAGCACACGACCATGCTCTGTTTTGCTCCAATTGAAACTTCCTCCTCCATTCTAGCTCCTCCCACACTTCCATGCCCATGAAGAAATCATGGTCAGCTCATGGAAATTAAATTTCAACCTGAAAACAAAACAAAACAAACAAGAAACAAGTAAAATCACTACTAATGAAGAATAGAGACATGAAATGAAATTAACTAAAAAGAAACCCTTGGGTTGCCTCCCAAGAAGCGCTTGTTTAAGGTCTTTAGCTCGACCAATCTAATCACTTCTCTCTTTTCTTTGCCCTTGGAGGGCAAACATATTTGTCATTTTTGTTGGGAGGTCTCATCCCTGTTGGTGCAACCTTAGGTCAAGGTTGACCTGGTTGACCCGACTCGAGTTGTATTTTGATGTTTGACGAGAATAGAAAAGTTGTATCTTGATGTTTGACAAGAATACAAACTTGGGAGATTGTGGGTGCAACCTTCGGTCAAGGTTGACCTGGTTGACCCCACTTGAGTTGACTTGATTCGGTAAAGTCCAAGTATGGAGACTTGGCACGGGAAAAGTCCAAGTATGGAGACTTGGCACGGAAAAGTCCAAGCAGGGAGCTTGGCACGGGGAAAAGTCCAAGTGTAACACCCACTAAGCTTTTAAGATAAATATGAGAATGATGAATTTGCCTTAGAAAAATATTAGTAGAATGTTGAACCAAAAAGAAATAAAAAGAAATAAAAATAGGGAGTGGTCAAGGATTGAACCTTGAACCTCTCATGATGTAAATAATAGGATTAATGGGTAATAACCAGTTGGGATAGGAATGATATATTGATAGCAAAGGAGGGAAACTCATGATAAGGATGAGAGTAAAAGCTAGCCAAAAGAAAGTAAGAAAAGAGCAAGAGAAAGGCAACTTGTCTTCCTTCTTTTCTCTCCCTCTTCCTCTCCCTTTTGCCGTGACTTAAAGAGGAGAATTAAGGGGATTCATTCCCCCTTGTTTCATCATGAATGATGAGAACAAATAAATAAATAAAATAAAAATAAAATGAAAAAAAGGGCTAAGGGAGAAGGAAAACAAAAACCAATTTTGCTACCTCTTCCCCCTTAACATAAAAGGGAGCATGTAAAGAGAAGATTTTATTTTCTCTCATTTCTCTCATTCTCTCCTCTTCACCACCGAGAGCCCTCAGCCCCCTCTCCTCCATTTTCGGTCCCCAAAAACAAGGTTCCTCCTAGGATACAAGGAAGGCTACCAAGGGAGATCAAAGGAGGAGAACAAGAAGAAGAGACCCATTCTTCCATCACCACACTTTAGAACCACAAGCAAAAAGGATGTAAGTATCCCCTCACCTGTGGTACAAGTGGTTTTAATGTGTTTTTGGATTTTATGAGGATTTTAAAACCTAGAAACAAAGTTGTGAAAATTCGGCCAAAGAAAGGACTTGTTGATCCTAGGAATGTTTAATATAAGCCTTGATTCATGATAATTTTTCTATGCTTTGTAAGAAGGTTTTCTCTCATATTTTTATATATATGTGATGCTGGATTAGAGATGTACCTAACCCTAGAGTTTCGGCCAAAAAGGTTTTATAAGGGCTAGGGAATTTATTTGTTTACCTAACTTGCACAAAACCCTCTAAATAAATGGTTAAGGATCCATTATTGTTTTCATACTTGAAGGTTACTTGGAACCAAAAGTACCCCACTCACAAGTTTCGGCCAAGGAAAGGTTTAGGGTTAGGAAGACTTTGAATTTAAACTCACCATGTTTATATGATAGAATATAGAGTTTCTTAAAGAGTTGCATGCTTGTATGTTGATAGAAACTCATGAACACCACTTTTAATGTTTCGGCCATGGTAAGGTGGATGGTTTAGAATAGCTTAAACAGATTTTTAACATGCTCAAAACCTCCATGACAATAAGATATGGAAGTTGTTTGATGCTCCCATGCTTAATTAGAGTATAGGAAAATTTGTTGCATGATATATGATAATTATGACCACAAGGGTCCTAGCTTGTTTGTGAACCAAACTTATATGTATAGTTCCTTTGATGTTTTTGCCATAAAACTTGTTTAGGTTTTCCATACTTTAGGTCACCTAAAACCTAGTTTAAAGACTTGGAAGGTTTCGGCCAAACATATGCTATGAGATAAAGAAAGGAAAAACCTAGGAAACCTAAGACACAATTTAAATGTATGCTTATAGTGCTTGACTTTTATACATGTTATGAAATGTGTTATGACTTTCTATGTTTTTATGCCATTTGAACAAATTCCATGCTTGATGAGGTTCGGCCATGTAGGGTTTAAAGACCTAGAAACCTTAAAATTAAGACCTCATGTGTTAAAGATGCTTCTTATGAAATTGAGATAACATGTTGATTGTGTTCACATGCTTATATATTTAACTATGATTCAAATGGACACTTTAGAGTCTCGGCCATGAAGGGATACATGCTTTAGAAACCCTAGAATTTACATTGAACATGCTCATGTCACTCTCCATGAAATATGAAATGTAGAAAGCTAAAAATTCACATGCTATATGTTGTTAGTGACCTAAATTGATGCTAAGGGAAGTTTCGGCCATGACCACTTGTATGATGCCATTTATAAATTTATACATGATGTTAGAGGAAGTTCACATGCTTATATGCTTGCTTGAAAACCTAAATGAGTACTTGTAAGTTTCGGCCATGACATAATTTTAAGGGCTTAAAGGATTTAGGAATTAACTCAATTGTGCTTACCATATTCCTTGAAACAAATGCTATAAATATGGTTAAGGTTTCCATGCTTTATGTCATTTAGAACCTTGTTTCACACTTGTTAAGGTTCGGCCAAATGAGGTTTAAGGACTTGGAGAACTTAGAGTCCAAGTAAATCTTGTTTATAATACTTCCTATGAAAATGATATGTGGATGAATTAGGTTCTACATGCTTGAATGTTGTTTAAAACCTAAATTGGCACCTAAGAGGGTTTCGGCCAAGATAAGAACCCAAGGGATTAGGAAGCTTAGTACCTAAATTAATCATGTTACATTGTTCCTTATGATTGGATGAGCACATGATACACTTTTATGCTTAGACATGTATGCTTGTGAGCTATACAAGATGAGAATTTCTACGATATGTTATGAGTTCAAAATATGCATGCTTTATGTTATGATATGTGGGTAAATTTTACATGCTTTGATGATATGATATGAGCTGAAAATATGCATGCTTATGTTATGATATGTGGTTAAATTATGCATGCTTTGATGCTATGTTTAGTGCTTAAAATATGCATGCTTTTATGATATACTATGTGGTTAAATTATGCATGCTTTGATGATATGATATGAGCTAAAAATATGCATGCTTATGTTATGATATGTGGTTAAATTATGCATGCTTTGATGCTATGGTTAGTGCTTAAAATATGCATGCTTTTATGATATACTATGTGGTTAAATTATGCATGCTTGATGATATGCTTTATGCTTAAGATATGCATGTTTTTATGATCTATGTCTAAGCGATGCATATTGTTATGATATGATGTATGCCTAAGTGATGCATATTGTTATGATATGATGTATGCCTAAGTGATGCATACCTTTATGACATGATGTATGCCTAAGTGATGCATACCTTTATGATATGATGTATGCCTAAGTGATGCATACTTTTATGACATGATGTATGCCTAAGTGATGCATACTTTTATGATATGATGTGTGCCTAAGTGATGCATGCTTTTATGATGTATGATATGTATAAGTATGACATGTACTTTACTTTATATGGCTTGTACCAAGGGTGAGCTCCATAAGCGCCCCGGGGTCGATGGAATAAGACTCGGGCCTCGTTAGGGATGAGCTCCTAAGTTCCCCTAGGTCGATGGAGTAAGACTCGGGCCTAGTATGTTGCCTTGTAGGGTTCAAGACTTGCTACCTTGGACCTACATAGGTTGCGCGCAATATGTAAGTGGTACATAGCCGGGATCCCCTTTAAGTTGAGATTATGTTCAAATATATATGTAAGAAGAAATGGTTTTAAAGATCATGAGACATACACATGTTTTTCGGATACATATTTTTCAAATCATATTGCATATATCTTATGATGATTTATGATATGCCATGGTTAGATATGATTATGTTATGTTCCATGATATGTCCATGTGTGGGATATGCCATGACTCCTTATGACGATATGCCATGATTAGATACGATTATGTTATGCTTCATGCTATACTTTACGCTATGATATGCCATGACTAGTTATGATTTCTTCATGTTGCATGATATGCTTAAAAGAGTATGTTACATTATGTCATGACTAGTTGAAATGATGCCATGTTGAGACATTCTTTGATTATATTATGATTTTCGGTTTTAGTGAGTAGGAAAGGAACTTACTGAGCCATGAATGCTCACATCTTACTGTCCTTGTACCACAGATAAAGGAAAAAGCTGGATGAGCTAGAGGAGCAGCAGGAGAGGCAAGGAGATGTGTGTGGCAGTGGCTAGGCAACCAAATAAGAACATGCTTTTAAAACTTTTAAAGAACTACGCTTTGGTATCATGAATTGTAGTACCGTATGTGTGACTTGATGTTATGTTTCTACTAATTTTGATATCATGTTATTGAGGCCATGATAGTGTAGTTCGGATTTGATGAAAAGGAAAACAAAAGAAAAGTTTTTATTAAACTAAGAAAATTATTTTAAGTCTTCCGCTGTTTTAAAAAGAAAATTTGTACATAGAGTATCGTAGCCCCGTCCCTTAGGGATAGCAGGGAGGACGGGCGTTACACCAAGTATGGAGACTTGGCACGGAAAAGTCCAAGTAGGGAGCTTGGCATGGGAAAAGTCCAAGTATGGAGACTTGGCACGGAAAAGTCCAAGCAGGGAGCTTGACACGGGAGAAGTCCAAGTATGGAAGCTTGGCATGGGAAGTCGGAGAGGGTTCGGCAGCTCGTTCTCTGGACTAGGTCAGAGAGGGCTCGGGAGCTCGTTCTCTGGACCGGATGAAGTCGGAGAGGGCTCGGTAGCTCGTTCTCTGGACCGGATGAAGTCGGAGAGGGCTCGGTAGCTCGTTCTCCGAACTAGGTCAGAGAGGGCTCGGGAGCTCATTCTCTGGACCGGAGGAAGTCGGAGAGGGCTCGGTAGCTCGTTCTCCGGACTAGGTCGGAGAGGGCTCGGGAGCTCGTTCTTTGGACCGGATGAAGTCGGAGAGGGCTCGGTAGCTCGTTCTCCGGACTAAGTCAGAGAGGGCTCGGTAGCTCGTTCTCTGGACCGAACGTGGAAGTTGGAGAGGGCTCGGTAGCTCGTTCTCTGGACTAGGTCAGAGAGGGCTCGGTAGCTCGTTCTCTAGACCGGGAAGGCTTTAGGGTTTAGGGCTGGGAAGCTCTAAGGCATTGGATCGGTCTGGTGACCGATCCAGTGATACTCTGATTGTCTGGATCGGTCTGGTGACCGATCAGTAACCAAATAGAATGTTTCTGTGGATTAACTGATCGGTCTGTAGACCGATCAGGAAGCGATGGACTTCGGAGAGCGATAGGAGGGGATTGGTCTGTGGACCGATCCACCTATAGTCTGATCGGTCCACAGACCGATCAGACTTCGAAGCCAACTCTCTGTGAGAGTTGGTTGATCGGTCTGGGGACCGATGTAAGGCCCGAAAATTCTCAAAACTATTTTAGGAATATTCTATGATTTTTCTGGAATTATTAGATATTTTTCCGGAATTTTCCGAGTAGCGGAAGTAGCAAAAATTATTAGAAAAGTAAAATGGCTTAAGTGGGAATCGAACTCGGGACCTCTCGGGTCCGCTAAACCTTTAGTTAGCCTTAGTAACCGGTGAACCCAGCAGGGCCGTGCTGAGAGAAAGGAGAATCAAATATATTTATAATTGAGTTGGGCCAAAATACCCACTTAATATAAATAGGAAAACATAAGTTGGTTTGGGTTTATTCTTTGGTTCGGCAAAAACCTTCTCCACCGAGACCTCACGCCACCCCTCTCCTCCCTCTTCCTCTCGGCGCCCAAACAAACCACAAGGAGACCTAGGGTTCTCTCCCTAGGGTCCCAAGGTCACTTTCCGGCGACGATTTCAGCACAAGGACGTTCCCCTCCGCGAGTAGAGCACGTGGACGCGAGCGAATCGTCGAGAAGTCGTCCCCACCGGAATTTCTAGCGATTAGATTTGTAAGAAATCTAGCACACAAGGTAAGAAACCCCTCATCTGCAGTATAAGTAGCTCTCGTGTGTTTTCTTTTAGGCATTAGATTAGTTTTATTGAATTTTGTCAGCATATAGTGTGTATTTTAACTCTTCTCACAGATTTAGGGATTAGTGAGCATCTCTAGATGGGCCGAGCACGTGTATCCTCTGTAGATAGGGGTTTAGACGTTGCTGGGTGCCTAGAGGTGGTCTCCCTGATCGAGAGGAGAGTTAGAGAGCGCCAAATGCTCGACAAAATGCCTAGCACAGCCTTATGATACAGTGGGCATTTAGTTAAATGCCAGAGAACATGTTAATTAGCATGATCAGTTTTTATTTCAGCTTTTACGAGACTAGATGTCCAAATGGGTGGGCTCCCACAGTCGCCTCTAGGTTCAGACAACCTAGTTCTAGGTTCAGATAACCTAGATTCAAATAGTATTAGCTATTTCAGTATTTTACTTTTCAATGGCACTGTATTGGATTAGATATCCATTGGGTTGGGCTCCCATAGTCATCCCTAGGTTTAGCTAACCTAGTAAACCCTACTAGATTCGAAACTTGCAATCCCGGGTCTAGTTAGGGATGCGCGAGTTGTCAGGGCCCATCAGCAGCATGTTTAGTATTTTCACTTACTATATGTATATGGTTTTCAACCTTTCACAAATTAGTTCGTGAATTCAGTACAGTCCTAGCAGTAGCTCAGTATTAGCTTAGCTCAATTTTTAGTATCAGCTTAGTTCTTCATTGATACCATGTGATTGATATCATGTTCAGCTTTAGATATGCCATGATTGTATGCTTATATGCCATGCCATGTTTAGTTTATCCAGTATACTTAGCATATCCTTTCAAACAGCATGATTTAAAATCATATTTGCATCGTATGCATGTTTTAGTGAGGTAGATGGTTTCTTACTAAGCTTTTTAGCTTACAGATACTATTTTCCTTATACTGCAGATATAGGTAAAAGGAAAATGGACTAGCAGTGGAGGCTGGAGGTCAATGCAGATCAAGATGTGTGTGGAAGGAACTGGAATAAAGATCATAGGGATCTAGTTTTATTTTATTATGCATTAGAACGTGTTCAGTATGCATTAGTACTTATAGCAAGCGTTATCTTATGTTTCTGTTAGTTAGCAAGAGAACAGTTTAAAACCTTGTTAGTTTTGATTTCCATATGCTTACATGCCATGAATTAGTATTCTATGCCTTAATCATGTTTAGTATGTTAGCCATTACCTAGTAGAATGTTTCTCTTAGCTTTTATAGTGTTGTGTAATGACTTTGGCACGCATCAGTGCTGATATCAGGGGCCTGATACGAAATCAGAAACCCCTGATCGATCAGCAGACCGATCAGGGAGTCTCTGATCGGTCGGTAGACCGATCAGGGAGTCTCTGATCGGTCCCGATCGATCAGTAAGCCACTGATCGGTCACATTGACCGATCAGGGACGAGCTGGATCGGTCGGCAGGCTGATCCAGCAGCGTACAGGATTGCAGTGTAGTTTATGGATCGGTCGGTTGAACGATCCGGAGCTTCCTACCGTGCCAGTATCAGTAGATCGGTCTGTGGATCAATCCGAAGTTTATTATCAGTTGTAAACACCTCCCCTAGCATGTGTACAACTCCTAGGTACACCCAGAACACTAAGTTAAACCTTACAGCATTTAGTTCAGTAAAATTTTAAATTAGCCAGTTTTCATTCCGCATTAATAGTCCAGCACAGCATAATGTAGCGATCGGCTTCGCAGCCTAGCTAGTAGGAGGCGGGTCGTTACAGAGTGGTATCAGAGCAGTGTTTCATACTTCCTACACACACATCAGCATTGAACCTGCAGCTTCCAAGTAAGAATACCTCTACTTTATTTATGCTTTCTGTTTCCTTGTTATAGTTCATATTTATAGATAAACTGCTGCATGATAGTATGTGATAGTATATAACATGATAACGATAGTTATACAATTATGATTGTAATAGTTATTCATGTTCTGTCCTCTATGTCTTTAGCAATGGCACGAGGACGCCCAGCTAGAAGGGCACTAGCTACTGAGCCCCAGCAAGAGGCAGGCAGTTCAGTGCCTCCTCCCGACCTTACAGCATTAGTGGCTCAGTTACAGCAGCAGCTAGCTAAACAACGACAGGAAATAGCCACCTTAAAGGCTAATCAGCAGAGTACCCCCACAGTCACCCCGGAACCGAACCTGATGACTCCAAAAGTCTTAGAGGTTCCACCAGCCCAGCCTACAGCGCCAGCGCCAGCAGTCCCAACAGCTGAGCCAAGAAAGGAAGCCTATCTGATCCAGTGGCAGCGAGTCAAGCCAGAGAACTTCTCAGGCACTAGTGAACCATGGGATGCACAAGCCTGGCTCAAAACACTGGAGAGCACGATGGAGCTTCTGGACTGGCCAGAACACGAGAAGATGAAGTGTGCCTCCTTCTGCCTGACAGGAGACGCATGCATGTGGTGGGAAAGAATCAGAACGAAGCGCCCAGTGAACCAGATGTCATGGGCTGACTTCGAGAAGGAATTCTTCGAGGAGTTCTTTCACATACGGGTTACAAACCGCCACTACGACGAGTTCACTGAGTTTCGTCAGGGCAACCTTTCAGTTGAGGAAGCCGTGAAGAAATTCAACAGGTTGGCTCGTCTATGCCCAGAGCTAGTCAGCACAGAGAAGGAATGAATCCGGTTGATGCTCAAGATGCTGAGGCCAGAGATAGCAGTGAACGTGGCTGGTGGCATACATAGGCCACAAACCACAGAGGAGTTAGTGAGCAGTGCCTTGACCACAGAGCATTACCAGAACAACATAAAGCAGCATAAGCAAGTCTCCTCAGAGTCCAAAGGCCAAGGAAACTCTCACACTCAAAGACAGCAAGGCCACAACTCTAACTGGAAAGGGAACTCCAACAGCAAGCGCAAATCAGGGAGTGACCCAAAAGGAGGACCATCTAGCAAGCGACCCAGTTATCCAAAGTGTGCTACTTGTGGGAAATTCCACCCAGGGGTTTGTCGCAAGGGCACACGAGGATGCTTTGAATGTGGACAAGAAGGGCACATGGCCAAGCAGTGCCCGAACAAGACCGGTCTTTCTCAGCCACAGCAGATTCAGTATGCAGGCCAGCCAGCTCAGTTATATCAGATGCAGGCCACTCTAGAAGGTCCACTTATCAGCCAGGGCAGATTAGAAGCCCCTCCAGCTACGGCGAATGCGAGGATCTACTCACTCACCAGAGAGGACGTAGCCAATGCCTCGACAATTGTCACAGGTCAGATTAGCATTTTACAGTATAGTGCTACTGTTCTATTTGATACTGGGGCAACCCATTCATATATAGCCAGGATGTTCTTCAAAAAATTAGAAATACCCCCAGAGGTACTCAGTGGTCAGTTTTTGATGGCACTACCTTCAGGAGAGATCATGACATCCACGCACTGGCTCAGAGCAGTGCCGGTCATTATAGCAGACAGAGAGCTCTTTTGTGATCTGATAGTGCTAGAGATGACCGACTATGACGTTATCTTTGGAATGGACTTTCTGATCACATACGGTGCTACCATAGAGTGCCGTAAACAGAAAGTCATCTTCCAACCTGAAGCGGCAGTGCAATTTGAATACAGCGGGGAACCAAAGAGAAAGGCCAAGAAGTTTCTCTCAGCTATGAAAGCACAGAAGCTACTGGATTCAGGATGTACAGGATTCCTAGCACACGTAGTCAACGCCATGCAGGACAAGAACCAACAGCTAGCAGAGGTTCGAGTCGTATGTGACTACCCAGCAGTCTTCCCTGAAGAGTTACCAGGCTTAGCACCAGACAGGGAGATTGACTTTGAGATAGAGCTCATTCCCGGTACAAACCTTATCTCCAAAGCGCCTTATCGCATGGCTCCAGCAGAACTGAAGGAACTTCAGGAGCAACTACAGGAGCTGCTTGACAAGGGTTTCATACGCCCGAGTCATTCACCATGGGGAGCGCCTGTATTGTTCGTGAAGAAGAAGGATGGAAGCATGCGACTGTGCATAGACTACAGATCACTGAACCAAGTCACGATCAAGAACAGGTATCCCCTTCCCAGAATCGATGACCTGTTAGACCAGCTGAAGGGAGCAGCAGTGTTCTCTAAGATAGATCTCAGATCAGGTTATCATCAGGTAAAGGTTAAAGAAGGGGATATACCCAAGACAGCATTCAGAACCAGATACGGACACTACGAGTTCGTAGTCATGCCCTTTGGCGTGACCAATGCTCCAGCTACATTCATGGATCTCATGAACAGAGTATTCAGGGAGTATTTAGATAAGTTTGTTATTGTGTTTATCGATGACATTCTTATCTACTCAGGAACTCAGGAAGAACACTCAGAGCACCTGAAACTAGTATTGCAGACCCTTCAGCAGAACCAGCTATACGCCAAGTTCACGAAATGTGAATTTTAGCTAGATCAGGTGTCCTTCCTGGGTCACATCATCTCAAAGGATGGTATTATGGTAGATCCCAGCAAGATAGAAGCAGTAAGTAACTGGAAGAGACCTAAGAACGCCAGCGAAATCAGGAGCTTTCTGGGATTAGCAGGATATTACAGAAAGTTTGTAGAGGACTTCTCCAGGATAGCCTCCCCACTGACAGCTCTTACCAGAAAGAACAGGAAATTTCAGTGGACAGAGGACTGTGAGAACAGCTTCAGCGAGCTAAAAAGGAGATTGACCAGTGCTCCCATTTTGGCTCTACCAGACAACACCAGCAGCTTTGACATCTATAGTGATGCCTCTAAGTTGGGACTAGGAGCAGTACTGATGCAAAACGGCAAGGTGATCACCTATGCCTCCAGACAACTCAAGGATTATGAGAAGAATTACCCTACTCATGACCTTGAGCTTGCAGCAGTAGTGTTCGCTCTCAAAATTTGGAGACATTACTTATATGGAGCTCAGTGCAGAGTGTATACAGATCATCAGAGTCTGAAGTACTTCTTCACTCAGAAGGATCTGAACATGCGACAGCGCAGATGGCTTGAGCTGGTCAAAGACTACGATATAGACATCCTCTACCATCCAGGGAAAGCCAATAAGGTAGCCGACGCACTTAGCAGAAAATCCAGTGCTACCTTGTTATCTCTTACAGCCATGTCACCGCCCCTACAGAAGGAGATCGTAGATTTCGGTCTCGAACTCATCGTTGGACAGCTCTCTACTATGACCTTAGAGTCTACCTTGCTTGGTGATATTCAGTCAGCTCAGGAGCAGGACCCTGAAATTCAGAAAATCAAGCAAGGGCTAGCAGAATCAGAAAGTAGAGAATTTAGAGTGTCCGATAGCGGGGTGTTGTATTTTGGTGACAGACTCTGTGTTCCAGATCAGGAGGAGATACGGAGACAGATTTTAGATGAGGCTCACAAGACTCCCTATGCGATGCATCCAGGTTCCACCAAAATGTATCAAGACCTGAAGAACCATTTTTGGTGGTCCAGGATGAAGCGAGACATCGCCAGATATGTTAGCATCTGCCTCACCTGTCAGAGGGTCAAGGCAGAACATCAGCGACCAGGAGGAGTTCTGCAGCCTATACAGATTCCAGAATGTAAGTGGGGGGATATCTCTATGGATTTCATAGTGGGACTGCCCAGAACCACGAATGGTTTTGACGCCATCTGGGTAATAGTCGACAGGTTGACTAAATCAGCCCACTTCTTAGCTATCAAGATATCCTACTCCATGGAGAAGCTAGCTCAGTTGTATCTCCAGGAGATCGTCAGACTACATGGAGTCCCACGAACCATCATTTCAGACAGAGACAGCAGGTTCACATCACACTTCTGGGAGTGTGTACAGTCAGCGTTGGGCACTAAGTTAAAGTTCAGCACAACATTCCATCCTCAGACAGATGGTCAGACGGAGCGAGTAAATCAGGTACTCGAAGATATGCTCCGAGCGTGTGCCCTAGACTTCAAGGGAAGTTGGTGCAAATATCTGAGCTTAGCAGAATTTGCATACAACAACAGCTATCAGGCCACTATCGGCATGACACCTTACGAGGCTCTCTATGGGCGGAGGTGTAGATCTCCAATCTGCTGGTATGAGAGTGGTGAACAGAAAGAACTAGAACTTCAGACAGATCTAGTAGCAGATACCACAGCAGCTATACAGCAGATCCGCCAGAGGATAGAGACAGCTCAGAGCCGCCAGAAAAGCTATGCTGATACACGGCGCAGACCCTTAGAGTTTTCAGTCGGGGATACAGTGTTCCTCAGAGTAGCTCCCATGAAGGGAGTGATGCGTTTTGGGAAGAAGGGCAAACTTAGTCCCAGATATGTGGGACCATACCTTATCAGCAGAAGAGTGGGCAAGGTAGCATATGAGCTAGAGCTACCCCAGGAAATGTCAGCTGTCCACAACGTATTTCATGTCTCTATGCTGAAGAAGCATACCCCAGATGCCACCCAAGTGATTGAGCCCCAGTCGGTACAGATGATAGTCGGTCTATTCAGATAATAGACCGAGCAGTTAAGAAATTGCGGAACAAGGAAGTACCATTAGTCAAAGTCATTTGGCACAGTCACACAGCAGAAGAGGCAACTTGGGAGACAGAAGCCAGCATGAGACAGAAGTACCCAGAATTATTCTAAGTTCGAGGACGAACTTTTTTTAAGGTATGGGGGATTGTAACGCCCGAAAATTCTCAAAACTATTTTAGGAATATTCTATGATTTTTCTGGAATTATTAGATATTTTTCCGGAATTTTCCGAGTAGCGGAAGTAGCAAAAATTATTAGAAAAGTAAAATGGCTTAAACGGGAATCGAACCCGGGACCTCTCGGGTCCGCTAAACCTTTAGTTAGCCTTAGTAACCGGTGAACCCAGCAGGGCCGTGCTAAGAGAAAGGAGAATCAAATATATTTATAATTGAGTTGGGCCAAAATACCCACTTAATATAAATAGGAAAACATAAGTTGGTTTGGGTTTATTCTTTGGTTCGGCAAAAACCTTCTCCATCGAGACCTCACGCCGCCCCTCTCCTCCCTCTTCCTCTCGGCGCCCAAACAAACCACAAGGAGACCTAGGGTTCTCTCCCTAGGGTCCCAAGGTCACTTTCCGGCGATGATTTCAGCACAAGGACGTTCCCCTCCGCGAGTAGAGCATGTGGACGCGAGTGAATCGTCGAGAAGTCGTCTCCACCGGAATTTCTAGCGATTAGATTTGTAAGAAATCTAGCACACAAGGTAAGAAACCCCTCACCTGCAGTATAAGTAGCTCTCGTGTGTTTTCTTTTATGCATTAGATTAGTTTTATTGAATTTTGTCAGCATATAGTGTGTATTTTAACTCTTCTCACAGATTTAGGGATTAGTGAGCATCTCTAGATGGGCCAAGCACGTGTATCCTCTGTAGATAGGGGTTTAGACACTGCTGGGTGCCTAGAGGTGGTCTCCCTGATCGAGAGGAGAGTTAGAGAGCGCCAAATGCTCGACAAAATGCCTAGCACGGCCTTATGATACAGTGGACATTTAGTTAAATGCCAGAGAACATGTTAATTAGCATGATCAGTTTTTATTTCAGCTTTTACGAGACTAGATGTCCAAATGGGTGGGCTCCCACAGTCGCCTCTAGGTTCAGACAACCTAGTTCTAGGTTCAGATAACCTAGATTCAGCAAAATAGTATTAGTATTTTACTTTTCAGTGGCACTATACTGGATTAGATATCCATTGGGTTGGGCTCCCATAGTCGTCCCTAGGTTTAGCTAACCTAGTAAACCCTACTAGATTCGGAACTTGCAATCCCGGGTCTAGTTAGGGATGCGCGCACAACAAGTACAGTTGCCAGGGCCCATCAGCAGCATGTTTAGTATTTTCACTTACTATATGTATATGGTTTTCAACCTTTCACAAATTAGTTCGTGAATTCAGTACAGTCCTAGTAGTAGCTCAGTATTAGCTTAGCTTAGTTTTTAGTATCAGCTTAGTTCTTCATAGATACCATGTGATTGATATCATGTTCAGCTTTAGATATGCCATGATTGTATGCTTATATGCCATGCCATGTTTAGTTTATCCAGTATACTTAGCATATCCTTTCAAACAGCATGATTTAAAATCATATTTGCATCGTATGCATGTTTTAGTGAGGTAGATGATTTCTTACTAAGCTTTTTAGCTTACAGATACTATTTTCCTTATACTGCAGATACAGGTAAAAGGAAAATGGACTAGCAGTGGAGGCTGGAGGTCAATGCAGATCAAGATGTGTGTGGAAGGAACTGGAATAAAGATCCTAGGGATCTAGTTTTATTTTATTATGCATTAGAACGTGTTCAGTATGCATTAGTACTTATAGCAAGCGTTATCTTATGTTTCTGTTAGTTAGCAAGAGAACAGTTTAAAACCTTGTTAGTTTTGGTTTCCATATGCTTACATGCCATGAATTAGTATTCTATGCCTTAATCATGTTTAGTTTGTTAGCCATTACCTAGTAGAATGTTTCTCTTAGCTTTTATAGTGTTGTGTAATGACTTTGGCACGCATCGCCGATATCGGGGCCCGACACGAATCAAAACCCCGATCGGTCGCCAAACCGATCAGAGTCTCGATCGGTCAGACCGATCGTGACATGGTTTCTATGACGAAGTTGTTCCCGATCGATCCGTGGATCGATCGTGAGCCGGTCACGAAAAAAATTGGCTCACGGATCGGTCGCAGACCGATCAAGAAGCCACCGATCGGTCACATTGACCGATCAGGGACGAGCTGGCGATCCAGCAGCGTACAGGATTGCAGTGTAGTTTATGGATCGGTCGGTTGAACGATCCGGAGCTTCCTACCGTATCAGGAGATCGGTCTGTGGATCGATCCGAAGTTTATTATCAGTTGTAAACACCTCCCCTAGCATGTGTACAACTCCTAGGTACACCCAGAACACTAAGTTAAACCTTACAGCATTTAGTTCAGTAAAATTTTAAATTAGCCAGTTTTCATTCCGCATTAATAGTCCAGCACAGCATAATGTAGCGATCGGCTTCGCAGCCTAGCTAGTAGGAGGCGGGTCGTTACAGAGTGGTATCAGAGCAGTGCTCCATACTTCCTACACACACATCAGCATTGAACCTGCAGCTTCCAAGTAAGAATACCTCTACTTTATTTATGCTTTCTGTTTCCTTGTTATAGTTCATGTTGTAAGACCGTTAGATTCGATAGAGGGGGGGGGGGTGAATATCGATTCAAAAATCTCGAGTTAAAACGCATCGGAAAAGTAAGGAAGTAAAGAGATGAACACGGTTGATTTTTACTTCGTTCGGAGCCTGTGACGACTCCTACTCGAAGGCCCGTACTCCTTGAGTACTTTCGTTGGGCAATTCACTAGCAATTCGGATAATTACAATTTACGTACAAATATTGCTAATAAAAGAAAAACAAAGCTATACCGACAAATAATGAATTAAGAGAAAACCGAAGTGAGTCGTCGGAGCTTTGTGAACGTCGTTGGAGCGCAGAGTAGCAGAGTGATTGAACTCAGAGTTCTCAGAACACAGATATCTTGAAGCTCCTGCCTGGGGCTTCTTTTATATGCTGCTCCGGGCGCCTGGATCCCTTCCGGGCGCCTGGAATGTGACGTAACACTCCCAACCAGCATGCTCCAAGTGTCAACGTCGTCCTGGGGATAAAACTTGCCTCCGGGCGCCCGGATCCGCAAGAAAAGGTTAGTCCGGGGTAAATGTACCCTGCAGCAAAGATTGTTAGCACAGTTTTATAGATAAGCAAAGTATGACTTAAATTCCGTCTTTTCGAGACCGGAATCTAGTCACGATCTCGACTTAGATATCCGAAATGGATCTAAGCCGGATCGACGCCTAATGTTCCCTTCCCAGGAACGCGTCCTCGCAGTCACTCCCCTCCAGTGACTTACCTCACTTACCTGCCAGACGTCCGGTCAGCCCGTCGACCCGCCTGGGCTTCTCGCCAGCTATCCGGTCAGCCCGTCGACCTAGCTGGACTTCTCGCCAAGCGTCCGGTCAGCCCGTCGACCCGCTTGGACTTCTCGCCAGCTATCCGGTCAGCCCGTCGACCTAGCTGGACTTCTCGCCAAGCGTCCGGTCAGCTCGTCGACCCGCTTGGACTTCTTGCCAGCTATCCGGTCAGCCCGTCGACCTAGCTGGACTTCGTGCCAGACATCCGGTCAGCCCGTCGACCTGTCTGGACTTCTCCTGCACACTTGATCAAAGTGTTAGACAATAACAAACTAACTTAACCTGATTTGTCATTCATCAAAACCTGGGTTAAATCGTTAGTGCTAACCGCACCAACAATCTCCCCCTTTTTGATGGAGTGACAACCTGGTTAAGTTAGTGAAAACATATGCAAGTAACAACATGCATTTATATGGTTTTTAAGTTAGTTAGTATTTTCAAATTGGTTTAGCTAACTTAACCACCTAACCCTTCCCCTTTGGCATTCATCAAAAATAAGCAAGGGTAAACAATCATAGTGTAGAGTTACTGTAAAAAGTAATCAAATTTTGAAACATATCTAAGTTTGGTTCAAAATTGAAAGATAAAAGTATAATTTCTAACACCAAGTTAAAAAAAAAAAATAATAATCAAGTTGACTTGGGGGAGACAAGTTGAATTTTGAAAAGTATAAATTTAAAGTTAATCAAGTTTAACTTTTCAAGCGTGTAAACATTTTCAAATCAGGTTTTTCAAATTTACTTTTCATGTTTAAGTAACATTTACTTTTCAAAAAGGTAAATTTTCAACTTCGATTTTTCAAAACAAAGCAAAAATTAAACAAGTAAGAATAATTTTTCAAGAAGTAAAATTTTTGCCAAAATAAATTTTTAAGGCTAATTTGATAAAAGCTAAGTTTGGAAAGTTGAATTTTCAAGCATATGTTACAAAACTGAATAAGTTTAAATTTGCAATATTCAACTTTTAAAATCAGGTTTAAAAATTAGGTGGGATTAAACTTAGTTAAATTTAACTTTTTGAAAACTGGTATTTTAAAAATAAGTTAGTTTTAAAATAGATGTAAAAAAGCATTTTTCAAACACACAAAATTTTAATTAATTTCTCCTCCTGAACTTGATACTTAAAAGTTTGAAAATATTTGCTAAAAATATTCAAAGTAATTTTTTTTTTTAAATGAGGTAGAATTTTCTAGAGAGATTTTAAAGAGAAGATTAAAAAAAATAACGCTTAAGGAGATAATTAAAAAATAAACCTCCCCCTGAATTTGATATTCCTTTAATTTGATATTCCTTTAATTTATTAATCCTCCTTATTTATTAATTTTTCTAGGGGATTTAAAAGAAATTGAACCTTCCCCTGAATTGGTTACTCCCCTTAATTTAATATCTCCCCTTTAATACTAAGGTTTGGTTGTGTTAAATTTCAAAGCCCTAACACATTTGTCTAATTTAGTAATACATATATTATTATCTCTGTATCCTTGGTATAACTGTTTATTTGAATTTGATTAATTAATTATTAATTAATTTTAGATTCAGGTGCTTAACTTTAGTTTAAGGTTAAATAAGATAAAATTTTATTAATTCAATAACAGTTAAGCATTATCAATAATTTATTGATTAATTTTTACTTGATTTAATAATTTAATACTTAGTGAAATAATTTAAATTTCATATTACTTGATTGAGCTGGTCAATGAAAGTGTTAGTTATAATTATTATTATTATTAAAAATTTTTTTAAAGGGATTTCTAAAATAGCATTTAAAAGGAATTTAAAATGATTTTTATGTCAATTAACATATGTTTGATTCAGTTTTGATTTTAGATTTAAATTAATATTAGTGGTTAATTTAAGTTTAAATTTAATTTCAAGTTTAAGTTAAAAATTTTAATTTTAATTATAATTTCAATATTAAGTTTTAATTTAAGATTTAATTTTTAGTTAAGTCAAATTAAAAATTAATTTTAAGGTTAAAATGATGTTTAAGATTAAAAATGAGTTTAAAGTCAAAATAATAATTTTTAAAGTGAAAATAATCTATAGAAATAATTTATTATTACTATTTTTAAGTTAACAAAATTTCATTCAAAATGATACAAAATTTTTAGATAGTTTTAAAATGATTTTTAAAATATTTTTTAAATGATTTTTAAAAGTTTTTTTTTTAAATAATTTTTGAAATAATTTTTAAGTTAAAATAATTTTTAAAATAACAATAATTTTTAAAAGGTTTTAAAAGAATTTTTAAAGTTTTTTTTTTTTAAAATGATTTTTAAAAGAGTTTTTAAAATAATTTTTAAAAATGTTTTAAAATAATTTAATTTTTTTTTTTTAAAAATGATTTTTTAATAGATTTTTTAAATAATTTTTAAAAGAATTTTTTAAAGTTTAAAATGATTTTTAAAATAGTTTTTAAAATGTTTTAAAATAATTTTTAAAAGAATTTTTTAAAGTTTAAAATGATTTTTAAAAGAGTTTTTAAAATGTTTTAAAATAATTTTTAAAACAATTTTTTAAAGTTTTTTTTTTTTTAAAATGACTTTTAAAAGAGTTTTTAAAATGTTTTAAAATAATTTTTAAAAGAATTTTTTAAAGTTTTTTTTTTTTTAAAATGATTTTTAAAAGAGTTTTAAAAATAATTTTTTTTAAAAATGTTTTAAAAGAATTTTTAAAATATTTTCTAAAGAATTTTTAAAAAAATAGTTTTAAAAGAATTTTTAAAATTGTTTTTAAAGAATTTTTAAAATAGTTTTTAAAGAATTTTTAAAATAATTTTTAAAAATAGTTTTTAAAGAATTTTTAAAATAGTTTTTAAAGAATTTTTAAAATAGATTTTAAAGAATTTTTAAAATAGTTTTTAAAGAATTTTTAAAATAGATTTTAAAGAATTTTTAAAATAGTTTTTAAAGAATTTTTAAAATAGTTTTTAAAGAATTTTTAAAATAGTTTTTAAAGAATTTTTAAAATAGTTTTTAAGGAATTTTTAAAATAGATTTTAAAGAATTTTTAAAATAGTTTTAAAAGAATTTTTAAAATAGATTTTAAAGAATTTTTAAAATAGTTTTTAAAGAATTTTTAAAATAGTTTTTTAAAGAATTTTTAAATAGTTTTTAAAGAATTTTTAAAATCATTTTTAATGAATTTTTAAAATAGTTTTTAAAGAATTTTTAAAATAGTTTTTTAAAGAATTTTTAAAAATAGTTTTTAAAGAATTTTTAAAATAGTTTTTAAAGAATTTTTTAAAATAGATTTTAAAGAATTTTTAAAATATTTTTTAAATAATTTTTAAAATAGTTTTTAAAGAATTTTTAAAAATAGTTTTTAAAGAATTTTTAAAATAGTTTTTAACGAATTTTTAAAATGGTTTTTAAAGAATTTTTTAAAATGGGTTTTTAAAGTTATTATAATTTGAATTTGAAATTCAATTTGAAATTTAATTTTAATTAATTTTAATTTAATTTGAAATTTGAAAATTAATTTTAATTTAATTTGAAATTTGAAATTTAATTTTAATTAATTTTAATTTAATTTGAAATTTGAAAATTAATTTTAATTTGAAAATTATTTAATTTAATTCTTATTCATCTCACCCGATCTAGATTATCAATCAGGGAATCCTATAATTTTGTGAGATGAATTAGATTTAATTACAGAGTTTGGTTTAACTTGTGTTAGATTCAGGTTTAGGTTTGGTCTCAACAAATAGGCATTCTTCGGATAAACTTCTAAGCTTGGTGAGTCACCTGGACATCATTAGAAGTAACCAATCCTTCGAGGTTTTCCGAATAGTCCTATCCACGGAGCTTAGTACTAAACCTTGGTCTACCTAGTTAGGATCCGTAAGGGGTAGCTTCGGTCAGTTCCACTTGGCCAAATGCATCAGATCGAAGCCATATCTTTCTAGACATGCGATGCCCAAGCTTCCCCAACGTACTATCATCCAAAACTTGTCAAGTTAAACTTTTGTCCCTGTTTATTCTATTCCTAACTACCTGCCAGGTAGGTTGGTTTTTGGGTACCCTACCGGGTAAGTTTGTTTCGGTTACCCTGTCAGGTAAATTATTTTTGGAGGTGCCAGCTATTCTGGAGCCTCCCCCTAAATTGTTGATTTTTATTTTTAAGATTTCTTGTATAATTAGAGTTAGTTTTAGTTAAGTTTTAATGTTTAATTTGTAATTTAAATTTAAGTTTTTAATTTTGAATTAATTAAATTGGTCAAATTATCTTTCTTTAAAAGAGTATATTTAATATTTAAATTTTCTTTCAATTTTAATTTTATTGGGTTAATTGACTTATCTTTCTTTAGTAGCTTATTTTTAAATTTTAGGTTTTTATTTAATTTTGAGTTAATTAAATTGTTTGAATTATATTTCTTTAAGGGTTTATCTTTTAACTTTTTATTAATTGTTAATTTTGAATTTTCTAGATTATTTTTGTTTAATATGTTATCTTTAACATTTAATTTTAAGTGTTTGATTTTATCCTTATATTTTCTTTACCTTTTAAGTTGATATAATTAGTGGAATTTATTAAATAAGTCTTATCATTAAAATTTAATTTTTTGTTAATTAAATTATCTTGGGTTTGGATAGAATTTTCTAGATTGATATTGTCTAGATTATTAAACAATTTATTAATTGTGTCTAGATTGATATTGACCTTGTCATCCTTTTTGTTTGAATTTTCAAATTTGTTTAGGTTTAAATTCGAATTTTTAGATTTATTAATTATTTTCAGATTTTCTGTATTTTCTAAATTAATTATATTTGTTTTATCAGAAAATATCCTAGGGGTATTTTCTGTATTTTCTGAATTAATTATATTTGTTTTATCAGAAAATGTCCTAGGGGTATTTTCGCAAGTATTGTCATGTACACTATTTTCACATATACTTTCAGATATATCCAAATTAACATGCACATATTTTAAACTACTACTAGCAAGGGTGTTTTGGTAAATATTACTAACCTTGAGCGCAACCCCTAATTCAGCAGGCTTCTCCGTTGGATCTGACTCGAGTCCGGATTCGACTTTAACTTGATCTTCTAGCTCCATTGGCGTCTCGTGAAGCTTGATCAACTGGGTCCACAGCTCATATGCATTCTTGTATTTTTCTAGTCTGCATATGATATTGTTAGGTAAAATATTACAAATAATTTTACTTACGTTTTTATTCAGTTCCGAGTTCTGAGAAGGTTTTTTCAATATTAGCATATAATCGATATCTACGCTTCCTAAGAAGCATTCCATTCTTCGCCTCCAGTAGTTGAAATCTTCATCGTACGGTGGTGGTTCATTGGGGTTCCATCCTTCTTGAAAAGACATTGTTCTTGCACACAATGAAACAAATACAAAATCCCAAGACTTGGTCTTGGATTAGCAGTGCTGGAAAAAATAATATTTCACTAATTTTTTTTTTTAAAAAAATAATAAAATATTATTAAAATATTAATAAAAAATATTATCTCAAATTTTTGAAAATGTAATATTTTGTCGATACTAAATAATAGTGAAAAGATGACGATGTATTTTTCAAAAACAGTTTTGGAGGGAAAAAACGAAAGGCGTAAGGTTTTATTTTAAAAACGAACGATATATAATTTTTCTTTAAAACGACCCCCTCTTTGTCTGATTGGTGGTTGCACCAAATCAGAGCGGTACCTGCTCTGATACCACTTGTAAGACCTTTAGATTCGATAGAGGGGGGGGGGGGGGTGAATATCGATTCGAAAATCTTGAGTTAAAACGTAGCGGAAAAGTAAGGAAGTAAAGAGATGAACACGGTTGATTTTTACTTCGTTCGGAGCCTGTGACGACTCCTACTCGAAGGCCCGTACTCCTTGAGTACTTTCGTTGGGCAATTCACTAGCAATTCGGATAATTACAATTTACGTACAAATATTGCTAATGAAAGAAAAACAAAGCTATACCGACAACTAATGAATTAAAAGAAAACCGGAGTGAGTCGTCGGAGCTTTGTGAACGTCGTTGGAGCGCAGAGTAGCAGAGTGATTGAACTCAGAGTTCTCAGAAAGCAGATATATTGAAGCTCCTGCCTGGGGCTTCTTTTATATGCTGCTCCGGGCGCCTGGATCCCTTCCGCACTGGAATGTGACGTAACACTCCCAACCAGCATGCTCCAAGTGTCAACGTCGTCCTGGGGATAAAACTTGCCTCCGGGCGCCCGGGCGCCCGGACCTCTCTTCTCCAGAAAGTCCTTCTCCTGCAAGAAAAGGTTAGTCCGAGGCAAAATGTACCCTGCAGCAAAGATTGTTAGCACAGTTTTATAGATAAGCAAAGTATGACTTAGATTCCGTCTTTCCGAGACCGGAATCTAGTCACGATCTCGACTTAGATATCCGAAATGGATCTAAGCCGGATCGACGCCTAATGTTCCCTTCCCGGGAACGCGTCCTCGCAGTCACTCCCCTCCAGTGACTTACCTTACTTACCTGCCAGACGTCCGGTCAGCCCGTCGACCCGCCTGGGCTTCTCGCCAGCTATCCGGTCAGCCCGTCGACCTAGCTGGACTTCTCGCCAAGCGTCCGGTTAGCCCGTCGACCCGCTTGGACTTCTCGCCAGCTATCCGGTCAGCCCGTCGACCTAGCTGGACTTCTCGCCAAGCGTCCGGTCAGCCCGTCGACCCGCTTGGACTTCTTGCCAGCTATCCGGTCAGCCCGTCGACCTAGCTGGACTTCGTGCCAGACATCCGGTCAGCCCGTCGACCTGTCTGGACTTCTCCTGCACACTTGATCAAAGTGTCAGACAATAACAAACTAACTTAACCTGATTTGTCATTCATCAAAACCTGGGTTAAATCGTTAGTGCTAACCGCACCAACACATGTTTCTAGATAAACTGCTACATGATAGTATGTGATAGTATATAACATGATAACGATAGTTATACAATTATGATTGTAATAGTTATTCATGTTCTGTCCTCTATGTCTTTAGCAATGGCACGAGGACGCCCAGCTAGAAGGGCACTAGCTACTGAGCCCCAGCAAGAGGCAGGCAGTTCAGTGCCTCCTCCCGACCTTACAGCATTAGTGGCTCAGTTACAGCAGCAGCTAGCTAAACAATGACAGGAAATAGTCACCTTAAAGGCTAATCAGCAGAGTACCCCCACAGTCACCCCGGAACCGAACCTGACGACTCCAGAAGTCTTAGAGGTTCTACCAGCCCAGCCTACAGCGCCAGCGCCAGCTGAGCCAAGAAAGGAAGCCTATCTGATCCAGTGGCAGCGAGTCAAGCCAGAGAACTTCTCAGGCACTAGTGAACCATGGGATGCACAAGCCTGGTTCAAAACACTGGAGAGCACGATGGAGCTTCTGGACTGGCCAGAACACGAGAAGGTGAAGTGTGCCTCCTTCTGCCTGACAGGAGATGCATGCATGTGGTGGGAAAGAATCAGAATGAAGCGCCCAGTGAACCAGATGTCATGGGCTGACTTTGAGAAGGAATTCTTCGAGGAGTTCTTTCACATACGGGTTACAAACCGCCACTACGACGAGTTCACTGAGTTTTGTCAGGGCAACCTTTCAGTTGAGGAAGCCGTGAAGAAATTCAACAGGTTGGCTCGTCTATGCCCAGAGCTAGTCAGCACAGAGAAGGAACGAATCCGGTTGATGCTCAAGATGCTGAGGCCAGAGATAGCAGTGAACGTGGCTGGTGGCATACATAGGCCACAAACCACAGAGGAGTTAGTGAGCAGTGCCTTGACCACAGAGCATTACCAGAACAGCATAAAGCAGCAGAAGCAAGTCTCCTCAAAGTCCAAAGGCGAAGGAAACTCTCACACTCAAAGACAGCAAGGCCACAGCTCTAACTGGAAAGGGAACTCCAACAGCAAGCGCAAATCAGGGAGTGACCCAAAAGGAGGACCATCTAGCAAGCGACCCAGTTATCCAAAGTGTGCTACTTGTGGGAAATTCCACCCAGGGGTTTGTCGCAAGGGCACACGAGGATGCTTTGAATGTGGACAAGAAGGGCACATGGCTAAGCAGTGCCCGAACAAGACCGGTCTTCCTCAGCCACAGCAGATTCAGTATGCAGGCCAGCCAGCTCAGTTATATCAGATGCAGGCCGCTCTAGAAGGTCCACTTATCAGCCAGGGCAGATTAGAAGCCCCTCCAGCTACGGCGAATGCGAGGATCTACTCACTCACCAAAGAGGACGTAGCCAATGCCTCGACAATTGTCACAGGTCAGATTAGCATTTTACAGTATAGTGCTACTGTTCTATTTGATACTGGGGCAACTCATTCATATATAGCCAGGATGTTCTCCGAAAAATTAGAAATACCCCCAGAGGTACTCAGTGGTCAATTTTTGACGGCACTACCTTCAGGAGAGATCATGGCATCCACGCACTGGCTCAGAGCAGTGCCGATCATTATAGCAGACAGAGAGCTCTTTTGTGATCTACACCTCTGCTGCAAGCTGCCTACGAGATAATCCCGAAGTGCTGCAACAACATCCCAACGACCCGAAGCTTCAATTTCCATTTTGCTGTTGTCGGTATAAAGTTCATTTATAGTTAATTTGTACTTAGTTTGTAATAGATTTTACGAAATATAGTTGTTACCCACCGTAAACGCTCAACGAGCATGAGCCTTGGAGTAGGAGTCGCCCTAGGCTCCGAACCAAGTAAATCTTGGTGTGCTTTGGTGTGTGTTCTTTATTTTATTCCGCTGCTTTATAACTCGATAGTTTTACGAATTTGAAAAAAGTGAAAGCCACGAGCGCTATTCACCCCCCCCTCTAGCGCTTTCGATCCAATAATGGGAGCCTTTTCGGAGCACCGAGCAAGAAGAAAACTTATAGTAGTTGTTGTTTTGAAGCTCCGAGTTGAAGGCCTTTATATAGATCCATTCCGGGCGCCTGGAACCCCTCCAAGTGCCTGGACCACGTGAGCCAGCCAATCGACGCGCTTTATGTCAATTTGTGGATGAAGTTTTGGGTCCGGGCACCTGGACCGACTCTGGGCGCCCAGATCGCTTAGGCGCTTGCGGTCCGCCCGGGCGAGCTTGGTCCGAGCGTCCGGACCCCTTTTCTTCAACAGCTTTACCTTGCAGAAAAGGTTAGTCCTGGGCAACCAAAAATAGATTTTTCCCTACAAAATAGAGTTAGCACAATATAATAAAATATGAGTAGTAATTAGATCCTGTCTCCCCGAAACCATGATCTAGTCAAGGTCTCATCTTAGGCTTCCAAAATGAGCCTAAGTTGGGCCGACGCTTATAGTTCCCTCAACGGAGAACGCGCCCTCACTAGATCTTTCCTCTAGTTACTTATCTTCACTTACCACTTGCAGTCACTTGACTTGCCTCTGACCCACGAGGTCTTCCAGCTAGTTGTTAGGTTCGCAAACCCAACTAGACTTCGGTCGGTTGTCAGGTCCCGCTAATCCAACTGGACTTCCCGCCAGATATCGAGCCCCGCGGACCTATCTTGACTTCGCACCAACTATCAGGCTCGCATACCTAGTTGGATTTGATAGATCGAATAGTGCGATAGAGGGGGGGTGAATATCGCGTCTTTTTAAAACTTTTCTTTAGTCTTTTAAAAACAGAGTCGTGCACAATGGAAAGTAAAAGAATAGACAAGTCTGTTTTACTTCGTTCGGAGCCTAGCTCGACTCCTACTCGAAGGCCCGCGATCCTTGATCGCATCGATGGGCAATCCATTATAGCCCTTCTTTCCGAGATCCTCGAAAAGAAGTAGATCATACAAATGAGCAGAGTAAGATAGTAATAGCCTACTATCTTACTTGAATTAAGTACAATGCAAGTTAAACAAATATACCGATTACTTAGATAGAAGATGTAGCTTGATCGACACTTCTTGGATTGTACAACAACTTGCTGGATGGATGTGTAGAAGAGTAGTAGCATGAACAACTTTTTTACATAGATGATATCAGAACCCGTTACCCAGCCACGGACCTGGAGCTTCACTTTTATAAGAATCGTCAACGTTCGGTCGACTGATCCTTGGGTTCGGTCGACCGAACCCGCTCCCTTCCTTCCTGGCTAGAGTCTGATGCTGGCTCGATCTTCTGCATTAACTGGTCATTAAGGGTTCGGTCGACCGAACAGCTTCCTTCCCTGTTCGTCGAAATCTACTGAGATCTTCATTTAATGCTCCATTAATACTGATTGGATCAGTCGACCGATCCCGGTTCGGTCGACCGATCAAGCTTCGATCGGACTGTGCTTCGCTTTGGTCTGAACTAATCTCTGGTCTGAGTTAAGCTGGTTCGGTCGACCGATCCTCCTGTTCGGTCAACCGATCAGGCCGAATCTGCAAAACATAGTTAAACAATATTCCTGCAAAACAAAGGTTAGCACAGTAATATAATGCATGAGTAATATAGATAGTAGAACTGTCTTGATCTCAACTTAGAAACCTTCCCAGTTTCTTTAGTTGGATCAGTGACCTAAGGTTGTTCCCTTTAGGAACCCGACCTCACTGTCGCTCCTCCAGTTGCATACCTCAACTTACCTGTCAAACATTGGTCCTCCAGACCTATTTGGACTTTTCCTAGCTCAGTGTTTGATCGCCCGATCCACTAAGACTTTTCCTGCAATACTACATTAGCCAAGAACAATAATAGTAATACAGAATACAATGGTAAACCTAAACCTAGATTTACTGAGATCTGCTGGTTCGGTCGACCGCGCGCGGTCGACCGAAAATCATCCGATCAACCTTGCTTGGAGTTCACTCCTCCAAGACTTCTCGTTACCTAAGGTTACCACCCCCTAGGATTTACTTCATCTGGCTTCACTCACCAGAACCTAAGGTTACCACCCCTTAGGATTTCCTCCACTTGGCTTCACTCACCAAGACTTAGTATTCGGCTACCCAGGGATCAAGTCCTCCAGACCTATCAACCTGGCTTCCACGATATACCGAGATTTCTCTTGCCTAGCCTCCAACCATGACTTCCCTTGCCTAGCCTCCAACTAGGACTTCCCTTGCCTAGCCTACAACTAGGACTTCCCTAGATCAAGCTCCATACTTAAACATACTTAAACATATTTGTCTGACATTAAAACCTTGGAGGTCGATTGCACCAACAATCTCCCCCTTTTTGATGTTTGACAAATATGTTTAAGTTAGGTCAATTTAAAAGATTTAGATTTCTAACTTAAACCCTTCTTCTCCCCCTTTTGTCATACAATAAAAAGAACCCTTCATAAATGTCTTTAATTGCTAAGGATCCCTAAGTCTTTCACCAACAATGATGAAATACTTTTAAACATTTTCAAGATTTTCCTAAGGTATTCCCTCGCCCCTTTGGAAAATAATAATAAGATGTATTTATACTTTTCAAAAATGATTCATAGAGATTTTGAAAAAGCCTCAATCCATGAAAAAATTGAGTAAATTTGCAGTATTTTTTTTATTTTTTTTCAAAATAATTTTGAAGAATGCACTAAGTAAAATCTCTCAAGAATATGTTTTAAAAAGTATTTCAAGACTTAAAGTATTTTTGCAAAACCATGATATAGAAGACTTAATGCTTGCAAAATTTCTTAGAATGTGTTAAAAATATTTCAAACAATATTTTTCAAAAATATTTGTAAAGAGTTTTTCAAAGTGTGAAACATAAAGTTTTAAAGAGATTTTCAAAGTTTTTTTTTTATTTTTAACTATGATTTTTCAAAAAGTATGAGTTTGAAGAATATGATTTTGAAAAGATAATAAGATAATGCATGAACTAGGGTGAAAAGATAGTATTTGAGTTTTGTAAGCAATTTTTCAAAAAAATTTCAAATTAATTTCAACACCAGAATTCTTTAAATAAGTATGTAAAAGTAAAAAAAATATTTGAAAAGAAGTTTTATCAAGCATTTTTCAAAGAGTGTTTTGAAACAATTTTCAAAATATGTTTTCAAAAGCAAAATTTTGAAAAATATGTCCTTTAGACAAGTCTCTCCCCCTTAACTAGACACTCTTGTTAGATATCCTTGTTACCCACAAGGAAGATATTCCTAGATGTATCTAAGAGTCATGGTTGACTTAAAGATCTAAGGACTTAGATGGTGAATAATAATTTATATAATACACCAAATCAATCAATCAATCAAAATTTAAAAAATATTTCTTAAGAAAACGGATTTATAAGTTTTCAAAATCCTTTTTAAGAAAATAGTTTAAATTTTAATTTTCTTAGCATCTCACCCATTCTAAATTTTCAAGTATGGTAATCCTATAATTGTGTGAGATGACTTTATTGATTTTGAGTTTGTTGAAACTTAATTGAATTTTAGTTTAACTTTGATTATGTTAAGTTAATTTTGGGTTAAAATAAATTATTAGGATTAATTAATGGTAACATTATTTGAATTAAAGTTTAGTTTAGAGATTTTAAAGTTATTAGCTAATTAATAAAGGATTAATTTATAATTCAATGATTATTAATTAGGTTAAGAATTAATTTTAATTGCTATGGTTGTAGGTTGATTGATAGATTAATAATTAGTTTAAACTTAATTTAAAATTTAGTTTCAATTGAGTATGATTATTTAAGTTTAATTAATTAATTTTTAAGGTTAAAGTTAAATTAATTTATTTATTGTTTAAAGTTATTAAAGTTTTTTTTAATAATTTAATTAAGTATTAAAATATTTTAATTAAGTTTCAAAAATAATTTTTAAATTTTTTAAAAATAATTTAATCAAGTTTAAAATATTTTAATTAAGTTTTAAATTTTTTAATTAAGTTTTAAAATAATTTTAATTAAGTTTATTTTTTTAATTAAGTTTAAAATAATTTTGATTAATTTTAAGTTTTTAATAATTTTGATTAATTTTAAGTTTTTAATTAAGTTTAAAAATAAATTTGATTAATTTTAAGTTTTTAATTAAGTTTAAAATAATTAAGTTTTAATTTAAGTTTAAAATAATTAAGTTTTTAATTTAGTTTTAAAATAAGTTTTAAAATAAGTTTTAAAATAATTTTTAATTAAGTTTTAAAAATAATTTTAATTAATTTTTAAAATAAGTTTTTAATTAAGTTTTAAAATAAGTTTTAGAATAATTTTAATTAAGTTTTTAAATAATTTTAATTAAGTTTTAAAATAAGTTTTAATTAAGTTTTAAAAAGAGTTTTAAAATAATTTTAATTAAGTTTTAAAAAGATTAAGTTTGAAATTATTTAACTATTTAGTTTAGTTTGAAATTAATTTAATTAAGTTTGAAATTATACAAGTTTGAATTTTTGAAAAAGGTTATTGAACCCCTGTTAGATTCAAACTTAACTTTGGGTTAATCAAGCAGGCATCCTAAGGATAAGCTTTCAGTTTTGTGTGTTAGTTAGAGCCCTAGAGCCAATCATTTGATGATTGTTGTATGGACTCATTGTATCATATTCTTGTATATAAATAAAGGCATTTGTTTTGGTTATTATACTTACTTGTATTGGTGCCAAATAACTAAGTATAATAGCGTCCTTGAGTAGAAGGTTCTTACCTATATCAATCGATTGGTTGAACCGATAGTGAGATGATATAGGGAACACTACTCTTAATCATTCCTAGTCGAGTATTAACATTCAGGGACAATGTTAATGTGACGAGACTAGCATATAGGTCAACTCGATGACTTGATCTCACAAGTCATGGATATGGAGATATCAAGTTGACACATGGGTATGCATTAGAGAATGCATACTGAATGACCCGTCATGAGAAAGTATCATGGATCGTTATATGAGTGCCATATACTTTCTCATGTGGCTATTAGTATGACTACTAGTCCTTGGACCTGAAGTCACTATGGTTCCCTACATAAGGAGTTACGTACTTTGGCTTCGTCAAACGTCACCCGTAACTGCATGGACTATAAAGGCGATTACTGGGTATGTAACAAATTATGCGGAGGGATGTGAGTGATGTAGATGGGATCTATCCCTCCTATATGACGGGAGTGACATCGATATTCTTGATAGAGTGAGACCACTAAGTGCATGACCATGCCCAAATGAGTCAATATGAGATATTGAGCTCATTTGATTGAGTGAGTCTACTTGGAGTTCAAGATTTAGATTGATTAGAGGATGACACGGTCTATGCCTCATATTGATCAATCTAGATGTCAAGGATAGAAGGACAATGTCATATATTGTGAGGAGTCACAATTAGTAGTCACAAGGTGATGTTGGATCTCAACATTCTTATAACTTGGGTAGTAATGATGTGTTGCTAGATACCACTCATTACTTATGCTTCTAAATGGGTTTAGGAGCATTGCCAACGTTATAAGAACCAATAGGGTCACACACAAAGGGCAATTAGATGGAGATTATGTTCATTTGATGAACCTAAAGGATTAGGTTCATGTGATGAACCAAATTGGATTAAGAGTAATCCAAAGTAGGCTAATTGAGTTGGACTCAATTTGTTCATGTATTATATGAGTCTAATTTGGACTTAGACTCATTGAATCAATTTAATTCAATAAATAGAGATTCATTAAATTAAAATTGACTTGAACCAATGGTTAGATTAGATCAACCATGGGAGAGAAGTGGTCAAGTTTGACTTGACTTGAGAGGAAGATGAAGGGTCAAGTTTGACTTGACCATTTGCTACCTCATTTGTGAGTTGGCATTAAGTGGACCAATGATGATGCTCCACATCATCATGGTTACTTAAGTGAAGTGCCACCTCATGGGAGTTACCAAGAGTTGTGACTCTTGGTATCCCATGGAGATTACAAACCACATAAGTGTGGCCGACCACTTTATTGGATGGTGAGTTTTCATTTTGTGAAAGAACTCTCATCTTCTTCCTCCTCTCAAGCTCTCATCTTCTTCACCCTCTCCTCCACCTCCTTGGCAAAAACTTCTAAGGGTGCTAGCACACCTTTTAGTTGTTTTCTCCATCATTTGTTCGTGTGGATACACATAGAGGAGTATCTACTTTGATACTCTCGAGATCCGGCGAACCTTGGACGAGCGGGATACGCGAAGGACATCGCTTCAAGGGTAAACTCTTCTCCTTCGTAGATCTAGTGTAGATCTAGGTTAGAAAACTCATACTCGAAGTTTTTACAAAATTTTATTCTTCGCACGGATCCGGTGGCGGGGGATTTCGGGGTTTCTGTAACGCAAAAAGCGGTTTTTGCGGCCCGAAAAATCCAACAGTGGTATCAGAGCCACGTGCGAAGCGAGTATGAGTTTTAATTTGTATTTTTATGAAAATTATAGATCTATAACTTTTTATGAATTTATGATTTTTATAGTTTTTATGGGTATTTTTCTCGTAGAAGCGAAGCACAAGTGTTTAGACACTTGTAGACTTCGACTACCGAGAAGATATTTCCGAAATGGCAAGGTTTCACCCCAAATCCTTTTGGGACAGCGGACTAAGGCGCTGTAGGATCACTTAGGAAGACTCACGATGGTTATATCACGGGTAGGGGCGCTGCCCCTGACCCCGCAAGGGGCTTCGTTCCGCGATTACGCCCGAAAGTCGTTAAACGGGACCGCCAGAAATTTTTACTCATAAAAATTGTAAAAATTGTAAAAAAAATTATAGAAATTTATAGAAATTACATAATTTAGAATTATGTATTATTTTTGTGATGGTCATGGCCCAAAAGACCCAATTAGATTGGAAATTTTGTGTTGTAATTCATATTATGGCCTGCGTGCCATTTTCTGTGATGTGCGTGTTGTATGTGATACGCGACCTGCGCGTTGTGCCTTTCCTATTTTTATTTCCTATTGTAAATTAGTTTAGACTCGAATGTAACTCAAGTTTCACTTTTGTAATGTACAAAATGGAGCGGTGGAAGGTCCACTCGAGACGGAGTTACGAGGAGGGCGCGAGCAACACAAGGTGGTCAAGGGAAGGAGCTTGAGAAGCTGTTGACCTTAGGTTGACCATCCGATCTTCTCATTAGCTTGAGAAGATCATAGTAGGGCCATGACTAATCACAAACTATTTAATTAATTGCTTGTGTGTGTATATGTGATGCATGCTAGATTAGTAATTAATTAGTGCCTTAACGATTAGATTAGATCTAAGTCGCGCACATGATGCACCTCCACAATTAGATTAGATCTAAATCGAGTATATGATACGCATCAACGATTAGATTAGATCTCAATCGCGTTAACTCGAAATGCCTACCATGCCGTGATACCCATCACTACCTCGATCGCATGTTGTTGTTGAATCTGCCAAAGCAGAGCAACGCATACTATCTTGGTAGGGTATGGAGGGACAATCTTGGTCCCGCCTATCAACGCATGGGTGAGTACAACTCAATTAGATTGAGTAACTAGTTAACTCAATTGGATCGAGTTTAACTATAGGCATTTTCCAATTGTTGGCAGATAGGACAAAATCACGTTTATATTAACTCTTGGGCGTATTAGCCAAAGCTAACTCGAGTTTTAATATAAATGCGGATCTTGATCCTATAAACAAAAGTTGCATAGAGATGTTATTGGTAATAAGTTACCTACAGATCATACTAAGTCTTGGGCGATTTAGCCAAAGCTAACTCAGGGCATAGTATGATGTGGATCTTATCCCACATTAATTATAGAATTTAGTGGGAGCATCATTTAGTTAAAGGCCTAATTAAATGATTAATATAATATGATATTTATTTTCTGCATTTTTCTATTGTAGATTACCATGTCGTCAAACACGAACTCCTTCACCCTGCGTTCTGTCCTCGATAAGGACAAGCTCAATGGAGCAAATTTCTTGGACTGGTATAGGAATCTGAGAATAGTTCTCACCCAAGAACGTAAACTATACGTTCTGAAGCAACCCATTCCAGAGGCTCCTCCTGCCAATGCCACGCGAGCACACAAAGATGCTTACAAGAAGCATCAAGATGACGTATTAGATGTGTCTTGTCTCATGCTCGCAACCATGAACTCTGAGCTTCAGAAGCAACACGAGTTGATGGGTGCTTATGATATGGTTGAACATCTTCGTCAACTGTATCAAGGACAAGCAGGGCACTGGAAGAGGAACTGCACAGGATACCTGGAAGATCTTAAGAAGAAGAGAAATAAGATATCTACTTCAGGTATACATGTTATAGAAGTCAACCTCTCTATTTCTTCATCGTGGGTATTAAATACCGGATGTGCTTCTCACATTTGTACTAATGTACAAGCGCTGAGAAATAGCAGAGCATTGACGAAGGGCGAGATAGACTTACGAGTAGGCAATGGAGCACGGGTTGCTGCTGTTGCTGTAGGAACTTACTATCTATCTCTACCCTCTGGCTTGTACTAGAATTAAATGAATGTTGTTATGTGCCTGCCTTGACTAAGAACATAATTTCAGTTTCTTGTTTGGACAAGAAAGGTTTTTCATTTATAATAAAGAACAAATGTTGTTCAGTTTATTTAAATGATATGTTCTATTGTAGTGCACCTCTGATGAACGGACTCTATATTCTAGACCTTGAGAACCCTATCTATAACATAAGTACCAAGAGGTTCAAATCAAATGACATGAACCAAACCTATCTCTGGCACTATCGCTTAGGTCATATAAATGACAGACGCTTATCCCAGCTCCATAAAGATGGTTTGCTGGACTCATTTGATTTTGAATCATATGAGACATGCGAGTCATGCCTTCTAGGCAAGATGACCAAGACTCCCTTTAGTGGACACAGTGAGAGAGCGACTGACTTATTAGGTCTTATACATAGTGATGTATGTGGCCCTTTCAATGTCACTGCTAGAGGTGGTTATAGGTACTTCATTACATTTATTGATGACTTCAGTAGATATGGTTATGTGTACCTGATGACACATAAGTCAGAATCCTTTGAAAAGTTCAAAGAATTCAAGAATGAAGTACAAAACTAGCTTGGTAAAAGTATTAAGATACTTCGATCAGATCGAGGTGGAGAATACCTTAGCCATGAGTTTCGTGACTACCTAGCTGAGTGTGGGATTCTATCCCAACTCACTCCTCCTGGAACACCACAATGGAATGGTGTATCCGAAAGGAGGAATCGTACCCTATTAGATATGGTACGATCTATGATGAGTCACACAGATCTTCCTATGTATCTTTGGGGCTATGCTCTAGACACAACAACCTTCATTCTCAACCGAGTTCCATCTAAGGCTGTAATAAAGACACCATATAGGATATGGACTGGGAGAGATGCCTAGGTATCTTTTATGAGGATTTGGGGTTGTGAGGCTTACGTTTGACGTCAAGTCTCGGACAAATTGGGACCCAAATCTGACAAGTGCTATTTCATTGGATATCCCAAGAAAACGAAGGGATATTACTTCTACATTCTCAGTCAACACAAGGTAGTTGTGGCTAAGACTGGGATATTTCTAGAAAGTGACTTTGTTTCTAGAAAGACTAGTGGGAGTACGTTCGATCTTGAAGAAGTTCAAGATGTGGACCATAGCACTGAAGCCTCGATGGAAATTGAACTGGAACCACAAAGTGTTGTGGATGATGTTGTTCCACAAGGAGTTGAGGAACCACAACCAGTTCAAGCAGACCTACCTCTTCGTAGATCTAATCGGGTACGTCGTCAGCCTGAGAGATACTCATTTCTCTTGTCTGACCATGATGACGTTGTGCTCATTGAGGATGAGCCTACCTCTTATCAGGAAGCTGTGATGAGTCCAGATTCCAAGAAATGGCTAGAGGCCATGAGATCCGAGATGGAATCCATATACACTAACCAAGTATGGACTTTGGTTGATCCACCTGAAGGGGTCAAACCCATTGGGTGTAAGTGGGTCTTTAAGAGAAAGACTGACATGGATGGACTTATTTATAAGGGTCGCTTAGTAGCTAAAGGTTTCAAGCAAATTCATGGTATTGACTATGATGAAACCTTTTCTCCAGTAGCGATGTTTAAATCTATTCGGATCATGCTTGCTATTGCAGCATACCATGACTATGAGATATGACAGATGGATGTCAAAACCGTGTTTCTGAATGGAAACCTGCTCGAGGATGTGTACATGACACAACCTGAGGGTTTTGTAGATCCACAACATACTAGCAGAGTATGCAAGCTGCATAGGTCCATTTATGGACTAAAGGAAGCTTCTCGGAGCTGGAATCTTCGATTCGATGATGTAATCAAATAGTTTGGTTTCATCAAGAATGAAGATGAACCTTGTGTCTATAAGAAGGTTGTTGAGAGCACAGTTGTTTTCCTTATATTGTATGTGGATGACATACTACTCATTGGGAAAGACATCCCTTTGCTGCAGTCTGTCAAGACTGTTGGTTGCTAATCGAAAAACCTGTAGGTTCCACTGTACAAAAATTTTATACAAAGGTCTGAACCTTTTCCTAGCTACCATGTGTTCTTTTAAATTAAATTTTGGATCGCCTGCGGAACTTAACACGTTTGATCCAAAACTTAATCTATTTGTTCTTTTAGGTTTTGACTTGGATCTCCTGCGGAACTTAACACGTTCGACCCAAGTCTCCTTAAGTTATTAATTCCATTAAATATTAATTTCCATAATTGGTTCCCAGTACTGACGTGGCGAGGCACATGGCCTTCTTAGATATGGGAGCAACCACCACCGACTAGACAAAACCTTTTATAGAAAGATAATATTTAATTTCCTAAAATAACTTTAGGTTAACCAAAGAGAACAATCAAATCACAAGGAAAAGAAAAAAACAAAAGAACACAACTTCGAAAAACATATTCGAAATTCTAGAACATAAGCCTCTTGTATTTGGTATTATTTCCATAAATAACTAGCATGATGCGGAAAGAAAAATTACTAGTTATACCTTGTAGAAAAACCTCTTGATCTTCTACCGTATTCCTCTTCTAACCTCGGACGTTGTGTGGGCAACGATCTTCCGAGACGAGAAACCACCAATCACCTTCTTCTCCTCCTAGCTAGGTTCGGCCAACAAAGAGAAAGCTTCACCAAGGAAGAAAATCAAAACACTAACCAAGCTCCAAGAGATGCTAGCTTTCTCTCCTCCTTCTTCTTCTTCTCCGAGTAGTATCCGGCCACCACAAGAGCTCCAATGGAAGAGAAGGGTTCGGCCACCACAAGAGGAAGAGAGGGAGAGGATGGTCGGCCACACCACGGAACAAAAGAGGGAGAGAAATAATAGATGTTGTTGTCTTGTGAAGGCACCCTCACCCTTCTTTTATATTCCTTGGCCTAGGCAAATTAGGAAATTTAATTACAATAAAATTTCCTTAATTCCCTTGACATGATTTAATTGAGAAAAATAAAATAATATTTCCCCAATTAATCAATGGCCGGCCACATCAATGAAGAAAAAAATTAGACAAGTTTTAATCAACAATTAAAACTTCCTAATTTGTTTCCGGAAATTTTAAAAATAAAATTTCTCTTTAAAAATCTCTTCATGGTTGATAAAAGGAAATTTCTATAATTTTAATTTTATCAACATGTGAATAATTTTAAAGAGAAAATAAAATATCTCACCAATCTACAAATAAGGAAAGAGATCTAATCTCTTTCTTTAATCTTTTGTAGATCTTTTACAAGAGAGATATTTTAATTTTAATTCTCTTTAATAAATTATTTCTTCCATAAAAATTAAAATTAAAATCCCTTTCAAATCTAATTTGGCCGGCCCCCACTAGCTTGGGTTCAAGCTAGGGCCGACCACCCAATATTATACCTAGGCCGGCCCTAGCTTGTTCCCAAGCTAGCTTGGCCGGCCCCTATTGGGTGGGTATAGAAGGTGGGTACAGATGAGTATAGAACTCTATAAATAAGAGGCTACGATAGGGACCGAGAGGAGAAATTGGTTTTGGTCTCCCGATAAAATTAAGCATCCCGTGTTCGCCCCGAACACACAACTTAATTTTATCAATGATAATTCATTCCACTAGAGAACTATCATTGAACTACCGCACCAATCCCAAATTACATTTTTGGGCTCCTTCTTATTATGAGTGTGTTAGTCTCCCTGTGTTTAAGATATCGAATGTCCACTAATTAAGTGAGTTATTGACAACTCATTTAATTAATATCTAAGTCCAAGAGTAGTACCACTCAACCTTATTATCATGTCGGACTAAGTCCACCTGCAGGGTTTAACATGATAATCTTTATGAGCTCCTCTTGAGGACATTATCAACCTAGTATCTCTAGGACACAGTTTCCTTCTATAATCAACAACACACACTATAAGTGATACCATTTCCCAACTTATCGGGTTTATTGATTCATCGAACTAAATCTCACCCATTGATAAATTAAAGAAATAAATATCAAACATATGTGTTTGTTATTATACTAGGATTAAGAGCACACACTTCCATAATAACTGAGGTCTTTGTTCCTTTATAAAGTCAGTATAAAAGAAACGACCTCTAATGGTCCTACTCAATACACTCTGAGTGTACTAGTGTAATTATATAGTCAAGATAAACTAATACCTAATTACACTACGACCTTCTAATGGTTTATTCCTTTCCATTTTAGTCGTGAGCTACTGTTTATAATTTATAAGGTACTGATAACATCATCTTCTGCATGTGACACCACATACTATGTTATCTACAATATAAATTATATGAACAACTACAAACAAATGTAGACAATTTGACCAAATGTGATTCTTTATTCATAATGAATGTTTACAAAGCTTAGGCTTTCAGTATACACTCCAACAATCTCCCACTTATACTAATGACTAAGCTGCCATATCTTCTACCATACATCTGATTCCCATTCCCTCCACATGCCTATCGAAAGCTTTCGCCGGAAGGGCCTTAGTGAAAGGATCTGCCAGGTTATCCGCTGATGCAATCTTGGCGATGACAACTTCTCCTCGCTTCACAATATCTCGTATCAGGTGGTACTTGTGCTCTATATGTTTACTTGCCTTATGAGCTCGTGGTTCCTTCGAGTTTGCAACTGCACCGCTATTACCACAATAAATTGTGATGATTTTGGGCAAACCAGGAATCACATCTAAGTCCATTAGAAAGTTCCTGAGCCATACTGCTTCTTTAGCTGCCTCAGAGACTGCTACATACTCAGCTTCCATGGTTGAGTCCGAAACGCATTTCTGCTTAACACTCCTCCATGAAATGGCTCCACCTCCTAAAGTAAACACATAGCCTGATGTAGACTTACTATTATCCCTATCTGATTGGAAATCTGAATCCGTGTAACCCACAGCGAGCAGATCGTCTGCTTGGTAAACTAACATATAATCTCTAGTCCTTCTCAGGTACTTTAATATATGCTTTACCGCAGTCCAATGTCCTTGTCCAGGGTTACTCTGATATCTGCTGACCATGCCCACGGCAAAACAGATATCAGGTCTCGTACATAGCATTGCATACATTAGGCTTCCTACAGCTGAAGCATAAGGAACTGCTTTCATGTCATCTATCTCTTTCGATGTCTTTGGAGACATCTCTTTAGATAGAGCTACTCCATGTCTAAAAGGTAAGAAACCTTTCTTGGAATCCTGCATGCTAAAACGAGCAAGGATTGTATCTATATATGAAGCTTGGGACAGACACAACATTCTTTTCTTACGATCCCTTATAACTTTGATCCCAAGAATGTGTGCACAATCTCCTAAGTCCTTCATATCAAATTGTTTGGACAACCATACCCTTACGTCTGATAATACCTTGACATTGTTGCCAATTAACAAAATATCATCTACGTATAGTACAAGAAATACCACCACGTTTTCGTTACACTTCTTATATACACAAGACTCATCCGGACTTTGAATAAATCCATATGACTGGATTACTTCATTAAACCGGATGTTCCAAGACCTTGAAGCTTGCTTTAGTCCATAAATGGACCGATTGAGCTTGCACACTAGATGCTCTTTGCCTTTTTCAATGAACCCTTCTGGTTGCTTCATATGGATGTTCTCTTCAAGACTTCCATTAAGGAAAGCTGTCTTGACATCCATTTGCCAAATCTCATAATCCATATGAGCAGCAATGGATAAGAGTATCCGGATAGACTTAAGCATGACTACCGGTGAAAAAGTTTCCTCATAATTTATTCCCTCTTTCTGAGTGTACCCTTTCGCAACAAGCCTAGCTTTGAAGGTTTCTACCTTCCCGTCTGTCCCTCTTTTCCTTTTGTAGATCCACTTGCATCCAACGGCTTTTATACCATCAGGTGGTTCTACAAGCTCCCAGACCTTATTAGAGTACATAGACTCTATTTCAGAATTCATTGCCTTTTGCCAAGATGCTGCATCTATATCTTGGAGTGCTTCGTCATATGTTCGTGGATCAGGTTCATGTTTACCCGGGATCAAGTCCGAAGACTCTCCCAAAAACATGAATCTTTCAGGCTGCCTTACAACCCTCCCACTACGACGAGGCACTGTCTGTGGTTGTGTATCACGTGTTGCAGTCTCTTGTGGTACTTCATCTTATACTGTTGGTACTGAAGTAGACATGTCCTCTCTAAGTTCTTCTAAAACAACTTTACTACTGGGCTTGTGATCCATTATATAGTCTTCTTCTAAAAACTGGGCATTGGTGCTAACAATGACCTTCTGGTCTTTAGGACTATAAAATAAACCTCCTTTTGTTCCTTTGGGATATCCTACAAACACGCGAACTTCTGTACGAGATTTTAACTTATCAGCATCTGGTTTTAGCACATGTGCTGGACTACCCCAAATCCGAATATGTCTTAGACTGGGTTTTCGCCCATTCCACAATTCTATGAGAGTAGAAGAAACTGATTTAGAAGGTACTAAGTTCAGAACGTATACTGCTGTTTCCAGAGCATATCCCCAAAACGAATTTGGTAATTCTGAATAACTCATCATCGATCTAACCATCTCCATAAGAGTCCTATTCCTTCGTTCTGCTACACCATTCTGTTGGGGTGTTCCAGGTGCAGACAATTGGGATTGAATCCCGGCCTCTGATAAGTAATTCCTAAACTCTCCTAAGAGGTATTCGCCACCACGATCAGACCGTAGTGTCTTGATACTTTTACCTAATCGTTTCTCCACATTAGCCTTGTATTCTTTGAACTTATCAAAGCACTCGGACTTGCGGCGCATTAGGTAAATGTATCCGTATCTTGAATAATCATCTATGAAAGAGACAAAATATTCAAAACCTCCTCTTGCCTGGACAGACATAGGACCACACAAATCAGAGTGAACCAATTCTAACACTTCTTTGGCTCTATACCCCTTGGCCTTGAATGACCTTTTGGTCATTTTACCTTCTAACCAGGATTCACAAGTTGAAAAATTTTCCAACTCTAATGAACTCAAAAGTCCATCGGCTATAAGCCTCTGAATCCTACTTAAGTTAATATGACCAAGCCTTAGATGCCAAAGATATGCTTGGTTCATTTCCGAAGGTTCTTTTCTCTTTTTAGAATTAGAAGATGAGTTATAAATTTCCATGTTTTGCTTTGTGGAAGAAATTAGATTTAAAGTATACAAATTGCCAACTAATGCACCAGAACAGATAATCACTTTATTTCTTTTAATAACTACATCGTTACTGAAAGAAACTGAATATCCATCTAAAAACAGTTTAGAAACTGAAATTAAATTCTTTCTAAAACTGGGTACATAAAGACAATTTCTTAAAACCAAATTTTTATTTCTACTAAAAGATAAGTAGACGTCTTCCACTGCAACAACTTCCACCTTAGTAGCATTGCCCATGTAGACGGTAATCTCCCCTTCAGATAGTCGTCGGGTTTCCTGGAACCCCTGCAAGGAATTGCAGACATGATCAGTGGCTCCCGTATCTACACACCAGGTGCTGGTAGATAACACCGCTAAACATGTTTCAACAACTAGAGCATGAGATATACCTTTGTTTTGGTTCCTACGAGGACAGTCCGCCTTCCAATGTCCTGCCTGCTTACAGATGAAGCACTTGCCCTTCGGCTTCTTCACTCCAGCTTTAAATCCCGTACTCTGAGATTTATTCACTTTCTTTGCTGAGCCAGCTTGTTTCTTCTTCTTCTTTCCTTTCGGTTTAGAAGTAGAATCATTTTCGAAAGTGAATTTGAGAATTGTGATGAAATAATCCTTCTGCTGCTTGATCAGTAGTTTCCCTAATGAATAAATCCTTTTATTCATATTATAGTTCAGTCGGACCGCTCAAAACTTCTAGGTAGCGTTGGAGGATCATATCGATCTGGGTTTCCCATTAATTTCTCCTCCAAGGATCCGTATCTCGTTCGGATAAGCCATCATCTTTAGGATATGATCCTTCACGGGAGTACCCTCTTGCATGGTGGTGTCATTATCTTTCTCATAGCTTCTTGTCTAGAAGCCCTATCACGATGACCAAAGAGCTCCTTGAGATTGTTCATAATATCATAAGTCATTGGTAAATCTTGATCGATGTTGCAATACATTTGACATTGAAGCCAAAATATAACACCGCGCCATCTCATCGCCTTTACCCATCTCTTATGATATTCAATCTCCTTTGGGTAGATTCACCGGTGGGTGTATCAGGACAAGGTTCAGTCAGTACAAATTTATAGCTTTCAAGAACAATGTCCGGTTCCTTTTCCAATCTATGTAATTAGGTCCAGTAAGTCTATTTTGTTGAAGTATGATGGACAGTGGGTTGAAAGTCATCCTAAGAATCACAAATAACTTTTGGTCAGAACTCTAAATTTAGAATAATATTGATTCCTCAAACAATACTATTTTAAATTAACCAACACCTCATAACACCGTGAATTTTGTATGCCACGTTAGTGTGGACGTATACAAATTCAACATTTGTAAAAGGAGGGTTTTAACCCATTAATTTTATTATCTTGTCAACCTAACTTTTTGACAAATAAAATTAATAGTTGGTATTATTTGGTCACACAAATAATAGTAGTGACTCCGTTGGGGAGGATACTATTAGATGTGTCTAAGTGTATACCATTACTTGACACTAAGTCCATTAATAAGATTATGCCCCTTCCGTTGGGGAAGATCACACGCTCTTAATTAATTTCCTATAGTCATCCAAAAATGGAAGTCTGTTCTAGTGATCCACAAACAAGCTCATCCGTTATGGAGGAAGGCACTCAGAGCCAACGCGCAAGCTTGTTTGTATCACTTACAAACCAGTAACGGAGACCATGAGATTTATTTAAAATCCATCTCCCACTTAGTTATTTATAAATGAGGAATTTTAACTATGCTAGCCTACTAAACTTGTAAACTAACATGCACACACAGCACAATATAAAAGCAATAAATAGAAAATTTAATTTTCAACTATTATGGCTTTTATCTCTAGTTGTTCTCCGTGTGTTGTCATCCCAAGCTGCTGCCATATTTGGCCACCGCCACCGGGTCTAGCTGTCGCATCCATCTTGCCCTTAGTTCCGCTGCGCCTTTGGTTCCTAGAAGGTTCCACACTTTGCAAGATTCGATCCGCGACATAAATAGAATTTTACATTTTTGATCCTATATTCCATAAAAGGAATGTACATGTATCTAGATCAAAAATAAAATCCTAATAAAACTAAATACAGCTCCTGCTGTATTTTAATACAATCATGCACACACATATAAATGCCCTTGACATGTCCAAGGGTCCAATCACACACATAATAACTAAAAGCCATAATAGTTGGATCCTGCATCCACAAAGTTAGCACATCCTACTATTAACCTGCCTAAATTATGTATGACATGTGCATAATTAAACTAAATACCAAATACACAGAGGCAAAACCCTAGCTCTGATACCAATTGTTGGTTGCTAATCGGAAAACCTATAGGTTCCACTGTACAAAAATTTTGTACAAAGGTCTGAACCTTTTCCTAGCTACCATGTGTTCTTTTAAATTAAATTTTGGATCGCCTGCGGAACTTAACACGTTTGATCCAAAACTTAATCTATTTGTTCTTTTAGGTTTTGACTTGGATCTCCTGCGGAACTTAACACGTTCGACCCAAGTCTCCTTAAGTTATTAATTCCATTAAATATTAATTTCCATAATTGGTTCCCAGTACTGACGTGGCGAGGCACATGGCCTTCTTGGATATGGGAGCAACCACCACCGACTAGACAAAACCTTTTATAGAAAGATAATATTTAATTTCCTAAAATAACTTTAGGTTAACCAAAGAGAACAATCAAATCACAAGGAAAAGAAAAAACAAAAGAACACAACATCGAAAAACATATTCGAAATTCTAGAACGTAAGCCTCTTGTATTTGGTATTATTTCCATAAATAACTAGCATGATGCGGAAAGAAAAATTACTAGTTATACCTTGTAGAAAAACCTCTTGATCTTCTACCGTATTCCTCTTCTAACCTCGGACGTTATGTGGGCAACGATCTTCCGAGACGAGAAACCACCAATCACCTTCTTCTCCTCCTAGCTAGGTTCGGCCAACAAAGAGAAAGCTTCACCAAGGAAGAAAATCAAAACACTAACCAAGCTCCAAGAGATGCTAGCTTTCTCTCCTTCTTCTTCTTCTTCTTCTTCTTCTCCGAGTAGTATCCGGCCACCACAAGAGCTCCAATGGAAGAGAAGGGTTCGGCCACCACAAGAGGAAGAGAGGGAGAGGATGGCCGGCCACACCAAGGAATAAAAGAGGGAGAGAAATAATAGATGTTGTTGTCTTGTGAAGGCACCCTCACCCCTTCTTTTATATTCCTTGGCCTAGGCAAATTAGGAAATTTAATTATAATAAAATTTCCTTAATTCCCTTGACATGATTTAATTGAGAAAAATAAAATAATATTTCCCCAATTAATCAATGGCCGGCCACATCAATGAAGAAAAAAATTAGACAAGTTTTAATCAACAATTAAAACTTTCTAATTTGTTTCCGGAAATTTTAAAAATAAAATTTCTCTTTAAAAATCTCTTCATGGTTGATAAAAGGAAATTTCTATAATTTTAATTTTATCAACATGTGAATAATTTTAAAGAGAAAATAAAATACCTCACCAATCTACAAATAAGGAAAGAGATCTAATCTCTTTCTTTAATCTTTTGTAGATCTTTTATAAGAGAGATATTTTAATTTTAATTCTCTTTAATAAATTATTTCTTCCATAAAAATTAAAATTAAAATCCCTTTTAAATCTAATTTGGCCGGCCCCCACTAGCTTGGGTTCAAGCTAGGGTCGGCCACCCAATATTATACCTAGGCCGGCCCTAGCTTGTTCCCAAGCTAGCTTGGCCGGCCCCTATTGGGTGGGTATAGAAGGTGGGTACAGGTGGGTATAGAACTCTATAAATAAGAGGCTACGATAGGGACCGAGAGGAGGAATTGGTTTTGGTCTCCCGATAAAATTAAGCATCTCGTGTTCGCCCCGAACACACAACTTAATTTTATCAATGATAATTCATTCCACTAGAGAACTATCATTGAACTACCGCACCAATCCCAAATTATATTTTTGGGCTCCTTCTTATTATGAGTGTGTTAGTCTCCCTGTGTTTAAGATATCGAATGCCCACTAATTAAGTGAGTTACTGACAACTCATTTAATTAATATCTAAGTCCAAGAGTAGTACCACTCAACCTTATTATCATGTCGGACTAAGTCCACCTGCAGGGTTTAACATGATAATCTTTATGAGCTCCTCTTGAGGACATTATCAACCTAGTATCTCTAGGACACAGTTTCCTTCTATAATCAACAACACACACTATAAGTGATACCATTTCCCAACTTATCGGGTTTATTGATTCATCGAACTAAATCTCACCCATTGATAAATTAAAGAAATAAATATCAAACATATGTGTTTGTTATTATATTAGGATTAAGAGCACACACTTCCATAATAACTGAGGTCTTTGTTCCTTTATAAAGTCAGTATAAAAGAAACGACCTCTAATGGTCCTACTCAATACACTCTGAGTGTACTAGTGTAATTATATAGTCAAGATAAACTAATACCTAATTACACTACGACCTTCTAATGGTTTATTCCTTTCCATTTTAGTCGTGAGCTACTGTTTATAATTTATAAGGTACTGATAACATCATCTTCTGCATGTGACACCACATACTATGTTATCTACAATATAAATTATATGAACAACTACAAACAAATGTAGACAATTTGACCAAATGTGATTCTTTATTCATAATGAATGTTTACAAAGCTTAGGCTTTCAGTATACACTCCAACAAAGACTTGGCTAGGGACTTGTTTCTCAATGAAGGACTTAGGTGAAGCATCCCGCATTCTAGGCATACAGATCTATAGAGATAGATCTAAGAGATTGCTTGGCCTAAGTCAGAGTACATACATTGACAAGGTATTACTTCGGTTTACCATGCAGAACTCCAAGAAGGGATTTCTGCCGATGTCACATGGCATGAGTCTTTCGAAGACTCAAGGTCCCTCTTCTAGAGAGGAGAGAGATCGCATGGATCAGATCCCTTATGCCTCAGCCATAGGATCTATCATGTACGCCATGCTATGTACTCGTCTTGATGTCTAGTATGCTTTGAGCATGACGAGCAGGTACCAGTCAGATCCAGGTGAAAGTCACTGGATAGCGGTCAAGAATATTCTTAAGTACTTGAGAAGGACTAAAGAATATTTCTTGATATAAGGAGGCGATGATGAGCTAGCTGTAAAGGGTTACCGTGATGCCAGCTTCCAGATCGACCAGGATGATTATCGATCATAGTCAGGGTTCGTGTTTTGCATAAATGGTGGTGCTGTGAGCTGGAAGAGTTCGAAGCAGGATACAGTAGCTGATTCTACAACAGAGGCCGAGTATATTGTTGCATCAGAGGCAGCAAAGGAGGCATTTTGGATCTGCAAGTTCATCACTGAACTTGGGGTGGTTCCTAGCATTGCTGACCCCATTGAGCTCTATTGTGACAACAATGGAGCAATTGCACAGGCTAAGGAACCTCACTCACACTAGTGGACCAAACACATACTACGACGCTTCCATCTCATTCGAGAGATTATCGATAGCGGAGATGTGAAGATTTGCATAGTACCTACAGAGGTTAACATCGCAGATCCCTTGACCAAGGCTTTGGCATAGAGAAAGCATGATGGTCACACTAGGTCATTAGGCCTTAGAGCCTACACTGATTAGCACTAGTGCTAGTGGGAGATTTTTAGTTAGAGCCCTAGAGTCAATCATTTGATGATTGTTGTATGGACTCATTGTATCATATTCTTGTATATAAATAAAGGCATTTGTTTTAGTTATTATACTTACTTGTATTGGTGTCAAATAACTAAGTATAATAGTGTCCTTGAGTAGAAGGTTCTTACCTATATCAATCGATTGGTTGAATCGATAGTGAGATGATATAGGGAACACTACTCTTAATCATTCCTAGTCGAGTATTAACATTCATGGACAATGTTAATGCGACGAGACTAGCATGTAGGTCAACTCGATGACTTGATCTCACAAGTCATGGATATGGAGATATCAAGTTGACACATGGGTATGCATTAAAGAATGCATACTGAATGACCCGCCATGAGAAAGTATCATGGATCGTTATATGAGTGTCATATACTTTCTCATGTGGCTATTAGTATGACTACTAGTCCTTGGACCTGAAGTCACCATGGTTCCCTACATAAGGAGTTACGTATTTGGCTTCGTCAAATGTCACCTGTAACGGGATGGACTATAAAGGCGATTACTGGGTATGTAACAAATTATGCGGAGGGATGTGAGTGATGTAGATGGGATCTATCCCTCCTATATGATGGGAGTGACATAGATATTCTTGATAGAGTGAGACCACTAAGTGCATGGCCATGCCCAAATGAGTCAATATGAGATATTGAGCTCATTTGATTGAGTGAGTCTACTTGGAGTTCAAGATTTAGATTGATTAGAGGATGACACGGTCTATGACTCATATTGATCAATCTAGATGTCAATGATAGAAGGACAATGTCATATATTGTGAGGAGTCATAATTAGTAGTCACAAGGTGATGTTGGATCTCAACATTCTTATAACTTGGGTAGTAATGATGTGTTGCTAGATACCGCTCATTACTTATGCTTCTAAATGGGTTTAGGAGCATTGCCAATGTTATAAGAACCTATAGGGTCACACACAAAGGGCAATTAGATGGAGATTAGGTTCATTTGATGAACCTAAAGGATTAGGTTCATGTGATGAACCAAATTGGATTAAGAGTAATCCAAAGTAGGCTAATTGAGTTGGACTCAATTTGGTTCATGTATTAGATGAGTCTAATTTGGACTTAGACTCATTGAATCAATTTAATTCAATAAATAGAGATTCATTAAATTAAAATTGACTTGAACCAATGGTTAGATTAGATCAACCATGGGAGAGAAGTGGTCAAGTTTGACTTGACTTGAGAGGAAGATGAAGGGTCAAGTTTGACTTGACCATTTGCCACCTCATTGGTGAGTTGACATTAAGTGGACCAATGATGATGCTTCACATCATCATGGTTACTTAATTGAAGTACCACCTCATGGGAGTTACCAAGAGTTGTGACTCTTGGTATCCCATGGAGGTTACAAACCACATAAGTGTGGCCGGCCACTTTATTGGATGGTGAGTTTTCATTTTGTGAAAGAAACTCTCATCTTCTTCCTCCTCTCAAGCTCTCATCTTCTTCTCCCTCTCCTCCACCTCCTTGGCCGAAACTTCTAAGGGTGCTAGCACACCTTTTAGTTGTTTTCTCCATCATTTGTTCGTGTGGATACACATAGAGGAGTATCTACTTTGATACTCTCGAGATCCGGCGAACCTTGGACGAGCGGGATACGCGAAGGGCATCGCTTCAAGAGTAAACTCTTCTCCTTCATAGATCTAGTGTAGATCTAGGTTAGAAAACTCACACTCGAAGTTTTTACGAAATTTTATTCTTCGCACGGATCCGGTGGCGGGGGATTTCGGGGTTTCCGCAACGCAAAAAGCGGTTTTTGCGGCCCGAAAAACCCAACACAGTGGCGAGGCATATGACCTTCTTGTGTATCAACGGTGGACCACTTGCTGAAGACTTTTCAAACTATTCCTGCCCAAAAAACTTAATACTAAATTTTGGTCTAACTAGCCCATGTTTGACTGGGGTAGCTTCGGTCAGATCCACTATGTTCTAGTACACCAGGTAGAATTCCATATTCAGCCTAGACATGCCTTCGACAAAGTTTCCTTGACGTACTATCATCCCAATCCATTCCGGTGCTATGTTGTAGGGTTTGGTAAACTTTTTTAATCTAACCATTCTAAGCATAAAGAGAAGATGCATGACATGGCAGATAACTATGTATGATCATGGCAAGTCAAACAATTCAAACAAGTTAAATTATTATTATTGTATTTTATTATTTTTGTTATTATTGTTGTTTTGTTATTATTATTATTATTATTATTGTTATTATTATTATTGTTAATTTTGTTTTATTATTATTATTATTATTATTATTATTATTATTATTATTATTATTATCATTTAGTTTCATAATTAAAAGGTACATGATTATAATTAGGTTTGTGGAGATTTTGTTTTAGATTTGGTTTTGATTTATAACTTAAATCTAGATTTTGTGAGTTGATAAAATTATTAATAATGTTATCTAATTTATTAATTTTGTTTTTCAAAACATTATTTTGTTTTTCTAATTTTCTAAACTTTGATTTATAGTTTAGTTTTTATTTTTATTTCAATTTTTTGTTAAATTATGTTTATTGTTATTTAATTCTAGATAATTATTATTTTGATTTAAGTTCAAATTATCTTGAATAAATAAACTTTGATTAACTGAATCGGGGTCTTGATTAAGGTTTGAGTTGATTTGATCAACATAAATTATATTTGAATTATTTAATTTTTTATTAATTAAATTAGTTTTGTTAAGTAAGGTAGGATTTTCATGCATTTTTAGATTCATAGTACAATTCAAAGAAGAAGGATCTAAATCATACAATTTTTCATGTAACATAAATTGTTTTACCTTAATTGCTCCCCCTGAATCCTTGGGTCTTCTCTCCGGACATTGAGATTTGTACTGTCTCATCTTTTTGCACTTGAAGCATTCGATGTGGTCCTTCCTTTTCCGGACTCTAGGCATCAATTCCTCCTTTGCCTCTGGTTGTGCAAATTGGTTCATTGGACATTTATATTTTTGTAGTGCCCCTTTTCACTGTAATTAAAACATGTTATGTGTTCTCTAAATTTTGTATTTAAAATATTACCTTTTGAATCCTCATTAGGATTCTCCCCCTTGACCATTGCCGTTTCTGATTCAAGCTCAAGTGTTTGGTCGGACACGAGTTTAGATCCATCAGCCTCCTCCTCAGCCACTAGAGCGATGAAGCTGATTTGTTCTGGTTCTTCTAGATCTGGTTCTGAGGATAGCTCTTCAGATTCGGGTTCGGACTCACTTTTGCCTTGATCTTCTAGCCTCGACGGAAACTTGTGAAGCTCGATCAATTTGGTCCACATCTCAAACGCGTTTTTGTAATCTTCTAATTGACACAAAATTTTGTTAGGAAAAACACTAATTAATATATCTATTACCTTTGTGTTTGCTTGTGAGTTTCGAGAAGATTGTCTCAGTGCAATCCAATTATCAAAACTTTCACTTCCTATGAAAGACTCCATCATTCGCCTCCAGATATTGAAATAAACTTGATCGTATGGTGGAGGTTCATAGATACTTCTCCCTTCTTGATAGGATGTTGACATTTTTGCAAGAAAATAATAGAAAACAAATTTCCAAGACTTTTTTCTTGGGATAAGTAGTGCGGGATTAAGAGTAAAGAGTATTACTTTAAAAAAAAAATTAAGGAAAAGGAAAAAGTTTTAAAAGTTGCTCGAAAAATGGTTAAGTTATTTCAGAGCTACCTTGCTCTGACACCAATTGATAGATCGAATAGTGCGATAGAGGGGGGGGGGGTGAATATCGCGTCTTTTTAAAACTTTTCTGTAGTCTTCTAAAAACAGAGTCGTGCACAGCGGAAAGTAAAAGAATAGACAAGTCTGTTTTACTTCGTTCGGAGCCTAGCTCGACTCCTACTCGAAGGCCCGCGATCCTTGATCGCACCGATGGGCAATCCACTATAACCCTTCTTTCCGAGATCCTCGGAAAGAAGTAGATCGTACAAATAAGCAGAGTAAGATAGTAACAACCTACTATCTTACTTGAATTAAGTACAATGCAAGTTAAACAAATATACCGATTACTTAGATAGAAGATGTAGCTCGATCGACACTTCTTGGATGGTACAACAACTTGCTTGATGGATGTGTAGAAGAGTAGTAGCATGAACAACTTTTTCACAGAGATGATATCAGAACCTGTTACCCAGCCACGAACCTAGAGCTTCACTTTTATAAGAATCGTCAACGTTCGGTCGACCGATCCTTGGATTCGGTCGACTGAACCCGCTCCCTTCCTTCCTGGCTAGAGTCTGACGCTGGCTCGATCTTCTGCATTAACTGGTCATTAAGGGTTCAGTCGACCGAACCTATTTTTCGGTCGACCGAACAGCTTCCTTCCCTGTTCGTCAAAATCTGCTGAGATCTTCATTTAATGCTCCATTAATACTGATTGGATCGATCGATCGATCCCTGGTACGGTCAACCGATCAAGCTTCGATCGGACTGTGCTTCGCTTTGGTCTGAACTAATCTCTGGTCTGAGTCAAGCTGGTTCGGTCGACCGATCCTTCTGTTCGGTCGACTGATCAGGCCAAATCTGCAAAACAGAGTTAAACAATATTCCTGCAAAACAAAGGTTAGCACAGTAATATAATGCATGAGTAATATAGACAGTAAAACTATCTTGATCTCAACTTGGAAACCTTCCCGATTTCTTTAGTTGGATCAGCGACCTAAGGTTGTTCCCTTTAGGAACCCGACCTCACTGTCGCTCCTCCAGTTGCATACCTCAACTTACCTGCCAAACATTGCTCCTCCAGACCTGTTTGGACTTTTGCCAGCTCAGTGTCTGATCGCCTGATCTACTAAGACTTTTCCTGCAATACTACATTAGCCAACAACAATAATAGTAATACAGAATTGTTGGGAATTTAGGGCCATGAAAACCGCTTTTTCGCGTCACGGAAACCCCGAACCCCAAGCCACCGGATCTGTGCGAAGTAAAATAAAACAAAAATTTTACGAGTACGAGTTTCTTACATCTAGATCTACACTAGGAGAAGGAAATTACCCTCGATGCGATGCCCTTCGCAATCCCGCTCGTCCAACGGTTTGCCGGATCTCGAGATCGTCAAGCGTACGATCCTCTAGAAGTATCCACATGAACAAACTAGGTGGAGAGGCCAAACAAAAGGTGTGCTAGCACCTATGAAGTGTTCGGCCAAGGAGGAGGAGAGGGAGAAGTGAATGAGAGCAAGAGGAAGAAGATGGAATAAAATGCCTTGAATGAAAAATGAATTCCATTCATCACAATAAGTGGCCGACCACTATTGTTACCTCCTCTCATTTAATGTGGCCATTAAAATGAGGAGGAGATTTGTAACCTCCATGAGGTGGCACACACATGTTCTAAACATGATGATGTGTAACACCATTATTGGCCACTTAATGCCAACTCATAAATGATGTGGCATAAAGTCAAGTCAAACTTGACTTTTCCTCTTCCTCTCAAGTCAAGTCAAACTTGACATTATAACTCCCATGGTTGATCTAATCCAACAATTTGATTCAAGCCAATTTAATATAATGAATCTAATTCATTTAATTAAATTGATTCAATGAGTCATAATCTAAATTAGACTCATTGAACACATGAATCAACTTGAGTCCAACTCAATTAGTACAATTAGGATTACTCTTAATCCAATTTGATTCATCACATGAATCTAACCCTCTTGGTTCATCATATGAATCTAATCTCCATCTAATTGTCCTTTGTGTGTGACCCTATAGGTTCTTATAACGTTGGCAATGCTCCTAAACCCATTTAGAAGCATAAGTAATGAGCGGTATCTAGCAACACATCATTACTACCCAAGTTATAAGAATGTTGAGATCCAACATCACCTTGTGACTACTAATTGTGACTCCTCACAATATATGACAAGTGTCCTTCTATCCTAGACATCTAGATTGATCAATGTGAGGCATAGACCGTGTCATCCTCTAATCAATCTAAATCTTGAACTCCAAGTAGACTCACTCAATCAAATGAGCTCAATATCTCATATTGACTCATTTGGGCATGACCATGCACTTCGTGGTCTCACTCTATCAAGAATATCGATGTTGCTCCCATCATATAGGAGGGATAGATCCCATCTACATCACTCACATCCTTCCACATAATTTGTTACATACCCAGTAATCACCTTTATAGTCTACCCAGTTACGGGTGATGTTTGATGAAACCAAAATACATAACTCCTTATGTAGGGAACTATGGTGAATTCAGGTCTAAGGACTAGTAGTCATACTAATAGCCACATGAGAAAGTATATGACACTCATATAACGATCCATCATACTTTCTCATGACTGATCATTCAGTATACATTCTCCAATGTATACCCATGTGTCAACTTGATATCTCTATATCCATGACTTGTGAGATCAAGTCATCGAGTTGACCTACATGCTAGTCTCGTCGCATTAACATTGTCCCTGAATGTTAATACTCGACTAGGAATGATTAAGAGTAGTGTTCCCTATATCATCTCACTATCGATTCAACCAATCGATTGATATAGGTAAGAACCTTCTACTCAAGGACGTTATTATACTTAGTTTATTTGGCACCAATACAAGTAAGTATAATAACCAAAACAAATGCCTTTATTTATATAAGAATATGATACAATAAGTCCATAATACAATCATCAAATGATTGGCTCTAGGGCTCTAACTAACAAGAATACAATGGTAAACCTAAACCTAGATTTACTGAGATCCGCTGGTCCGGTCAACCTTGTTTAGAGTTCACTCCTCCAAGACTTCTCGTTACCTAAGGTTACCACCCCCTAGGATTTACTTCATCTGGCTTCACTCACCAGAACCTAAGGTTGCCACCCCTTAGGATTTTCTCCACTTGGCTTCACTCACCAAGACTTAGTATTCGACTGCCCAGGGATCAAGTCCTCCAGACCTATCCACCTGGCTTCCACGATATACCGAGATTTCTCTTGCCTAGCCTCCAACCAGGACTTCCCTTGCCTAGCCTACAACTAGGACTTCCCTTGCCTAGCCTCCAACTAGGACTTCCCTTGCCTAGCCTACAACTAGGACTTCCTTAGATCAAGCTCCATACTTAAACATACTTAAATATATTTGTCTGACATTAAAACCTTGGAGGTCGATTACACCAACAGGGTTTCCCACCAGCTATCAGACCCAACGGACCTAGTTAGATTTTAGCCTGGTGTCAGGTCCTTCAGACCAATCAACTCCTGCACATTTGGTAGAAGTGTTAGACAAACAACTCATCTAATTTTAACCTATTTGTCATACATCAAAACCAGACTATTAATGCAACCTGCACCAACAATCTCCCTCTTTTTGATGTAATGATAACCTAGGTTAAAATAGAAAAAAATACAATAAAGCAATAAACCATAAAATGTTTAAAGTGAGTTCAATTTTCTAACTTAACCCACCATCCTCCCCCTTTGGCATACATCAAAAAATAACAATGCATAAAAAAATAAGTAAGAAAATATTGCAAGCTGAGATCTGCAAGCAAGCTTTAAAGAATTATAGCAATGTAAGGAACTTTGAATACTAATTACTATAAACAAACTTTGCAAGTGATGTTAAATAAAAGCTCAAGTTCATTTGAGGGAGAAGTAAATATTTTAAGAAATTTTGGAAGTAAGTTTTGAATATTTTAAAAGTAATAACTTTTCAAGATATGGTAAATCTGATTTTTAAAGATTCAAAATTTTCTAAGTAAGACTTTCAAGAGAAATGCCTAAGTAATATTTTCAAATGGAATTTAAAGTAAAACTTCTAAAGAATTATGTTTAAGAGCTTTGTTGAAGTAAAGCTTTGTAAACACTTTTTTAAGTTTGAAAAAAAAAATTTAAGTTATTTTTAAAAAAAAACTTTTCTTAAGGAAAATTAGAAAAGTGATTTCTAAAGTTTTAATATTTTTGTAGGAAATTAATTGTAAAGTAATTGTAAAAAAAACTTTCTAATAAAGATTTTTAAAGTAAAAGATAGTCAAAAATCTCAAAGTAATTTTTCTAACACTTGAAGAGTAATTTTTTTTTATAGAATAACTTTTTAAAACATTCTAAAAATATTTTTTAAAGAGATTTTCAAAACATTTGAGTGAAGTATTTTTAAAGTAAGTTTGTCAAGAATTTTTAAATAAATATTTTTCTTCAAAAATCCCAAGTACTTTAAAAAATATAACTATGTAAGGATAATTTTGAAAGTACTTCCAAATAGGTTTTAAATAATTTTCAAAATGAATTTCACAATTTATGAGTAGATTTCTACAAAAAATTTCTAAAGGATTTTTTAAATAAATAAATATTTGTAAAGTTATAAAAAATATTTCTAAAATTAATTTTAAGGTACTTTTCAAAAAAACATTTTAAAAGTACTTTTAATGACATAACATTTTAAGATTAATTTTTAAAGTACTAAAAGAAATAAAGAAAGATTTTCAAAGTAAGAAAGAAAAGAAATTAAATCATTTTAAATTGTTTAAATAAATCCTCCCCTGAACTGGATATTTGTATTGAATAATTAAAAGAAAGTTTGGTAAATATTAAAAAGAATTTTAGGTTAGAAATATTTTCAAAATACTTTTAAGAGTACAATTTTAAAATAATTTTTGAGGTTTTAAATGTATGTTATTCAAGGTAAAATAATTTTAGAACAAACTAATTATATATATATATATATATATATATATATATATATATAAAGTATTTGAATTTTTTCTTACCTTTAAGTTAGCACGCCCTCTTAAGTTAACTCTCCCCCTTAAATTATACTAAGGTTTGGACATGTTAAATATAATTGTGCAACACCTTTTCAAGGCCCTTGCTTCCCCTTAATCTAGCACCTTTTGGTTATCTTTGTTAGCAACAAGGATTTCTACCTTATTGCTTAGGGAATTTACTGTTTGTAACACTAATGTTCATCAAATATATTATTTATACCTTATAATAATTGTTCACTTAAGTTTGATTATTCATGTAAAAATAATTAACCTTAGGTGTACTAAGTTTAAGTTTCAGATAAAATGAAATAATTTATTACTAAAAGATTTTAAAATAAATTTTAATAAATAATTTTAATTTATTTTAATTTAATTTAATTTATTTTTTGATTTAATTTGATTTTATTTTAATTTAAATTTGATTTAATTTTAATTCAATTTAATTTAATTTTAATTAAATTTTAATTAAATTTTGATTTAATTTAATTTTAAATCCTTAATCATCTCACCCGATCTATATTTTCAATCAGGGAATCCTATAGTTTTGTAAAATGAGTTAAGTTTAATTTTAGGGTTGGGTTTAACTTTATGTTAGATTCAAGTTTAGCTTTAGGTTTAACAAGTAGACATTCTTTGAATAAACTTCTAAGCTATGGTGAGTCATCTGGACATCATTAGAGTAAGCATGCATTCGAGGTTTTCCAAATAGTCCTATCCACCGAACTTAGTACAAAACTTTGCTCTAACTAGTTAGGATTTGTAAGGGGTAGCTTCAGTTAGTTCCACTAAGTCAAATGCATCAGGTCAAAACCATATCTTTCTATACATGCATAGACAGAATTTTCCTAACCTACTATCATCCAAAACTTCACCAGTACCGTTGATCAAGTTAAACTTTTGTCCCTTGTTAACTAATCCTAATTACCCAGTCAGGTAAACTATTATTTTGAAGGTGTCAGCTAATTGGAGCCTCCCCTGAATTATTTAACTTTTAGTTTTATGTGAATTTGGTTTAGTTCTTCTTGCTTGATTAGACAAGCTTTAGGAACTCTTTCTTTAAGTTTAATTTAATTAAGTTTTAGTTAAGGTTTAATTAATTATAATTTAGGTTGAATTTATGTTTTTAATTTTAAATTAATTAAATTAATTAAATTGTTCTTCTTTAAAGGAGTGTACTTAATATTTAAATTTTATTTCAATTTTTATTTTATTAAGTTACTTAAATTATCTTTGTTTAAGAGATTATTTTTAATGGTTAAATTTTTATTAATTATTAATTTTGAATTTACTAGATTATCTTTGTTTAGGATGTTATTTTTAATATTTAATTTTGAATTTATTAAATTTAGTTTTGATTTTATCAAAGTGTTTGATTTTATCCTTATATTTTCTTTATATTTTAAGTTTATATTATTAGTTGAATTTATTAGATTAGTTTTATCTATATTATGATCTTTTATATTTAAATTTTTGTTAATTAAATTATCTTGGTTTTGGATAAAATTTTCTAGATTGATATTATCTAGATTATTAAATAATTTATTAAGGTATTTATTGATTTTATCTAAATCTATTTTCTCATTTTTAAGTTTTAAATTTGAATTCATTTTAATGTTTGAATTAATTATTTTTTATTTTTTATTTAATTTTAAATTTTCTAAGTCAATTAATTTATTTGAATTGATTTGGTCAATGTTCTGTTTGATAAAGTAAGGTTGATGATGATTTGATCAAAATCTTGATTGACTTGATCAGAATCTAAATTATTTTTTAGTTTTGAATTTGAATCATAAATCTAGATTATCATGGACTATATTTGGAATAATTTCATATTTATCTAAATTATCATGCAGATTATTTAAACTACTACTGACAGGGGTATTTTGATAAATTATACTAACCTTAAGTGCATCCCCTAATTCAGTAGAGTTCTCCGTTGGATTTGACTCGAGTCTAGATTCACTTTTGATTTGCTCCTCTACCTTCACTGGCTCCTCATGAAGCTTGGTCAGGCGAGTCCAAAACTCGCGAGCATCTTTGACCTTTCCTATTTTACTTGTAATTTTGTTAGGTAATAAGTCTGAAATTAATTTTATTACCTTTTGGTTTGCTTCTATGTTTTGGGTTGATCGCCTCAGTGTCATGCTACCATTAAAGTCGTTCATAAGGATGAAATTTTCCATCTACATCCTCCACATATTGAATTCGTGCCTCTTGTACATCTTATATGGTGGTGGTTCGTGGATGCTCCATCCTTCTTGATGAGACATTGGTATACTAGCAAAAAATATAGATGAGAAATAATTCCCAAGACTTTGTCTTGGGGTAAGTAGTGTGGATGATAAAAAGAAAATAAAGGTGTTACACTAATTTCAAAAATAATAAAAAAGAATAATAAAAAATATTATGCTAAATTTTGTCAAAAGGGTTATTTTACCAATTCTAACAAATGGTGAAAAAATGACAGTGAATTTTTTTAAAAAAAATTGGAGTGAAAATAATGAAAGGCGCACCCACACTGATACCACTTATAGGATCAAAAAGACCCCCTTGCCTGATTAGTGGTTGCATCAATTCAGAGCGGTACCCACTTTGATACAACTTATAGGATTGAAAAGAATGTTAGAGGGGGGTGAATAGCGATCATCAAAAATTCTATTTTAAAATAGATATGCAGTGGAAGTAAAAAATGAACTAATGCTAACAAACCGAGTTTTACTTGGTTCGGAGCCTTCGACGACTCCTACTCCAAGGTCTACACTTGTCGAGTGCTTTCATTGGGAAATCTACTAACAGTTCGTAAAAGATTACAGGAGTTAAGTACAAGAACTATAAATAAAAGTTACCAACAATAACAATAAAATTGAAAAGTCTTGGTCGTCGGTTGTCGGTGGAGCGTAGCATATTGTGGGAACCTTTTCGGAGCACCGAGCAAGAAGAAAACTTGCAGTAATTGTTGTTTTGAAGCTTCGGGTCGAAGGCCTTTATATAGGTCCATTCCAGGCGCCTGAAACCCCTCCGGATGCCTGGACCACGTGGCTCGGTCAATCGACGCGCTCCACGTCAGCTTATGGATGAAGTTTCGGATCTGGGCGCCTGGACCGACTTCGGGCGCCCGAACTGCCTAGGTGCCTGCAGCTCGCCCGGGCAAGCATGGTCCAAGTGCCCAGAGCTGGTCCGGGCTCCCGGACTCCTTCCAGGCGCCTGAATCCCTTTTCTTCAGTAGCTTTCCCCTGTAGAAAAGGTTAATCCTGGGCAACCAAAAATAGATTTTTCCCTACAAAATAGAGTTAGCACAACATAAGAAAATATGAGTAGTAATTAGATCTAGTCTCCCTGAGACCAAGATCTAGTTAAGGTCTTAGCTTAGGCTTCCAAAATGGGCCTAAGTTGGACTGATGCCTACAATTCCCTCAACGAGGAACGCACCCTCACTGGATCTCTCCTCTAGTTGCTTACCTTCACTTACCACTTGCAATCACTTGACTTGCCTCTGGCCCAAGAGGTCTTCCCGCCAGTTGTCAGGTCCGCAGACCCAACTAGACTTCGGCTGGTTGTCAGGTCCCGTGGACCCACCCAACGGACTTCTCGCCTGATATTGGGCCCCACAGACCTATCTGGACTTCGCACTAGCTATCGGGCCCCGTGGACCTATCTGGATTTCCCACCAGCTATCGGGCCCCGCAGACCTAGCTTAATTTTAGCCTGGTGCCAGGTCCTTCAGATCAGTCAACTCCTGCACACTTGGTAGAAGCGTTAGACAAACAACTCATCTAACTTTAACCTATTTGTCATACATCAAAAACTAGGTTGTTAGCGCAACCTGCACCAATAGTTATGAGATGTGATATAAAAAGATATCCTCTCCATTGACGAGGTATGCAAATTACGCTTTAATATGTTACATTATGCACTCACATCTACTGTTCATCCTCTCCATTTTTGCTTGGCCACCGAACTGACTTGAGCGTCAAAGGGCCTACGCTAGAGATCTTCTCCCTGGTTTTCACCCTAATATTCTATTTTCTCTTTCGAGTGTGCGCAGAGAGGAGCCGAAAGGAGTGTTAGGTGTTATAATTTCTCCCTAGCACAGACATCTCCTAGTCAATAGCAGAGACACTTGCCTAGTGCGCCATCTCCGCCGCTTTCAGACAGGATTAAATTTGGCACCATTTGTGGGAACTTTGCCTGAATCTAAAATAAGGAGATGGAATAAGTTGGACGACTCACAACCATCACTCTATTACAAGACGATTTGGAGTTACTCATAGCTGCACGAGCCCAAAAATTAGCGCAACAACAACTAGCCATAGCAGAGCATCCCTTGCTAAACGACTTGGCCTTATCAGTGATAGGGCTGTTGGTGCAATCTTAGGTCAAGGTTGACCTGGTTGACCAGACTCGAGTTGACTTGACTCGAGTTGTGTTTTGATGTTTGACGAGTTATGTTTGACGATGTTTGACGAGAAGAGAAGTTCTATTCTTGATATGGGACAAGAATAGATGTTTGGGAGATTATTGGTGCAACCGTAGGTCAAGGTTGACCTGGTTGACCTGATTCGGGAAAGAGTCCAAGTATGGAGACTTGGCAACGAAAAAGTCCAAGTGTGGAGACTTGGCACTGGAAAAGTCCAAGCAGGGAGCTTGGCACGATAAAAGTCCAAGTGTGGAGACTTGGCACGGGAAAAGTCCAAGTATGGAGACTTGGCACTGGAAAAGTCCAAGTATGGAGACTTGGCACGGAGAAGTCCAAGCAGGGAGCTTGGCACGAGGGAAAGTCCTAACTGGGATGTTAGGCAGCTGGAAAGTCCTGGTGAGTGAAGCCAGGCAGTGGGAAAGTCCTAACTGGGATGTTAGGCAGTGTGGAAAGTCTTGGTGAGTGAAACCAGGCAATGGGAAAGTCCTAACTGGGATGTTAGGCAGTTGGAAAGTCCTGGTGAGTAAAGCCAGGCAGAGGGAAAGTCCTAACTGGGATGTTAGGCAGTTGGAAAGTCCTGGTGAAGCAAGCTGGGAAAGTCCTAACTGGGATGTTAGGCAGTGTGGAAAGTCCTGGTGAGTGAAGCCAGGCAATGGGAAAGTCCTAACTGGGATGTTAGACAGTTGGAAAGTCCTGGTGAGTAAAGCCAGGCAGAGGGAAAGTCCTAACTGGGATGTTAGGCAGTTGGAAAGTCCTGGTGAGTGAAGCCAGGCAGTGAGAAAGTCTTAACTGGGATGTTAGGCAGTGTGGAAATCCTGGTGAGTGAAGCCAGGTGGAAAGTCCTGGTGAGTGAAGCCGGGCAAGGGAAAATCCAGATAGATCAAGGATGATCGGACATCTGGTGTTGAGGAAAGTCCAAGTAGGTCAAAGGGATTGACCGGACACTTGGCGAGGAATTCTAGCAGGTCAAGGGAATGACCAGATGCTAGGGCTGAAGTACCAATAGGTCAAGGTTGACCGGATATTGGTTTGGAAGGTTTGAGACTTGGTTTGGGCAAAAACCAAGCTCTGGATCGGTCTGCAGACCGATCACGTTAGTCTCGATCGGTCCGGTGACCGATCGGGCAATCTGTGAGCTTACCGATCGGTCCGGGGACCGATCGGTATGGAGCCTGATCGGTCCCGGGACCGATCGGGACGCTGATCGGTCCGGACCGATCAGATTCCACGCAGAGTTGGGCAACTCTGGAAGCCTTCGATCGGTCCGGGACCGATCACAGGCCTGATCGGTCCTCGCGATCGATCGTAGCCCGATCGGTCGAAACCGATCGGTCAGTTCTAGCCGTTGCGTAGCAACGCCTAGTTTTTCGTGTCTTCTTCGCAGTATAAAGGGGTCGAGGGCTGCTGCGATGAGAACTTCTTCTTCCTTCACATTGCGAAGTCTTGTTGTGCTTGAGCTTTGTTGAGCTCCTCCTTGTCGAAGCTTGCGTGAGCTTCATTCCACGACTGGATCAGCTTCTGCTGAGTTGCATCTGTCCGTGAAGTTGCTACTTCATCCGGGACCCCAGTCGACGAGAAGGCAAGCTGCTGTGTTTACATTCCTGTTGTATTTTGTTCTTGCTATTCTCTTGTACTCTTAGCTTGCTGTTGCAAGTGATTGTGGCGAGGTTTCTCCACCCACAAGGAGTTTGATTTAGCCGGTTTTCTTGGGACTCATCCACCGACGGATTGATAGGCTTCGTCCATCTTACGGACACGCCGAGGAGTAGGAGTTTCATCTCTGAACCTCGTTACATCCTTGCGTAGAGGTTTGATTTCTTCTCCTGTTTTCTTTCTGCATTTAGTTTCCGCTGCACTAACCCTAATTGTAGGAAGAACGCGAGAATTTGGGGCGGCTATTCGCACCCCCCCTCTCTAGCCGAGTACGAACGATCCTAACAAGGGCCACATGCTGAGGAAAGGACATGGGGGGAAGGGCCAATTGGGTTTCAACCAACCCTCCTCCCCTAACTGGTTTCATGCAAGCACCTGCACGGCCAACTAACCTACCACTTGTGCCACCATCACAAATTACCTATTACCAAGCATTATTCTACACGCCTCTAGAGGCAATGGGCCGAGAAGAAAGACCCCCAAGTATCATCTTCTAGAGACGCAGCCGAGCAAGATATGAGCAAAGGAAAATCCCTAATGGTTAGCAACCCCCTCCCCTAAATGGGTAAGCATGCCATTCTTTGATAAAATATTGGAGGACAAGTTGTCAAACCATATTCGACCCTTGACGATCAAAGAATATAAAGGGGCAATAGACCCAAAAGACCACCTCCTCAAGTTTGAAAATGCTATCATCCTCCACCATTATACGGATGGTGTAAAGTGCTAAGTGTTCCTCACTACACTCTCAGGATCAATATAGAGATGGTTCAATCGGCTCCTGACCGAATCCATATGTTGCTTCAAGGATTTTCGTAAGGTTTTCCTTCATCACTTTGCCAGCAACTACCAGTACCACAAAACTATGTTGAGCTTATTCCCGCTCATATAAGAGCCAAGGAGACAATAAGGACCTACATCAAAAAATTCAACCAAGTGACCATGGATGTTTTCTCGACCACTCCGTAGATTCTAGTGAGTGTCTTTTCTCAAGGGCTCACAGATAGTATAAGTTCTTCCGCTCAATCATAAAAAAGTCATTAAGGGATTTTGACTATTTACTTGGATGAGCTATCAAGTATATCAATGTAGAAGAAGCCCAATCCACATGAAAGAAGGAGGCCACCACACTCACTCCAGCAACCGCTCCTGAGTGCCAAGCTCCTCCTCCTCCCCTGCCACACAAAGAGCCCCAGGTGGGTCCTCCACTGCCTGTCCATGAGCCACGACCTCACGTTGTATGACACGTGGGGGCTTGGTGGACGTAATTTCCCAAGCCCTCCAGGTGGGCTCCAAAGTTCTACACTTATCATCAGTCAGAGACGCATAATACTCAAGATTGTTATCATTACAATCAAGAGAAGCATCAGGTGGTTAATCAAGGATTTCGTCGACTCTCATCGTCTCCCAACCGTCGATGCTATCAGTAGTTACATGAACCACCCTGAAAGAACTACCAAGGTGCAGGGTAGTACCAAAGAACGCCCCAACAGCAGGATAACCCGACTTGGGCCCTTGCCATGGTCGAACAAGAGCTCCCCCAATGCGACAAGAAGAAAATCATCATATTACTACTCGGGGGGATATTAGGATGATCGTTGGAGGCCCGACTGATGGAGATTCCAATAGGGTGAGAAAGGCACACATCTACTAACTAAAGATTCATGTAGTAAGCTATAGCCAGGAGCAGACACAAGGGTCCGAGATTAGTTTCAGGCCCAAGAATTTAGAAGGAGTCGAAATACCCCCATGATGATGCTTTGATTATTAAAGTTGTCATAGCCAATTATAACATATATCGCACTTTTGTTGATATAGGCATCTCTGTCAACATCATTTTCAAGAAGGTGTTCGAGCAGCTGTAGATAGAACCGAGTGAGCTCCAACCCATGATGACCCCTTTGTATGGATTCATGGGCAATAAGATTTAGCCACTCGGCCAGATTAAACTGGTCATATCTTTAGGGGGGAGCCCCTAATGAGGATGCGCTGATTAATTTTTATTGTGGTAGACGCACCCTCAACATGCAACGCCATTAAATGAATTTTGAGCAATTATTTCAACTTTTTGTCAGAAAATAAAATTTGCCATGGACGACCAGGTGAGGGAAGTTAGAGAAATCAACTAGTAGCACAACAAAAAAAATAGGTCTATAGGTGCGATTTTAACAAACTATAGAAGTGGTTTTCAAACAATCCTAGAGCTTTTGAGTTGGTTACTTCACCAATCCAATAACTTGCGCTCCTAGCATCAATGGCTTTGGTTATAGCAACCGGTGGTGAAAATTATAACGACCCAATTTTCCCTATTTCAAGTTCTAAATATCCTTAAAAATATTTTGAAATGCTTTTAAAATATTCTAGAGATTTTTAGGAATTTTTAGAGTATTTTTATGTAATTTTTGGAGGTCGTTTGATATTTTTACTAAACGAAAGAAGTTTTGACAAAAAAATGTTCAAGTCGAGATTCGAACCGTGAACCTCGGACCTGAACCGAGCCTTAACCGAATCCAGCCAGCCAACAGGTCCGCGACCCTTTTTGTGAACGTATATGGAATGAAATATATATAAGCAGTAGTTAGGAACGTTTAAAATAGATTGAAATAAAAAGTGCGTGGCTGAGGGATCGAAGCCGAGGCATTCGACCCGAGCAAAACACGGCTGACCAGCTGTACCAGCGGGCGGTGTTAATTAAGGAAAGAGTGAATAATATTTAAGGTATAGTAATTAATAAAAAAACCCTAGTTATAAGAAAAGGGTTTAGGTTTTTCTCCCGACTCGAAACCCTTTTCTCCTCCTCTCTCGCTCCCGACGCCGCGATTTCCTCTTCTCGGGCGGAAACGAAGCCACACCTAGGGCACGTCTCCGGCATCGGCGAGAGGCTTTTTCCAGCCGGTCTTCACCCGTGCATGATCCTCTCGACGAGAAGAGCTCGTGAGCACGAAGGAGAAGCCGAGATCTTCATCTCTTCGAAACCCTAGCGGCCTTTCCTTCGGTTGTAAGTCCAAGAACAAGTGGTAAGTTGCTACTCACCTGCAGTAGGAGTAGTTCCAAGCTTCGATTTGTTTTCTTTGCTTCAGATTTTGTAGTTGGGAATTCAGGATTTGGTTTTCTTCAGATTGTGGAATATGCCATGAGATTTCCTGTTTCTAAATTTTTGCTGTGAGTTCAGTGGGTCTCTGAAGTTTGCTGCCATATTCAGAATTTATCAGATTTGGGTGTGAACAGGTTTCAGTTTGGGAATTTCGTGTAGCACTTTGGTTTAAATAGCTTTGCGTAGCATGAAGTATGGTTATTATATCAGTTCAATCTATAGTTTTGTTATGCTAAGCATTGGAGTTGAAATAAGCCTTATAGGGGGTTGAAAATTTCCAACAGGTTCTATATGTTTCACCTGCCAAACCTTTGAGACAAACCTGCTGGCTGAATCTTATGATGATTTAAGTTTAGATTGGTAGTGTTTTACTACTTCTAATGTTTCCGTGGATATTGAACAGAATTATAATAGGGAAGACTTAGATTTTGATGCAATTACTCCTCTTCGTGGTGCTAAGTGTTCTGGATTTGTATGTTGGTTGTAGCTTAGGTTAAGTTTAAAGAATTCAGATTTGCTCCTATGTTTTAATTATGTTAGTACCTTGGTTTAGTTTATATACTATGCATGGTTTCGGATTCTTGGAAGCTTGAAGGGATTTAGGCTTGTTTTCCTTGTTAAGATAGCATGTTTCAGTTTTATATGAATGGCGCATATTTACAACCATGTTAATGCTCAAAGTAGGTGATAGACTTTGCATAATTCGAACATGATAAGAGGAGGTTTATATTCTGTTTTAAAGAGTTATGTATGTGAATATTGCATTACAATTTGGGTTATGTCTCTAGTTGTTTTCCATTAGAAGATTAGAAGCTTATTCATGTTTAACTCAACCCACAAAGCTAGTAAATATGGTATGTAGAATTTTATTAGTATAGTATGTAGGATTTTGATAAGTTAGTTTGCAGATTTAAGTTTCTTTGATACATATGCATGTATGTGTTCCTTTGCTTTTAATAGCTCTTTAAATTGAAGCATACAGTTAGTTTTCTTTACTATTTTAACAAACATGAGTAGTCATGTATTTTAGTGGAATGATTATGTCCTATTGAATTCTTTAGAAGATATGAGTATCTATAAGTAAGAAAAGACCAAGGTCTAGAGAAGAAAATATAACAAGTAAATCTTTTAAAGAGGCTAGTACCCGACTTCCGAGGTTGTCGTTAAACAAATCTAGGTGACCAATTCCGAGGTCTTGGCCCTGGTAAGACCGAGGTCTTTACTCTCATAGGACTGGAGGCTCGCTACCTCAGTCTCTATTAGAGAGTGCGCATTTGGTGCTAAGCCTGAGCCCAAGAAAAGACAAGAGAAAGAGAAATTAAATTAAATAATAATTTCCAAGTGTAAGACTATAAGTATAAGACCATAAGTATTTGGGACAAATGAAACAAGCTTCATATATGTTTAGGATTAGCAAGTGTAGCTCTTTTAATTCTAAACACACAGTATCAGTTTTCATTTGTTTTCCTTATGAGTTTATTGAGCATGATTAGTCTTATTTCTGGATGATTCCATCTTTATTCTTGTATAGCATGAGTAGCTTTACATGTTAGCATTTCAGTTAATTTGATTTATTGCTAATAGATGAGCATGAGTAGTTTTCTTCTTAAGCATTCAGTTTTAGCATGTTTCATTTTGTTATATACATTCTTATCGAGTTTTTGTGAGTTAGATAACGCTTACTAAGCAATTCGCTTATAGTTTGCATTTCCTCCTACTGCAGATAAAGGTAAAGGGAAGCTATAGTCAGAAGGAAGGTGACAAGGAGATGTGTGGTGGATGTGCGATGCCTGGACTATGGAAGCCTTGGGACTAGAAAGAAGTTTCTTTTAGTTTTCTTTTCCTTTTGCTATGTTAGAAGTATTCGGGATGGTATATGTTATCTTGATGTTATTAGGACTTAGTAGATGAATTGTGATCTTGTGTGATGATTTCTGGTATAGTTCTCTTTTGTTTTGGATTATTTACTGCGTGAGTTGTTTGATATATGTTCCAGCCACCTGTGGCTGTGTATACTGTGTCTGTATTGATGTTTATGGTCACCGGTACAGGGGAGACTTTGTCAAAATTTTTCGATAGGGATTCCTCGTGGTTTCGATCACACCGGTTAAGTAGAGTTCATAGTTAAATAACGATCACCTTAGAGAGTAGTAGAGTAGTAAGAAGGGTGGTCGTTACAAAAATAGAACAACCATTGCTGATGTCTCTGTAGAAGCGATTATCAACTGCCTTGGTGGGCTGTCATATCAGCTGTCCTTAACCGCTCTGGAAGTAATTCAGTAGCGGTTTGTAACTGCTCCTACGTATCTTGTTTAGGAGTGGTTATTAAGCCGCTTCTAAATTCGTTTGCTTGGATCGATTATTTACCACTTCTGATAAGTGTATCAATAACGATTTATAACCATTCCTGTTTCAAATGATGGACCCCAATAAAACTCCTATAATCATTCCATTTTTTAAATGTTTGTTTATAAAATATTTTAAATTCCTAATTTTTAATAATAAATACAAACCATTCAACAACAAAATTAAAATACTAATAGATTAACCAACAAAACATTCATATTTAATCTTTCAATTCACAAAACCAATGTGAAATTCATTTACAAAAATCTGCATACCCCAAAACATCACCATATTAGTAACAAGTACGAAATTCTTTTACAAAAATATGCATACCCCAAAACAACACAACATAATAGCCTAAGAAGTGGCAACATTGGATCTGTCCGTGGTGGAGGTGTAGGATCATTTCCTTTTGCATTTGGTGGAGCAACTACATTTCATTGCATAATCTCTGGCATTATAGCTGTCATCTATTAAAAAAAGATATTAGTTAAAATGATGCATTTATTCATATATTTTTGAATGATTCAATTATTACTAATAAATATTAGATATTTCTATTACCTATGCCAGTAACAATTTTGGGTCACGAGATCTCCCAACAACTATGGATATCATACTCTGTATAATATGTGAAAAATTTTAAAGTTGTTCATGCATTTGTCTTATCATTTGCTCTGTTTCTATCCGCCTCTGTACTTCCTGTGCCTCCATTTCTTTTATTTTTTTTCTTGCATCTCCTTGAATCCAGTTGTCATATTTGAATTAAAGTGATAACTTGGCGTATATAGATTGAGCACTTACGCAACTCAGGGAAAACTTGGCTAGGAAGTGCATCAACACCTAAACATCAAACTCAACCAGAATGCTCAGGTCCAAAAGCATCACTACACCAAAAAATAAAATCAATATCGTATAATTTTAATAACTTTATGTTGGTGCAATTTACACTAATGATCTAACTCAACTTTTGATGAATGAAAAAGTGAGTTAAGTTAGATGCTATCATGATCTAATGCATTTACCGAGTGCACAGGTTCGGGATATTCAATTCCCGACTGGCAGTTAGGATGTTCGATTCCCGATTAATGAAGCTCGGATGTGTGATTCCGGCAAGTCGGAATGTGCGATTCTCGATTTGTGAAGACCAGATGTGCGATTCTGGTAAGTCGGGATGTGCGATTCCCGATTAGAGAAGACCAGATGTGCGATTCCGGTAAGTCGGGATGTGCAATTCTTGATAGGTGAAGATTGGATGTTTGATTCCAATATGTCAAGATATGCGTTTCTCGATAGATAAAGACTGGATGTGTGATTTCGGTATGTCGGGATGTTCGATTCCCAAAGTCTGGATGTGTGATTCCGGAGGTAACTCTATACCTGGTAAGTAGAGGTAAGTCACTAGAGGAGAGTGACCAAGTGAGGACGCGCCCCCGTTCGAAGGGACAGTAGGCGTTGGTCCGATTTTGGTCCATTCTAGAAACCTAAATTGAGACCTTGACTAGATCCTGGTCTCGGGGAGACATGATCTAATTACTACTCATTATTATCCTGTGCTAACATTTGTCTTGCAAGTTTGTTGGGCTAACACGTTTTGTAGGGAAAAAAAGCACAAAAGGCCTTAGGTATTGTTCACCCAAGGCGCCTTCCAAGTGATGGAAGGCGCCTTCAAGCACTGAAGGTGCCTTGGTACTATTCGTAGAAGGTGCCTTCAGTGCATGAAAGGCGCCTTCCACAGGAAAAAGTTTGGATCTCATCATAAATAAAGTGCAGCTTGTTTAGGATCAAATTTGTCATGTTGGAGGTGCCTTCAAGGCCTTTAGAGGATCCTTCCACACGCTTTATAAGGAGGACTCAACCAAGGTTCAAGATAGAACTGAAATATGAGCTACTGCGTGTCTATTTGAGGTTCCTACTGCTCTAACTTCTTGCTGTGACTCTGCCACGAAGCTGTTGTGCCTGACTATTGCTTCGAGGACTTCCGATCATGGCCGGTAGACTGACACCAACACATAAGCACTCTCACTTTGATCCCTACGTATCGGTAACAAAGTTGTTTCTTTGTAATTAATTATTGCTAAAGAATAAGTGTGGGATGTTGCATTTCTTCTAACTTTCCTTATACTCGATTTCCTCTTCAAGAGGTACCGAAAGAGATATTTTAGTAGATTATCCATCGATAGGTTCGCAGGACCTAGGCCTTGGAGTAGGAGTCGCTGAAGGCTCCGAACCAAGTAAAATCGATAGTGTTTTCTTGTGTTTTTTTTCTTACTTAATTTCCACTGTGTGCACTTTGTTTTCAAAATCAAGAATTTATTTACTAATCCCTCTTCCACTTAGTTATTTAAGGTGAGGAATTTTAACCTAGCAAGTACACATCACATGCACACACACATCACAGTAAATAAAAGTAATAAATATGGAAATTAATTTTTCAACTATTATGGCTTCTTCCATCACTGTCCTTCGTGTGCTGCCAGCCCTAGGGTTCAAGCCGTCGGGTCCATCGAGCTTCCTTTTCCGCTACGCCTCTGGTCCTCCAATAGTACCACCCCTCGCAAGGATACGATCCGTGACAAAAATAGAATTTTACATATATCGATCTTATATTTCACAAAGGAATATACATGTAATCTAGATCGAAATAAAAATATAAAATCCTAAAACTAATACAGCTCCTACTGTATTTAATACATACAATCATGCACACACAAAAATGCCCTTGACATGTCCAAGGGTCCAATCACACACAATATCTATAAGCCATAATAGTTGGAGCCTGCAACCACAGAATTAGCACATCCTACTATTATCCTGCCTAAATTATGTATAGCATGTGCATAATTAAACTGAAAACCAAACACACAGAGGCAAACCCTAGCACTGATACCAATTGTTGGTTGGTCCTAGGAAGATCATACCGGTTCCACTATAAAATTTTTTTTGTACAAGTGTCAAACCTTTCCTAACAACCTATTATGTTATTTAGAAATTAAATTCGGAATCACAAACAGAACTTAACATTATTGATTCCAAATTTAACTTATCTGTTCTTAGTAGTTTAGACTTGGATCACAAACGATACTTAACATTATAGATCCAAATCCACTTAGGTTACAAATTTAATTAAATATTTATTTCACAAATCGGCTCCCAGGTCAAACATGGTGAGACACTTGGCCTTCTTGGGTATGGGAACATCCACCACTGCCTCGACAAAACCTCTTAACGAAATTCAATATTTAATTTCCTTATATAACCTTAGGTTTAACAAAAAAGAACAATCGAATCACAAGATCGACAAATAAAACAAAAGAAACACCACTTCGAATTACAAATATGAAAATCTAGAATCTCTAACCTCTTGTGTTTGGTATTTCATCCATACAAAGAAAAACTAGTATGATGCGGAAAAGAATTACTAGTTATATCTTTCTTTGTAAGAAACAACCTCTTGATCTTCTATCATATTCCTCTTCTTATCTCGGACGTTGTGTGGACAACGATCTACCGAGACGAGAACCACCCAAGCCCTTCTTCTTCCTTCTTCTAAGTTTCAGCCAAGCAACTTTCTCCAAGAAAACCAAGTCTCGACCACCAACCAAGCTCCAAGGAAAACTAGGAAACAAAATCCTCCTTTCTCTTCTTCTTCTCCAAGCTAGACCCGACCGCCAAAACAAGCTCCTAGAGATTGATGAGGTTTGGCCACAAAGGAGGAAGAAAAGGAGGAGAAGATGCTAGGGCTGGCCACCACCAAGGAGGAAAAGAGAGAGGAAAAATAGAAGAGAGTTGTGATATGGGTTAGGTTTAGTGGGTCCCTGGTGAAGAAGGGAAAGGAGATAACAGAATTAAGAAGACAGGTCAATATTGACCGAGATATACCTTGATGAAGACCAATACCGATCGAGATATGCATCAAGGGAGGAAAGCCAATATCGACCAAGATATACCTTAAGGGAAGTAAGTCAATATCGACCAATATATGCCTCAAGGGAGGTAGACCGATATCAATCGATACATACCTCAAGGGAAGTAGGCCAATATCGACCGAGATATACCTTAGGGGAAGGTAGGTTAATATCGACCGATATATACCTTAAGGAAAGTAAGTTAATATCGATCGAGAAATACCTTGAGAAGAGTAGGCCAATATCGGCCGGGATACATCTTAGGAAGGGTAAATCAATATCGGCCGGGTTTACACGTTTAAGATAAAAAGCCATGATTGTTTAAGGTGGCATATCTAAAATTAATTAAGTATACATGATCGCCCGGAATGAAAATATCTAAAGTTTTATAGAATTGGTAATATATTACTGAACGATTAGTTGAATGATAATGATAAACCGACCAAACAAGGTCTGTGTTTAATATTCGGTCAATACAAAACATAGTATAATACCAAGCTGTCTATAACATAATAAAGACAGGACGAACAAGTAGACTCATAATTAATTTAATAAAGATATCTGTGTGTGATTGAATAACAGGTTTACCTATTTGGCGGGAAGTGTGCTTCTAGACTTTTCTACAGGTACTAGATGACAAAGAAGGTACATCTGGGGTACAAAAAAGATTCCTTAAAAGTTATTTTGAGCAAGTACATGGCTTACGTCATCTCATAACAAACTCTAACAAAACGGGGTCCACTTCATGACTACGAAGGTTATATGAAGTGGTATAAATAGGGGAATCCTCTCCGTTGGCTAGGTAAGTGGACATCACTACTCGCACTCACACTACTGTTCATCTTCTTCCTTTTTCCACACGAAGAGAGATCACTGACTTGAACGTCGGAGGGCCTAGCTAGGGATTCCCACCCCGGTCTTAGGTCACTGACGATAGTGTTGGTTGGTCTCTTGTGCGCAGGAAGCCTTGGAAGCTCCGGATCTCGGTTTTCTTTAGCCAGATCTCTCCCTCGTCATCGAAGCTTCGCACGAGGAAGGCATTCTGTGACTTGATTCTCCCCGATCTGTTTTGGGTTTCTCGGATCAGTATTCAGTCAGGTATTACTCTTCATCAGTAGTAGGTTTTCTCTCCATCTTTCCGTTTTGTCAAGTTTCTCAGGCAGGATCAAATTTGGCGCCGTCTGTGGGAACTTCACCTGAATCTGAGACTACAAGATGGAAGAGGCTGGAAAATCAAATCTACTCACTATTAGCCGCGAAGATCTATATTTTCTCATTAATACTCATGTAAAGAAAGCTTTGCAACAACAACAACAACAACAACATCAAGCTCATACTGGGCTACTCTGCCGGTAGCTCATAATCCGACGATTTCAACTACTGAGCACCAGAAGGGAAAGGAGCCCGAAGAAGAAGAACATGCATATTTCTCTCCGGCTACAGCTTCTCCGACTAGGCATCCTCGAGCCTTCCTTCGGACTCCTTTGGAACAAGGAGGACGAAAGCCTATATTTCAAGAATCCTCTGGCGAAGCACCAGATAGAGAGAAGCACAAAGTTAAGATGATAGCTAGCGATAACTCACCGAAAAGAATCATTTCTCCATTCTCCCAAAGTGTATTGGAGGATCCGCTTCCTAAGCGGTATCAAAATTTGCAGATTGGTGAGTACACTGGGACTATAGATCCAGAAGATCACTTGTTAAAATTTAAGAATGTAGCACTCTTACAACAATTTTCTGATGGAGTGAAGTGCCGGATGTTCCTCACGACACTCGGAGGAGCCGCGTAGTGTTGGTTTAAGAGATTGCCAGAAAAATCTATCCGAAAGTTCAAGGACTTCAAGAAGGTTTTCCTACACCATTTCTCTAGCAACAAGAGGTACCATACGACTCCCTGGAGTCTATTTTCAATTAAACAAGCATCTAAGGAGTCCATTAGAGCCTATATCAAAAGATTCAATCAAGTAGCTATCGATGTACCCAATGCTACTACTGAAATATTAGTAAGTGTTTTTTCTCAAGGTTTGAATGATAATGATTTCTTTAAAGATCTAGTAAGAAATCCTCCTGCCAATTTTGACTCCTTAATCGAGCGTGCCACTGAATTCATTAACGTTGAAGAAGCTCAGGCTACCCGCAAAAAAGAAGGCACTACTTCTTCTCCTACCCCTGTTAAGGAGAAGGCTCCTGCTCCTGTCCCTCCACCGAGAGGACCTCAAGTAGTTTATCCACCTCATCGTCATTCAGAATATCGCTCACAAGCAGTACTGTTGGTGCAAGTTGCACCAGAATCAAACTTGAGTTTTGATGTTGTCAAAGGTTCAAGTTAAGTCTTGTTATGATCTAACAAGTTGACTGAGTGTGCAGGATGTTTACTCAACCAAGAAAGACCTAGTTGGAGGCTAGGCAGGAGAAATCTTAGCAGATCGTGGAACCCAAGTGCAAGTCCAAGGAGGTCGAGAGGACCTGAAGCTTGGCAGTATGATCGAGAGGTCTGGAGGACCTAAGATCAAGGGAAAAGTCCTGGCGAGCCGATCAGAGCTAAGTGAAAAGTCTAAAATAGATCCGGAGGATCAAAGTTTGGCAGGTGGGTTGAGGTAAACAAACTGGAGGAGCAACTGTGAGGTCGAGTTCCAGAAGGGAACAACCGTAGGTCGCTGATCCAACTGAAGAAACCGGGAAGGTTTCCAAGTTGAGATCAAGAACATTTCTAATGTTCTTTTATTACTCATTCATTATTATGCTGTGTGCTAACATCTATATTGCAGGAAGTTTTTTATTCTAACAATGTGCTGCAGGTCAGACTGGATCGGTCGACCGAACCAGTGGTTCAGTCAATCAAACAAAGCAGACAAAATCAGAAAGCAAACAACTCAGACCAGATCAAAGTCAAAGTCCGATCAAAGCTTGATCGGTCGACCGATCCCTGGTGACTAAGCACAGATCAAGTTAACAAACATCGATCAGCAGAAAAGGGAAAAGGCTGATCGGTCGACCGAACCGGATGACCGGTCGACCGATCCAATCAAAATTAATTACAGCATTAATGAAGATCTCGGTAGATTTCGACGAATAGGGAAATAGACTGTTCGGTCGACCGAACCATTCATGAGCATTTACTGCGACAGATCGAGCCAGCTGCAGTCTTCAGCGAAGAAGGAATGAAGCTGGTTCGGTCGACCGAAAAGAGGGATCGATTGACTGAACCTTCAATACTCTTATAAATTGAGGCTCGAAGTCAGAGGCAAAGGATAACTTTTCGAATCAATTCTGGTGCTCTTCTGCAAGCTACTCACGCCTACGATTTCAGCAAGCAACTTCATTCGTGCCGACCAAGCTTCATCTTTCAAATCTTATTGTCGGTATATTTATTTTATATTGCACTTAATTTACATAAGATAGTAGGTGTGTTACTATCTTAACATTCTTGTATCTGTACGATTCGCTTCTTTCCGAGGATTTCGGAAAGAAGGTTTTTAGTGCTTTGCCCATCGGTGCAGTCAAGGACCGCGGGCCTTCGAGTAGGAGTCGAGCTAGACTCCGAACGAAGTAAAATACTTTGTCTCCTTTTTATTTCCGCTGCACGACTTTATTTTGAAAGAAAAGAATAGTTTTAAAAAGCGCGATATTCACCCTCCCTCTATCGCTCCAAACGATCTATCAAGTACAACACGTGGAGATGTAACAAGAAGCACTAAGAAGGTGGTGCACATACCATAAGACCAGTAGTCATCATACAAAGGACTATTTTGTTTTGAAAAATAAGAAAGCAAATAGGGATCGTTATCAAAGGCAAAACTATTATCAGCAGAGGTACCCCAGCAGCAAAGTCTGCTCAAACTGGAATATCGCCAGGTCGAACCTCAACAGGACGTATTACCAAGTCCGACCTGTACAACTCAGGTGCCTGAGAAGACTCAGCCTGAAGCCATGATAGCCCGGCAAGAAGAAAATAGGAGTAATGCCGCTCGAGGCAACATTAACATGATTGCAAGTGGACCCACTGATGGAGATTCCAACAGGGCCAGAAAAGCACATGCGCGAAGGCTCAAGATCCATGCTGTAGGATGCAGCATGGAAAGAGCAGCCGGTCCAGAAATTAGTTTTGGGCCTAGAGACCTCGAGGGGGTAGAAATACCCCATGATGATGCATTAATAATTAAGGTTGTGATAGCCAATTATGCTATTTCCTGTACCTTCATAGATACTGGTAGTTCTGTGAATATTATCTTCAAGAAAGCTTTTGATCAACTGCAGATTGACCCGAGTGAACTTCAGTAGATGGTGACTCCTTTATATGGATTCACTGGTAATGAGGTACAACCGCTCGGTCAAATAAAATTGGCCATATCTTTGGGGGAGGAGCCCCTAATGAGGACCAGAAGATCTTACTTTATGGTGGTGGATGCTCCATATGCCTACAACGTAATACTGGGTCGACCGACCCAAAATGAGTTCAGGGTGGTCGTTTCTACTTTCTGTCAAAAAATTAAATTTTTCATTGATGACCAGGTCGGGGAAGTGCGGGGTGATCAGAAAACAACCCGTAAATGTTATGTAGAGATCGTCCGAACTGAAGCCAGCACTGCTCGGAAAATCCAAAGAATCGAGGTTAATGCCATTCAAGAAAAGTCACCCGTTCTGGTTTATGAAGAAAAGGAAGAAGTCCAAATACAGACCGGTCGACCTGAAACTACTACTTATGTTGCGGCCGATCTTGATCCTATATTGAAAGCCGAGTTAGTTCAGTGCTTGAAGAAAAATAATGATATCTTTGCTTGGATGCCCAAAGAAGTCATGGTTGTTTCCCCTTCAGTAATGGAGCATTCTTTGCATGTTTTCCCAGATGCCCGGCCGATCATGCAAAGAAAAAGAAATTCCAGTGCAGAACAAAGTCAAATCATCAAGGAAGAAGTGACTAAACTCATGGAAGCTGGCTACATTAGGGAGGTACAGTTCCCTAGCTGGCTAGCTAATGTGGTCTTGGTCTCTAAGCCGGGAAACAAATGGCGGGTATGTATTGATTTTCGTGATCTCAATAAAGCTTGCCCGAAAGATTATTATCCACTGCCCCGGATCGATCAATTAGTAGATTCTACATCTGGGTGTGAATACATTTCTATACTGGATGCTTATCAGGGCTATCATAAGGTCCCCTTAGCTAAGAAGGACTAAGAGAAGGTCAGTTTCATAACATCTGAAGGTACTTATTGTTATAATGTTATGTCCTTTAGACTAAAAAATGCAAGAGCAACTTATCAGAGGCTTATGAATAAGGTCTTCCAAAAATAGATTGGAAGAAATATGGAAGTGTTGGGTTCTTCGGGCCGCGAAAACCGCTTTTCGCGTCGCGGAAACCCCGAATCGCCCAAGCCACGGATCTCGTGCAAGGTAAAACCGAACGAAAATACGAGTACGAGTTTGAAAAACTTTATGATCTACAGTAGATCTACAAAGGAAAACACTTTATACCTTTGATGCGATGCCCTTCGCGTTCCCGCTCGTCCAAATGATGCCGGATCTCAAGACCGTCAAGCGCCGGTCCTCTAGAAGTATCCACACGGACACGTAGGTGGAGAAAACCTCACACAAAGGTGTGCTAGCACCTTGGTGAGATTCGGCCAAGCAAGGATGAGAGGGAGAGGGAGAGCTTGAGAGGAAGAAGGAGGAAGAAAAACCACACTTGAATGAAAATGAAATCACTCACAATCACAAAGTGGCCGGCCACTTTCTTCACAAGAATAACTCCCCATTAAATGCAATTAATGTGGAGTTAATAAGAAAATGGCTTTGTAACTTCCATGAGGTGGCACACCATGATGATGTGGAACATCATCATTGGTCCACCTAATGCCAACTCACCAATGAGGTGGCAAAAGGTCAAGTCAAAATTGACCTTTGGTCTTCCATCTTTAGTCAAGTCAAACTTGACCCAATCTCTACCATGGTTGATCTAATCCAACCATTTGATTCAAGCCAACTTAATATAATGAATCTAATTCATTAAATTAAATTGATTTAATAAGTCATAATCTAAATTAGACTCATTAAATACATGAATCAACTTGAGTCGAACCCAAGTTAGCCCAATTAGGATTACTCTTAATCCAATTTGATTTATCAAATAAATCTAATCCTCTTGGTTCATCATATGAATCTAATCTCCATCTATTTGTCCTAAGTGTGTGACCCTATAGGTTCTTGTAACGTTGGCAATGCCCTAAACCCATTTAGGAGCATAAGTAATGAGCGGTATCTAGCAACACATCATTACTACCCAAGTTACAAGAATGTCGAGATCCGACATCACCTTGTGACTACCAATTGTGACTACTCACAAAATAATGACAAGTGTCCTTCTATCCTAGACATCTATATTGATCAATATGAGGCATAGACCGTGTCATCCTCTAATCAATCTAAATCTTGAACTCCAAGTAGACTCACTCGATCAAATGAGCTCAACATCTAATGTTGACTCATTTGGGCATGGCCATGCACTTCGTGGTCTCACTCTATCAAGAATACCGATGTCGCTCCCGTCATATGGGAGGGATAGATTCCATCTACATCACTCATATCCCTCTACATAATTCGTTATATACCCAGTAATCGCCTTTATAGTCCACCCAGTTACGGGTGACGTTTGACGAAACTAAAGTACATAACTCCTTATGTAGGTATCCATGGTGACTTCAGGTCTAAGGACTAATAGTCATACTAATAGCCACATGAGAAAGTATATGACACTCATATAACGATCCATGATACTTTCTCATGGCGGGTCATTCAGTATACATTCTCTAATGCATACCCATGTGTCAGCTTGATATCTCTATATCCATGACTTGTGAGATCAAGTCATCGAGCTGACCTACATGCTAGTCTTATTGTATTAACATTGTCCCTGAATGCTAATACTCGACTAGGAATGATTTAGAGTAGTGTTCCCTATATCATCTCACTATCGATTCAACTAATCGATTGATATAGGTATGAACCTTCTACTCAAGGACGCTATTATACTTAGTCTATTTGGCATTAATATAAATAAGTATAATAACCAAACAAATGCCTTTATTAATATACAAGAATATGATATACATGAGTCCATACAATCATCAAATGATTGGCTCTAGGGCTCTAACTAACAGGAAGTATATGTCGATGATATCTTAATTAAGTCTCTTCAAGCTATTGATCTGTACAAGGATGTAGAGGAGACCTGCAAGACATTGAGGCAATATGGGCTTAAGCTAAACCCAGGCAGATGTCTATTTGGAGCAAAGGGTGGAAAGTTCCTGTGCTATATGGTGTCCGAGCGAGGAATAGAAGCCAACCCAAGCAAAGTCAAAACTCTACAGAACATGGAGCCACCACGCGACATGAGGGAAGCTCAAAGACTCACCGACCGGATTACAGCCTTGTCTAGATTTATTTCAAGGTCGGCCGATCGTAGTCTCCATTTCTTCAAGATACTTCGGAAGGCTAACAAATTTCAATGGGATGAAGAATGTGACAAAGTTTTTCAAGAGTTGAAAGACTATCTGTCCACCTTTCCTATATTGGCTAAGCCTGTAGTAGGAGAGACCTTATGGGTATATCTCTCGGCCAATGAAAATGCTGTGGGCTCTATATTAGTTAGACATGAAGGGAAAGAGCAACACCCTGTGTATTTTTCTAGCCATTTATTAAAAGGAGCCGAGTGTAGATATACTACACTCGAAAAGTTGGCTTATGCATTAGTGTTGATTGCCCGGAGGTTGCGCCCATACTTTTTAGCACACATAATTATTGTGTTGACCAACAATACTCTTGGGCGGGTATTGCTTAACCCGGAGGAATCGGGTCACTTGATCAAATGGACAATCGAACTTAGTGAGTATGACATACAATATCAACCTCGCTTGACCATCAAGGCACAAGCTCTAGCAGATTTCATTATAGAAGTTCAAGGCCCTGAAGAAGAAAATACTTGGAAAATTTATGTGGATGGATCCTCAACTTGACAAGGTAGTGGAATTGGTGTTCTCCTTATATCCCCGAGGGAAGATAGACTTCAACTTTCTGTCAGGCTAAATTATAGAGCCACCAACAATGAGGCAGAATATGAAGCATTGATAGCCGGATTACAAGTCGCCCGGCATATAGGAGCAGCTCGAGTTCTCATCTATTCTGATTCTCAGTTAGCAGCCCAACAATTATCAGGTAACTTTAAAATTAATAATGATAGGCTCAAGTTATATGCTGAGACATTTGATAAATTGAAGTCTCAATTTCAAGAAGTAAATATACAAAAGTTCCTCGATCCGAAAATCAAGTAGCCGATGAATTAGCTAAATTGGCCTTTGCTATAACACCATGGAATTTAGACCGGCCAGTGGAGCAGACCCTGTTAATATCTTGTATCGAAAGACAAGCTGATGTAGAAATACAAGGTGACTGGAGGGCATCGATCATATTATATTTACAGTAGGGTATTCTTCCGAATGATGCAGAACAAGCAAGGATATTTAAGAAGAGGGCTGCTCGGTATACTATGATAGGGGAGTAGTTATATAAAAGAGCTGTCTCTAGGCCTTTGCTTAAGTGTATTGGCATAGAAGATGTATAATTTATCCTGCAAGAGGTTCATCAAGGCTCATGTGGCAGTCATATAGGAGGAAGATCCTTAGCTCATAAAATTTTACTAGCAGGATATTTCTGGTCTACTCTACATGAAGATGCTAACAAATTGGTAAGAACTTGTATTTCTTGTCAGAAACATCAGAATATTCCACATCATCCTACGCAATCATTAAGAACCTCTATAGTTTCTTGCCCCTTTGATCAATGGGGCATGGATATAGTGGGCCCGTTTCCTATGACAACTGCACAAAGAAGATTTTTATTAGTAGCAGTGGATTATTTCTCTAAATGGGTAGAAGCAGAACCACTTGCTCGGATTACTGAAAATGCAGTTATTAAATTCCTATGGAAAAATATCATATGTAGATTTGGTATTCCTCATAAATTAGTTTCTGATAATGGAAGACAATTCCAAGGAGACAGAATCTTAGATTGGTGCAAAAGCTATGGTATTATTCAAGCATTCACCTCTGTGGCGTATCCATAGAGTAATGGTCAAGCAGAGGTAACCAACAGAGAAATCATAAGAGGATTAAAAACCAAACTAGATCATGTCGGAGGCAGTTGGGTAGATGAATTACCCAGTGTTCTTTGGGCATATCGCACTACACCCCGAGAAGCTACAGGGATCACTCCTTTCCAACTGGTTTATGGGGGAGAAGCAATAATTCCTATCGAGGTGGGAGTAGAATCTGACAGAAAATAGTTATATGATGAAGATAATGTTGGTCGACGACTCATGGAGCTGGATTTGATAGAGGAAATCAGAGACAAAGCTGCAACTCATCTCACCTCATATCGACAACGAATGAGACAAAATTATAACAGAAGAGTCATCCCAAGATTTTTCCAAGTGGGAGATCTAGTATGGAAACGTGTTAAGCCTGTTGGGGATGTTAGCAAGTTAGCACCACAATGGGGAGGACCTTACAAGGTGGTGGAAAAACTGGCATCAAACTCATATTATCTCCAGGACACTGAAGGAAGAACTCTCGAGTGTCCCTGGAGTGCAAATCATTTATAGCCCTACCAAACTTAACAAGCTCATATCATTCAAGAATATGTCTGAGAGAACAAATCAAAATTACTTGAGACGGTTTCCCTGCGAACAAATGATAAGTATGCTCATAAGTTTATGTACTTTATTCAACTTGATAAATACAATTCAGGCCGAATATCACCCAAGAAATAAATATGGTTCAAACAACATGATGATCATTAGGCAAACATTTTTAATTTGTTTAAGCGGCCGTCAATTGGGTGCTTTAAGGAAGAACCCACTAGGCTTCCTTAAGAAAATCTCAAAGATGTTAAACCATCACAAGGTTAGTGCAAGCATTTTAGTTTTACATAAAGCACAGTCAATCGGGAAATCTCATGAAGTAACTCGGACGGGTCTTCATGGGAGGAATCGGAAACTTTAAACTATCAAAAAAGTATAGTCGATCGCGAAATCACATGAAGTAACCCAGACGTGTCTTCATGGGAGGAACCAGAGACTTTAAACTATCAAAAAAGCACAGTGGATTGGGAAATCTCATGAAGTAACTCGGATGGGTCTTCATGGGAGGAATCAGAGACTTTAAACTATCAAAAAAGCATAGTCGATCGGGAAATCACATGAAGTAACTCGGACGGGTCTTCATGGGAGGAACTGGAGACATTAAACTATCAAAAAAGCATAGTCGATCGGAAAATCTCATGAAGTAACTCGGATGGGTCTTCATGGGAGGAACCGGAGACTTTAAACTATCAAAAAAGCATAGTCGATCGGGAAATCACATGAAGTAACCCGGACGGGTCTTCATGGGAGGAACTGGAGTCTTTAAACTATCAAAAAAGCATAGTCGATCGGGAAATCTCATGAAGAAACTCGGACAGGTCTTCATGGGAGGAACCGGAGACTTTAAACCATCATAAAAGCATAGTCGATCGGGAAATCTCATGAAATAACTCGGACGGGTCTTCATGGGAGGAACCGGAGACTTTAAACTATCATAAAAGCATAGTCGATCAGGAAATCTCATGAAGTAACTCGGACGGGTCTTCATGGGAGGAACAGACTTTAAAATATCATAAAAGCATAGTCGATCGGGAAATCTCATGAAGTAACTCAGACAGGTCTTTATGGGAGGAATCGGAGACTTTAAACTATCATAAAAACATAGTCGATCGGGAAATCTCATGAAGTAACTCAGACGGGTCTTCATGTAGGAACCGGAGATTTTAAACTATTATGAATAAAATCATACGAGATTGATATAGCACAATAATTTATGGATCCAAATCAATCGGGATTACACACCTGATCTTCACTCAAAGAAGGATAAAATTCTTCATGTGAAGCTGATCAAGAGGGGAGGCATCGTTGAAAAATGTTAGCTGTTTGATTTCCTCGTTATAATAGATCGGGATTATATTATTAGCAAAAATTCTAAATTGTGCATATTTTTTTCATAAGAATCACTTGGTATTACATTCTAGGCCGAGATTCAAAGTTCGAAGGGGATGCTGTATATATATATATATATATATATATATATATATATATATATACATACATATAATCTTTCAAAATTACATTCCCTATCTGGAGCTCCAATCATATGAAGCTCTTTATCTAAAATTACTCGAGATGTTATGCTCAACTAAAGCACAGAAATTCCGTGAAGTTCTCCATATAAAATCATCCGGAATTACATGCCCTTCTGAAGTATGAATGGAACCTTGTACATGCCTACCTGATTGAAGTTTAGGGAGGTTATGGGAAATTTTACTGCTCAAAATTATATGGTCCATGAAGATATTACCAATGGAGGAGTTTATCAAAACAAGATCTAATTCCAAAGAATAAGGAAGGAATTCTTGAACAAGATAGTACTTATGCTTAATCCTCAGAAGCATTTCAAAGGAGGCAATGTCAAGCTAATACGAACCAGGAAAACAGGTAAGTACCAAATTTTCTTTTAATATAGCAGCTACTTAATTGCAGGTCTCTTAATTACAAGTCCTTTAATTACAAGTCTTCTAATTACAAGTCCTTTAATTACAAGTCTTCTAATTACAAGTCTTTTAATTACAAGTCTTTTTTAAGTACATAATCATGCTTACTCAAAATGGCTCATCAGATGTTCGGGTAATTCTTGGTTGAGTCTGCGATGGTTTATGAATAGAGAAGGTGGTTCCCTAGGTAGATAACCACCCTCCCTCAATTGTTGAAGAATCCCTACCACAGAATGATTTAAAACCCCTATGATTAGACGAACATTTCCGTTAACAAACGCCGAAGACCTTAGATAAGTTAGACGTCTCTCTTCCCATCGGCTTTCCTCATGCTCCGTATAACTCTGGAATTCAGTTTATAGTTTGGTATTTTTGATCTTTGAGTGTATCCCTCTCCAATTTAAGTTGTTCCAGTTCCTTTTGGAGCAATGATAGCTCGACATCCTGAGCCCTTCTTAGTTCTTGCTCTTGTAGAATATCAAAATCTTTCGAGGCTGAGTCTTGGGCCTGCTCAGAAAGAAAGACATTACGAAGCCTCTCTACTTTCTCTAAAACAAGGCTTTTATGAGAAACATCTGAGAGGGCTTTGTCCTTCAGAGCAATTTTCATCCGGAGACTAGAATGTAATCGATCCACTTGTAGCTCTAAGGTTCTCCTTTCAAGCTCTTTGTTTTTCAATGACTGCTATAACTCCTGTAATTCTTTCTTCATAGCCTCTAGTTGTTGATCTTGTGAGGCTATCTTTTTGTGTAATTGAGTGACCTCAATGTGAGAAGGAGGAAGATTGGCTTGCAAGGTCTCTACTTGAGCCTTTAACTTACCATTTTCCCTTTCTAAGGCAATGACTAACTGGTCCAGATGAAGACTTGAGGCGAGGAACTAAAAATAATAATACAGTTAGCGAAAGCAATAAGAAGCTAACAATATATAAGGAAAAATACTTACAGCAACAGCTTGGCGACTATGATTGTCGGCATGGCTGGAAATACTAGTGCCTTTTAATAATTCTTGACTATGCATCCAAGATTCAGATAGTGGGCCTTGTAGCTGTAAAAAACTGTAACCAGGAGGGTCCGAAGTTTGTCCCATTTAAGATGGAAGACCCATAGCTTGTCTAAATAAAGGCGTGGAGGTAGAAGGAGAAGAAGGTCGTGTGGAAGAAGAAGGAAGAGAAATGAGGGGAGTAGTAGAACCTGGAATGATAGAGGATGAGCTAGAAGGGAGGGAAGATGGTAGAGCAATTAAAGTTGATTCCATTGTTGAGGCATGAATAGCGGATGGCTCTAGACTTGGAGAAGATCTCCTCCAAGGTGTTCGTTTAGCTCGTCGTCCAGAAGCCAGAGGAGGCAAGGATAATGCAAGAGGCTGGGAGGATGCAGAGGGGATAACGACCATCTGAGAAGCAGAAGAAGCTGAAACAATAACAGGAGAGGAGGGGATGAGTAGAGCCGGTCTTATCATCCTAAGAGAAAAATTGGAGATAATGTGGGTAGGGGACATTGGTGCCTTACCTCTCTCAAAAGAAATAGGTGCCGAAACAATGGGGGCTTGTACAAAGGTACCAAAGATGTCGCTAAAAGGAACATCCTCAGTAAGCCTGAGTTTCTTGACTAAGGTAATAAAAGGTTGTTCCTCTTCCTCTTCCATAGCAACGACAGCTTCCGCTGTTTGCTCTTCTTTAGATAATAAACCCAAAGTAGAGGAGATGGAATCGGCTCGACAAGCTTGTAGTAATTGTTCTCCAAATTTATTCAAAAAAGACTTGGTTATGGCCGGATTCTTGTACATAAAGACAGGCAAAGAAACAAAAATAGACTTTTGTCTAGTCAGTCGGCTACACTTCCTTCGACTAGACTTGAAGGGAAGGCTAGTGATATGGGTTAGGTTTAGTGGGTCCTTGGTGAAGAAGGGAAAGGAGATAATAGAATTAAGAAGACAGGTCAATATCGACCGAGATATACCTTGATGAAGACCAATATCGATCGAGATATGCATCAAGGGAGGAAAGCCAATATCGACCAAGATATACCTTAAGGGAAGTAAGTCAATATCGACCGATATATACCTCAAGGGAGGTAGACCGATATCGATCTATATATACCTCAAGGGAGTAGGCTAATATCCGCCAAGATATACCTTAGGGGAAGGCAGGTTAATATCAACCAATATATACCTTAAGGAAAGTAAGCTAATACTGATCGAGAAATACCTTGAGAAGAGTAGGCCAATATCGGTTGGGATACATCTTAGGAAGGGTAAATCAATATCGGCCGGGTTTACACATTTAAGATAAAAAGCCATGATTGTTTAAGGTGGCATATCTAAAATTAATTAAGTATACATGATCGCCCGGAATGAAAAGATCTAAAGTTTTATAGAATTGGTAATATATTACTGAACGATTAGTTGAATGATAATGATAAATCGACCAAACAAGGTCTGAGTTTAATATTCTGTCAATACAAAACATAGTATAATACCAAGCTATCTATAACATAATAAAGGCAGGACGAACAAGTAGACTCATAATTAATTTAATAAAGATATCTGTGTGTGATTGAATAACAGGTTTACCTATTTGGCGGGAAGTGTGCTTCTAGACTTTTCTGCAGGTACTAGACGACAAAGAAGGTACATTTGGGGTACAAAAAAGATTCCTTAAAAGTTATTTTGAGCAAGTACATGGCTTACATCATCTCATAACAAACTCTAATAAACCGGGGTCCATTTCATGACTACAGAGGTTATATGAAGTGGTATAAAAAGGGGAATCCTCTCCGTTGGCCAGGTAAGTGGACATCACTACTTGCACTCACAAACCCTAATTCTCAACTACTATTCATCTTCTTCCTTTTTCCACACGAAGAGAGATCACTGACTTGAACGTCGGAGGGCCTAGCCAGGGATTCCCATCCTGGTCTTAGGTCACTGATGATAGTGTTGGTTGGTCTCTTGTGCGCAGGAAGCCTTGGAAGCTCCGAATCTCGGTTTTCTTCAGTTAGATCTCTCCCTCATCATCGAAGCTTCGCACGAGGAAGGCATTCTGTGACTTGATTCTCCCCGATCCACTTTGGGTTTCTCGGATCAGTATTCAGTCAGGTATTACTCTTCATCAGAGTAGGTTTTCTCCCCAGCTTTCCATTTTTTCAAGTTTCTCAGACAGGATCAATTGACAAATAAAACAAAAGAAACACCACTTCGAATTACAAATCCGGAAATCTAGAATCTCTAGCCTCTTGTGTTTGGTATTTCAAAATCCATATAAAGAAAAACTAGTATGATGCGGAAAAGAATTACTAGTTATACCTTTCATTGTAAGAAACAACCTCTTGATCTTCTATCGTATTTCTCTTCTTATCTCGGACGTTGTGTGGACAACGATCTACCGAGACGAGAACCACCCAAGCCCTTCTTCTTCCTTCTTCCAAGTTTCATCCAAGCAACTTTCTCCAAGAAAACCAAGTCTCGACCACCAACCAAGCTCCAAGGAAAACTAGGAAACAAAATCCTTCTTTCTCTTCTTCTTCTCCAAGCTAGATCCGGCCACCAAAACAAGCTCCTAGAGATTGATGAGGTTCGGCCACAAAGGAGGAAGAAAAGGAGGAGAAGATGCTAGGGCCGGCCACCACCAAGGAGGAAAAGAGAGAGGAAAAATAGAAGAGAGTTGTGTCTCATGAAGGCACCCCTCCCTCTCTTTTATAATTCTTGGTCTTGGCAAATAAGGAAAATTTTAATAAAAACTTTCTTATTTTTTTTGCCATGGAAAGGAAAATATAATTGATTAAAAACAATTTCCTTTTCTTAAATTAAAGTGGTCGACCACCTCATAGCTCCAAGCAAGGAAAGTTTTAATAACACAAAAATTAAAACTTCCTAATTTGCTTCCGGAAATAAAAATTTCTCTAATAATTTTTCCCTTCATGGTTGGTTATAAAAAGAAATTTTATAAATTAAAATCTCTCCATTAAAACATGTGGATGATTTCCAAAAAGGAAAGTTTTCTCTAAAAATTAAAATCTTCCTTTCAATCTACAAATAAGGAAAGATATCAAATCTTTTCTTAATCTTTTGTAGAAACTTATAAAAGGAAATATTTAATTTTAAAACTCTCTTTTTAAATCATGAACATGGTTACAAAAAAGGAAAGTTTTATTAAAAAATTAAAATCTTCCTTTTAACTGCAAATAAGGAAAGATATCAAATCTTTCACTTAATCTTTTGTAGAAAGCTATAAAAGGAAAGATTTAAAATTTAAACTTTGTCTTTTAAAACCATGATATCCACATAAGAAAAGATTTTAAAATAAAATCCTTTTTAATTTTATTAGGGCCGACCACAACAAGCTTGGGCTCCAAGCTATGGTCGGCCCCCTTCACTTGGCTCATCCCTTGGCTTGGCCGACCCAAGCTTGCTTGGCTGGCCACCTAAGGGTGGGTAGGAAGTGGGTATGTGGTGAGCATAATTCTCTATACACAAGAGGCTATGATAGAGACCGAGAGGAGGAATTAGTTTTGGTCTCCCAATGAAATTAAGCTTCCCATGTTCGCCCCGAACACCTAACTTAATTTCATCAATAATAATTCATACCACTAAAGAATTATTATTGAACTACCGCACCAATCCCAAATTACATTTTGGGCTCCTTCTTATTATGAGTGTGTTATTCTCCCTGTGTTTAAAATGTCGAATGTCCACTAATTAAATGAGTTACTGACAACTCTCTTTAATTAATATCTTAGTCCAAGAGTAGTACCACTCAACGTTATTGTCATGTCGGACTAAATCCACCTGCAGGGTTTAACATGCCAATCTTTATGAGCTCCTCTTGGGGACATTATCAACCTAGATTACTAGGACACAGTTTCCTTCTAAATCAATAACACACACTATAAGTAATATCATTTCTCAACTTATCGGGCCTTTTGATTTATCAAGCTAAATCTCACCCTTTGATAAGTTAAAGAAATGAATACTAAATATATGTGCTTGTTATTATATTAGGATTAAGAGCACACACTTCCATAATAACTAAGGTCTTATTCTTTTATTAAGTCAGCACAAAAAGAACTTACCTTAAATGTTCTTGCTCAATACACTCAAAGTGTACTAGTGTAATTTTATAGTTAAGATGAACTAATACCAAATTACACTATGACTATTCCAATGGTTTGTTCCTATCCATCTCAGTCGTGAGCTACTGTTTATAATTTATAAGGAATTGATAACATTATCTTCTGTGTGTGATACCACACACTATGTTATCTACAATATAAATTAATTGAATAACTACACTTAGCTTATAAATGTAGATATTTGACCAATATGATTCTTATTTCTAAGTAAATGTTTATACAAAAAGCTAGGATTTTAGTATACATTCCAACACAACCAACAATTAGTATCAGAGATAGGATATTACCTCTGTGTGTTTGTTTTTTCAGTTTAATTATGCACATGTCATACATATTTTAGGCAGGATAATAGTAGGATGTGCAAATAGATTAACTCTGTAGTTGCAGACATCCTAGATCCAACTATTATGACCCTAATGTGACTGTGTGTGATTGGACCCTCGGACATGTCGAGGCATTTTATGTGCGTGCATGATTGTATATATTACATACAACAGGAGCTATATTAGTTTTAGAATTTTACATTTTTGTTTCGATCTAGATTACATGTACATTCCCTTGTGGAATATAGGATCGATAAATGTAAAATTCTATTTTTATCATGGATCGTATTTTTGCGAGGCGTGGTACTATTTGAGGACCAGAGACGCAGCAAAATAAGAAGCAAGATAGCTAGACCCGTTGCGGTAGCTAAAGATAACAGCAGCTAGGGTTGACAGCACACGGAGGACAGTGATGGAAGAGGCGATAATAGTTGGAAAATTATTTTTCCATATTTATTGCTTTTATTTGCTGTGATGTGTGTGTTTGCATGTTAAAATCCTCATCTTAAATAACTAAGTTGGAGAGGAATTTATAAATAAATTCCACGGTCTCCATTATTGGTTTGAAAGTGATGCAAACAAACTTGCGTGTTGGCTCTGAGTGCATTCCTCCACAACGGATGAGTTTGTTTGCGGGTTACTAGATCAAACTTCCTTTTATGGATGATTATAGGAAATTATTTAGGAGTGTGTGATCTTCTCCAACTGAAGGGGCATAATCCTATTTAATGGACTAAGTATCAAGTAATGGTATACACTTAAACGCATTTAATGGTATCCTCCCTAACGGAGTCACTGCTATTTTTGCGTGACCAAAGGAAAACCAACTATTAATTTGTCATAAAGTTAGGTAAACCCCCCTTTTCAAATGTTTAAATTTGTATACGTCCACACTAACGTGAAATACGAAATTCATGGTGTTTGAGGTAATTTTATTTGTCATAAAGTTAGGTTGACAAAATAAAATTAATGGGTAAAACCTCCTCTTACAAATAATTGAATTTGTATACGTCCACACTAACGTGGCATACAAAATTCATGGTGTTTGAGGTAATTTAAGGTTGACAAGATAATTAATGGGTAAGGCCCTCCTCTTACAAATGTTTGAATTTGTATACGTCCACACTAACGTGGCATACAAAATTCACGGTGTTTGAGGTGTTGGTGAATTTAAATGATATTATTTTGAGGAATCAATATTATTTTAAATTCTAAAGTTTTGATCAAATATTTGATCGAAGACAGACCAACTATTAATTTTATTTGTAATAAAGACAGGTTGACAAGATAATAAAATTAATGGATAAAATCTTCTCTTACAAATGTTTGAATTTGTATACGTCCACACTAATATGGCATACAAAATTCACGGCGATTTTGAGGTGCTTGTCTTGACCAAGTATTTTTGTGATTCTTAGGATTTCAGATGTTTTTCAATTCCCTAGCTGTTATACTATAGAATAGACTTAGTAGTCCCAATTATAATGATTGGAAACAAAACTTGGACACTAAGGTAGACAGTCCTCTCAGAACTGAGAACAATGGAGGTGTATTTTATTTATGTTGAAACATGTTTAGTGGTGCTATCTACCCGTACCTGATGTGTAGATACGGGAGCCACTGATCATGTCTACAATTCATTGTAGGGGTTCCAGGAAACCCGAGAACTATATGAAAGGGATATCACCGTCTACATGGGCACTGCTGCAAAAGTAGCAGCTGTTGGAGTGGGAGATGTTTATCCTATGATAGGAATAAAATATGGATTTTGAGAAATTGTCTTTACGTACCAAGTTTTAGAAAGAACTTGATTTTAGTTTCTAAACTATTTAAAGAACTTGATATTCTGTCTCATTTGATAACAAGGTTGTTACCAAGAAAAATAGGGAAGTTATCTGTTCTGGTACATTGGTTGACAATTTATATATTCTAAATCCAATAACTCCCACGATGCAACAAATGGAAATTAATAACACATCTTCTAACTCTAATAAGAGAAAGTAATTTTCAGAAATGAACCAATCATATCTTTGGCATCTAAGGCTAGGTCATATTAACTTAAGTAGGATTCAAAGCTGATGAACTTTTGAGTTCATTGGTGGTAGAAAACTTTCCAACCTGCGAGTCTTACTTGGAAGGAAAAATGACCAAGAGGCCTTTTAAGACTAAGGGGTATAGAGCCAAAGATGTGTTGAAATTATTCTGATTTGTGTGGACCTATAACTATCCAGGCAAGAGGTAGTTTCGAATATTTCATCTCTTTTATGGATGACTATTCGAGATATGAGTACATTTACTTGATGCACCGCAAGTCTGAGTGCTTTGATAAGTTCAAAGAGTACAAGGCTGATGTGAAGAAACGTCATGGTAAAAGTATCAAGACACTACGGTTTGATCGTAGTGGCGAGTACCTCTTAGGAGAGTTTAGAAGTTACTTATCAGAGGTTTGAATTCAATCACAATTGTCTACACCTGATACACCCCAACAGAATGGTGTGGCAGAATGAAGGAATAGGACTCTTATGGAAATGGTTAGATCGATGATGAGTTATTCAGAATTATCAAATTTGTTTTGGGATATACTCTGGAAATGGCTATAAACATAGTACCTTCTAAGTCAGAACCCTCTACTCCCATAGAATTGTAGAATGGGCGTAATCCTAGTATGAAACATATTTGGATTTGGGGTAGTCCAGCACATGTGCTGAAGGGAGACACTGGTAAGTTGGAACAGGAGTTCATTTGTTTGTGGGTTATCCTAGAGAAACGAAAGGAGGTTTATAGTCCTAAAAATCAGAAGGTCATTGTTAGCACCAATGGTCGATTTTTAAAAGAGGACTATGTTATGAACCAAATACCCATAAGTAAAATTGTTCTTAATGTAACGCCCGCCCCTCCCATGCTAGTACTACTCTAAGAAGGGACGAGTGCTACTTGGACTACGTGACATACATATGCATATGAATTCATGGCAGCGGAAGGTGTATTTAAAATTTTGTAATTTATCATATGCATTGTACTAAACATGGCATGTGAGTAATATAACCATATAACATGATGGATATGCTGCATACTAGTATTCATACATAATACTTGAACATGATTCATAATTCCATAACTTAAGCATAGGCGTACCAACATGAAATCAAAACATGGTTCACATGCAAGTTTAGACATATATAGGTTCTAAAACATAAATGGATCTATTCCACTATGCCACTTCCACACACATCATCATTGCCTTTCCTGCTGCTCCCCTTAGTTTATCCATTCTTTACCCTTTTCTACGGTACAAGGAAATATAAACTATAAGCACAGAGGCTTAGTAAGTTCCTTTCCTACTCACAAAATCCATAAATCATGAACATAGCATATGGCAAATCATAAATAGAACATGTGAGAACATAAGGTAAATCATAGCATATCATGTGAGAGCATAAGGTAAATCAAATCATAATATGTGAGAGCATAAAACATATCATAGCATAACATGTGAGAGCATAAGGGAAATCATAGCATATCATGTGAGAGCATAAGGTAAATCATATCATAATATGTGAGAGCATAAGACATATCATAGCATAACATGTGGGAGCATAAGCATAAAATAGTAGCATGTACATCTATACATCATAATCATATCTCAAGGGCATCTTTCTAAGCATAAAGATCACATAACATGAAAATATCTCTATAGAGCATTTTTCTAAAGCATAAGGAATCATATAGCATGAGATATGTGGATGCAAGATGCTCTTTTGAAAACATGTACATATAGAATGAAATGAGAATATGCAAGATGTTCTTTTGAAAACATATATCATATAGGTACTTAAACATAATCTCAACATGAGGGCCCGGCTTTGTACCACATACATACATAAATGCGCGCATCCTAAGTAGATCCAAGGTAGCTAATTTTGAACTACTAGGAACTAGGCCCGTTTCATAGACCATCGACCTAGGGGCAACTTAGGAGCCCATCCCTTTTACTAGGCCCGTTTCATTGACCATCGACCTAGGGGCACTTAGGAGCTCATCCCTAGTACAAGCCATACAAAGTAAAATAGCATGTCATATCATAACATATCATGTTCTTGTCATATCATAACATTTCATGTTCTCGTCATATCATGAAGAGTGTTCTTGATCCCAACTTAAGGGAAGCATCTCTTAGGCTTTTCATCTTACATAAGCCTTGCATAAACATAGCATGATGGCACCAAGTGCACATAACATATAGCATATCATAAAAACATAACATGATGACATGAAGTGCACATTATATAGCATCTCATAAAAAAAACATAACATGATAACATGAAGTGCACATAACATATAACATCTCATAGGAATTCATAACATGATGACATAAGTGCATATATCAATTAACATGGTGACATAAAATTCATATCATATCATAAGAGTCAACATCATGCATGGTTAAGGTTTTGAAACTTCTTACAAGCCCTAAATCATGCTTGGCCGAAACATATAAACATACATCATAGATTTTCAAACAACATGGAGACATGAAATCAACTACCTAAGTCCTCATAATCATTAATCATAATATGTAAGACCTTAGGAACCCTAGGTAGCTTCTTAACCTCATTCTTCTTATCTTGGCCGAAACATGAAGGCATGTTTTAATTTTTTTTCTTTAATCAATTTAAAGCTTGAAACTTTTGCAACCTACATAGCATAGCAAGTGAGTCCCTTGGTAACCATAAGTGAGGTTCTAACTCTAATATTCAACCTTGGCCGAAACCTCAAGGTAGGATTTCTAGGTTTTTCATGCAACATAAGACATGGAAATTTAACCTAACATTGTATAGGAAATCATACATCATGAGGAAGCATAAAACAAGTATAGTTTAGGTCTACAACTTTCTCTAGGCCCCTTTTCTTTCCTTGGCCGAAACCTAAACGTAAGGTTTCTAGGTTTTTCATGCAACTTAAGACATGGAAATTCAATCTAACATTGTATAGAAAATCATACATCATAAGGAAGCATAAAACAAGTATAGTTTAGGTCTACAACTTTCTCTAGGCCCCTTTTCTTTCCTTGGCCGAAACCTAAAGGTAAGGTTTCTAGGTTTTTGAGGCAACATAAGACATGGAAATTTACCCTAACATGGTATAGAAAATCATACATCATGTGGAAGCATAAAACAAGCATAAATTAGGTTTAAAACTTTCTCTAGTTCCTTTTTCTTTCCTTGGCCGAAACCTAAGGATAAGCTTCTAGGTTTTTGAGGCAACATAAGACATTGAAATTTAACCTAACATGGTATAGAAAATCATACATCATGTGGAAGCATAAAACAAGCATAGTTAGGTTTAAAACTTTATCTAGTTCCTTTTTCTTTCCTTTGCCGAAACCTAAGGATAAGTTTCTAGGTTTTTGAGGCAACATAAGACATGGAAATTTAACGTAACATGGTATAGAAAATCATACATCATGTGGAAGCATAAAACAAGCATAGTTAGGTTTCATACTTTTCTCTAGACCTCTTGTCACATCTTGGCCGAAACCCTAAATGAGTAGGATTCCAAATTTTCCAACAACATGAAGCATAAAAACTTTTAACATCCATTGATAGTCCCTTAACCTCATCATGGCCGAAACTCATATGGCAAGATCTTAGTTTTCAAGTAACCTATAAGCATAGAAACATCTTAAACTACTTGTACTGCAGGTGAGGGGATACTTACATCCTTTCGCTTGATTTACAATGAAAAGAAACCTTGCTTGTGAAGTTCTCCTAGGAAGAAGACCTCTTGTTTGATTTCGGCAATGAGGAAGAGGAGGCTTGGGATTTCGGTGGGAGAAGGAAGGAGGAAGAGAGGGAAAAATGAAATTCCCTTTCTCTTTTTCCTATTTATGCTAAATGAAGGAAGAAGGCAAAACCATCTTCTCATGGAAGGTAGCAGAAGAAAACTCCAACTTTTCCTTCTAAGTGGAGGGAGCCTTTCCTTACCTTTAATTATCATGTCCCTCTCTTTCATAACAGCACTCCCCTACTGGGGCTACTGGTTAACATATACATGCATATACTAAGAGGTCCAAGGTTCAAACCTTGGTCATGCCTCTTTTTAGTTCTATTTTCTTTTATTTTTGGAATAATCCACATAAGGCCTATTTTAATCATGCATAAAATTCATATGACATTATTAGAGATCCTATGGGTGTTACAGTCCCCCATACCTCATAAAAGTTCGTCCTCAAACTTAAAATAACTCTGGGTATTTTTGTTTCATATCGTCACCTAATTTCTTTTGATGTAGCATCGGACTTCCTGCTGAGTGCATCGGCCACCTTGTTTGCTTTTCCCGGATGGTAGAAAATCTCACAGTCATAGTCCTTGACTAGCTCGAACCATCTACGTTGTCTCATATTTAGGTCCTTCTGTGTGAAGAAATATTTCAGACTCTAGTGGTCTGTGTAAATCCTACACTGAGCTCCATATAGATAATGCCTCCATAATTTGAGAGCAAAGACCACGACTGCTAGCTCTAGATCGTGAGTGGGATAATTTCTTTCATGTTGCTTGAGTTGTCTAGAGGCATAGGCAATGACCTTGCCGTTCTGCATGAGTACAGCTCCAAGTCCTAATCTGGAAGCGTCACTGTACATATCGAAACTTCCATTATTTTCCGGAAGGGTAAGGATTGGAGCACTGGTTAGTCTGCTTTTCAATTCTATGAAACACTTCTCGCAGTCATCCGTCCATTCGTACTTCTTGTTCTTCCTGGTGAGAGCTGTCATAGGAGCTGCAATTCTAGAGAAATCCTCTACAAACTTCCTGTAATAGCCTGCTAGCCCGAGGAAACTTCTGATCTCACTGGCATTCTTTGGTCTATTCCAGTTGCTTACAGCTTCAATCTTGATTGGATCTACCATTACTCCATCCTTGGAGATAACATGACCCAAAAATGATACTTGGTCGAGCCAAAATTCACATTTGGAGAATTTCACAGGAGAATTTCACATATAGTTGCTTCTCCCTAAGAATCTGTAATACTATATTCAGGTGTTCGGTATGTTCTTCCTGGGTTCTCGAGTAGATGAGTATATCGTCGATGAAGACGATCACAAATTTGTCGAGATATGCCGAGAATACCCGATTCATCAGGTCCATAAACAGGGCAGGAGCATTCATCACTCCGAAGGGCATAACTACGAACTCATAGTGTCCGTACCTTGTTCGGAAAGCCGTCTTCGGTATATCATCTTGTTTCACTTTTACTTGATGATAGCCAGATCTCAAGTCAATCTTGGAGAAGACGGTGGCACCCTTTAACTGGTCAAACAGGTCATTAATCCGTGGTAGAGGGTACCTGTTCTTGATCGTCACTTTATTCAGCGCTCGGTAGTCTATGCACATTCGCATAGACCCATCTTTCTTCTTCACAAACAGTACTGGAGCTCCCCAGGGAGAGTGACTAGGGCAGATAAGTCCCTTGTCGAGTAACTCCCGTAGCTGTTCCTGAAGTTCCTTCAATTCAGTCGGCGCCATACAGTAAGGTGCCTTAGAGATCGGTTTAGTACCAGGAATCAATTCGATCTCGAATTCAATCTCTCTATCGGGGGCTAACCCTGGTAGTTCATCGGGAAATACCTCTGGGTAGTTGCATATAACTTTGACATCTTCCAGCTTCTGGTCCTCTGCTTGACTTGTGTCGACCACATGTGCTAGAAACCCAGTGCATCCATTGCTTAACATCTTTTGTACCCTTAAGGCTGATAAGAATTTCTTAGCTTCTTCCCTTGGCTCTCCAATAAATTCGAACATCTGTTCGGCTTCTGGTCGGAAGACCACTTTTCTTTTTCGGCACTCGATCGAAGCACCGTACTTACCTAGGAAGTCCATGCTCAATATTATATCATAATCCTGTATGTCGAGCACTATCAGATCACAATAGAGTTCTCTATCTGCGATTCTGATGGGTGCGGCTCGCAACATCTGAGTAGATGGCATCACTTCTCCTGAAGGCAGGGTCGTTAAGAATTTGCAGTCTAAAACTTGTGGCGGCATGTCTGTCTTCTTTGTAAAAGGTGTAGAGATGAACGAGTGTGTTGCCCCAGTATCAAATAGTATAGTAGCATGCTGACTGAAAATAAGAATCTGACCTGTGACAACTGTCGAAGCATTCGCCACGTCTTCCTTGGTGAGGGAGAAAATCCTAGCATTAGTCGTGACGGGCGGGGCTTCCAATCTCCCTTGGCTTATCGAAGTCCCTTCTTTCACAGCTTGCATCTGGTGTAGCTGTGGGGGAGCACCTTTGTTCTGGACATACTGCAGTGTCTAAACTTGGGTAGGGCAGTCTCTGGCTCTATGTCCTTCCAGTCTACAGCTGTAGCACTTATTTGTGCCTAAACGACATTTTCCCGGATGCTTCTTTCCACATGTGGTGCACTGAGGGAACATGAGTTGTTTGCTCGCTGGACCACCCTGAGAGTTGTTCCATTGCTTCCTTTTACCGTTGGGGTTTCCTTTCCAACCAGCTCTGGTATTCTGCGATTTTTGTCCTCCCAATTGGGCTTGACTCTTACTCTCGTTCAGCGCCTTCAGATAGTGTTCGGTGATCAGGGCACTGCTGATTAGCTCTTCGGCAGTCTGCGGTCTATTAACTCCGCCGACCACATTTAGAGCTATCTCGGGTCTTAGCATCTTCAGCATGAGTCTGACCTTTTCTCTTTCCGTACCAACCAATTCTGGGCATAGGCGTGCTAGTTGGTTAAATTTCTTCACAGCTTCATTAACTGATAGGTCACCTTGTCGGAACTCGGTGAATTCGTCATAGTGCTTGTTGGTGACACGCATGTGGAAGAATTCTTCGAAAAATTCAGTTTTGAAGTCCATCCATCTCATTTGATTTTTTGTCTCTTTGCTTTCATTCTGTCCCACCACATTCTGGCATCTCCTGTGAGGCAGAACGATACACACTTGACTTTCTCATGTTCAGGCAAGTCCAATAGCTCTACTATGCTCTCCACGGTCTTGAACCAGGCTTGAGCGTCCCATGGTTCGCAGTTACCAAAGAAGCTTTCTGGCTTCAGCCTTTGCCACTGAATTAAGTACGTTTCTTGTCGGACCATTGGGGCTGGGCCTACCGGTGGTACTGGTGCTGGTGGTACCGGTACAGCTGTAGGTATGACTGGCATAGTATTCTTATTTGCTAATGGGGTGGCAGGGTTCCCCTGCTGATTCATCAGAGCATTGATCACTTGTTGCTGTTCTGTAACCTGACGCTGGAGCTCGGTAACTACATGCATCATATCAGGTGGGGGTATCGACTCATCAACTCTGGTATTGTGTCTTCTAGCCATGCTTATCTTCATTAATGACAACAAGGCTAGCATGAGATTACCATTCTAACCTATATTCATGCATACTTAGACTAAAACATTCCTTATCATAATTAGAAATAGAATAAGGTAAGCATATGTCATAAAAGAAACAAAGTAGGCATAGAAATTCTTACTTAGAGCGGCAGGAGGGAGGCTTGATGTGTGTATAGTGGAAGGTAGACCTGCTCTGATACCAAACTGTAACGTCCGCCCCTCCCATGCTAGTACTTCTCTAAGAAGGGACGGGTGTTACTTGGACTACGTGACATACATATGCATATGAATTCATGACAGCGGAAGGTGTATTTAAAATTTTCTAATTTATCATATGCATTGTACTAAACATGGCATGTGAGTAATATAACCATATAACATGATGGATATGCTACATACTAGTATTCATGCATAATACTTGAACATGATTCATAATTCCATAACTTAAGCATAGGCATACCAACAAGAAATCAAAACATGGTTCACATGCAAGTTTAGATATATATAGGTTCTAAAACATAAATGGATCTATTCCACCATGCCACTTCCACACACATCATAATTGTCTTTCCTGCTGCTCCCCTTAGTTTAGTCATTCTTTACCCTTTTCTGCAGTACAAGGAAATATAAACTATAAGCACATAGGCTTAGTAAGTTCCTTTCCTACTCACAAAATCCATAAATCATGAACATAGCATATGACAAATCATAAATAGAACACGTGAGAACATAAGGTAAATCATAGCATATCATGTGAGAGCATAAGGTAAATTATATCATAATATGTGAGAGCATAAAACATATCATAGCATAACATGTGAGAGCATAAGGGAAATCATAGCATATCATGTGAGAGCATAAGGTAAATCATATCATATCATAATATGTGAGAGCATAAGACATATCATAGCATAACATGTGGGAGCATAAGCATAAAATAGTAGCATGTACATCTGTACATCATAATCATATCTCAAGGGCATCTTTCTAAGCATAAAGATCACATAACATGAAAATATCTCTATAGAGCATTTTTCTAAAGCATAAGGAATCATATAGCATGAGATATGTGGATGCAAGATGCTCTTTTGAAAATATGTACATATAGAATGAAATGAGAATATGCAAGATGTTCTTTTGAAAACATATATCATATAGGTACTTAAACATAATCTCAACATGAGGGACCGGCTTTGTACCACATACATACATAAATGCGCGCATCCTAAGTAGATCCAAGGTAGCTAATTTTGAACTACTAGGAACTAGGCCCGTTTCATAGACCATCGACCTAGGGGCAACTTAGGAGCCCATCCCTTTTACTAGGCCCGTTTCATTGACCATCGACCTAGGGGCACTTAGGAGCTCATCCCTGGTACAAGCCATACAGAGTAAAATAGCATGTCATATCATGTCATATCATAACATATTATGTTCTTGTCATATCATAACATTTCATGTTCTCGTCATATCATGAAGAGTGCTCTTGATCCCAACTTAAGGGAAGCATCTCTTAGGCTTTTCATCTTACATAAGCCTTGCATAAACATAGCATGATGGCACCAAGTGCACATAACATATAGCATATCATAAAAACATAACATGATGACATGAAGTGCACATTATATAGCATCTCATTAAAAAAATATAACATGATAACATGAAGTGCACATAACATATAACATCTCATAGGAATTCATAACATGATGACATAAGTGCATATATCAATTAACATGGTGACATAAAATTCATATCATATCATAAGAGTCAACATCATGCATGGTTAAGGTTTTGAAACTTCTTACAAGCCCTAAATCATGCTTGGCCGAAACATATAAACATACATCATAGATTTTCAAACAACATGAAGACATGAAATCAACTACCTAAGTCCTCATAATCATTAATCATAACATGTAAGAGCTTAGGAACCCTAGGTAGCTTCTTAACCTCATTCTTCTTATCTTGGCCAAAACATGAAGGCATGTTTTAATTTTTTTTTTCTTTAATCAATTTAAAGCATGAAACTTTTGCAACATACATAGCATAGCAAGTGAGTCCCTTGGTAACCATAAGTGAGGTTCTAACTCTAATATTCAACCTTGGCCGAAACCTCAAGGTAGGATTTCTAGGTTTTTCATGCAACATAAGACATGGAAATTTAACCTAGCAGTGTATAGGAAATCATACATCATGAGGAAGCATAAAACAAGTATAGTTTAGGTCTACAACTTTCTCTAGACCCCTTTTCTTTCCTTGGCCAAAACCTAAAGGTAAGATTTCTAGGTTTTTCATGCAACTTAAGACATGGAAATTCAATCTAACATTGTATAGAAAATCATACATCATAAGGAAGCATAAAACAAGTATAGTTTAGGTCTACAACTTTCTCTAGGCCCCTTTTCTTTCCTTGGCCGAAACCTAAAGGTAAGGTTTCTAGGTTTTTGAGGCAACATAAGACATGGAAATTTACCCTAACATGGTATAGAAAATCATACATCATGTGGAAGCATAAAACAAGCATAAATTAGGTTTAAAACTTTCTCTAGTTCCTTTTTCTTTCCTTGGCCGAAACCTAAGGATAAGCTTCTAGGTTTTTGAGGCAACATAAGACATGGAAATTTAACCTAACATGGTATAGAAAATCATACATCATGTGGAAGCATAAATCAAGCGTAGTTAGGTTTAAAACTTTCTCTAGTTCCTTTTTCTTTCCTTGGCCGAAACCTAAGGATAAGTTTCTAGGTTTTTGAGGCAACATAAGACATGGAAATTTAACCTAACATGGTATAGAAAATCATACATCATGTGGAAGCATAAAACAAGCATAGTTAGGTTTCATACTTTTCTCTTGACCTCTTATCACATCTTGGCCGAAACCCTAAATGAGTAGGATTCCAAATTTTCCAACAACATGAAGCATAAAAACTTTTAACATCCATAGATAGTCCCTTAACCTCATCATGGCCGAAACTCATATGGCAAGATCTTAGTTTTCAAGTAACCTATAAGCATAGAAATGACTTAAACTACTTGTACTGCAGGTGAGGGGATACTTACATCATTTCGCTTGGTTTACAATGAAAAGAAACCTTGCTTGTAAAGTTCTCCTAGGAAGAAGACCTCTTGTTTGATTTCGGCAATGAGGAAGAGGAGGCTTGGGATTTCGATGGGAGAAGGAAGGAGGAAGAGAGGGAAAAATGAAATTCCCTTTCTCTTTTTCCTATTTATGCTAAATGAAGGAAGAAGGCAAATCCATCTTCTCATGGAAGGTAGCAGAAGAAAACTCCAACTTTTCCTTCTAAGTGGAGGGAGCCTTTCTTTACCTTTAATTATCATGTCCCTCTCTTTCATAATAGCACTCCCCTGCTGGGGCCACTGGTTAACACATACATGCATCTACTAAGAGGTCCAAGGTTCAAACCTTGGTCATGCCTCTTTCTAGTTCTATTTTCTTTTATTTTTGGAAAAATCCACATAAGGCCTATTTTAATCATGCATAAAATTCATATGGCATTATTAGAGATCCTATGGGTGTTACACTTAAGGAAATAATAAAGGACACGTTTAATCTAGTACCAACTGTACAAGATGAGATACCACAAGAAACTGCAACACGTGTCACAAATGATGCACAATTACAGACAGTGCCTCGTCGTAGTGGGAGGATTGTTAGGCAACCTAAAAGATTCTTGTTTTGGGAGAGTCTTTGGACTTGATCCCTGGTGAACATGGACCTGATTCCCGGACATATGACGAAGCCTCCAAGATAAAGATGCAGCATTTTGGCAAAGATCAATGAATTCAGAAATAGAATCTATGTCTGGGAGCTAGTAGAATTATAAAATAGTGTAAAAGCTATTGGATGTAAATAGATCTACAAAAGGAAAAGAGGGATAGACGGGAAGGTGGAAATCTTCAAAGCAAGGCTTGTTGCAAAGGGGTATACTCAAAAAGAGGGAATCGATTATGAGGAAACCTTTTCGCCAGTAGGTATGCTTAAGTCTATCTGGATACTCTTATCTATTGCTGCTCATATGGATTATAAGGTTTGGTAAATGGATATCAAGACAGCTTTCCTTAATGGAAGTCTTGAAGAAAATATCCATATGAAGCAACCAGAGGGATTCATTGCAAAGGGCAAAGAGCATCTTGTATGTAAGATCAATCGGTCTATGGACTGAAGCAAGCTTCAAGGTCTTGAAACATCTGGTTGTAATCCAGTCTTATGGATTTATTCAGTGTCCGGATGAGTCTTGTGTATACAAGAAGTGTGATGGAAATATGGTGGTATTTCTTGTACTATACGTAGATGACATTTTTGATAGTTGGAAACAATATCAAAGTGTTATCAGAAGTAAGGGTATGGTTGTCCAAGCAATTCGATATGAAGGACTTGGGAGAATGTGCACATATTCTCGGGATCAAAGTAATAAGGGATCACAAGAAAAGAATATTATGTTTATCCCAAGCTTCATATATCGATACGATCCTAGCTCATTTTAGCATGCAAGGCTCCAAGAAAGGTTTTCTACCTTTTAGGCATGGAGTATCTTTATCTAAAGAGATGTCTCCGAAGACATCAAAAGAGATAGAAGAAATAAAGGTAGTTCCTTATGCTTCAACTGTAGGAAGCCTAATGTATGCTATGTTATGCACGAGATCGGATATCTATTTTGTCATGGGCATAGTTAGCTGATATCAAAGTAATCCAGGACAGGGACATTGGACTGCTGTAAAGCATATATTAAAGTACCTGAGAAGGACTAGAGATTATATGCTGGTTTACCAAGCAGATGATTTTCTCCCTGTGGGTTACACGGATTCTGACTTCTAATCAGATAGGGACAATAGTAAGTCAACCTCGGGGTTTTGTGTTTACTTTAGGAAGTGGAAAGCATAGATGCTTTTTCAGACTCCACCATGGAAGAAGAGTAGGTGGCAGCCTCAGAGGCAGCCATAGAAGCGAAATGGCTCAGTAACTTCATGATGGACTTAGATGTGATTTTTGGTTTGCCCAAATTATTTGGTATAGTAGCAAACTCGAAGGAATCATGAGCCCATAAGGCAAGTAAACACATAGAGCGCAAGTACCATCTAATACGAGACATCGTATAAACGAGGAGAAGTTGTTGTCGCCTAGATTGCATCAGATGATAACATGGAAGATCCTTTCACTAAGGCCCTTAAGGCAAGAGCTTTTGATGAGCATGTTGAGGGGTTGGGAATCATATGTATGGCCGGCCATAAGGCAGCATAGTCTTTTAGTATAAGTGGGAGATTGTTGGAATGTATACTAAAAGCCTAGTTTTTTGTATAAACATTTATCTTGAAATAAGAATCACATTGGTCAAATGTCTACATTTATGCTAAGTGTAGTTGTCCATTTAATTTATATTATAGATAACATGGTGTGAGGAGACACACAGAAGATCATGTTATCAGATCTTTATAAATTATAAATAGTAGCTCACAACTAAGATGGAATGGACAAACCATTGGAGTGGTTGTAGTGTAATTTGGTATTAGTTTATCTAGACTATAAAATTACACTAGTACACTATGAGTGTATTGAGCAGGACCATCTGAGGTAATTTCTTTTTATACTGACTATATAAGAGAACAAAACCTTTGTTATTATGGAAGTGCATGCTCTTAATCATGATATAATAACATGCACGTATATTTAATATTTATTTATTTGATTTATCAAAGGGTGCGATTTAGCTCATTAAATCAATATGCCTGATAAGTTGGGAAATGATATTATTTATATGGTGTGTTGTTGATTATAAAATGAAACTGTGTCCTAGTAATCTAGGTTGATGATGTCCCATTGAGGAGCTCATAAGGATTGTCATGTAAACCCTGCAGGTGGACCTAGTCCGGCATGACAATGAAGTTGAGTGGTACTACTCTTGGAGCTAGATATTAATTAAGTGAGTTGTCAGTAACTCATTTAATTAGTGGACATTCTATATCTTAAACACAGGGAGATTAATGCAATCATAATAAAAAGGAGCCCATAATTTAATTTGGGATTGGTCCGGTAGTTCAATAATAACTCTTTAGTGGTATGAGTTATTATTGATGAATTTGAGTTCGGTGTTCGGGGCGAACACAGGAAGCTCAAGCTCATCGGGAGACCAAAACTAATTTCTCCTCTCGGTCCCTGTTGTAGCCTCTATAAAACCTTGTATCCACTAAGTCCACTTCTTATCCAAGTAATGAGCCGGACACAACCTTACTTGGAGCAAGGGGGCCGACCAAGCAATGGCTTGGAACTCAAATAGTGGCCGGCCAAGCCATGCTTGGTGACCAAGCATGGGGTTGGCCATAGGAATAAGATTAAAGGAGATTTTAATTTTTGTTAAAATCTTTCCTTTTAGAGCCATTCATGAAGGGATTTAAAAGAGAAATTTTAATTTTAAAAATTTCTTTTTATAATCATCCTCATGGTTTTAAAAAGAGAGTTTTAGATTTTAAAATCTTTCCTTTTATAACTATCTACAAAAGATTAAATAGAGATTTTAATTTTGTTATAATCTTTCCTTATTTGTAGTTGTCTGTAATGCTTAAAAGAAAGATTTTAATTTTTGATAAAACTTTTCTTTTATGTAACCATGATTTAAAAAGAGAAGTGTTAATTAATCTTTCATTTTTTTTTTGTAGTTGTCTACATGTTTTAAAAGAGAGAGATTAATTTTAAAACTTTCCTTTATTTCAATGTACAATAGGAAATTAAAAAAAAGAAGAGATTTTAATTGTTATTAAAATTTCCTCTTTTAAAGGGAGGCCACAAATAAGGAAGTTTTAATTATGTTTAAAACTTTCCTTTTTGTAAACATCATGGTTTAAAAGGAAGCTTTAATTTTTGTTGTAAATTTTTTTCCTTTTTAGCATACCATGATGTGGTCGGCCATAAGAAGATTAAAAGGAAGTTTTAATTAAACTTTCTTTTTTTTTGCCATGACCAAATATTATAAAAGAGAGGTATAGGGTGCCTTATGAGATTATTCTCTATTGAATTGATCTCTCTAAGTTCCCTCTCTTCTAATCCTTTGGTGGTCAACCATCCCTCTATAGTTTCTCCTTGCTTGTTCTCCTTAGGGCCGGTTCCTATCTCTAGCTTGTTTTCTTCATCTTGCTTGGTGGCTGAAACCTAGCTTGGAGGGGAAGACCTATAAGGGCTGACGACACACTTGGAGAAGAAGGAGAAGAGAAGGAAGTTTCCTATTTTGGCATCCCTTAATGGCTCAAGAGTCTTGGAGAAGAAGAAGTGGTCCCGGTGGAATTTATCTTTTTAGATCGTCGGCCACACGATGTCCAAGAGAAGGAGAGGAATACAATAGAAGATCAAGAGGTTTTTGTTTACAAAGAAAGGTATAACTAGTTGTCTTATTCTGCATCATGCTAGTTTTTCTTTGTATGAATTTTGATTTACCAAACACAAGAGGCTAACGATTGTAGGCAATCGAATTTATGTTTCGATTTTGTGTTTCTTTTGGTTTTCGATCTTGTGATTCGATTGTTCTTTATGGTTAAACCTTGGGTTATTGGTAAGGAGATTAAATATTAAATTTCGTTGAAAGACTTTGTCTAGGAAGTGGTGGATGATCTCATACCCAAGAAGGCTTAGTGCCTCGCCATGTTTAACTTAGAAGCCGATCTTCGAAATAAATATTTAATCAACTTTGTGACATAGGTGGATTTGGATTAATAATGTTAAGTATCGTTTGCGATCGAAGTATGAACCTCTAAGAACAGATAAATTGAATTTAGAATCATTAATGTTAAGTTCTGTTTGCGATTCCAAATTTAATTTCTAAAGAACACAATAGGTTATTAGGAAAGGTTCAGGACTTGTACAAAATTTTTGTATAGGGGAATCAGTATGATATTTCGAGTAGCAACCAACACCCTCAAGGAGCATGAAGGCGGATGAGCGACAACGAGGTCTGGGCTTATCCGCGCGGCTGACTCGGCTGTGATGGAGGCACCCTCAAGGGGCTTTGAGGCGCCTTCAATAGCTCTTTTATGGAGGTTTTAACCAGCACTTGTACTCAAGACATTACGAGCCATCCCTCAGTTGTGCACTGCTAACGAGACGATCCAACTGAGCTACAACAAGTCCCCGACGACCCGAAGCTACGAATCTTCGATTCTTGTTGTCGGTATAGATTTTTCAATACTGTTAAATTGTAATACTCTTGTAAACTTTTGCGCAATATAGTTGTTGCCCAAAGTAAACGCTCAACAAGCGTGGGCCTTGGAGTAGGAGTCACCCTAGGATCTAAACCAAGTAAATACGTGGGTCCTTCTGTGTTGTGTTTCTTATTCCGCTGCATTACTCGAACGTTTTCGATTATGATAAGTGAAAGACACGAGCGTTATTCACCCCACCCCCCCCCCACCCCCCCGGTCGCCCTCTAGCGTGTCTCAATCCAATAGACCATACAAGTTAGTGCAAAAGCTTGCCTCATGCTCCTATTACCTCCAGGATGCAGATGGAAAGAAGTTGGAGCAGCCTTGGAGCATAAATCATCTACAACCATATAGGGCTTAAGAGTACGTCTATAATATATTAATGTAGCATATTAAAAATTTGCACTTAATGAAAATGTAGGCAGAATTATCTTGAAGAAGTCCCATATTCTAGACTCCCGAGCTATCCGGCTAGGTTATAAGCGAGCATGCTCTCGTTCCTTTATTCCAGACTCCCAAGCTATCTAGTCGAGTTATAAGTGAGCTTGCTCTCTTTCTTTATTCCAGACTCCCGAGTTGTCCAACCAGGTAATAAGATATATTCTCTCGTTCCTTTATTCTAGACTCCTGAGCTATCCGACTGAGTTATAAGCGAGCATGCTCTTAGACCTTGATTCAAGACTCCTAAGTTATCCGACCGGGATACAAACTATTGTATCATAAAGATGCTAGAGGGGGCAAATAACAATCATCTCTTTTTCAAAAGTTGAGAATACATAGTGGATAAAAAGTTAAGAAGAAAGAAGCGAGAGAGAAAAAGACAAGCATGCACTAACAGAAGTAATTTTTTACTTGGTTCGGGGCCTTCGACAACTCATACTCCAAGGCCTACACTCGTTGAGTGCTTTCGTTAGGCAATCCACTAATAGTTTGAATAATACAGTAATAAAGTACAAGTGAACAAAAAAAGATTACCGATAACAAAGAAAGTAAGGAGAACTTGATCACCAGTTGTTAGAGGAGTGTTACAGCTTTGTAGGAGCTTTTTTGGAGTAGCACGTAGGAAAGAAAGTTGTAGCACTTGATGTTTTTAAGCTAATGGTTAAAGGCTACTTTTATAGCCCCATCCAGGTGCTTGGATCCCCCCTGGGCACCTGGACTGTGCTTACATGGCGAGCTCTCATCGAACTTCATCTTCGAAGTTTATCTACCTTCGAGAGCCTGAACCCCCTCCGGGTGCCTGCACCGTTGACGTGGGTTTGGCCATTCGTCATGCTCCAACTCAACTTCTGGATGAATTTTCTTGTCTGGGCAATTAGACCAGCTTTGGCCACCCAAACCGCCTGGGTGTGTGACCAAGCACCCACCCGGTGAAGCTAGTCTAAATGCCCAGAATATGAGCACCCAGATCAACTTCGGATGCCTAGAGTTCGAGTGCCCAGATCCCTTCCAGGTGTCCGAACCACTCTTTTTACCCTCTTCTTTCCTACAAAAAAAGAGTTAGTCCAGGCAACCAAAATATGTTTATCCTACAAAATAAAGTTTAGCATAATACAATAAGGTAGTAGTAGTAATTATCCTACAAAATAAAGTTTAACATAATACAATAAGGTAGTAGTAGTAATTATATCCTATCTCCTCGAGACCAAAATCTAGTCAAGGTGTCAGCTTAGATTTCCCAAATGGACCTAAGTTGGTCCAAAATCTACCGTTCCCTCAATCAAGAATGCAACCTCACTACATCTCTCCTCTAGTTGCTTATCTTTAACTTACCAACTATAGTCGCTTGACTTGCCTTTGACCCACCAAGTCTTCCCGTCAGTTGTCAGCTCCACAGACCCAAATGGACTTCTGCCAGTTGTCATGTTATGCGGACCCAACTAAACTTTTCGTCATATATCGGGTCACTCCTTGACCTATCTGAACTTTGCACTAGCAATCGGGTCCCACAGACATAACTGAATTTCAGCTTGGTGTTAGGTCCTCTAGATTCATCAACTCCTACACACTTGGTAAAACAATTATACCATAAATATTCTAACTTTAATCCACTTATCATTCATCATACCCTGAGGTTGATCATTAATGCAAATTGTATCAATAATCTCCTCCTTTTTGATGCAATAACGATCTGAGTTAAAGTTAGAAGAAAATAATATTAAAAGATGATATATCAAATGCAAACAAATGATCTAAGTTAGTTTTGAATTTGATTAACTTGATCAAGGTTTTTGTTCATTTTCTACATTAACCCTTACCCCCTTTGACATTCATAAAAAAACTAAAGTAAAAGAAAAACAAGCATAAGATGTGATAGGTAATGTCAGACATTAATGCAGAAACATAATTGAAAGTAAACACTTTGTATGTATCGGACTTAGGGAGAGGTTTGAATACAAGCTTTGTCAAATTGTATTCCAAGTAAGGTTTTGTCAAAGAATTTTCAAAGTAAACTTCTTCAAAATTTTCTGAGTAATCTTTTTCAAAAATTTCTAAGTAAACATTTCAAAGATTTAAGGATTTTCAAAAATATTTGTAAGAAAAAATTTTTCTAAGTAACTATTTGCAAAGGAACAATATTTGAGTAAATATTTTTTTAACAATTTTCTAAATAAAGATTTTCATAGTAAAAAAAAATTCTAATTTTCAAAATAATTTTAAATAAAAATTTTCTAAGCAAGATTTTCAAAATAATTTTAAAGAAAAATTTTCTAAGCAAGATTTTGAAAGTAATTTTAAAAGAAAAATTTTATAAGCAGGCTTTTCAAAATAATTTTAAAGAAAAAATTTCTAAGCAAGATTTTTTAAGTAATTTTAAAGAAAAATTTTCTTAAGAAAAATGTAACGCCCATAAATTTCCTCTATTTAAATAAAGAAAAAATAAGTAGAAGAAGAGAAAAATAAATAAAAATACAATTGCTTTTCAAAATAATTTTAAAGAAAAAATTTCTAAGCAAGATTTTTAAAGTAATTTTAAAGAAAAATTTTCTTAAGAAAAATGTAACGCCCTTAAATTTCCTCTATTTAAATAAAGCAAAGATAAGTAGAAGAAGAGAAAAAAAAATAAAAATACAATCATAAATGGCACGGGCTAGGATTGAACCCGTGCCATTAGTTGGTGGTAAAGCATCTCATTGGCAATAGGAAATAATTCCTTATAAGCATATTTTGTGGGAGGAGATGTTTCAACTTCCACTTAGTATAAAAGGGGATGGATGAGAGAAAACCCTAGTTTTCATCTTCTCTTCCTTTCCCTAGCCGAAATTCTCTTCTACCCCCTTTTAAGTTTCGGCCAAGGAACCCTAAGGCTTCAATTCCTAAGGTTTTCAAGGGGAGAATCTAAGGGGAGGATTCTCCCAAGGAAGTGGTACACACGGGAAGGTCTATTCGGAGGGTGAGGTATACAAGAGAGTTTGTTCTCCCTAACCCTTACGGTGTAAGAGTAAGAAATAGTAAAAGGATATAAGTGTTAGCAATTTCGAGCCGCAAAAATCACTTTTTGCGTTGCGGAAACCTTGAAGCTAGCCACGGATCCATGCCAAGATAGATAAATAAAAGTTCATGTACATGTTTGTCTACACTAGATCTACCTTAGATCTACATGAAAAGGAAGTATTACCCTTGTAGTGATGCCCTTCGCTTATCCCGCTCGTCCAAATGGTTGCCGAATCTCGTAGAGTGTCAAGTGCTAACACTCTTGAGAGGTCTCGGCAATGGAGGAGAAGGAGAGAAAAGAAGAGAGGAAGAAGAAGAGACCTTGAATAAGCACACCCTTGCTTCACACTTATGTGGTCGGCCACTATTAGAACATTTTATACCTCCATGTAATACCAAGAGTCATGGCTCTTGGTCTTCCTCATGAGGTGGCACACAATGATGTAGCCTTGATGATGTGGAACATCATCATTGGCCGGCCCATGCTAAGTCACAATGAAGTGACATTTGGTCAAGTCAAACTTGACCTCTTATCTCCCATGGTTGATCAAATCTATCATTTGATTCAAATCAATTTAATTGAATGAATCTCTATTCATTGGTTTAAATTGACTCAATGAATCATAGTCTAAATTAAACTCATACGAAAAATGAATCAAATTGGGTCCAACGTAATTAGTCTAATTTGGATTACTCTTAATCCAATTTGGTTCATCACATGAACCTAATCCTCTTGGTCCATCATATGAACCTAATCTCCATCTAACTGCCCTTTGTGCGTGACCCTATAGGTTCTTGTAACGTTGGCAATACTCCTAAACCTATTTAGAAACATAAGTAATGAGCAGTATCTAGCAACACATCATTACTACCCAAGTTACAAGAATGTTAAGATCCAACATCACCATTGTGACTACTAATTGTGACTCTCACAATATGTGACAATGTCCTTCTATCCTCGACATCTAAATTGATCAATTGAGACATAGACCGTGTCATCCTCTAATCAATCTATGTCTTAAACTCCAAGTAGACTCACTCTAATCAAATGAGCTCAATATCTCATATTGATTTATTTGGGCATGGCCATGCACTTAGTGGTCTCACTCTATCAAGAATCATGATATCACTCCCGTCATATAGGAGGGATAGATCCCTTCTACATCACTCACATCCCTCCGCATAATTTGTTACATACCCAGTAGTTGCCTTTATAGTCCACCCATTTACGGGTGACGTTTGACGAAGCCAAAGTATGCAACTCCTTATGTAGGGAACCATGGTGACTTCAGATCCAAGGACTGATAGTCATACTAATAGTCACATGAGAAAGTATATGACACTCATATAACGATCCATGATACTTTCTCATAGCGGGTTATTCAGTATACATTCACCAATGCATACCCATGTGTCAACTTGATATCTAATATCCATGACTTGTGAGATCAAGTCATCGAGTTGACCTACATGCTAGTCTCATCGCATTAACATTGTCCCTGAATATTAATACTTGACTAGGAATGATTAAGAGTAGTGTTCTCTATATCATCTCATTATCAATTCAACCAATCGATTGATATAAATAAGAACCTTCTACTCAAGGACGCTATTATACTCAATTATTTGGCACCAATACAAGTATAATAACTATAAAGAAATGTCTTTATAAATATATATATATATATATATATATATGATACATAGAGTCAATACAATAATCATCACATGATTGGCTCTAGGACTCTCACTAACAGTAAGTACTTCTCACCTGCGGTATAAGTTGCTTCATCGATGCATGTTGTAGTATGTATCTATGTAAGTTAAAAGAAGATTCATGCCATGATATGTTTTATGTATGTTAAAAGAGATAGATGTTATGATTGTAAGATGCCCTCTAAAGGTTGGGATTAAGAGCACGTTTAGAGTATTTGATTTGCTTCCCATTAAGTTTTGGGACTAAGAAGCATAATCAAGTGTCCTAAAGTGCTTCCCTATAAGTGTGAGGGATTAAGTGCACACAAGGTGTTTGTTGAAATGACAAGTTAGTGCAAGTATAAGAAAGAAGTATTAAAAAAAAGTATTTTACTTTAAGATGGCATGTACTGGAGACAAGGTCCATGGGTGGGCTCCTAGATCGCCCCTAGGCCCCTAGATCGCCTAGTAGTACCTTAATAGGTTCAGGATTAGCTACCTCAGATCTTATTAAGGATGCGCGCAGAGTGGTACAATGCCGGGCTCAAAGCAAGTTGATTATTATTTTCACTAGTATGTAATATGAAGTTTTCCCAAGTTCATTGTTTATTTAAGTGAAGGCATTCTTAAGTTTGGGAATTAGAAACTATAAGGTCCAGTTTTGATGAACTCTATTGTATGGCAAGGTTTATGGTTTTCATTACTTGTTTTAAATACAAGCATGGTTTTATGTTGACGTCTCATGATAATTCTATTTTAAAAATGTTGATGTTTGCATGATGAGTCTATTTGAAAATACATGTCATGTACATATTTCCAAATTATGGGTTTTAGCATGAGTAATTATTGAGTGCTTGTTTTGTGTTCCGTCAAGCATTTTTGCAAAGCATGTTTCCCCTTTTTAATGCATTATTTTGTGAGTAGATGGTACTTACTAAGCATTGGCTTATAGATTACTTTTCCTTATACTACAGATAAAGGTAAAGGAAAGCTCGAGTAAGGAGGGGCAGCAGGAGCAATGTTTGCTGGTGTGTGTGACGGAACAGTGGGAAGTGATCTTGGAACTTGCTAGTGCATAGAATATGTTAGATTTTGGTATTGATGGACCTATTGTCTTATTCCGCTTAGTATAAAAATGCTATTAAGAGTTGTGTATGATGAAATTGACAGTTTGTTAGCAATTAGCATGTCAAAAACTCTTCCTAAAGAAATGGGAGAGAACGGTAAGCCAAGAGGGAGTACAAAGGGGAGAACCAACCTCCTTTGTAGTGCTGTGTGTGACCCCTGCACGGCCTGTGACACGACCGTGTGGATAACATGGCCATCACCTACCCCCTCTCGGCCTGGGTGTCATGGTCGTGTGGATTCACATGGCTATCACCAGCTCCTTCTTGGCCAGGGTGCCACAGTTATGTAGTTTCACACGGCTGTGCACCTCTTCCTATCAGCGGTAGTGACACGGTCGTGCGGCTTCACACGGCCGCGCATCACTTTTGGTCTCAGTCAAGGTGACACGATCGTGTGAGCACACGGCCGTGCACCTCTTCTTCTCGGGTAAGATGACACGACCGTGTGGTTTCACACGACTGTGCACCCCTTCGTCACAGCCGAGGTTACACGACCATGTGAGACACACGGTCGTGCCCCTCTTCCTCACTGCCAGGGGACACGGCCATGTGGAAGCCACACGATCGTGCCCTGCTCCAGCAAGGAAGGCCTTACATGGTCGTGTGGCGCACACGGCCGTGCCCAAACTTGGGTCTGGTAAGGCCACACGACCGGTCATCACCACACTACCATAGCATGCCCCTTCACGGGTAGGGCCACAGGGCTGGTTAGGGTCACACGGTCTAGACCCCTTCGCAACTATAGAGTACCTCTCAACTCTATTTCGCTCCAAACCATGGTTTAACAGTCGAAACAAGTTCATACTAGATTTCTGAATCGAGCGATGTGTAAATAACAATGTCCTTAGAAGGTATGAAAAGAGTAACGCTCATGCCTTAGGTTAGGGTTAATAAGGGCAGTCGTTACAGTTTGGTATCAGAGCAGTTCCATCCTTCCGCCACACACATAACAAGCATTGATCCTGCAGCTCCCAAGTAAGAAAGTATCTGCTCACAATATTTATGCATTTTTTTTTATGATTAGTAAGAAATGCTTGTTAAGATTCAGCATGCTTATAGATGAAAGTAGTAATTATAACAAGTAGGAATGAGGAGTGGTTGACGTATGTTTTCACTTGTTTTGACTTATGATACGTAGAATGGCTAGAGGATGACCAGCTAGACAGCCGAGGGTTAATGAATCTCAACCAGGGGAATGAGTCTGCACCACAGCCCAACCTCTTAGAAGTAGTGGCTCAGCTTCAGAGACAAGTGGCTAAGCAGCAGCAGGTTATTTCCGCCCTAACTGTTAACCAGCAAGCTTCCCCTGTGGTCCCACCGGAAGTCAATATGGTAACACCTACTATAGCTGAAATACCATCCGTTACACCTTTAGCCCTAGCAAAGGTGGTGAGGCAAGAAGCATACCTCATCCATGTTGGGGTTTTTGGGTCGCGAAAACCGCTTTTTCGCGTCGCGGAAACCCCAAAAAGCCCCTAGCCAATGGATCCATGCAAAGAAATTTTTTGAAAAATATACGAATGCGAGTTTCTACCTAGATCTACACTTAGATCTACAAAAGAAAGGTTATACCTTTGAAGCGAAGCCCTTCACGTTCCCGCTCGTCCAAATGGTGCCGGATCTCGAAGTTGTCAACGTAGACAACTCTCTATATGTATCCACACAAACAAGTAGGTGGAGAAAAACCACACAAAAGGTGTGCTAGCACCTTTGGATGGTTCGGCCAAGAGAGGAGAGGGAGAGCAAAATTGGAGAAAGGAAGAAGATGAAGGAATGAATGAGATTAATTCACAAAATGAAACTCATCAACCCATTCATGTGGCCGGCCACATTAAGAGGGTGTGTAACTCCCATGGAATGCCAAGAGTCACAACTCTTGGTAACTCCCATGAGGTGGCATCCCACTTAAGCAACCATGATGATGTGGAGCATCATCATTGGCCCACTCAATGCCAACTCACCAATGAGGTGGCATAAAGTCAAGTTAAACTTGACTCTTCATCTTCCTCTCAAGTCAAGTCAAACTTGACTTAATCTCTCTTATGGTTGATCTAATCCAACCATTTAATTCAAGCCAATTTAATATAATGAATCTAATTCATTTAATTAAATTGATTCAATGAGTCATAATCCAAATTAGACTCATTAAACACATGAATCAACTTGAGTCTAACTCAATTAGCCCAATTAGGATTACTCTTAATCCAATTTAATTCATCAAATGAATCTAATCCTCTTGGTTCATCATATGAACCAAATCTCCATCTAATTGTCCTTAGTGTGTGACCCTATAGGTTCTTGTAACGTTGGCAATGCCCCTAAACCTATTTAGGAGCATAAGGAATGAGAGGTATCTAACAACACATCATTACTACCCAATGTTACAAGAATGTTGAGATCCAACATCACCATGTGACTACTAATTACGACTCCTCACAAAATATGACAAGTGTCCTTCTATCCTAGACATCTAGATTGATCAATGTGAGGTATAGACCGTGTCATCCTCTGATCAAACTAAATCTTAAACTCCAAGTAGACTCACTAAATCAAATGAGCTGAATATCTCATATTGACTCATTTGGGTATGGTCATGCACTTCGTGGTCTCACTCTATCAAGAATACCGATGTCTCTCCCGTCATATAGGAGGGATAGATCCCATCTACATCACTCAATCCCTTCACATAATTTGTTACATACCCAGTAATTGCCTTTATAGTCCACCCAATTACGGGTAACGTTTGACGAAACCAAAGTACATAACTCATTATGTAGGGAACCATGGTGACTTCAGGTCTAAGGACTAGTAGTCATACTCATAGCCACATGAGAAAGTATATGACACTCATATAACGATCCATGATACTTTCTCATGGCGGGTCATTCAGTATACATTCTTTAATGCATACCCATGTGTCAACTTGATATCTCTATATCCATGACTTGTGAGATCAAGTCATCGAGTTGACCTACATGCTAGTCTTATTGCATTAACATTGTCCCTGAATGTTAATACTCGACTAGGAATGAATATGAGTAGTGTTCCCTATATCATCTTACTATCGATTCAACCAATCGATTGATATATGTAAGAACCTTTTACTCAAGGACGTTATTATACTTAGTTTATTTGGCACCAATACAAGTAAGTATAATAACCAAAAACCAAATGCCTTTATTTACATAGAATATGATACAATAAATCCAAAATACAATCATCAAATGATTGGCTCTAGGGCTCTAGCTAACAATCTCCCACTAGCACTAGTGCCAATCAGTGTAGGCTCTAAGCCCCAATGACCTAGTGTGACCATCATGCTTCCTCTGTGCCAAAGCCTTGGTCAAGGGATCTGCGATGTTAGCCTCTGTAGGTACTCTGCAAATCTTCACACTCCTCTCTCGATAATCTCTCGAATGAGATGGAAGCGCCATAGTATGTGTTTGGTCCGCTGGTGTGAGTGAGGTTCCTTCGCCTGTGCTATAGCTCCATTGTTGTCACAATAGAGCTCAATAGGGTCAGCAATGCTAGGAACCACCCCAAGTTCAGAGATGAACTTGCGAATCCAAACTGTCTCCTTTGCTGCCTCTGATGCAGCAATGTACTCGGCCTCTGTCGTAGAATCAACTACTGTGTCCTGCTTCGAACTCTTCCAGCTCACAGCACCACCATTAATGCAAAACACGAACCCCGACTGCGATCTATAGTCATCCTGGTCGGTTTGGAAGCTAGCATCACTGTAACCCTTTACAGCTATCTCATCATTGCCTCCATATATCAAGAAATATTCTTTAGTCCTTCTTAAGTACTTAAGAATATTCTTGACCGTATCCAGTGACTTTCACCTGGATTTGACTGGTATCTGCTCGTCATGCTCAAAGCATACGAGACATCAGGTCGAGTACATAGCATGGCGTACATGATAGATCCTATGGCTGAAGCATAAGGGATCTGATCCATGCGGTCTCTCTCCTCTCTAGAAGAGGGACCTTGAGTCTTCGAAAGACTCACGCCATGTGACATTGGCAGAAATCCTTTCTTGGAGTTCTGCATGGCAAACCGGAGGAGTACCTTGTCAATGTATGTACTCTGACTTAGGCCAAGCAATCTCTTAGATCTATCTCTATAGATCTGTATCCCTAGAATGCGGGATGCTTCACCTAAGTCCTTCATTGAGAAACAAGTTCCTAGCCAAGTCTTGACAGACTGTAGCAAAGGGATGTCCTTACCAATGAGAAGTATGTCATCCACATACAATATGAGGAGGACAACTATGCCCCCTACAACCTTCTTGTAGACACAAGGTTCATCTTCATTCTTGATGGAACCAAACTGTTTGATTGCATCATCGAATCGAAGATTCCAGCTCCGAGAAGCTTGATTTAGTCCATAAATGGACCTATGCAACTTGCATACTCTGCTAGTATGCTGTGGATCTACAAAACCCTCAGGTTGTGTCATGTACACATCCTCGAGTAGGTTTTCATTCAGAAACGCGGTTTTGACATCCATCTGCCAGATCTCGTAATCGTGGTAAGCTGCAATAGCAAGCATGATCCGAATGGACTTAAACATCGCTACTGGAGAAAAAGTTTCATCATAGTCAACACCATGAATCTGCTTGAAACCTTTAGCTACCAAGCGACCCTTATAGATAAGTCCATCCATGTCAGTCTTTCTCTTAAAGACCCACTTACACCCTATGGGTTTTACCCCTTCAGGTGGATCAACCAAAGTCCATACTTGGTTGGTGTACATGGATTCCATCTCGGATCTCATGGCCTCTAGCCATTTCTCGGAATCTGGTCTCATTACAGCTTCCTGATAGGTGGTAGGCTCATCCTCTATGAGCACAACGTCATCATGGTCAGACAAGAGAAATGAGTATCTCTCAGGCTGACGACGTACCCTATCAGACCTGCGAAGAGGTATGTCTACTTGAACTGGTTGTTGTTCCTCAACTGCTTGTGGAACAATATCATCCACAACACTTTGTGGTTCCAGTTCAACTTCCATCGAGGCATCAGTACTATTGTTCGCATCTTGAACTTCTTCAAGATCGAACGTGCTCCCACTAGTCTTTCTAGAAACAAAGTCCCTTTCTAGAAAGACCCCAGTCTTTGCCACAACTACCTTGTGCTGACTGGGAATGTAGAAGTAATATCCTTTAGTTTCCTTGGGATATCCAATAAAGTAGCACTTGTCGGATTTGTGTCCTAATTTGTCTGAGACTTGACGTCTAACGTAAGCCTCACAACCCCAAATCCTCATGAAAGACACCTGGGCATCTCTCCCAGTCCATATCCTATATGGTGTCTTTATCACGACCTTGGATGGAACTCGGTTGAGTATAAAAGCTGCCGTGTCTAGAGCATAACCCCAAAGGTATGTCGGAAGATGTTACGCTCCGCAAGTGTACGGAAATATCGCAAGTAATATAAAAGATTATTGTATCCACAGGGACTGGAATAAGCACTAGAAATGTCTCAATGCGAATTAGCTAAACAACTATCCAATCGTTTCAAAAGCAAAGTAAAGGTAAACAAATCTAATATTAGAGATCAACAAACAAGAGTTTAGTGTTTTGGGTTATGATAAAGGGAGATTCTAGGAGTTTCGGTTTCTTTGTAAGATTTCTTGAATGTAAATGGTTCACCAATTCTTATTCCTCAATTGCCAAACATGTAGAAAGTTGTCGGTTCCCTCTTGCAGTAGACAACCGGCTAAGGACTGAGAAATGTATCTAAATAGGATTAATTAGACATGAACCTACGTTGTCCTTACACAGAAGCGCACCTATTACTATGCCTTCCTCGGATATCAACATAGAAGCCCACAACTTATTAATCTATAAAGATACAAGAAGCTAATCATAGAATCCATCCTACTCTCTTGAATATTCCTATTTCCTCTTCAAGATTATCTCTCAAACGTCCTTACACGGGCTTGCACCTGTCACGTGGATCCCTCGGATGATCGAGTGAGAGTTTATCCTTACCAAGTCCATAAGAAATCCAAACAATCAATCAAGAATGAGAATTAAGCACAAACCACCATCAATCATTCAAGATCTAATTGATACAAGCAAGATAATGTCATTGAAACAAGAAAATGGCAAATCCATAAGAGATTACATCAATCCATCATACAAATACTCCCTTAATCCTAGAATACAAGATCTACTCCATGAATCGAGGAAGAAAACCCGAAAGAATAGAGATTACAAGCATTCCTTGAATCCCCAATCCAAGAAAACAAGAAGAGGGGAAAAGAGAAAACTTATCTACAAAGAAGCTTCGTCTTCGGATCCGATCCACTCTCCGGAGTCAAAATCGTCGAGATCTCCCTTAGAATTGCCCAGAAATCCTCCCAAGAATGGGAGGAAACCACCAAATCTTGCTTTCTCCCAAAGGGGGAGAGATCCCCTTTCAATTCATGAAGAAGGGTTTAAATAGAGGAGGGAATCGGGCGCCACACGGCCATGGCCGTGTGAGATTCACATGGCCATGTCCAGCCCTCTCGCCACTACTGCAGTGTGACTCACACGCCGTAACCCTTCGCTCTCGGAATGATACACTGTGGTACACACGCCACACCGCTTGGTCTCGAAGTCTCACACGCCGTAGATCCACACGCCATGTAAAGCTTCCGCCTGTTGGCTTTCTTGACACTACTGCGAGGTTCACACGGCCATGTCATCTTCCTCTTCTTTGGTGCCAAACGCCACACGGCCCGAGCTCCATCCCAGGCATGGCCGTGTGAGGTACACGACCTGGTGCTTTCTCCCTTCGCTTCCTCCAATGCATGCCCAAAGATGTAGATTCTTCACCAAATCGACTCCTATGTAAAATGCACAAAAAGCATATCTCCGAACCAAAAGAGTAAATATGCTAAAAGGAAAGATGGAAGTATAAAATGCATAGATCAAGCATGCTCAAAGTATGTAAATGTGCGTAAAACATGCATAAAAGAGTATATAATCTACGCACATCACACCTTTCTTTTAAACTTTGCTTTTCAAAAAAATTAAAGTAAATTCATATGTTCTACAACACATTCATAAAACCCAGTGCACTTTCCTAATTCTATCAAAAAGTTTCATTAACAAGCGTGATCATGGAAACAAGTAAAGTATGGTTCAAGCATAAGAATCTTGTGCACAGTGTAAAAGTAACTCAACACCCTTCAAGTTTCAATCCATGTCCTAGTCAAGTCGTCATCAAATTTGAATTCCTAATGTTTCCAGTGAAAGACAAGTAACCAGTGATAGGCACTTACTCACCATTCACTTGGTTCATATTTCTCAACTAACCCAAGGTCTCAAAGGTGTGCTCAATCTCAAGGGAAGCTAGGCAGTCATTTCCCCAGTAACCTAACTCGGTCTCAAAGGGGTGACTTGCTAGATTCTACTCATGACAACTATTTTTTTTATTTTTTTTTTATAAGTGTTTGCATTGTGCAAAACTTATTCATAAATGTACTTTTAGCACACATGTTGGGATATTTTGATTTTTCCAAATGAGCTTTAATGATTTGAGCCTCATCCAGTAACCAAAATGAAAGTTGAGAAATCACCATGGAAACCAAGTACTAAGCAAACAAGATGAATCATGACTATTTCAATGACATCAACTATTCAAGCATCAAGCACAAGTGTAGTGAAGATAAAATCCTTAAGGTTGAACCAAAACTAAAACTCATCACAATAAGATTCTTAGCTTATTAATGCTTCCCAAGATAGAAAAAAGAACTACACAAAGTTTACTACTAGCATCATTCGAACATCATGAATCAAGCCAATAATCGTGCTAACATTTCACTTGAATCCAAGAAAGCATATAAGTGAAGTTTTGATGTTCTCAAGATGTATGCCACAAAAAATCAAAACACAATGCAAGACATAAGCAAAAACAAAAACAAACAAAGCAAATCAAATGCATCTAATGCATCCCCCCAGACTTAAATTTTTCATTGTCCCAATGAAAACTAAAAACAATGTGGAGGAGATTTTAAAAGAAGTTACCAAGTGATGAGCTCCAAATGGTTGACGTTCATGTTTTTAAAGATACTCCTCCATCCAATACTCACATTCCTCCACAACTTTGAATTCTACAACAATAAGATAGACAAGAAAAATTAAGTAGAGGATACATGTTTATTATAAAGAGAGAACTAAAGACATAAAAGAAAATAAAGAAAATGAACTTGGGTTGCCTCCCAAGAAGTGCTTGTTTAAGGTCATTAGCTCGACCACCTCATTAGATTCATCTAAATCTTGCTCTTGGAGGGGTAAGATATTTTAGAACCCTCCTACCAAGGGCTCTTATTATGGAGGGAGCTTTCATCAAAGGAGCTACAAAGTAAAGTATAACTCTCTCCATCTTCGTCTTCTTGGAAATTTTTTCAGGTGGTCGAAGACGGTTCAGATTGAGCTTCCAATTATTGGCCCATGTGAAATCTGCACATCCAAAAGAAAAACAAATCTCCCACAAGCATGTTATATAGTATAGAGCTAGAACCATATCAAGATAAGATGAATAAGTAATAAAAACTGAATCACATCCAACAAAGTCAATTATAGGTACCTCCATAAAGTTTTCCAAAAGATCACAAGAAATACTAACCTTACTTTGTTGAGAAATACCTGAAATTTCTAAACATGTAGATGTGACTTCCTCTGAATCAAATGATGGTTCTGGCTCTAGCTTAGGTGTTGATGATATCAATGATGGTGATTCTCGAGACTCTACTAGCTCTGTATAAGTCCCTACACATTGTTCCACAACATGATCAATTCTTAAAACCTCTAAGGGTTGTCTTGACAAAGGTGGTGATCCTTGAGATGCTGCTTCCACAACACAGCTCCCTACACATTCTTCCATATCATCATCATCAACACATACATCAAAAAATAAACCAACATCTATGTCCTCAATAGGAGAATCAATAACAAGAGGATCAATAACTTCACTTGCAGTTTTAAGTTGATCTACCATATCACATTCATCATCTGAAAATTTGATGTCACTATAACACCTTATAAAATTTTGAGATAGATCTGAAAACTTATTTACCACTACATTATCCATAAAATCCTCATCTGAAAAATCTTCATCTTCATATATATTCAAAAATCTACACTCAACCATATTAGTGTCACAGGATTTGCCGAAGTCTTTATTTTCATTGACCCCCACTAACCTTTGTGGAAAAGGAACCCTTAGTGAAGGTCCTGGGAAAGACTGAACTCCCTTTTTCCCAAATTCCCTTTGAGCTTTTGGAGGAGGTCCAACTTGCTTATCTAATGTTGGTGTGATTAATTGTTGAGGGAAAGGTACTTCTGGCCTTTGGGAACTTCCTAGAGAAATGGAATTGAGTTCTTGTGATCTTTTATTATTCTTCTCCTCAATTCTAAACATGTCATTCTTCAGAAGTTCTTCATGATTTTTGCCACTTCTCAACCCAACATCATCACACTTTTCATTGGATCTCGACTGTGTAGGAGGGGGATATTCTTTAAACCATTTTGAAACAATACTATCAAGTTTTGCCCCCAAATGTTTGAACTCCTCACTCTGTGACTTGTGAATTTCAACATTTTTAGGTGGTTGAATTTCATTTTGTTTGACAGGCTCTCTTACATTTATGGCTTGCACTTTTTGAATATCTGAGGGAAATTCCATCCAACTTTTGTTCGACCATTCATGGAGGTTCAATGTCACTTGATCAATTAATGAATAAGCTTCATCTACACTTTTTTCCATAAAAGAACCTCCAGCTGATGAATCCAATAAACTCTTGTCTGAGAAAGAAATTCCCCCATAGAATATGTGCAAAGTCAACCATTTTTCAAAACCATGATGAGGGCACTGTCTTTGAAGACTCTTGAATCTATCCCATGCTTCAAATAATGATTCTCCATATCCCTGAGCAAAATTTGTTATGCAATTCCTCATATACACCATTCTACTAGGAGGGAAAAAATGATTCAGAAATTGCTTTATCCTTGATACTGAAAGGAAATGTTATCAATCGAACTGCATTTGCTGATACTCCTTCACATTTCACCAAATCACAAATCTCTAAAAATGTTTCAAGATGCAGATAAGGACTTTCTGATACTTCTCCTCCAAATTTGTGACCTTGTATCATGAAAATTATCTCTGGGTCTAGTTGGAAACTTTCTGCTTCAATTTGAGGTTGCACAATGGGAGATAAAAATCTTCCAGAAAAGGGTGTAGAAAAATTTCTCATGGTCCTGCTTGACATGTTAGTGCTCATGGATATTCAAGAAGAAAAAGAAAATTATCAAGAATAAAAAACAAGAAATAAAATGCAATATGAAAAGCAAGAAAGCAAATGCAGAATTTAAATTGCAAGAAAGAAAGTGCATAATGAAAACAAGAAAGAAAAGATAAAAGAAAAAAAAATGTATAGAATAATTCATATGCTAAAAATTGCAAGATATGTTTACAAAAGAAAAGAAGAAAGAAACAAGATCAAAAGAGAAAACAGAGAAAAGTTAGATTAGAGTACTAGAAATCAAGAATGCAAAGTTAGAATTAGAATTAGAATTCCAACAAAAAGAGTTGTCAAGAATGTTATTCAAGAAAGGAAAAACTTACGAAAACAGAATTCTAACAATTAGTTATAACTATGCAAATCAAAAGAAAAAAAAGAAAAATTATGTTTAGTCTAACTCAATTGATAATTCCTAATGTTATAGCGCAGTCCCCGGCAACGGCGCCAAAAACTTGTTACGCTCCGCAAGTGTACGGAAATGTCGCAAGTAATATAAAAGATTATCGTATCCACAGGGACTGGAATAAGCACTAGAAATGTCTCAATGCGAATTAGCTAAACAACTATCCAATCGTTTCAAAAGCAAAGTAAAGGTAAACAAATCTAATATTAGAGATCAACAAACAAGAGTTTAGTGTTTTGGGTTATGATAAAGGGAGATTCTAGGAGTTTCGGTTTCTTTGTAAGATTTCTTGAATGTAAATGGTTCACCAATTCTTATTCCTCAATTGCCAAACATGTAGAAAGTTGCCGGTTCCCTCTTGCAATAGACTAAGGGCTGAGAAATGTATCTAAATAGGATTAATTAGACATGAACCTACGTTGTCCTTACACAGAAGCGCACCTATTACTATGCCTTCCTCGGATATCAACATAGAAGCCCACAACTTATTAATCTATAAAGATACAAGAAGCTAATCATAGAATCCATCCTACTCTCTTGAATATTCCTATTTCCTCTTCAAGATTATCTCTCAAACGTCCTTACACGGGCTTGCACCTGTCACGTGGATCCCTTGGATGATCGAGTGAGAGTTTATCCTTACCAAGTCCATAAGAAATCCAAACAATCAATCAAGAATGAGAATTAAGCACAAACCACCATCAATCATTCAAGATCTAATTGATACAAGCAAGATAATGTCATTGAAACAAGAAAATGGCAAATCCATAAGAGATTACATCAATCCATCATACAAATACTCCCTTAATCCTAGAATACAAGATCTACTCCATGAATCGAGGAAGAAAACCCGAAAGAATAGAGATTACAAGCATTCCTTGAATCCCCAATCCAAGAAAACAAGAAGAGGGGAAAAGAGAAAACTTATCTACAAAGAAGCTTCGTCTTCGGATCCAATCCACGCTCCGGAGTCGAAATCGTCGAGATCTCCCTTAGAATTGCCCAGAAATCCTCCCAAGAATGGGAGGAAACCACCAAATCTTGCTTTCTCCCAAAGGGGGAGAGATCCCCTTTCAATTCATGAAGAAGGGTTTAAATAGAGGAGGGAATCGGGCGCCACACGGCCCCGTGACACGGCCGTGTGAGATTCACACGGCCATGTCCAGTTCCCTCTCTGCCAAATCCGCACGGCCGTGTGACTCCACACGGCCAGAACCCTTCTGCTCTCTGGAAATGATACACGGCCGTGTTACACGCACATTTCCAACTATTCTAATGTAAATCTTAACGGCCGTGCACAGCGTATGTTGGCTTTTGACACTGCGATTAAGGTAATGTAATATCTTCTTCTTTCGTGGTGCCAAACTCCACACGGCCCGAGATCCATCCCAGTGCATGGCCGTGTGAGGTACACGGCCCGGTGCTTTCTCCCTTCGTTTCCTCCAATGCATGCCCAAAGATGTAGATTCTTCACCAAATCGACTCCTGTGTACAGAAAATGCACAAAAAGCAGATCTCCGAACCAAAAGAGTAAATATGCTAAAAGGAAAGCTGGAAGTATAAAAATGCATAGATCAAGCATGCTCAAAGTATGTAAATGTGCGTAAAAACATGCATAAAAGAGTATATAATCTACGCACATCAGAAGATCTGTGTGACTCATCATAGATCGTACCATATCTAATAAGGTACGATTCCTTCTTTCGGATACACCATTCCACTGTGGTGTTCCAGGAGGAGTGAGTTGGGATAGAATCCCACACTCAGCTAGATAGTCACGAAACTCATGGCTAAGGTATTCTCCACCTCGATCTGATCAAAGTATCTTAATACTCTTGCCAAGCTGGTTTTGTACTTCATTCTTGAATTCTTTGAACTTTTCAAAGGATTCAGACTTATGTGTCATCAAGTACACATAACCATATCTACTGAAGTCATCTGTAAATGTGATGAAGTATCTATAACCACCTCTAGCAGCGACATTGAAAGGGTCACATACATCACTATGTATGAGTCCTAACAAATCAGTCGCACTTTCGCTGTGCCCACTAAAGGGAGTCTTGGTCATCTTGCCTAGTAGGCATGACTCGCACGTCTCATAAGATTCAAAATCAAATGAGTCCAGCAAACCATCCTTATGGAGCTGGGATAAGCGCTTGTCATTAATATGACTTAAGCGACAGTGCTAGAGATAGGTTTGGTTCAGGTCATTAGACTTGAACCTTTTGGTATTTATGTTATAGATAGGGCTTTCAAGGTCTACAATATAGAGTCCGTTTATCAGAGGTGCACTACAATAGAACATATCGTTTAAATAGGCAGAACAACATTTGTTCTTTATTGTAAATGAGAAACCTTTCTTGTCCAAACAAGAAACTGATATAATGTTCTTAGTTAATGCAGGCACATAACAACAATCGACTAACTCTAGTACAAGCCCAGAGGGCAGAGATAGAAAGTAAGTCCCTACAGCAACAACAGAAACATCAGCAACCCGTGCTCCATTGCCTACTCGTAGGTCCACCTCGCCCTTTGTCAATGCCCTGCTATTTCTCAACGCCTGCACATCAGTACAAATGTGAGAAGCACATCCAGTATCTAATACCCATGATGTAGAAATAGATAGATTGACTTCTATAACATATATACCTGAAGTGGAAGTCTCACTTCGCTTCTTCTTAAGATCCTCCAAGTATACCTTGCAGTTCCTCTTCCAGTGCCCAGTCTGACCGCAGTGGAAGCAGGTAGCATCCTTGGCGACTCCTCCTTTAGGCTTCAGTGCCTTGCCTTTGCCCTTGGCTTGGGACTTTCCCTTGCCTTTGGGCTTGCCCTTGCCCTTATGTTTCTGAACCATCAGAACTGTGTTGGGCTTAGCCTTCTTAAGGTTCATCTCAGCAGTTCTTAACATGCTAAGCAGCTCGGGCAGTGGCTTGTCAATTTCGTTCATATTGTAGTTTAGAACGAATTGACTGTAGCTATCCGGCAAGGATTGCAAGATCAGGTCAGTGGCCAGCTCTTGGCCAAGTGGGAACCCCAGTCTTTGTAGGTTCTCTATGTACCCAATCATTTTGAGTACATATGGGCCTACAGGAGCCCCATCTGACATCTTGCACTGAAACAGTGCCCTTGAGATCTCAAATCTCTCATGCCTCACTTGTCCTTAATACAGTTGACGAAGATGTTCAACCATATCGTAAGCGCCCATTAACTCGTGTTGCTTCTGAAGATCAGAGTTCATGGTCGCGAGCATTAGACAGGACACATCTAATGCGTCATCTTGATGCTTCTTGTAAGCATCTTTGTTAGCTCGCGGGGCATTGGCAGGAGGGGCCTCCGGAATGGGCTGCTCCAGAACGTACATTTTGCGTTCTTGGGTGAGAACTATTCTCAAGTTCCTGTACCAGTCCAGGAAGTTTGCTCCGTTGAGCTTGTCCTTCTCGAGGACAGATCGCAGGGAGAAGGTGTTCGTATTCGACGTCATGGTAATCTACAACAGAAATAAATGCATAAATAAATATCATATTCTTAATCATTTAATTAGGCCTTTAACTAAATGATGCTCCCACTGAATTCTATAATTCATGTGGGACAAGATCCACATCATACTAACCCTTGAGTTAGCTTTGGCTAATACGCCCAAGACTTAGTATGATCGGTAGGTAACGATTACCAATTACATCTCTATACAACTCTTGTTTATAGGATCAAGATCCGCATTGATATTAAAACTCGATTTAGCTTTGGCTAATACGCCCGAGAATTAATATAAACGTGATTTTGTCCTACCTTTCCAATCGTTGGAAGAATGCCTATAGTTGTACTCGATCCAACCGAGTTAACTAGTTACTTAATCTAATTGAGTTGTACTCACCCATGCGTTGATAGGCGGGACCAAGATTGTCCCTCCGTACCCTACCAAGATAGTATGTGTTGCTCTGCTTTGGCAGATTCAACAACAGTATGCGATCGAGGTAGTGGTAGGTATCACAACACGGTAGGCATTAGAGTTGACGTGATTTAGATCTAATCTAAACGTCGATGTTGTATCATATACACAATATAGATCTAATCTAATCGATAGGGTGCATCTTGTACACGATGTAGATCTAATCTAATCGTAAGGGTGCATCTTGTGCACGATTTAGATCTAATCTTAATCGTTAGGCACTAATTAATTACTTAATTAAACATGCATCATATACACAAGTAATTAACTAAATTTTGTGATTATGTCATGGCCCTACTACGATCTTCTCAAGCCAATGAGAAGATCGGATGGTCAACCTAAGGTCAACAGCTTCTCAAGCGCCTTCCTTTTGACCACCTTGTGTTGCTCGCGCCTTCCTCGTAACTCCGTCTTGAGTGGACCTTCCACCGCTTCAAATTTTGTACATTACATTTTGAAACTCGAGTTACATTCGAGTCTAAACTAATTTACAACAAGAATAAAAGAGAAAGGCAAGACGCGTAGGTCGCAAAAAATAAAAAAAATACAACACGCACATCACATCACGGCACGTAGGTCGTATTATGAATTACAACACAAATTATCCAATCGAATTGGGTCTTTGGGTCATGACTATCACAAAAATAATATATAATTTGAAATTATATATTTCTATAATTTTCTGTAATTTTTTCTATAATTTTTACAATTTTTACGAGTACAATTTCCCGGCGGTTCCGTTTAGCGATTTTCGGGTGCAATTGCGGAACGAATCCCCTTGCTGGGCCAGGGGCAGCGCCCCTACCCACGATCTAACCATCGCGAGGGTTCCTTTGCGATCTAACAGTGCCTTAGCCCGCTGTCCCAAAAAGTTTTGGGGCGAAACTTAGCCGTTTTTGGGAAAAACTTCTCGGTAGTCGAAGCCTACAAGTGCCGAAACACTTGTGCTTCGCTTCTACGAGAAAAATACCCTTAAAAACTATAAAAATCATAAATTTACAGAATATTACAGAACCAAAAAATTTTCATAAAACACAAAATAAACTCGTATTCATCTTCGCACGTGGCTCTGATACCACTGTTGGGTTTTTCGGGCCGCGAAAACCGCTTTTTCGCGTCGCGGAAACCCCGAAAGCCCCTAGCCAACGGATCTGTGCAAAGAAAATTTTTGAAAAACATACGAATACGAGTTTCTACCTAGATCTACACTTAGATCTACAAAAGAAAGGTTATACCTTTGAAGCGAAGCCCTTCGCGTTCCCGCTCGTCCAAATGGTGCCGGATCTCGAAGTTGTCAACGTAGACAACTCTCTATATGTATCCACACAAACAAGTAGGTGGATAAAAATCACATAAAAGGTGTGCTAGCACCTTTGGATGGTTCGGCCAAGAGAGGAGAGGGAGCGCAAAATTGGAGCAAGGAAGAAGATGAAGGAATGAATGAGATTAATTCACAAAATGAAACTCATCAACCCATTCATGTGGCCGACCACATTAAGAGGGTGTGTAACTCCCATGGAATGCCAAGAGTCACAACTCTTGGTAACTCTCATGAGGTGGCATCCCACTTAAGAAACCATGATGATGTGGAGCATCATCATTGGTCCACTCAATGCCAACTCACCAATGAGGTGGCATAAAGTCAAGTCAAACTTGACTCTTCATCTTCCTCTCAAGTCAAGTCAAACTTGACTTAATCTCTCTTATGGTTGATCTAATCCAACCATTTAATTCAAGCCAATTTAATATAATGAATCTAATTCATTTAATTAAATTGATTCAATGAGTCATAATCCAAATTAGACTCATTAAACACATGAATCAACTTGAGTCTAACTCAATTAGCCCAATTAGGATTACTCTTAATCTAATTTAATTCATCAAATGAATCTAATCCTCTTGGTTCATCATATGAACCAAATCTCCATCTAATTGTCCTTAGTGTGTGACCCTATAGGTTCTTGTAACGTTGGCAATGCCCCTAAACCTATTTAGGAGCATAAGTAATGAGCGGTATCTAGCAACACATCATTACTACCCAATGTTACAAGAATGTTGAGATCCAACATCGCTTTGTGACTACTAATTGTGACTCCTCACAAAATATGACAAGTGTCCTTCTATCCTAGATATCTAGATTGATCAATGTGAGGCATAGACCGGGTCATACTCTGATCAAACTAAATCTTGAACTCCAAGTAGACTCACTAAATCAAATGAGCTCAATATCTCATATTGACTCATTTGGGCATGGCCATGCACTTCGTGGTCTCACTCTATCAAGAATACCGATGTCTCTCCCGTCATATAGGAGGGATAGATCCCATCTACATCACTCACATCCCTCCGCATAATTTGTTACATACCCAGTAATCGCCTTTATAGTCCACCCAGTTACGGGTGACGTTTGACGAAACCAAAGTACATAACTCATTATGTAGGGAACCAAGGTAACTTCAGGTCTAAGGACTAGTAGTCATACTAATAGCCACATGAGAAAGTATATGACACTCATATAACGATCCATGATACTTTCTCATGGCGGGTCATTCAGTATACATTCTCTAATGCATACCCATGTGTCAACTTGATATCTCTATATCCATGACTTGTGAGATCAAGTCATCGAGTTGACCTACATGCTAGTCTTATTGCATTAACATTGTCCCTGAATGTTAATACTCGACTAGGAATGTATAAGAGTAGTGTTCCCTATATTATCTCACTATCGATTCAACCAATCGATTGATATAGGTTCTTACCTTTTACTCAAGGACGTTATCATACTTAGTTTATTTGGCACCAATACAAGTAAGTATAATTACCAAAAACCAAATGCCTTTATTTATATAGAATATGATACAACAAGTCCAAAATACAATCATCAAATGATTGGTTCTAGGGCTCTAGCTAACAATCCAGTGGCAGAAACTAAAACTAGTGAATTTCTCTGGCACCAATGAACTATGGGATGCTCAAGCATGGTTCAAAACCCTGGAGAGTATAATGGAGCTACTGGACTGGCCGGAGGTAGAAAAGATTAAGTGTGCCTCCTTCTGCTTCACTGGGGATGCAAGAATGTGGTGGGAATGGGTCAAGGCAAAATGAAAGGTAGATCAAATGACCTGGTCTGACTTCGAGACTGAGTTCTTCGAAGAGTTCTTCCATATACAAGTCACGAACAAACATTATAATGAGTTCACAGAATTCCAACAAGGAAGTTTATCAATAGAGGAAGCCTTGAAGAAATTCAATAGGTTGGCTCGCCTATGCCCCGAGCTGGTCAGCACAGAAAGAGAAAGGGTAAGACTAATGCTCAAGATGTTGAGGCCGGAGATAGCTCTGAATGTAGCCGGTGAAATTAATAGACCGCAGACTGCTGAAGAGCTGATTAGTAGTGCCTTGATCATGGAGCATTATCTAAATAGTATCAAGCAACAGAAGCCAGTACTGATGGAGAACAAAGGTCAAGGGATTTCTGGCACTCAGAAACCCCAGAGTCATGGGTCAACCTGGAAAGGGAGATCCAAGAAGAAGCAGTGGAGTAATAAGAAGAGAGGATCTGTAAACAAGCAACCTAAGTATGCCATATGTTCCACCTGCGGAAAGATGCATCCTGGAATCTGTCGCAAGGGCACGAGTGGCTGTTATACATGTGGTCAAGAGGGGCATATGGCCAAGAATTGCTCGACCAAGATCAACCTTTCTCCTGCACAACCTGTGTAATATGGAGGCAAGCAGACACAGCTACATCAGATGCAGGCCATGTTGGAGGGTCCTCATATTAGCCAAGGTAGACTGGAAGCTCCACCAAGTTCTACAAATGCTCGAGTTTTCTCCCTTACAAGAGAGGCGGTAGCAAACGCCTCCACCATTGTCACAGGTCAGATATGCATTTTTAATCAATATGCAACTGTGCTATTTGATATCGGGGCAACCCATTCGTTTGTCTCATAGTATTTGCTGAAAGAATAGGTATACCCTTGGAGGTCCTAAGAGGACAATTCTTGATGACAATAGCCTCGGGAGAGATAATGACATCTACGCACTAGCTGCAAGCTGTGCCAGTCAAAATTTCAAACAGAGAACTTATAGCGATCTGATCTTGCTGAACATGTCTGATTATGATGTTATTTTTGGGATGGACTTCCTGAGCAAGTATGGTGCTTCCATCGAGTGTCGTAAGAGAAGGGTTCTATTCCAACCTAAGGCAGAGTCAAAGTTTCAGAGATCCCAGAAATTTTTATCAGCCCTGAAAGCTTAGAACATGTTAGCCGATGGATGTGCTGGGTTTCTAGCTCATGTGGTTAATACACAGTAAGAAATAAACCAAGAGTTAGAGGAAGTTAGAGTCATGTGTGACTACCCAGAAGTGTTTCACAAGGAGTTGCCAAGTTTAGTGTCAGATAGGGAAATTGATTTTGAAATTGAACTCATCCATGGTACCCATCCAATCTCAAAAGCACCCTACCGTATGACTTTGGTAGAATTGAAAGAACTGCAGGGGCAGTTACAGGAGCTACTCGACAAGGGCATCATTCGCCCTAGTCACTCACCATGGGGAGCTCCGGTGTTGTTCGTAAAGAAGAAGGACAGGTCCATGCGAATGTGTGTGGACTATCGAGTGTTGAACAAAGTAACAATCAAGAATAGGTATCCCTTGCCGAGGATTGATGATCTATTTGATCAGTTAAAGGGAGCCACAGTCTTTTCCAAGATAGACTTGCGGCCCGGATTTCATCAAGTGAAAGTGAGGGCAGATGATGTACCGAAGACGCCATTCTGAACAAGGTATGGATGCTATGAGTTTGTAGTCATGCCTTTTGGAGTGACGAACGCTCCAGCTACGTTTATGGATCTAATGAATAAAGTGTTCAAAGTGTATTTGGATAAGTTTGTGATTGTCTTCATATACGATATTCTTATATACTCCAGTGTTAGGATGTATACTAAAAGCCTAGCTTTTGGTATAAACATTTATCTAGAAATAAGAATCACATTGGTCAAATGTCTACATTTATGATAAATGTAGTTGTTCAATTAATTTATATTGTAGATAACATGGTGTGTGGTGTCACACACAGAGGATCATGTTATCAGTACCTTATAAATTATAAATAGTAGCTCACGACCAAGATGGAAAGGAACAAACCATTGGAAGGTCGTAGTGTAATTAGGTATTAGTTTATCTTAACTATATAATTACACTAGTACACTTAGAGTGTATTGAGTAGGACCATTAGAGGTTGTTTCTTTTATACTGACTTTATAAAGGAACAAAGACCTCAGTTCTTATGGAAGTGTATGCTCTTAATCCTAATATAATAACAAGCACATATATTTGACATTTATTTCTTTAATTTATCAATGGGTGAGATTTAGTTCGATAAATCAATAAGCCCGATAAGTTGGGAAATGATATCACTTATAGTGTGTGTTGTTGATTATAGAAGGAAATTGTGTCCTAGTAATCTAGGTTGAGAATGTCCCCAAGAGGAGCTCATAAGGATTGTCATGTTAAACCCTGCAGGTGGACTTAGTCCGACATGACGATAAGGTTGAGTGGTACTACTCTTGGACTAAGATATTAATTAAATGAGTTGTCAATAACTCACTTAATTAGTGGACATTCGACATCTTAAACACAGGGAGACTAACACACTCATAATAAGAAGGAGCCCAAAATGTAATTTGAGATTGGTGCGGTAGTTCAATAATAGTTCTCTAGTGGAATGAATTATTATTGATAAAATTAAGTTGTGTGTTCGGGGCGAACACGGGATGCTTAATTTTATCGGGAGACCAAAACCAATTCCTCCTCTCGGTCCCTATCGTAGCCTCTTGTATATAGAGATTTATACCCACCACATACCCACCTTCTTACCCAATGGGGCCGGACAAGCTAGCTTGGAACCCAAGCTAGGGCTGGCCAAGACCAAGTGGATGAGCCAAGTTGGTGGCCGGCCAAAGCTTGGGTCCCAAGTTTAGGTGGCCGGCCACTAAAATATTAAAAAGGATTTTTATTAAAATTATTTCTTATGTGAATATCATGGTTTTAAAAGAGAGTTTAAAATTAAAAATTTCCTTTTTTAGCTTTCTACAAAAGATTAAGAGAAGAGATTAATCTCTTTTCTTATTTGTAGATTAAAAGGATGGTTTTAATTTTTGGTAAAAACTTTCTTTGTAAATCATCTACATGTTTAAAAGAGAGTTTAAAATTTGAAATCTTTCCTTATTTGTTGATTAAAAGGTGGATTTTAAATTTTAAGAAAACTTTCCTTTTTAACTGTGTTCATGATTTAAAAGAGGGTTTAAAAATTAAATATTATCTTTTATAAGTTTCTACAAAAGATTAAGAAAAGATTTGTTATCTTTCCTTATTTGTAGATTAAAAGAGATTTTAATTTTTAGAGATAACTTTCTTTTTATCCACATGTTTAAAAGAATGATTTTAATTTATTAAATTTCCTTTTTATAAACCAATCATGAAGGGATAAAAATTATTGGAGAAATTTTTATAGATTTCCGGAAACAAATTAGGAAGTTTTAATTCTTGTTTAATTAAAACTCTCCTTGATTTGGGGAAATAAGTGGCCGGCCATGTTATAATGAAAAGAAAATTTATTTTTAATTAAATAAATTTTTCCTTTTCATGGAAAAAGAATTAAGAAAGTTTTTATTTAAATTTCCTTATTTGCCAAGATCAAGGATTATAAAAGAGGGGGTAGAGGAGGCTTTATGGTGAACGACTCTATTATTCTTTTTCTCCCTCTTTTTCCTTGGTGTTGTGGCCGGCCTCTTCCTCTTCTCTCTTCTCCTTCTTGTGGCCGAACCATCTTGTTCTCTTGGAGTCCTTGTGGTGGCCGGATCTAGCTTGGAGAAAAGGAGAGAAAGGAGGCTTCGCTCTTGCATCCCTCGGAGCTTGGTGGTGGTGGCCGGACCTCATCCTTTCTTGGAGTCATGTGGTGGCCGAACCTTGCAAAGAAGAAGAAGGTGCCTTGGTGGTTCTCGTCTCGGAAGATCGTTGTCCACACAACGTCCGGGATTAGAAGAGGAATACGGTAGAAGATCAAGAGGTCATTATCTACTAAGTAAGGTATAACTAATATAGTTTTCCGCATCATGTTAGTTTTATCTCCATGTAAAAATACCAAATACAAGAGGCATGAGATTCTAGTATTTCGAATTAGTTTTCGATGTTGTGTTCTTTTATTTTTCTTTTCCTTGTGATTTGATTGTTCTTTTCGGTTGACCTAAAGTTATTTAAGGAAATTAAATATTAGCTTTCCTTAAAAGGCTTTTCCTAGGAGGTGGTGGTTGTTCCCATATCCAAGAAGGCCATGTGCCTCGCCATGCAGTCCTGGAAGCCAATTCTGGAAATTAATATTTAATGAAATTAATAACCTAGGTGATTTGGATCGAACGTGTTAAGTTCCGCAGGAGATCCAAGTCTAAACCTAAAAGAACAAGTAAATTAAACTTTGGATCAAACGTGTTAAGTTCCGCAGGCGATCCAAATTTAATTTAAAAGAACACATGGTAGCTAGGAAAGGTTCAGACCTTTGTACAAAATTTTTGTACAGTGGAACCGTTAGGCTTTCCGAGTAGCAACCAACAATTGGTATCAGAGCTAGGGTTTTGCCTCTGTGTATTTGGTATTAGTTTAATTATGCACATGTCATACATAATTTAGGCAGGATAATAGTAGGATGTGCTAACTTGGTGGATGTAGGATCCAACTATTATGGCTTATAGATATTGTGTGTGTGATTGGACCCTTGGACATGTCAAGGGCATTTTATTGGGTGTGCATGATTGTAGTATAAAATACAGCAGGAGCTGTATTTAGTTTTATTAGGATTTTATTTTTGATCTAGATACATGTACATTGCTTCGAGGAATATAGGATCGAAAAATGTAAAATCCTATTTATGTCGCGGATCGAATCTTGCAAGGCGTGGAACCTTTTGAGGATCAGAGGCGCAGTGGAACAAGGAGCAAGATGGATGCGACAACTAGACCCGGTGGCGGTGGCCAAAGATGGTAGCAGCTAGGGTTGGTGACACACGGAGGACAGCAATAGGTAAAAGCCATAATAGTTAAAAATTAGTTTTTCTATTTATTGCTTTTTATGCTGTGCTGTGTGTGCTTGTTAGTATGCATGTTAAGTAGGCTAGCATAGTAAAAATTCCTCACTTTAAATAACTAAGTGGGAGAGGGATTTATTTTAAATAAATTCCACGGTCTCCACTACTGGTTTATAAGTGATGCAACAAGCTTGCGCGTTGGCTCTGAGTGCCTTCCTCCATATCGGATGAGCTTGTTTGCGGATCACTAGATTAAACTTCCATTTTGGATGATTATAGGAAGTTAATTAAGAGCGTGTAATCTTCCCCATCGGAAGGGGCACAATCTTATTAATGGACTTAGTGTCAAGTAATGGTATACACTTAGGCACGTCTAATAGTATCCTCCCCATCGGAGTCACTGCTATTATTTGTGTGACCGAAGAAAACCAACTATTAATTTGTCAAATAAATAGGTAGACAAGATAATAAAATTAAAAACCCCTCTTACAAATGTTTGATTTTGTATACGTCCACACTATCGTGGCATACAAAATTCACGGTGTTTGAGGTAATTTTATTTTGTCATAAAGATTTATTGACAAGATAATTAATGGGTAAAACCCTCCTCTTACAAATGTTTAAATTTTGTATACGTCCACACTATCGTGGCATGCAAAATTCACGGTGTTTGAGGTGTTGGTAAATTTAAATAATATTGTTTGAGAAATCAATGTTATTTTAAATTCAAAAAGTTTTGACCAAATATTTGATCAAAGACAGATCAACTATTAATTTTATTCGTCATAAAGTAAAGTTGACGAGACAATAAAATTAATGGATAAAATCTCCTCTTTGATTTTGTATACGTCCACACTATCGTGGCATACAAAATTCATGGGAATTTTAAGGAGTTGATCTTGACCAAATAATTTTTGTGACTCTTAGGATTTAAAATGTTTGTCAATCCCCTAGTTGTTATACTAAAGAAAAGACTTAGTAGTCCCAATTGTAATGATTGGAAATAGGACTTGGACATTAAGGTAGACTGTCTTCTTAGAACTAAGAACAATTTAGGTGTATTTAATTCATTAGTTGAAACATGTCTAGTGGTGTTATCTACCAGAACCTGGAGTGTAGATACAGATGTCATTAATCATATCTGTAATTCATTGCAGGGTTCCAGGAAATTCGACAACTAACTGAAAATAAAAACACCGTCCACATGGGCACTACTGCAAAAGTAGCAGCTGTTGCAGTGGGAGAGGTTTATTCTCTAATAGGAATAAAATATGGATTATTAGAAATTGTCTTTACATACTAAGTTTAGAAAGAACCTTATTTAAGTTTCTAAACTATTATTGAATAGATATTGTGTCTATTTTGATAACAAAGTTGTTATCAAGAAAAATAGGAAAGTTATCTATTCTGATATGTTGGTTGATAATTTATAATCCAATAACTCCCACGATGCAACAAATGGAAATTAGTAACACATCTTCTAACTTTAAGAGAAAGCAACCTTCGGAAATGAACCAATTATATCTTTGGCATCTAACGCTAGGTTATATTAACTTGAGTAGGATTCATTGGTAGCTGATGAACTTTTGGGTTCATTGGTAGTGGAAATCTTTCCAACCTGCGAGTCTTACTTGGAAGGAAAAATAACCAAGAAGCTTTTAAGTCTAAGGGGTATGGAGCCAAAGATATATTGAATTGGTTCATTCTGATTTGTGTGATCCTATGACTATCCAGTCAAGAGGTAGTATTGAATATTTCATCTATTTTATAGAGAACTATTCAAGATACAAATACATTTACTTAATGTGCCGCAAGACTAAGTGCTTTGATTAGTTCAAAGAGTACAAGGCTGATGCGGAGAAACGTTAAAATAAAAGTATCAAGTCACTATGGTAAGATCGTAGTGGCAAGTACCTCTTGGGACAATTTAGGAGTTACTTATCAAAAGTAGGGATTCACTCCCAACTAACTGCACCTGGTACACCCCAACAGAATGGTGTAGTAGAAAGAAGGTATAGGACTCTTATGGAAATAATTAGATTGATGATGAGTTATTCAGAAAATTACCAAGTTCATTTTAAGGATATACTCTGGAAAAGAAAGTGAACATAGTTCCTTCCAAAGTCAGAACTCTCTACTCATATAGAATTGCTGAATTGGCGTAAGCCTATTTTGAAGCATATTCGGATTCGGGTAGTCCAGCACATATGCTGAAGAGAGACAATGATAAGCTGGATAGGAATTCACTTATTTTTGGGTTATCCTAGAGAAACGAAAGTAGGTTTATAGTCTTAAAAATCAGAAGGTCATTGTTAGCATCAATGACTGATTTTTAAAGGACTATATAATGAACCATAAGCCCATAAGTAAATTTGTTCTTAATAAAAGACATGTCTAATCTAGTACCAACTGTACAAGATGAGATACCACAAGGAAACTGCAACACGTATCACAAATGATACACAATTGCAAAAAGTGCCTCGTCGTAGTGGGAGGGTTGTTAGGCAACCTAAAAAAATACATGTTTTGGGAGAGTTTTTGGACTTGATCCCAAATGAACATGAGTCTAATCCCGGACATATGATGAAGCACTCCAAGATAAAGACGCAGCATCTTGGCAAAGAGCAATGAATACAGAATTAGAATATATGTATTCTAATAAAATCTGGAAGCTTGTAGAATCACCAGATGGTGTAAAAGCCATTGGGTAAAAATAGGTCTACAATAGGAAAAGATGGATAGACAGGAAGGTAGAAACTTTCAAAGCAAGGCTTGATGAAAAAGGAAACTTTTTCACTGGTAGCCATGCTTAAGTCTATCTGGATTCTTTTATCTATTTGGCAAGTGGATGTCAAGACAGCATTCCTTAATGGAAGTCTTGAAGAAAGCATCCATATAAAGTAACCAGAAGAGTTCATTGCAAAGGGCAAAGAGCATCTTGTGTGCAAGCTCAATCAGTCTATGGACTGAAGCAAAGCTTCAAGGTCTTGGAACATCCGGTTTATCAAAATAATCCAGACCTATGGATTTATTTAGTAACCGGATAAGTCTTGTGTATACAAAAAGTGTGATGGAAACGTGGTGGTATTTCTTGTACTATACGTAGATAACATTTTTGGTAGTTGGAAACAATATCAAAATGTTGTCAGAAGTAAGGGTATGGTTGTCCAAACAATTCGATATAAAGGACTTTGGAGAATGTATATATTCTTGGGATCAAAGTAATAAGGGATCACAAGAAAAGAATATTTTACTTATCACAAGCTTCATATATCGAAAAAAAATCCTTGCTCGTTTTAAGCATGCAAAACTCTAAGAATGGTTTCTTACCTTTTTAGCATGGAGTAACTTTATCTAAAGAAATGTCTCCGTAGACATCAAAGGAGATAGAGGAAATGAAGGCAGTTCTTTATGCTTTGGTTGTCGGAAGCCTAATGTATGCTATGCACGAGATCAGAAATCTGTTTTGCCAAGGGCATAGTTAGCAGATATCAAAGTAATCCTGGACAAGGACATTGGACTGTAGTAAAGCATATATTGAAGTACCTTAGAGGCACTAGAGATTATATGCTAGCTTACAAGGCAGTTAATTTGATCCCTGTGGGTTGCACAGATTTTGACTTCCAGTCAGATAGGGATAATAGTAAGTCAACCTCGGGGTTTTGTGTTTACTTTAGGAGGTAAAGTCATAACTATGGAAGAGTGATAAGCATAGGTGTTTTTCTGGACTCCACCATAGAAGCTGAGTATATGGCAAACCTCTTAGGTAGTCATAAAAGCTGAATGACTCAATAACCTCAAGATAGACTTAGATATGATTTCTGGTTTGTCCAAAGATTATTACAATTTATTGTAATAATAGTGGTGCAGTAGCAAACTCGAAGAAACCATGAGTCTATAAGGTAAGTAAACACAATAGAGCGCAAGTACCACCCAATACGAGAAATCGTATAAACGAGGAGAAATTGTTGCTACCTAGATTGCATCAGATGATGACCTATAGATCTTTTCACTAAGGCCCTTAAGGCAAGGGCTTTTGATGGGCATGTTGAAGGGTTGAGATTCAGATGTATGGCAGCAGATATGGCATAATAGTCTTTTAGTATAAGTGGGAGATTGTTAGGATGTATACTAAAAGCCTAGCTTTTGGTATAAACATTTATCTAGAAATAAGAATCACATTGGTCAAATGTCTACATTTATGATAAATGTAGTTGTTCAATTAATTTATATTGTAGATAACATGGTGTGTGGTGTCACACACAGAGGATCATGTTATCAGTACCTTATAAATTATAAATAGTAGCTCACGACCAAGATGGAAAGGAACAAACCATTGGAAGGTCGTAGTGTAATTAGGTATTAGTTTATCTTAACTATATAATTACACTAGTACACTTAGAGTGTATTGAGTAGGACCATTAGAGATTGTTTCTTTTATACTGACTTTATAAAGGATCAAAGACCTCAGTTATTATGGAAGTGTATGCTCTTAATCCTAATATAATAACAAGCACATATATTTGATATTTTTTTCTTTAATTTATCAATGGGTGAGATTTAGTTCGATAAATCAATAAGCCTGATAAGTTGGGAAATGATATCACTTATAGTGTGTGTTGTTGATTATAGAAGGAAACTGTGTCCAAGTAATCTAGGTTGAGAATGTCCCCAAGAGGAGCTCATAAGGATTGTCATGTTAAACCTTGCAGGTGGACTTAGTCCGACATGACGATAAGGTTGAGTGGTACTACTCTTGGACTAAGATATTAATTAAATGAGTTGTCAATAACTCACTTAATTAGTGGACATTCGACATCTTAAACACAGGGAGACTAACACACTCATAATAAGAAGGAGCCCAAAATGTAATTTGGGATTTGTGCGGTAGTTCAATAATAGTTCTCTAGTGGAATGAATTATTATTGATAAAATTAAGTTGTGTGTTCGGGGTGAAACGGGATGCTTAATTTTATTGGGAGACCAAAACCAATTCCTCCTCTCGGTCCCTATCGTAGCCTCTTGTATATAGAAATTTATACCCACCACATACCCACCTTCTTACCCAATGGGGCCGGACAAGCTAGCTTGGAACCCAAGCTAGGGCTGGCCAAGACCAAGTGGATGAGCCAAGTTGGTGGCCGACCAAAGCTTGGGTCCCAAGCTTAGGTGGCCGGCCACTAAAATATTAAAAAGGATTTTTATTAAAATTATTTCTTATGTGGATATCATGGTTTTAAAAGAGAGTTTAAAATTAAAATTTTCCTTTTATAGCTTTCTACAAAAGATTAAGAGAAGAGATTAATCTCTTTCCTTATTTGTAGATTAAAAGGATGGTTTTAATTTTTGGCAAAAACTTTCTTTGTAAATCATCTACATGTTTAAAAGAGAGTTTAAAATTTGAAATCTTTCCTTATTTGTTGATTAAAAGGTGGATTTTAAATTTTAAGAAAACTTTCCTTTTTAACCATATTCATGATTTAAAAGAGGGTTTAAAAATTAAATATTATATTTTATAAGTTTCTACAAAAGATTAAGAAAAGATTTAATATCTTTCCTTATTTGTAGATTAAAAGAGATTTTAATTTTTAGAGATAACTTTCTTTTTATCCACATGTTTAAAAGAAAGATTTTAATTTATTAAATTTTCTTTTTATAAACCAATCATGAAGGGATAAAAATTATTGGAGAAATTTTTATAAATTTCCGGAAACAAATTAGGAAGTTTTAATTCTTGTTTAATTAAAACTCTCCATGATTTGGGGAAATAAGTGGCCGGCCATGTTATAATGAAAAGAAAAATTATTTTTAATTAAATAAATTTTTTCTTTTCATGGCAAAAGAATTAAGGAAGTTTTTATTTAAATTTCCTTATTTGCCAAGATCAAGGATTATAAAAGAGGGGGTAGAGGAGGCTTTATGTGAACGACTCTATTATTCTTTTTCTCCCTCTTTTTCCTTAGTGTTGTGGCCGGCCTCTTCCTCTTCTCTCTTCTCCTTCTTGTGGCCGAACCATCTTGTTCTCTTGGAGTCCTTGTGGTGGCCGGATCTAGCTTGGAGAAAAGGAGAGAAAGGAGGCTTCGCTCTTGCATCCCTTGGAGCTTGGTGGTGGTGGCCGGACCTCATCCTTTCTTGGAGTCATGTGGTGGCCGAACCTTGCAAAGAAGAAGAGGTGCCTTGGTGGTTCTCGTCTCGGAAGATCGTTGTCCACACAACGTCCGGGATTAGAAGAGGAATACGGTAGAAGATCAAGAGGTCATTATCTACTAAGTAAGGTATAACTAATATAGTTTTCCGCATCATGTTAGTTTTATCTCCATGTAAAAATACCAAATACAAGAGGCATGAGATTCTAGTATTTCGAATTAGTTTTCGATGTTGTGTTCTTTTATTTTTCTTTTCCTTGTGATTTGATTGTTCTTTTCGGTTGACCTAAAGTTATTTAAGAAAATTAAATATTAGCTTTCCTTAAAAGGCTTTGCCTAGGCGGTGGTGGTTGTTCCCATATCCAAGAAGGCCATGTGCCTCGCCATGCAGTCCTGGAAGCCAATTCTGGAAATTAATATTTAATGAAATTAATAACCTAGGTGATTTGGATCGAACGTGTTAAGTTCCGCAGGAGATCCAAGTTTAAACCTAAAAGAACAAGTAAATTAAACTTTGGATCAAACATGTTAAGTTCCGCAGGCGATCCAAATTTAATTTAAAAGAACACATGGTAGCTAGGAAAGGTTCAGACCTTTGTACAAAATTTTTGTACAGTGGAACCGTTAGGCTTTCCGAGTAGCAACCAACATCCAGGACGTAGGAAGAACATGCTGAACATCCGAAGACAGTGTTACAGATGCTTCAGCAGAGATAGTTGTACGAGAAGTTCTCCAAGTCCGAGTTTTGGCTCGATCAAGTGTCCTTCCTAGGTCACATTATTTCCAAGGATGGGGTCATGGTAGACCCGACAAAAATAAAAACTGTGAGTAACTGGAATAGACCTAGGAATGTCAGTGAAATCAGAAGTTTCCTTGGATTAGCAGGCTACTATAGGAAATTTGTAGAGAACTTCTCAAGGATTGCCTCTCCATTAACAGCACTTACCAGAAAGAATAGAAAATTTGAGTGGACAGAGGATTGTGAGAAGAGTTTCATTGAACTAAAAAGGAGACTGACCAGTTGTAAACACCCCACCTTCTACTGACTAGGCTGTAAGGCCGGGGGTTACATTATGCTAAACTATTCTGGGCTATCACCGAATATTAAGGTGCGGAAAAGCTGAACTAATTAAAACTCTCTGCTATTTGCTGTAAAATCTGGAATCTAAACTTTCCATGTTATATCATACCATAGAACACTATTCTAAGCTATTTAATACTTGTTTCTATGAAATTCAACATGATTTGGAAGTTTCTCAGTACCCCCAATGTTCCATATGGTCAAGGAGCTGAAATCAGATGTTCCCAGCAGAAATCAGACTTCCCCAATCGATTGAGGTCGGGACTCAATCGATTGGAACATATCAATCGATCCACTGATCGATTCAACGTGCTTCTATGCACGGAAATCCCGTCTGAATCGATCGGCTGATCGATCCAGTCTAGCCAATCGATCAGTTGATCGATCCAGCAGCTCTCTGTTCGCAGGAATGAGCTCCCCAATCGATCGGCTGATCGATCCATGGTCAATCGATCAGCTGATCGATTCAACAACTCTATGTACACGCAGGTCGCTACTCAATCGATCGGCTGATCGATCGAGGACTCCTCGATTGATCGAGGACTCCTCAATCGATCAGCTGATCGGTTCGACAACCTACTATTCGCGGGGTGTTACTCCCGATCGATCGGTTGATCGATTGAGGACTCCTCAATCGATCGGCTGATCGATTCAGTAACGTTCTGTACGGGGGATTTCTTCCAATCGATCGGCTGATCGATTGAGTTTCTGATTTTACAGAAATTCCACTCGAACTCATATAGAACTTTCAGAAAACCACTAAAAGCATAAACATTACTACTAGCCATGATATTACTCACATTTTACTATCTGTTATCCAGACAACGAGGAGTCTAAGCATGGCGTAGTGTATACCTTCACAATTCATGATACTTAAACACCCTAAAAGTGCAGAAAAGTAACCAAAAACAGAAATACTAAGTCTTTAAATGGGCTACTCCCCAAGAGTCTTTATTCCAAGTTCCTTCTCACACACATCTTGACGCATTGCCCTCCAGCTTCCGCTAATCCATCTTCCATTTACCTTTATCTGCAGTATAAGGAAAAGGAAACTATAAGCTTGGGAGCTTAGTAAGAACCATCTACCTCACAAAACATGCATTCGATGAAATCATGCTTTTAAAAGATGCTATGTTGATATACATGATGAGAATCATACTAAAATACTAAAACATGACATATTGACATATAAGTCATGGCAATCAACTACTAAACATAAACTATTTGTTGTATCAACAAGAAAACTAAACTGATACATAAGCTAAGCAAAAATTAATGTTAGGTTAATGCTGAAACTGTATTGTATTCACATAATGGATTTGTGAAGTTTTGAAAACTATTTTCATAATAGATAAAAATACTAATCATGCTGCTGTTGGGCCCGACAACTGTACTTGCTATGCGCGCATCTCTAACTAGACCCGAGGTAGCTAGTACCGAATCTAGTAGGATTTACTAGGTTATCTAAACCTAAGGACGACTATGGAAGCCCAACCCAAGGACAACTAAGAGTCCAGCACAGTGCCACTGATAAAGTAAAATACTGATTCATAAGCTAATTTATCTTATCTTGCTCTTACTAGGTTATCTGAACCTAGAGGCGACTATGGGAGCCCACCCATTGGACCGTAGTCCCATATAAACTGAAGCAAGACTAACATGCTATTTAAAATGCTTCTATGGCATTTAACTGAGCTATTAAAATGCCTACTGTAGCATTTAACTGTACTAGTCATTTTATCGAGCACTTGGTGTACTCTAACTATCCTCGAAATAATAATCATGCATATGGCTGAACTAAAAGCATAAAAATACACGATTAACTACTTATACTGTAGGTGAGGGGTTACTTACATCCTGCGCTAGGTTTCTTACAATTCTGATCGCTAGATTTTCGGAGAAGAAGATCTCTTCAGCGATCTTCTTACGTCTACGCGTTCCTCTCGCGGAGAGGAGCGTCCTCGTATCGGAGACGTCGCCGGAAGGTGCTCCTACGACCCTAGGGATGGAACCCTAGATCTCTTGGGGCTTGTGCGCCGAGTGTTGGGTTTTTCGGGCCGCGAAAATCGCTTTTTCGCGTCGCGGAAACCTCGAAACCCCCGCCACATAGATCCGTGCGAAGAAAAATGAAAACAAAATACGAGTACGAGTTTACAAACTCTAGATCTACACTAGATAAGAGCGTTACCCTCGATGCGATGCCCTTCGCTATCCCGCTAGTCCAACGGTTTGCCGGATCTCGAGATTGTCAAAGTAGACAACCCTCTAGAAGTATCCACACGAACACAAGAAGGAGATCACCAAACTAAAGTGTGCTAGCACCTTAGTAGGGTTCGGCAAGATGAGGAGAGGAAGAGCAAGAAGAGAGAGCACTAGGAGGAAGAAGATGTGAATGAATACAATTGAATGAAAAATTCATTCTTTCCCATCAAAAGTGGTCGGCCACATTCATGGAGTTGTAACCCCCATTTTTGCATTAAGTGTGGCCATTAAATAGATTTGTAACCTCCATGAGGTGGCACACACATGTGCTAAACATGATGATGTGGCACCTCATCATTGGCCACTTAATGCCAAGTCACAAATGATGTGGCATAAAGTCAAGTCAAATTTGACTCTTCCTCTTCCTCTTAAGTCAAGTCAAATCTCTCTCATGGTTGATCTAATCCAACCATTTAATTCAACTCAATTTAATATAATTAATCTAATTCATTTAATTAAATAGATTCAATAAGTCATAATCTAAATTAGACTCATTGAACACATGAATCAACTTGAGTCCAACTCAATTAGCCCAATTAAGATTACTCTTAATCCAATTTGATTCATCAAATGAATCTAATCCTCTTGGTTCATCATATGAACCTAATCTCCATCTAATTGTCCTTAGTGTGTGACCCTATAGGTTCTTGTAACGTTGGCAATGCCCCTAAACCCATTTAGGAGCATAAGTAATGAGCGGTATCTAGCAATACATCATTACTACCCAAGTTACAAGAATGTTGAGATCCAACATCACCTTGTGACTACTAATTGTGATTCCTCACAAAATATGACAAGTGTCCTTCTATCCTAGACATCTAGATTGATGAATGTGAGGCATAGACCGTGTCATCCTCTGACCAATCTAAATCTTGAACTCCAAGTAGACTCACTAAATCAAATGAGCTCAATATCTTATATTGACTCATTTGGACATGGCCATGCACATCGTGGTCTCACTCTATCAAGAATATTGATGTCACTCCCGTCATATAGGAGGGATAGATCCCATCTACATCACTCACATCCCTCTGCATAATTCGTTACATACCCAGTAATCGCCTTTATAGTCCACCCAGTTACGTGTGACGTTTGACGAAACCAAACTACATAACTCCTTATGTAGGGATCCATGGTGACTTCAGGTCCAAGGACTAGTAGTCATACTAATAGCCACATGAGAAAGTAAATGACACTCATATAACGATCCATGATACTTTCTTATGGCGGGTCATTCAGTATACATTCTCCAATGCATACCCATGTGTCAACTTGATATCTCTATATCCATGACTTGTGAGATCAAGTCATCGAGTTGACCTACATGCTAGTCTTATTGCATTAACATTGTCCCTAAATGTTAATACTCGACTAGGAATGATTAAGAGTAGTATTCCCTATATCATCTCACTATCGATTCAACCAATCGATTGATATAGATAAGAACCTTCTACTCAAGGACGCTATTATACTTAGTTTATTTGGCACCAATACAAGTATAATAACCAAAACAAATGCCTTTATTAATATAAGAATATGATACAACAAGTCCATAATACAATCATCATATGATTGGCTCTAGGGCTCTAACTAACAATCTCCCACTAGCACTAGTGTCAATCAGTGTAGGCTCTAAGCCCCAATGACCTAGTGTGACCATCATGCTTCCTCTGTGCCAAAGCCTTGGTCAAGGGATCTGCGATGTTAGCCTCTGTAGGTACTCTGCAAATCTTCACATCTCCTCTCTCGATAATCTCTCGAATGAGATGGAAGCGCCGTAGTATGTGTTTGGTCCGCTGGTGTGAGCAAGGTTCCTTCGCCTGTGCTATAGCTCCATTGTTGTCACAATAGAGCTCAATAGGGTCAGCGATACTGGGAACCACCCCAAGTTCAGTGATGAACTTGCGGATCCAAACTGCCTCCTTTGCTGCCTCTGATTCAGCAATGTATTCGGCCTCTATCGTAGAATCAGCTATTGTGTCCTGCTTCGAACTCTTCCAGCTCACAGCACCACCATTTATGCAAAATACGAACCCTGACTGCGATCGATAATCATCCTGATTGGTCTGGAAGCACGCATCACTGTAACCCTTTACAGCTAGCTCATCATTGCCTCCATATATCAAGAAATATTCTTTAGTCCTTCTTAAGTACTTAAGAATATTCTTGACCGCTATCCAGTGACTTTCACCTGGATCTGACTGGTATCTGCTCGTCATGCTCAAAGCATACGAGACATTAGGTTGAGTACATAGCATGGCGCACATGATAGATCCTATGGGTGAAGCATAAGGGATCTGATCCATGCGGTCTCCCTCCTCTCTACAAGAGGGACCTTGAGTCTTCGAAAGACTCACGCCATGTGACATCAGCAGAAATCCCTTCTTGGAGTTCTGCATGGCAAACAGAAGGAGTACCTTGTCAATATATGTACTCTGACTTAGGCCAAGCAATCTCTTAGATCTATCTCTATAGATCTGTATCCCTAGAATGCGGGATGCCTCACCTAAGTCCTTCATTGAGAAGCAACTCCCTAGCCAGGTCTTGACCGACTGAAGCAAAGGGATGTCCTTCCTAATGAGTAGTATGTCATCCACATACAATATGAGGAAGACAACTATATCCCCTACAACCTTCTTGTAGACACAAGGCTCATCTTCGTTCTTGATGAAACCAAATTGTTTGATTGCATCATCGAATCAAAGATTCCAGCTCCGAGAATCTTGCTTTAGTCCATAAATGGACCTATGCAGCTTGCATACTCTGCTAGTATGCTGTGGATCTACAAAACCCTCAGGTTGTGTCATGTACACATCGTCGAGCAGGTTTCCATTCAGAAACACGATTTGGACATCCATCTGTCATATCTCATAGTCATGGTATGCTGCAATGGCAAGCATGATCCGTATGGACTTAAACATCGCTACTGGAGAAAAGGTTTCATCATAGTCAATACCATGAATTTGTTTGAAACCTTTAGCTACCAAGCGACCCTTATAGATAAGTCCACCCATGTCAGTCTTTCTCTTAAAGACCCACTTACACCCTATGGGTTTTACCCCTTCAGGTGGATCAACCAAAGTCCATACTTGGTTGGTGTACATGGATTCCATCTCGGATCTCATGGCCTCTAGCCATTTCTCAGAATCTGGTCTCATCACAGCTTCCTGATAGGTGGTAGACTCATCCTCTATGAGCACAACGTCATCATGGTCAGACAAGAGAAATGAGTATCTCTCAGGTTGACGACGTACCCTATCAGACCTGCGAAGAGGTATGTCTACTTGAACTGGTTGTTGTTCCTCATCTCTTTGTCGAACAACATCATCCACAACACTTTGTGGTTCCAGTTCAATTTCTATCGAGGCTTTAGTGCTATGGTCCACATCTTGAACTTCTTCAAGATCGAACGTGCTCCCACTAGTCTTTCTAGAAATAAAGTCGCTTTCTAGAAAGACCCCAGTCTTTGCCACAACTACCTTGTGCTGACTGGGAATGTAGAAGTAATATCCCTTAGTTTCCTTGGGATATCCAATAAAGTAGCACTTGTCGGATTTGGGTCCTAACTTGTCTGAGACTTGACGTCTAACGTAAGCCTCACAACCCTAAATCCTCATAAAAGACACCTGGGCATCTCTCCCAGTCCATATCCTATATGGTGTCTTTATCACGGCCTTAGATGGAACTCGGTTGAGTATAAAAGCTGCCGTGTCTAGAGCATAGTCCCAAAGGTATGTTGGAAGATCTGTGTGACTCATCATAGATCGTACCATATCTAATAGGGTACGATTCCTCCTTTCGGATACACCATTCCACTGTGGTGTTCCAGGAAGAGTGAGTTGGGATAGAATCCCACACTCAGCTAGATAGTCATGAAACTCATGGCTAAGGTATTCTCCACCTCGATCTGATCGAAGTATCTTAATACTCTTGCCAAGCTGGTTCTGTACTTCATTCTTGAATTCTTTGAACTTTTCAAAGGATTCAGACTTATGTGTCATCAAGTACACATAACCATATCTACCGAAGTCATCAGTAAATGTGATGAAGTACCTATAACCGCCTCTAGCAGCGACATTGAAAGGGCCACATACATCACTATGTATAAGACCTAACAAGTCAGTCGCTCTCTCACTATGCCCAGTAAAGGGAGTCTTGGTCATCTTGCCTAGTAGGCATGACTCGCACGTCTCATAAGATTCAAAATCAAATGAGTCCAGCAAACCATCCTTATGGAGCTGGGATAAGCGCTTGTCATTTATATTACCTAAGCGACAGTGCCAGAGATAGGTTTGGTTCAAGTCATTTGACTTGAACCTCTTGGTATTTATATTATAGATAGGGCTTTCAAGGTCTAGAATGTAGAGTCCGTTCATCAGAGGTGCACTACAATAGTACATATCTTTTAAATAAACAGAACAACATTTGTCCTTAATTATAAAAGAGAAACCTTTCTTGTCCAAACAAGAAACTGAAATTATGTTCTTAGTTAATGCAGGCATATAACAACAATCATCCAACTCTAATACAAGCCCAGAGGGCAGAGATAGAAAATAAGTCCCTACAGCAACAGCGACAACCCATGCTCCATTGCCAATGCGTAGGTCCACCTCGCCCTTCGCCAATGCCCTGCTATTTCTCAGCGCCTGCACATTAGTACAAATGTGAGATGCACATCCGGTATCTAATACCCATGATGAAGAAATAGATAGATTGACTTCTATAACATATATACCTAAAGTGGAAGTCTCACATTGCTTCTTCTTAAGATCTTCCAGGTACACCTTGCAGTTCCTCTTCCAATGCCCGGTCTGACCACAGTGGAAGCAGGTAGCATCCTGGGCGACCCCTCCTTTAAGCTTCAGTGCCTTGCCTTTGCCCTTGGCTTGGAACTTTCCTTTTCCTTTGGGCTTGCCTTTGCCCTTGTGTTTCTGAACCATCAGAACAGAGTGGGGCTTTGCCTTCTTAAGGTTCAGCTCAGCAGTTCTTAACATGCTAAGCAGCTCGGGCAGTGGCTTGTCAATTTCGTTCATATTGTAGTTTATAACGAACTGACTATAGCTATCCAGCAAGGATTGCAAGATCAGGTCAGTGGCCAGCTCATGGCCAAGCGGGAATCCCAACCTCTGTTGGTTTTCTATGTACCCAATCATTTTGAGTACATATGGGCCTATGGGAGCCCCATCTGACATCTTGCACTGAAACAGTGCCCTTGAGATCTCAAATCTCTCATGCCGCGCTTGTCCTTGATATAGTTGACGAAGATGTTCAACCATATCATAAGCACCCATTAACTCATGTTGCTTCTGAAGCTTAGAGTTCATGGTCGCGAGCATTAGACATGACACATCTAATGCGTCATCTTGATGCTTCTTGTAAGCATCTTTGTCAGCTCGCGGGGCATTGGCAGGAGGAGCCTCCGAAATGGGCTACTCCAGAACGTATAGTTTACGTTCCTGGGTGAGAACTATTCTCAAGTTCCTGTACCAGTCTAGGAAATTTGCTCCGTTGAGCTTGTTCTTCTCAAGGACAAAACGCAGGGAGAAGGAGTTCGTATTCGACGTCATGGTTATCTACAACAGAAAAATGCAAAAAATAAATATCATATTCTTTTAAATCATTTAATTAGGCCTTTAACTAAATGATGCTCCCACTGAATTCTATAATTCATGTGGGACAAGATCCACATCATACTAACCGTTGAGATAGCTTTGGCTAAATCGCCCAAGATTTAGTATGATCGGTAGGTAACGATTTACCAATTACATCTCTATGCATCTCTTGTTTATAGGATCATTATCCGCAGTTATATTAAAACTTGAGTTAGCTTTGGCTAATACGCCCAAGAATTAATATAAATGTGATTTATGTCCTATCTTTCCAACCATTGGAAGAATGCCTATAGTTATACTTGATCCAACCGTGTTAACTAGGAATACTCAATCTAATTGAGTTTGTACTCGCCCATGCGTTGATAAGCGGGACCAAGATTGTCCCTCCGTACCCTACTAAGATAATATGTGTTGCTCTGCTTTGGCAGATTCAACAACACATGTGATCGAGGTAGTGATAGGTATCACGGCATGGTAGGCATTAGAGTTGACGCGATTTAGATCTAATCTAATCGTCGATGTGTATCAAATACGCGATAGATCTAATCTAATCTAATCGAAAGATGCATCTTGTACACAATTTAGATCTAATCTAATCGTTAGGCACTAATTAACTACTAATCATGCATCACATACACACAAGCAATTAATTAAATTTATTTGTGATTAGTCATGGCCCTACTATGATCTTCTCAAGCCAAAGAGAAGATTGGATGGTCAACCTAAGGTCAACAGCTTCTCAAGCTTCTCCCTTTGACCACCTTGTGTTGCTCGCGCCCTCCTCATAACTCGGTCTTGTGTGGACCTTCCACGGCTCCAATTTTATACATTACAATTTTGAAACTCGAGTTACATTCGAGTCTAAACTAATTTACAACAAGAATAAATAATAGAGAAAGCCACGACGCGCAGGTCACGAAACAAATGTACAACACGCACAACACAAATGACGGCGCGCAGGCCGTAATATGAATTACAACACATTTCCAATCAGAGTGGGTCGTTTTGGGTCATGACCATCAAAAATTATATATAATTCTAAATTATGAAATTTTCATAATTTTCTATAATTTTAATACTAATTTTTACAATTTTTACGAGTAAAAATTCTCGGCAGTCCCGTTTAGCGATTTTCGGACGCAATCGCGGAACAAATCCCCTTGCGGGGCCAGGGGCAGCGCCCCTACCCGCGATCTAACCATCGCGAGGGTTCCTTAGCGATCCTACAGAGTCTTAGCCCGCTGTCCCGAAAATTTTTGGGGCGAAACCTTGCCGTTTCGGAAAAATCTTCTCGGTAGTCGAAGCCTACAAGTGTCGAAACACTTGTGCTTCGCTTCTACGAGAAAATTACTCTGAAAAATCCATAAAAACTTAAATTTACAGAAAATCACAGAAGCTATATTTTTCATAAAAATCAAACTAAACTCGTACAAGTCTTCGCACGTGGCTCTGATACCACTGTTGGGTTTTTTGGGCCGCGAAAATCGCTTTTTCGCGTCGCGGAAACCTCGAAACCCCCGCCACATAGATCCGTGCGAAGAAAAATGAAAACAAAATACGAGTACGAGTTTACAAACTCTAGATCTACACTAGATAAGAGCGTTACCCTCGATGCGATGCCCTTCGCTATCCCGCTAGTCCAACGGTTTACCGGATCTCGAGATTGTCAAAGTAGACAACCCTCTAGAAGTATCCACACGAACACAAGAAGGAGATCACCAAACTAAAGTGTGCTAGCACCTTAGTAGGGTTTGGCAAGATGAGGAGAGGAAGAGCAAGAAGAGAGAGCACTAGGAGGAAGAAGATGTGGATGAATACAATTGAATGAAAAATTCATTCTTTCCATCAAAAGTGGCCGGCCACATTCATGGAGTTGTAACCCCCATTTTTGCATTAAGTGTGGCCATTAAAGAGAATTGTAACCTCCATGAGGTGGCACACACATGTGCTAAACATGATGATGTGACACCTCATCATTTGCCACTTAATGCCAAGTCACAAATGATGTGGCATAAAGTCAAGTCAAACTTAACTCTTCCTCTTCCTCTCAAGTCAAGTCAAACTTGACTTAATCTCTCTCATAGTTGATCTAATCCAACCATTTAATTCAAGCCAATTTAATATAATGAATCTAATTCATTTAATTAAATTGATTCAATGAGTCATAATCTAAATTAGACTCATTGAACACATGAATCAACTTGAGTCCAACTCAATTAGCCCAATTAGGATTACTCTTAATCCAATTTGATTCATCAAATGAATCTAATCCTCTTGGTTCATCATATGAACCTAATCTCCATCTAATTGTCCTTAGTGTGTGACCCTATAGGTTCTTGTAACGTTGGCAATGCCCCTAAACCCATTTAGGAGCATAAGTAATGAGCGATATTTAGCAACACATCATTACTACCCAAGTTACAAGAATGTTGAGATCCACCATCACCTTATGACTACTAATTGTGATTCCTCACAAAATATGACAAGTGTCCTTCTATCCTAGACATCTAGATTGATCAATGTGAGGCATAGACCGTGTCATCTCTGACCAATCTAAATCTTGAACTCCAAGTAGACTCACTAAATCAAATGAGCTCAATATCTTATATTGACTCATTTGGGCATGGCCATGCACATCGTGGTCTCACTCTATCAAGAATATTGATGTCGCTCCCGTCATATAGGAGGGATAGATCCCATCTACATCACTCACATCCCTCTGCATAATTCGTTACATACCCAGTAACCGCCTTTATAGTCCACCCAGTTACGTGTGACGTTTGATGAAACCAAAGTACAAAACTCCTTATGTAGGGATCCATGGTGACTTCAGGTCCAAGGACTAGTAGTGATACTAATAGCCACATGAGAAAGTATGTGACACTCATATAATGATCCATGATACTTTCTCATGGCGGGTCATTCAGTATACATTCTCCAATGCATACCCATGTGTCAACTTGATATCTTTATATCCATGACTAGTGAGATCAAGTCATCGAGTTGACCTACATGCTAGTCTTATTGCATTAACATTGTCCCTGAATGTTAATACTCGACTAGGAATGATTAAGAGTAGTGTTCCCGATATCATCTCACTATCGATTCAACCAATCGATTGATATAGGTAAGAACTATTGGGTTTTCGGGCCGCGAAAACCGCTTTTCGCGTTGCGGAAACCCCGAATCACCCAAAGCCGTAGATCCGTGCAAGGAAAACCGAACGAAAATTACGAGTACGAGTTTCAAAATATCTAGATCTACTCCTAGATCTATGTGTTAAGAATATACCTTGAAGCGTGCCCTTTCGCGTTCCCACTCGTCCAATGGTACGTCGGATCTCGAGAGTGTCAACGTAGACACTCCTCTAATGATATCCACACGAACAAGGAGTGTCTCTCACACTCAAAGGATGGAGAAGAGAGCCCCAAGTGGGCTAGCACTTTCTAGAGCTCTCGGGTAGGATTTGAAAAAGGGAGAAAGGAGAGAAAGGAAAGGAATCTCACATACTCCTCTAGGTATCCTCCTTTGTGACCTTCACTTCACCCGTTTCTTTGGACCTTAACACATTCCTCTTCACCTTGCTTGAAAAACTCGGCCAAGAAGGAGGAAAGGGAGAAGAGAATGGCTAGAGGAAGGAGATGAAATGAATGAGACCAATGAATGAAAATTCATTCCCATACATTCACTTGTGTGGCCGGCCACATGAGTAACTCCTACTCATTTAATGTGGCCGGCCACATTAATGAGAATGGAGGCTTGTAACCTCCATGATGTGGCATACCATGATGATGTGGAGAATCATCATTGGTCCACATCTTGCCATCTCACTAATGATGTGGCAATTAGTCAAGTCAAACTTGACTCTTCCTCTCCCTCTCAAGTCAAGTCAAACTTGACCAAATCTTTGATCTAATCTAACCATTTGATTCAAGCCAACTTAATATAATGAATCTAATTCATTAAATTAAGCTAATTTAATGAGTCATAATCTAAATTAGACTCATTGAATACATGAATCAACTTGAGTCCAACTCAATTAGCCCAATTTGGATTACTCTTAATCCAATTTGATTCATCAAATGAATCTAATCATCTTGGTTCATCATATGAACTTAATTCAATTGGTTCATCATATGAACCCAATCTCCATCCACTTGTTCTTTTGTGTGACCCAATAGGTTCTTGTAACGTTGGCAATGTTTCTAAACTCCTTTAGAAACATAAGCAATGAGCGGCATCTAGCAATACATCATTGCTACCCAAGTTACACGAATGTTGAGATCCAACATCACATTGTGACTATTAATTGTGACTCCTCACAATATATGACAAGTGTCCTTCTATCCTAGACATCTAGATTGATCAATGTGAGGCATAGACCGTGTCATCCTCTGACCAATCTAAATCTTGACTCTAAGTAGACTCACTCAATCAAATGAGCTCAATATCTCATATTGACTCATTTGGGTATGGCCATACACTTCGTGGTCTTACTCTATCAAGAATATCGATGTCACTCCCGTCATATAGGAGGGATAGATCCCATCTACATCACTCACATCCCTCTACATAATTCGTTACATACCTAGTAATCGCCTTTATAGTCCACCCAGTTACGGGTGACGTTTGACGAAACCAAAGTACATAACTCCTTATGTAGGGATCCATGGTGACTTCAGGTATAAGGACTAATAGTCATACTAATAGCCACATGAGAAAGTATATGACACTCATATAACGATCCATGATACTTTCTCATGGCGGGTCATTCAGTATACATTCTCCAATGTATACCCATGTGTTAGCTTGATATCTCAATATCCATGACTTGTGAGATCAAGTCATCGACCTGACCTACATGCTAGTCTTATTGCATTAACATTGTCCCTGAATGTTAATACTCGACTAGGAATGATTTAGAGTAGTGTTCCCTATATCATCTCACTATCGATTCAACTAATCGATTGATATAGGTATGCACCTTCTACTCAAGGACGCTATTATACTTAGTCTATTTGGCACTAATACAAATAAGTATAATAACCAAACAAATGCCTTTATTGATATACATGAATATGATATAATGAGTCCATACAATCATCAAATGATTGGCTCTAGGGCTCTAACTAACAATCTCCCACTAGCACTAGTGCCAATCAGTATAGGCTCTAAGGCCTAATGACCTAGTGTGACCATCATGCTTCCTCTGTGCCAAAGCCTTGGTCAAGGTATCTACGATGTTAGCCTCTGTAGGTACTCTGCAAATCTTCATATCTCCTCTATCGATAATCTCTCGAATGAGAAGGAAGCGCCGTAGTATGTGCTTGGTCCGCTGGTGTGAGCGAGGTTCCTTCGCTTGTGCTATAGCTCCATTGTTTTCACAATAGAGCTCAACTGGGTCAGCGATGCTAGGAACCACCCCAAGTTCAGTGATGAACTTGCGGATCCAAACTGCCTCCTTTGCTGCCTCTGATGCAGCAATATACTCGGCCTCTGTTGTAGAATCAGCTACTGTGTCCTGCTTAGAACTCTTCCAGCTCACAGCACCACCATTTAAGCAAAACACAAACCCCGACTGCGATCTATAGTCATCCTGGTCGGTCTGGAAGCTAGCATCACTGTAACCCTTTACAGCTAGCTCATCATTGCCTCCATATATCAAGAAATATTCTTTAGTCCTTCTTAAGTACTTAAGAATATTCTTGACCGCTATCCAGTGACTTTCACCTGGATCTGACTGGTATCTGCTCGTCATGCTCAAAGCATACGAGACATCAGGTCGAGTACATAGCATGACGTACATGATCGATCCTATGGCTGAGGCATAAGGGATCTGATCCATACGGTCTCTCTCCTCTCTAGAATAGGGACCTTGAGTCTTCGAAAGACTCACGCCATGTGACATCGGCAGAAATCCCTTCTTGGAGTTCTGCATGGCAAACCGAAGGAGTACCTTGTCAATATATGTACTCTGACTTAGGCCAAGCAATCTCTTAGATCTATCCCTATAGATCTGTATCCCTAGAATGCGGGATGCCTCACCTAAGTCCTTCATTGAGAAGCAACTCCCTAGCCAGGTCTTGACAGACTGAAGCATAGGGATGTCCTTCCCAATGAGTAGTATGTCATCCACATACAATATGAGGAAGATAACTATATCCCCTACAACCTTCTTGTAGACACAAGGTTCATCTTCGTTCTTGATGAAACCAAACTGTTTGATTGCATCATCGAAACGAAGATTCCAGCTCCGAGAAGCTTGCTTTAGTCCATAAATGGACCTATGCAGCTTGCATACTCTGCTAGTATGCTGTGGATCTACAAAACCCTCAGGTTGTGTCATGTACACATCCTCGAGCAGGTTTCCATTCAGAAATGTGATTTTGACATCCATCTGCAATATCTCATAGTCATGGTATGCTGCAATAGCAAGCATGATCCGAATGGACTTAAACATCGCTACTGGAGAAAAGGTTTCATCATAGTCAATACCATGAATCTGCTTGAAACCTTTAGCTACCAAGCGACCCTTATAGATAAGTCCATCCATGTCAGTCTTTCTCTTAAAGACCCACTTGCACCCAATGGGTTTTACCCCTTCAGGTGGATCAACCAAAGTCCATACTTGGTTGGTGTACATGGATTCCATTTCGGATCTCATGGCCTCTAGCTATTTCTCGGAATCTGGTCTCATCACAGCTTCCTGATAGGTGGTAGGCTCATCATCTATGAGCATAACGTCATCATGGTCAGACAAGAGAAATGAGTATCTCTCAGGCTGACGACGTACCCTATCAGACCTGCGAAGAGGTATGTCTACTTAAACCGGTTGTTGTTCCTCAAATCCTTGTGGAACATCATCGACAACACTTTGTGGTTCCAGTTCAACTTCCATCGAGGCTTCAGTGCTAGTATTCGCATCTTGAACTTCTTCAAGATCGAACGTGCTTCCACTAGTCTTTCTAGAAATAAAGTCGCTTTCTAGAAAGACCCCAGTCTTTGCCACAACTACCTTGTGCTGACTGGGAATGTAGAAGTAATATCCCTTAGTTTCCTTGGGATATCCAATAAAGTAGCACTTGTCGTATTTGGGTCCTAACTTGTCTGAGACTTGACGTCTAACGTAAGCCTCACAACCCTAAATCCTCATAAAAGACACCTAGGCATCTCTCCCAGTCCATATCCTATATGGTGTCTTTATCACGGCCTTAGATGGAACTCGGTTGAGTATTAAAGCTGCCGTGTCTAGAGCATAGTCCCAAAGGTATGTTGGAAGATCTGTGTGACTCATCATAGATCGTACCATATCTAATAGGGTACGATTCCTCCTTTCGGATACACCATTCCACTGTGGTGTTCCAGGAGGAGTGAGTTGGGATAGAATCCCACACTCAGCTAGATAGTCACGAAACTCATGGCTAAGGTATTCTCCACCTCGATCGAATCGAAGTATCTTATTACTCTTGCCAAGCTGGTTTTGTACTTCATTCTTGAATTCTTTGAACTTTTCAAAGGATTCGGACTTTTGTGTCATTAAGTACACATAACAGTATCTATTGAAGTCATCAGTAAATGTGATGAAGTACCTATAACCGCCTCTAGCAGCGACATTGAAAGGGCCACATACATCACTATGTATGAGTCCTAACAAATCAGTCGCTCTCTCGCTGTGCCCACTAAAGGGAGTCTTGGTCATCTTGCCTCGTAGGCATGACTCGCTTACCTCATATGATTCAAAATCAAATGAGTCCAGCATACCATCCTTATGGAGCTGGGATAAGCGCTTGTCATTTATATGACCTAAGCGACAGTGCCAGAGGTAGGTTTGGTTCATGTCATTTGACTTGAACCTCTTGGTATTTATGTTATAGATAGGGCTCTCAAGGTCTAGAATATAGAGTCCGTTTATTAGAGGTGCACTACAATAGAACATATCATTTAAATAGACAGAACAACATTTGTTCTTTATTATAAACGAGAATCCTTTCTTGTCCAAACAAGAAACTGAAATTATGTTCTTAGTCAAGGCAGACACATAACAACAATCATCTAATTCTAGTACAAGCCCAGAGGGTAGAGATAGATAGTAAGTTCCTACAGCAATAGCAGCAACCCGTGCTCCATTGCCTACTCGTAGGTCTATCTCACCCTTAGTCAATGCCCTGCTATTTCTCAGCGCTTGTACATTAATACAAATGTGCGAAGCACATCCGGTATCTAATACCCACGATGAAGAAATAGAGAGGTTGACTTCTATAACATGTATACCTGAAGTAGAAATCTTATTTCTCTTCTTCGTAAGATCTTCCAGGTATTCTTTGGAGTTCCTCTTCCAGTGCCTTGCTTGTCCTTGATATAGGTGACAAAGATGTTCAACCATATCGTAAGCGCTCATCAACTCATGTTGCTTCTGAAGCTCAGAGTTCATGGTTGCGAGCATAAGACAGGACACATCTAATGCGTCATCTTGATTCTTCTTGTAAGCATCCCAGTCAGCTCGCGTGGCAGTGGCAGGAGGAGCCTCCCGAATGGGCTGCTCCAGAACGTACAGTTTACGTTCCTAAGTGAGAACTATTCTCAGGTTCCTATACCAGTCCAGGAAATTTGCTCCGTTGAGCTTGTCCTTCTTAAGGACAGAACGCAGGGAGAAAGAGTTCGTATTCGACGTCATGGTTATCTACAACAGAAAATTTGCAGAAATAAATATCATATTCTTTTAAAATCATTTAATTAGGCCTTTAATTAAATGATGCTCCCACTGAATTCTATAATTCTTGTGGGACAAGATCCACATCATACTAACCCTTGAGTTAGCTTTGGCTAATACGCCCAAGGCTTAGTATGATCGGTAGGTAACGATTACCAATTACATCTCTATGCAACTCTTGTTTATAGAATCAATATCCGCATTTATATTAAAACTCGAGTTAGCTTTGGCTAATACGCCCGAGAGTTAATATAGATGTGATTTTGACCTATCATTCCAACTATTGGAAGAATGCCTATAGTTGACTCGATCCAACCGAGTAACTAGGAATACTCAATCTAATTGAGTTTGTATTCACCCATGCGTTGATAGGCGGGACCAAGATTGTCCCTCCGTACCCTACCAAGATAATATGTATTGCTCTGCTTTGGCAGATTCAACAATACATGTGATCGAGGTAGTGATAGGTATCACGGCACGGTTAGGCATTTAGAGTTGGTTCGATCAAGATCTAATCTAATCGAAAAGGATGCATCTTGTGCACGACTTAGATCTAATCTAATTGCAAGGGTGCATCATGTGCACGACTTAGATCTAATCTAATCGTAAGGCACTAATTAATTAATTACTTATTAAACATGCATCATATACATAAGCAATTAACTAATTAATATATTTGTGATTTAGTCATGGCCCTACTACGATCTTCTCAAGCCAATGAGAAGATCGAATGGTCAACCTAGGGTCAACAGCTTCTCTAAGCTCCTCCCTTTGACCACCTTGTGTTGCTCGTGCCCGCCTCGGAACTCCGTCTCGTGTGGACCCTCCACCGCTCTAATTTGTACATTACAATTTGAAACTCGAGTTACATTCGAGTCTAAATATAATTTACAACAAGAATATAAGAGAAAGGCACGACGCGCAGGTCGCGGAAAAAATAAAACATACAACACGCGCAACCACATAACGGCACGCAGGCTGTATTATGAATTACAACACAATCCAATCATATTGGGTTTTGGGCCATGACTATCAAAAAATTAATATATAATTCAAAATTATATATTTTCATAATTTTCTATAATTTTAAAAATAATTTTTTACAATTTTTACGAGTAAAATTTCCCGGCGGTCCCGTTTAGCAGTTTCGGGCGCAATCGCGGAACGGATCCCCTTGCGGGGCCAGGGGCAGCGCCCCTACCCGCGATCTAACCATCGCGAGGGTTCCTTTGCGATCCAACAGCGCCCAAACTCGCTGTCCCAAAACGATTTGGGTCGAGACATTGCCGTTTCGGAAAAATCTTCCCGGCAGGTTCGTTTTTAGCGATTTCGGGTGCAATCGCGGAGCAAATCCCCTTGCGGGGTTAGGGGCAGTACCCCTACCCACGATCTAACCATCGTGAGTTGCTCCTTTTCAATCTAATGGCACCCAAGCCCGCTGTCTCAAACGGATTTGGGGTAAAACGAAGCCGTTTTGGAAAAATCTTTCCGGTAGCCGAAGCCTACAAGTGCCGAGACACTTGTGCTTCGCTTCTACGGAAAAATTACCCATAAAAACTATAAAAATCATAATTTTACAGAAAATTACAGAAACTTTAGTTTTCATAAAATCAAAAATTAAACTCGTACAAGCCTTGCACGTGGCTCTGATACCACTGTTGGGTTTTTCGGGCCGCGAAAACCGCTTTTCGCGTCGCGGAAACCCCGAATCACCCAAAGCGGTAGATCCGTGCAAGGAAAACCGAACGAAAATTACGAGTACGAGTTTCAAAATATCTAGATCTACTCCTAGATCTATGTGTTAAGAATATACCTTGAAGCGTGCCCTTTCGCGTTCCCGCTCGTCCAACGGTACGCCGGATCTCGAGAGTGTCAACGTAGACACTCCTCTAATGATATCCACACGAACAAGGAGTGTCTCTCACACTCAAAGGATGGAGAAGAGAGCCCCAAGTGTGCTAGCACTTTCTAGAGCTCTTGGGTAGGATTTGAAAAAGGGAGAAAGGAGAGAAAGGAAAGGAATCTCACATACTCCTCTAGGTATCCTCCTTTGTGACCTTCACTTCACCCTTTTCTTTGGACCTTAACACATTCCTCTTCACCTTGCTTGAAAAACTCGGCCAAGAAGGAGGAAAGGGAGAAGAGAATGGCTAGAGGAAGGAGATGAAATGAATGAGACCAATGAATGAAAATTCATTCCCATACATTCACTTGTGTGGCCGGCCACATGAGTAACTCCTACTCATTTAATGTGGCCGGCCACATTAATGAGAATGGAGGCTTGTAACCTCCATGATGTGGCATACCATGATGATGTGGAGCATCATCATTGGTCCACATCTTGCCATCTCACTAATGATGTGGCAATTAGTCAAGTCAAACTTGACTCTTCCTCTCCCTCTCAAGTCAAGTCAAACTTGACCAAATCTTTGATCTAATCTAACCATTTGATTCAAGCCAACTTAATATAATGAATCTAATTCATTAAATTAAGCTGATTTAATGAGTCATAATCTAAATTAGACTCATTGAATACATGAATCAACTTGAGTCCAACTCAATTAGCCCAATTTGGATTACTCTTAATCCAATTTGATTCATCAAATGAATCTAATCATCTTGGTTCATCATATGAACTTAATTCAATTGGTTCATCATATGAACCCAATCTCCTTCCACTTGTTCTTTTGTGTGACCCAATAGGTTCTTGTAACGTTGGCAATGTTTCTAAACTCCTTTAGAAACATAAGCAATGAGCGGCATCTAGCAATACATCATTGCTACCCAAGTTACACGAATGTTGAGATCCAACATCACCTTGTGACTATTAATTGTGACTCCTCACAATATATGACAAGTGTCCTTCTATCCTAGACATCTAGATTGATCAATGTGAGGCATAGACCGTGTCATCCTCTGACCAATCTAAATCTTGACTCTAAGTAGACTCACTCAATCAAATGAGCTCAATATCTCATATTGACTCATTTGGGTATGGCCATACACTTCGTGGTCTTACTCTATCAAGAATATCGATGTCACTCCCGTCATATAGGAGGGATAGATCCCATCTACATCACTCACATCCCTCTGCATAATTCGTTACATACCCAGTAATCGCCTTTATAGTCCACCCAGTTACGGGTGACGTTTGACGAAACCAAAGTACATAACTCCTTATGTAGGGATCCATGGTGACTTCAGGTATAAGGACTAATAGTCATACTAATAGCCACATGAGAAAGTATATGACACTCATATAACGATCCATGATACTTTCTCATGGCGGGTCATTCAGTATACATTCTCCAATGTATACCCATGTGTTAGCTTGATATCTCAATATCCATGACTTGTGTGATCAAGTCATCGACCTGACCTACATGCTAGTCTTATTGCATTAACATTGTCCCTGAATGTTAATACTCGACTAGGAATGATTTAGAGTAGTGTTCCCTATATCATCTCACTATCGATTCAACTAATCGATTGATATAGGTATGCACCTTCTACTCAAGGACGCTATTATACTTAGTCTATTTGGCACTAATACAAATAAGTATAATAACCAAACAAATGCCTTTATTGATATACAAGAATATGATACAATGAGTCCATACAATCATTAAATGATTGGCTCTAGGGCTCTAACTAACAAGAACCTTCTACTCAAGGACGCTATTATACTTAGTTTATTTGGCACCAATACAAGTATAATAACCAAAACAAATGCCTTTATTAATATAAGAATATGATACAACAAGTCCATAATACAATCATCAAATGATTGGCTCTAGGGCTCTAACTAACACCGAGAGGGTGAGGAAGAGAGAGGGCGGTGTCGGGTGAGGGTTTGAGGGAGAGTTGTCGATCCGAAATAATAAACTCCCACTTAAATTCCCTATTTATATTAAGTGATTAATACAACCCAACTCGATCATAAATATAATTTCTCTCCTCTTCTTTCAGCACACCCCTACTGGGGCCACCTGGTTACTAATGTCCTGTATAAATCATAGGGTCTAATAGGTCGCAGGTTCAATTCCCGCTTAGGCTATTTTATGTTTTTATTTAATTTTGCTACTTCTGCTACTCCAAAAATTCCATAAAAATATTCTAAAATTCTTGAAAAATAATAGAATATTTCTAAAATTTATTTGAGAAATTTTCGGGCGTTATAATCCCCCATACCTTATAAAAAGTTCATCCTCGAACTTAAAATATTTCTGGGTACTTCTGTCTCATACTAGCTTCTGTCTCCCAAGTTGCCTTTTCTACTGTGTGATTTTGCCATATGACTTTTACTAATGGTACTTCCTTGTTCCGTAATTTCTTAACCGCTCGACCTATTATCTGAATAGGTCGACTATCATAGTTGAGGTCTTCGTGGACTTGTACTGACTGAGGCCCAATCACCTGGGTGGCATCTGAGATATGCTTCTTCAGCATAGAGACATGAAATACGTTATGGATAGCTGATATCTCCTGGGGTAGCTCTAGCTCATATGCTACCTTGCCAACTCTTCTGGTAATAAGGTATGGTCCCACATATCTGGGACTTAATTTGCCCTTCTTCCCAAAACGCATTACTCCCTTCATGGGAGCCACTCGGAGGAATACTGTATCCCCCACTAAAAACTTTAAGGGTCGGCGCCGTGTATCAGCATAGCTTTTTTGGCGGCTCTGAGCTGTCTCTATCCTCTGGCGGATCTGCTGTATAGCTATTGTGGTATCTGCTACTAGATCTGTCTGAAGTTCTAGTTCTTTCTGTTCACCACTTTCATACCAGAAGATTGGAGATCTACACCTCCGCCCATAGAGAGCCTCGTAGGGTGTCATGCCGATAGTGGCCTGATAGCTATTGTTGTATGCAAATTCTGCTAAACATAGATATTTGCACCAACTTCCCTTGAAGTCTAGTGCACATGCTCGGAGCATATCTTCGAGTACCTGATTTACTCGCTCCGTCTGACCATCTATCTGAGGATGAAAAGCTGTGCTACCCAATGCTGACTGTACACACTCCCAGAAGTGTGACATGAATCTACTGTCTCTGTCTGAAATGATGGTCCGTGGAACTCCATGCAGTCTGACAATCTCCTTGAGATATAACTGAGCTAGCTGCTCCAGGGAGTAGGATATCCTGATAGCTAAGAAGTGGGATGATTTAGTCAATATGTCGACTATTACCCAGATGGCATCACAACCATTCATGGTTCTGGGTAGTCCCACTATGAAATCCATGGAAATATCCTCCCACTTCCATTCTAGAATATGAATAGGCTGCAGAACTCCTCCTGGTCTCTGGTGTTCTGCATTGACCCTCTGACAGGTCAGACAGGTACTGACATATCTAGCGATGTCTCTTTTCATCCCAGGCCACAAAAAATGTCTCTTTAGGTCTTGGTACATCTTGGTGGAACCAGGATGCATCGCATAAGGAGTCCTGTGAGCCTCGTCTAGGATCTTTCTCCGTAGTTCCTCCTGATCCGGAATGCATAGTCTGTCACCAAAATATAATACCCCACTATCAGATACTCTGAACTCTCCACTTTCTGATTCTGCTAACCCTTGCTTGATTTTCTGAATTTCAGGGTCCTGACCCTGAGCTGTCTGGATGTCACCATGCAGGGTAGATGCTAAGGTCATAGTAGAGAGCTGTCCAACTATAAGTTCGAGACCAACTATAAGTAGAGAGTTGTCCAACTATAAGTTCCTTTTGTAGGGGCAGTGACATGGTTGCTAGGGATAGTAAGGTGGCACTAGACTTCTTGCTAAGTGCGTATGCCACCTTATTGGCTTTTCCTGGGTGGTAGAGGATATCTATGTCATAGTCTTTGACCAGCTCGAGCCATCTGTGCTGTCGCATATTCAGATCCTTCTAAGTGAAGAAGTACTTCAGACTCTGATGATCTGTATACACTCTGCACTGAGCTCCATACAAGTAGTGTCTCCAAATTTTGAGGGCGAAGACGACTGCTGCAAGCTCAAGGTCATGAGTAGGGTAGTTCCTCTCATAGTCCTTGAGTTGTCTGGAGGCATAGGCGATCACCTTGCCATTTTGCATCAGTACTGCTCCTAGTCCCAATTTAGAGGCATCACTGTAAATATCAAAGCTGCCTGTGTTTTCTGGTAGAGTCAGAATGGGAGCACTGGTCAATCTTCTTTTTAGCTCGATGAAGCTGTTCTCATAGTCCTCTGTTCACTGAAATTTTCTGTTCTTCCTGGTGAGAGCTGTCAGTGGGGAGGCTATCCTAGAGAAATCCTCTACAAATTTTCTGTAATAGCCTGCTAGTCCCAGAAAACTTCTGATTTCACCGGTGTTCTTAGGTCTTTTCCAGTTACTCACAGCCTCTATCTTACTGGGGTCTACCATGATACCATCCTTGGAGATGATGTGACCCAGGAAGGATACCTGATCGAGCCAGAATTCACATTTCGTGAACTTGGCGTACAACTAGTTCTGCTAAAGGGTCTGCAGTACTATCTTCAGGTGCTCTGCGTGTTCTTCCTGAGTTCCGGAATAGATAAGAATGTTGTCGATGAACACGATAATAAACTTATCTAAGTATTCTCTGAATACTCTGTTCAAGAGGTCCATGAAAGTAGCTGGAGTATTCCTCACGCCAAAGGGCATGACTACGAACTCATAATGTCCGTATCTAGTCCTGAAAGCTGTCTTGGGTATATCACCTTCTTTAACTCTCACCTGGTGATATCCCGATCTAAAGTCTATTTTAGAGAACACTGCTGCTCCCTTTAGCTGATCAAACAGGTCATCTATCCTGGGAAGAGGATGTTGGTTAATCCTAGGAAAATGTACCGGTTCCACTGTACAAAATTTTTGTACAAGTGTCGAACCTTTCCTTAAATAACCTATTGTGTTCTTTAGAGGTTAAATTAGAAATCGCAGACGAAACTTAACATCATTGATTCCAAATTTAACTTATCTGTTCTTAATGATTTAGATTTGAATTGCAAGCAGAACTTAACACTATTGATTCAAATCTACCTAGATTATTAATTCCATAAATATTAATTTCCAAAATTAGCTTCCAGGACTGCATGGCGAGGCACATGGCCTTCTTGGATATGGGAGCAACCACCACCGCCTAGGCAAACCCTTTTAAGGAAAGCTAATATTTATTTCCTTAAATAACTCTAGGTTAACCAAAAGAAACAATCGAATCACAAGTTCGAAAAATAAGAAAACACAAACTCAAAAAACTATTTCGAAAAACTAGATCTAATTGCCTCTTGTATTTAGAATTCTTACAAAGAGAAAAATTAGCATGATGCGGAAAACAATTGCTAATTATACCTTTTCTTTGTATGCTAATGACCTCGAGATCTTCTGACGTATTCCTCGCCTCGCCATGGACGTCGTGTGGGCGACGATCCTCCAAGATGAACACCACCCAAAAGCTTCCTCCTTCTTCTTCTAAAATCCGACCACCACCACCACCAAGGAGAAGAGAGCAAAGGGAGAGGAAGAAGGGAGAGGGCCGACCACACCAAGAGATCACCCAAGCAAAAGAATAAGAGTTGTGTCTCATGAAGCCCCCTCACCCCTTCTTTTATATTACTTGCCCAAGGCAAATAAGGAAAAAACTTTTACAAAAATAAAATCATCCAAGAGTTTTTCCTTTTCCCTTTTTATTTTTTCTTTTCTTTCCTCTTGATTGAATCAATCATCAATCAATGGTTGAGATCAATTCTATTTGGTTTAGGATTAAACTTGGCCGGCCCCTTGCTTGGGCACCAAGCAAGGTGGTCGACCACCATGTTTTAGGAAAGGAATAATAATTTTTTAAAAAATTTTACAAGAGAAAAACTCTTATAAAATTTTACAAGCTCTCTTTCCTAAAGTAGGAGTTAAAAAAGAAAAGTTTCTAAAAATTAAAACCATGTTTTAAATTTAAAAACTCCCTTATAAAATTTCCTTTTTTAACATGGTGATAGAAAATTTAAATTTTAAAACTTCTTTTCCTTTTTTTTCTTAAACCATGAGGATGGTTAAAAAAGAAAAGTTTTAAAATCTTTTAAACTCTCTATTTAAACATGTGGCCTAATTCAAATAAGGAAAGTTTTAAAAATTAAAATCTCTCTTTTAAAACTTATAGTTTTCTACAAAGAGAAGATTTAAAAATTCAAAACAACCCTCCCTTTTTGAATTATTATGGCCGGCCCCTACAAGAAGATGTGGCCGGCCATTACTTGGTCACCAAGCAATAGTCTGGCCCCCTTCTTGGACACCAAGAAGAGCCTTACATTTGGATGGACTTGAGGCTATAATGAGGCTACGACAGGGACCTAGAGGAGAAATTGGTTTTGGCCTTCCGATGAGCTTGAGTATCCCGTGCTCGCCTCGAACACACAACTCAAGTTCATCGATAACAACTCATTCCACTAGAGAGTTATTACCGCACTACCGCACCAATCCCAAATTACATTATGGGCTCCTTCTTATCATAAGTGTGTTAGTCTCCCTGTGTTTAAGATTACGAATGCCCACTAATTAAGTAAGTTACTGATAACTCACTTAATTAATATCTAGCTCCAAGAGTAGTACCACCCAACCTTATTGTCATGTCGGACTAGGTCCACCTGCAGGGTTTAACATGGCAATCCTTATGAGCTCCTCTTGGGGTCATTCTCAACCTAGATAACTAGGACACAGATTCCTTCTATAATCAACAATACACACTATAAGTAATATCATTTCTCAACTTATCGGACATATTGATTTATCAAGTTAAACCTCACCCATTGATAAGTCAAATAAATAAATATTAAATATATGTGCTTGTTATTATATTAGGATTAAGAGCACACACTTCCATAATAACTAAGGTCTAGTTCTTTTACTAAGTCAGTACAAAAAGAACTTACCTAAATGGTTCTACTCAATACACTTAAAGTGTATCAGTGTAATTTATTAGTCAAGATAAACTAATACTTAATTACACTACGACTATTCTGATGGTTTGTTCATTTCCATTTTAGTCGTGAGCAACTTGTTTATAATTTATAGAGAACTGACAACATGATCTTCTGAGTGTGAAACCACCCTCCATGTTGTCTACTATATAAATTAATTGAACAATTACATTTAACAAATAAATACAGATATTGACCAATGTGATTCTTTTATTTCAACAAATAAATATTTACAAAAGCTAGGCTTTTAGTGTAAACTCTAACAATCTCCCACTTATACTAAAAGACTAAGCTGTCATATCTGTTGCCTTACATCTAATTCTCATCCCCTCCACATGCCGATCAAAAGCTTTCGCCGGAAGGGCCTTTGTGAAAGGATCTGCTAGGTTATCTTCTGATGTAATTTTGGCGACGACAACTTCTCCTCGCTTGACGATGTCTCGTATCAGGTGGTACTTGCGCTCTATATGTTTACTTGCCTTATGAGCTCGTTGTTCCTTCGAGTTTGCAACTGCACCGCTATTATCACAATAAATTGTGATGATCTTGGGCAAACCAGGAATCACATCTAAGTCCATTAGAAAGTTTCTGAGCCATACAGCTTCTTTGGCTGCCTCAGAGGCTGCCACATACTCAGCTTCCATGGTTGAGTCCGAGACACATTTATATTTAACACTCCTCCATGCAATGGCTCTACCTCGTAGAGTAAACACATAGCCTGACGTAGACTTACTATTGTCCCTATCTGATTGGAAATCCGAATCCGTGTAACCCACAGGGAGCAAATCGTCTGCTTGATAGACTAGCATATAATCTCTAGTCCTTCTCAGGTACTTTAAAATATGCTTCACAGCAGTCCAATGTCCTTGTCCAGGGTTACTCTGATATCTGCTAACCATGCCCACGGCAAAACAGATATCAGGTCTCGTACACAGCATTGCATACATAAGGCTTCCTACAGCCGAAGCATAAGGAACTGCCTTCATGTCCTCAATCTCCTTTGATGTCTTTGGGGACATCTCTTTAGATAAGGCTACTCCATGTCTAAAAGGTAAGAAACCTTTCTTGGAGTTTTGCATGCTAAAACGAGCAAGGATTGTGACTATATATAAAGCTTGGGATAGACACAACATTTTTTTCTTGTGATCCCTTATAACTTTGATCCCAAGAATGTGTGCACATTCTCTTAAGTCCTTCATATCAAATTGTTTGGACAATCATACCCTTACGTCTGATAATACCTTGACATTGTTGCCAATTAACAAAATATCATCTACGTATAGTACAAGAAATACCACCACGTTTCCGTTACACTTCTTGTATACACAAGACTCATCCGGACACTGAATAAATCCATATGACTGGATTACTTCGTTAAACCGGATGTTCCAAGATCTTGAAGCTTGTTTTAGTCCATAAATGGACCGATTGAGCTTACACACTAGATGCTCTTTGCCCTTTTCAATGAATCCTTCTGGTTGCTTCATATGGATGTTTTCTTCAAGACTTCCGTTAAGGAAAGCTGTCTTGACATCCATTTACCAAATCTCATAGTCCATATGAGCAGCAATGGATAAGAGTATCCGGATAGACTTAAACATGGCTACCGGTGAAAAAGTCTCCTCATAATCGATTCCCTCTTTCTGAGTATACCCTTTCGCAACAAGCCTTGCCTTGAAGGTTTTTACCTTCCCATCTATCCCTCTTTTCCTTTTGTAGATCCACTTGCATCCAATGGCTTTTACATCCTTTGGTGGTTCTACAAGCTCCCAGACCTTATTAGAATACATAGATTCTATTTCGGAATTTATTGCCTTTTGCCAAGATACTGCATCTAAATCTTGGAGTGCTTCATCATATGTTCGGGGATCTGGTTCATGTTTACCTAGGATCAAGTCCGAAGACTCACCAAAAAACATGAATCTCTCAGGTTGCCTCACAACCCTCCCACTACGACGAGGCACTGTCTCTGGTTGTGTATCATGTGTGACACGTGTTGCAGCTACTTGTGGTACTTCATCTTGTACTGTTGGTACTAAAGTAGATGTGTCCTCTCTAATTTCTTCTAGAACTATTTCACTCATGGGCTTATGGTTCATTACATAATCTTCTTCTAAAAATCGAGCATTGGTGCTAACAATGATCTTCTGATTTTTAGGATTATAAAACAAACCACCTTTCGTTCCTTTTGGATATCCCACAAATAGACAAACTTCTGTACGTGATTCTAACTTGTCAGTATCTCCCATCAGCACATGTGCTGGACTACCCCATATCCGAATATGATTCAGACTAGGCTTATGCCCATTCCATAATTCCATGGGAGTAGAAGGAACTGTTTTAGAAGGTACCATATTCAGAATGTACACCGCTGTTTCTAAAGCATATCCCCAAAATGAATTTGGTAATTCTGAATAACTCATCATCGATCTAACCATTTCCATAAGAGTCCTATTCCTTCGTTCTGCCACACCATTCTGCTGGGGTGTACCAGGTGCAGTCAATTGGGATTGAATCCCGACTTCTGATAAGTAATTCCTAAACTCTCCAAAAAGATATTCGCCACCACGGTCAGACTGTAGTGTCTTGATACTTTTAACAAGACATTTTTCCACATCAGCCCTATATTCTTTGAACTTGTCAAAGCATTCAGACTTATGGCGCATCAGGTAAATGTATCCGTATATTGAATAATCGTCTATAAAAGAGACGAAGTATTCATAACCACCTCTTGCCTGGATAGACATAGGACCACACAAATCAGAATGAACTAGTTCTAACGTATCTTTGGCTCTATACCCTTTGGCCTTAAAAGGTCTCTTGGTCATTTTACCTTCCAAGCAGGATTCGCATGTTGGAAAGTTTTCCAACTCTAATGAACCTAAGAGTCCATCGGCTACAAGCCTTTGAATCCTACTTAAGTTAATATGTCCAAGCCTTAGATGCCAAAGATATGTTTGGTTCATTTCCGAAGGTTCTTTTCTCATATTAGAGTTAGAAGATGTGTTATTAATTTCCATATTTTGCTTTGTGGGAGAAATTGAATTTAAAGTGTATAAATTGCCAACCAATGCACCAGAACAGATAATCACCTTATTTCTCTTTATAACGACATTGTTACTAAAAGAGACTGAATATCCATCCAAATACAGTTTAGAAACTGAAATTAAATTCTTTCTAAAACTGGGTACATAAAGATAATTTCTTAAAATCAAATTTCTATTCCTATCAAAAGATAAGTAGACGTGTCCCACTGCAACAGCCGCCACCTTAGTAGCATTGCCCATGTAGACAGTTATCTCTCCATCAAATAGTCGTCGGGTTTCCTGGAACCCCTGCAAAGAATTGCAGACATGATCAGTGGCTCCCATATCTACACACCAGGTGCTGGTAGATAACACCGCTAAATATGTTTCAACTACTAGAGTATGAGATATACCTTTATTGTTCTGGTTCCTACGAGGACAGCCTGCTTTCCAATGTCCAGACTGCTTGCAGATGAAGCACTTGCCCTTCGGCTTCCTCATTCCAGCTTTCTGTCCTGTACTGTGAGGTTTATTCACCTTCTTTGCTGAAAAGACCTGTTTCTTCTTCTTCTTGTCTTTCGACTTAGAAGTAGAACCATTTTCAACATAGTGAATCTGAGAACTGTGACGAAATATTCCTTCTGCTGCCTGTAGTTTTGTCAGAAGTTCCGCCAATGTATACTCTCTTTTGTTCATGTTATAGTTCAGGCGGAACTGCTCAAAACTCCTAGGTAGCGTTTGGAGAATTATATCGACCTGGGTTTCCCCATCGATTTCTCCTCCAAGGACTTGTATTTCATTCAGATAAGCCATCATTTTAAGGATATGATCCTTTACAGGTGTCCCCTCAGACATGGTGGCTGTCATTAGCTTCCTCATTGCCTCTTGCCTAGCATTCCGACTCTGGTGTCCAAAGAGATCTTTGATATTGTTCATTATATCATAAGCTGTTGGTAAATCTTGATGCTGATGTTGCAATACATTTGACATAGATGCCAAAATGTAACACCGTGCCATCTCATCAGCTTTTATCCATTTCTTATGATACTCAATCTCCTCTGGGGTAGAGTCACCGTCAGGTGCATCAGGGCAAGCCTCAGTCAGTACAAACTTATAGCTTTCAGCAGTAAGAATAATGTCCAAGTTTCTTTTCCAATCAATATAGTTGGGACCAGAAAGTTTGTTCTCTTTCAGTATAATGGCTAGTGGGTTGAAAGTCATCCTAAGAATCACAAAAATAAACTTTGGTCAAGACTCTAAATTTAGAATAATATTAATTCCTCAAACAATACTATTTTAAATTAACCAACACCTCAAATCACCGTGAATATTGCATGCCACGTTAGTGTGGACGTATACAAATTCAACATTTGTAAGAGAAGGGTGTGACCCATTAATTTTATTATCTTGTCATCCTAACTTTATGACAAATAAAATTAATAGTTGATTTTACTTTGGCCACACAATACAATAGCAGTGACTCCGTTGGGGAGGATACTATTGAATGCGTCTAAGTGTATACCATTACTTGATACTAAGTCCATTAAATAGGATTGTGCCCTTTCAGTTGGAGAAGATCACACGCTCCTAAATAATTTCCTATAACCATCCATAAAAGGAAGTTTGATCTAGTGATCCGCAACAAACTCATCCGTTGTGGAGGGAGGCACTCAGAGCCAACACGCAGGCTTGTTGCATCACTTACAAACCAGTAATGGAGACCATGGGATTTATTAAAATCCCTCTCCCACTTAGTTATTTAAAATTGAGGATTTTATCCTATGCTAGCATACATCACATGCATATAAACATCACAGTAAATAAAAGCAATAAATTTGGAAATTAATTTTCCAACTATTATGGCCTTTTCCATCACTGTCTTCGGTATGCTCCAACCCTAGCTGCTGCCATCGGGTCGAGTTGTCGCATCCATCTTGCTTCTTATTCCGCTGTGCCTCTGGTGCTCCAAATGTACCACACCTCGCAAGAATCTGATTCGCGACAAGAAAAGAATTTTACATATATCGATCCTATATTCCTCGAGGGAATGTACATGTAATCTAGATCGAAAAATAAAATTCTAAAAATAATACAGCTCCTGCTGTATTTTATACATACAATCATGCACACAAATAATGCCCTTGACATGTCCAAGGGTCCAATCACACACAATATCAATAAACCATAATAGTTGGAGCCTACAACCAAAGAGTTAGCACATCCTACTATTTTCCTGCCTAAATTATGTATAACATGTGCATAACCTATTTGAATTCTAAAAATACACAGAGGCAAACCCTAGCAATGATACCAATTGTTGGTTAATCCTAGGAAAACGTACCGGTTCCACTGTACAAAATTTTTGTACAAGTGTCGAACATTTCTTTAAATAACCTATTGTGTTCTTTAGAAGTTAAATTAGGAATTGCAGACGGAACTTAACATCATTGATTCCAAATTTAACTTATCTATTCTTAATGGTTTAGATTTGAATCGCAAGCAGAACTTAACACTATTGATTCAAATCTACCAAGATTATTAATTCCATAAATATTAATTTCCAAAATTGGCTTCCAGGACTGCATGGCGAGGCATATGGCCTTCTTGGATATGGGAGCAACCACCACCGCCTAGGCAAAGCCTTTTAAGGAAAGCTAATATTTATTTCCTTAAATAACTCTAGGTTAACCAAAAGGAACAATCGAATCACAAGTTCGAAAAAGAAGAAAACACAAACTCAAAAAACTATTTCGAAAAACTAGATCTAATTGCCTCTTGTATTTAGAATTCTTACAAAGAGAAAAACTAGCATGAAGCGAAAAATAATTGCTAATTATACCTTCTCTTTGTATGTTAATGACCTTGAGATCTTCTGCCATATTCCTCGCCTCGCCTTGGACGTCGTGTGGGCGACGATCCTCCAAGATGAACACCACCCAAAAGCTTCCTCCTCCTTCTTCTAAAATCCGGCCACCACCACTACCAAGGAGAAGAGAGCAAAGGGAGAGGAAGAAGGGAGAGGGTCGGTCACACCAAGAGATCACCCAAGCAAAAGAATAAGAGTTGTGTCTCATGAAGCCCCTTCACCCCTTCTTTTATATTACTTGCCCAAGGCAAATAAGGAAAAAACTTTTACAAAAATAAAATCATCCAAGAGTTTTTCCTTTTCCCTTTTTATTTTTCCTTTTCTTTCCTCTTGATTGAATCAATCATCAATCAATGGTTGAGATCAATCCTATTTGGTTTAGGATTAAACTTGGCCGGCCCCTTGCTTGGGCACCAAGCAAGGTGGCCGGCCAACATGTTTTAGGAAAGGAATAATAATTTTTTAAAAAATTTTACAAGAGAAAAACTCTTATAAAATTTTACAAGCTCTCTTTCCTAAAATAGGAGTTAAAAAAGGAAAGTTTCTAAAAATTAAAACCATGTTTTAAATTTAAAAACTCTCTTATAAAATTTCCTTTTTTAACATGGTGATAGAAAATTTAAATTTTAAAACTTCTTTTCCTTTTTTTCTTAAACCATGATGATGGTTAAAAAAGGAAAGTTTTAAAATCTTTTAAACTCTCTATTTAAACATGTGGCCTAATTCAAATAAGGAAAGTTTTAATAATTAAAATCTCTCTTTTAAAACTTATAGTTTTCTACAAAGAGAAGATTTTAAAAATTCAAAACAACCCTCCCTTTTTGAATTATTATGGCCGGCCCCTACAAGCTTGGTCACCAAGCTATAGGGTCGGCCCCTACAAGAAGATGTGGCCGGCCATTGCTTGGTCACCAAGCAATGGTCCGGCCCCCTTCTTGGACACCAAGAAGAGCCTTACATTTGGATGGACTTGAGGCTATAATGAGGCTACGACAGGGACCTAGAGGAGAAATTGGTTTTGGCGTTCCGATGAGCTTGAGTATCCCGTGCTCGCCTCGAACACACAACTCAAGTTCATCGATAATAACTCATTCCACTAGAGAGTTATTACCGCACTACCGCACCAATCCCAAATTACATTATGGGCTCCTTCTTATCATGAGTGTGTTAGTCTCCCTGTGTTTAAGATTACGAATGTCCACTAATTAAGTAAGTTACTGACAACTCACTTAATTAATATCTAGCTCCAAGAGTAGTACCACTCAACTTTATTGTCATGTCAGACTAGGTCCACCTGCAGGGTTTAATATGGCAATCCTTATGAGCTCCTCTTGGGGTCATTCTCAACCTAGATAACTAGGACACAGATTCCTTCTATAATCAACAACACACACTATAAGTAATATCATTTCCGAACCTATCGGGCATATTGATTTATCGAGCTAAACCTCACCCATTGATAAGTCAAAGAAATAAATATTAAATATATGTGCTTGTTATTATATTAGGATTAAGAGCACACACTTCCATAATAACTAAGGTTTAGTTCTTTTACTAAGTCAGTACAAAAAGAACTTACCTAAATGGTCCTACTCAATACACTTAAAGTGTATCAGTGTAATTTATTAGTCAAGATAAACTAATACTTAATTACACTACGACTATTCTGATGGTTTGTTCCTTTCCATTTTAGTCGTGAGCAACTTGTTTATAATTTTTAGAGAACTGACAACATGATCTTCTGAGTGTGACACCACCCTCCATGTTCTCTACTATATAAATTAATTGAACAATTACATTTAACAAATAAATGCAGATATTGACCAAAGTGATTCTTTTATTTCAACAAATAAATGTTTACAAAAGCTAGGTGATCCTGTCCGAACCAGGAGTCAACGGGCACTGGGCACGTGGCGCTCCTTGCTGGATCCTCGAGCGCTCCGGCGAACCTGCAGTAAAACCGAGCCGGGAGGGGTGTCCCGGCGACGGCCCTCCGACGCTCAAGTCAGGCGAGGAATAACGAATAGGTGGCCTCAAGATGAAGATTTTTTGCATACCTCCGGTGAAGAAATGGAGGCCTTATATAGACCTCTCGAAGAAGCCTGGGTGCGCCAGTCGAAGCAACCACCTGCCTTTGACCATGCCCAGGTATGGGTCTGTCAGAAGGGCCATGCCCAAATATGGATCTGTCAGGCAGACGTCCATGAGACCATACTGCTACTGTATCAACCTTTCCATGATGTGACGGCAAGATCCTCCATCGTGCGATCTTGTGTACGGCCTAATCATCCTTCTGCTGATATCCCATATCCCGAGCTGAGCGCATAGGCCGCTCGGCCACCTTTGTACCCTCACCCGTATTTTGGCCGAACGGACAACCCGCTCGGCCCTCTGGCCCCTGCCGAGCGGACTACCGCTCGGCCCTTCGATCCTCCTACCTTGGCGTCGGAAACCCAAGCCCCTGGATGGGTTATCTCTAGCTCCGCTCGGACCTACCCATCTGCTCGGCGCGGCCGTTAACCGCTTAGTCAGCCCTTCATCGGTCCTCAAGCTGAGACCCTTCAGGAAGTGGGTCCCCCATTCTTACTGCCAGATCACTAGGCTTTTAGTATACACTCTAACAGAGGATACCTGTTCTTAATTGTGACTTGGTTTAGTGCCCGGTAGTTTATACACAGGTGCATGCTCCCATCATTCTTCTTCACAAACAATACAGGAGCTCCCCATGGTGAGTGACTAGAGCGTATGAAGCCCTTGTCGAGTAGCTCCTGTAGTTGCTCCTAAAGTTCCTTCAGTTCTGCTGGAGTCATGCAGCAGGGTGCTTTGGAGATGGGATTTGTAACGGGGATGAGTTCTATCTCAAATTCAATCTCCATGTCTGGTGCTAGACCCGTTAACTCCTCAGGGAGCATACAACTCGGACCTCTTCTAGCTTTTGGTCCTTGTCCTGACTGGTATTGACTACATGTGCTTGGAATCCCGTACATCCTGAATCAAGTAGTTTCTGTGCTTTCAGAGCTGAGAGAAACTTCTTGGCCTTTCTCTTTGGTTCTCCGATGTACCCAAACTGCACTCCTACTTCAGGTTGGAATACAACTTTCTGTTTACGGCACTCTATGGAGGCACCGTGCTTGATCAGAAAGTCCATTCCCAAGATGACATCATAGTCAGTCATGTCTAGCATTATCAGATCACCAAAGAGTTCTCTGTCCGCTATAATAATTAGCACTGCTCGGAGCCAGTGCGTGGATGCCATGATTTCTCCTGAAGGTAGTGTCATCAAAAACTGACCACTGAGTACATCTGGAGATATTGCTAACTTTTCGACAAATGTCCTGGATATATAAGAATGGGTTGCCCTAGTATCGAATAAGACAATTGCACTTTGCTGTAAAATACTGATCTGACCTGTAACAACCATCGAGGCATTCGCTACGTCCTCTCTGGTTAGTGAGTAGATTCTTGCGTTTGTTGTGGCTGAGGGGGCTTCTAGTCTGCCCTGGCTGATGCGTGGACCATCTAAAGCATCCTGCATCTGGTGCGACGGTGCTGGCTTGCCTCCGTACTAAATCAGCTGTGGTGGGGGAAAGCCGGTCTTGTTCAGGCATTGTTTGGCCATATGCCCTTCCTGTCCACATTCGAAGCATCCTCGTGTGCCCTTACGACAAACTCCTGGGTGGAATTTCCCACAAGTAGAACACTTGGGATAGCTAGGTTGTTTACTAGCTGGTCCTCCTTTTGGGTAACTCCTTGGTTTACGTTTGTTACTGGAGTTCCCTTCCCAGTTAGAGCTGTGGCCCTGGTGTTTCTGAGTACTTGAGCCTCCTTAGCCTTTAGACTCTGAGAAGGCTTGCTTCTGCTGCTTGATGCTATTCTGGTAATGCTCGGTGATCAAAGCACTACTCACCAGTTCTTCAATGGTTTGCGGTCTATGAACGCCGCTAGCCACGTTCAGTGCTATTTCTGGCCTTAGCATTTTGAGCATCAACTGGACTCGTTCTCCTTCGGTGCTGACTAGTTTGGGCCACAGACGAGCCAGTTTGTTGAATTTTTTCACGGCCTCCTCAACTGAAAGGTTGCCCTGACGAAATTCAGTGAACTAGTCATAGTGGAGGTTTGTGACCCGCATGTGAAAGAACTCCTCAAAGAATTCCCTTTCGAAGTCGGCCTATGTCATCTGGTTCACTGGACGCTTCGCTTTAATCCTCTCCCACCACATACGTGCGTCTCCTTCCAGGCAGAAGGAGGCGCATTTCACCTTTTCATACTCTGGCCAGTCCAGAAGCTCCATCGTACTCTCCAGTGTTTTGAACCAGGCTTGGGCATCCCATGGTTCACTGGTGCCTGAGAAGTTCTCTGGCTTGATTTTCTGCCACTGGATCAGATAGGCTTCTCTCCTTGCCCCCGCTACTGGGGCTACTGGTGCTGTAGGTTAGACTGGTGGAACCTCTGTAACTACTGGGGTTGCTATGTTAGGATCCGGGGTGGCAGTGGGAGTGTTCTGTTGATTAGCCCTTAGGGTGGCTATCTCTTGTTGTTGTTCAGCTAGTTGCTTCTGTAACTGAGCCACTACCTCTGTAAGGTCTGGGGAAGGCACTGAGTTGTCTGCCTCATGTTGGGGCTCAGTAGCTGGTGCCCTTTTTGCTGGGCGTCCTCGTACCATTTTCTAGGGAAATAGAGGACATACATAACTAATACAATCATGTTTACATAACTACTATTATCATGTTAGATGCTATCATAAATAAGCATGCTTTAGTTATCTATAAACATGAAAGTAAGAAACATAAATAAGGTGAGAGGTATTCTTACTTGGAAGTTGCAGGTTCAATGTTGATATGTGTGTGGAGGAAGTATGGAACTTGCTCTGATACCACTCTGTAAACGGCCCACCTTCTACTGACAAGGCTGTAAGGCTGGGGGTTACATTATGCTAAACTATTCTGGGCTATCACTGAATATTAAGGTGCGAAAAAGCTGAACTAATTAAAACTCTCTGCTATTTGCTGTAAAATCTGAAATCTAAACTTTCCATGTTATATCATACCATATAACACTATTCTAAGCTATTTAATACTTGTTTCTATGAAATTCAACATGATTTGGAAGTTTCTCAGTACCCTAAACGTTCCATATGGTCAAGGAGCTGAAATCAGATGTTCCCAGCTGAAATCAGACTTCCCCAATCGATTGAGGTCGGGACTCAATCGATTGGAACATATCAATCGATCCACTGATCGATTCAACGTGCTTCTGTGCACGGAACTCCCGTTTGAATCGATCGGCTGATCGATCCAGTCTAGCCAATCGATTAGTTGATCGATCTAGCAGCTCTCTGTTCGCAGGAATGAGCTCCCCAATCGATCGGCTGATCGATCCATAGTCAATCGATCAGCTGATCGATTCAACAACTCTCTGTACGCGAGGTCGCGACTCAATCGATCGGCTGATCGATCGAGAACTCCTCAATCAATCAGCTGATCGGTTCAGCAACCTTCTGTTCACGGGGTGTTACTCCCGATCGATCGGCTGATTGATTGAGGACTCCTCAATCGATCGGCTGATCGATTCAGTAATGTTCTATACGCGGGGATTTCTTCCAATCGATCGGCTGATCGATTGAGAACTCCTCAATCGATCGGCTGATAGATTGGGTTTCTGATTTTACAGAAATTCCACTCGAACTCATACAGAACTTTCAGAAAACCACTAAAAGCATAAACATTACTACTAGGCATGACATTACTCACATTTTACTATCTGTTATCCAGACAACGAGGAGTCTAAGCATGGCGTAGTGTATACCTTCACAATTCATGATACTTAAACACCCTAAAAGTGCATAAAAGTAACCAAAAATAGAAATACTAAGTCTTTAAATGGGCTACTCCCCAAGAGTCTTTATTCCAAGTTCCTTCTCACACACATCTTGACGCATTGCCCTCCAGCTTCCGCTAATCCATCTTCCCTTTACCTTTATCTGCAATATAAGGAAAAGGAAACTATAAGTTTGGGAGCTTAGTAAGAACCATCTACCTCACAAAACATGCATTCGATGAAATCATGCTTTTAAAAGATGTTATGCTGATATACATGATGAGAATCATACTAAAATACTAAAACATGGCATATTGACATATAAGTCATGGCAATCAACTACTAAACATAAACTATTTGTTGTATCAACAAGAAAACTAAACTGATACATAAGCTAAGCAAAAATTAATGTTAGGTTAATGCTGAAACTGTACTGTATTCACATAATTGATTTGTGAAGTTTTGAAAACTATTTTCATAATAGATAAAAATACTAATCATGCTGCTGTTGGGCCCGGCAACTATACTTGCTATGCGCGCATCCCTAACTAGACCCAAGGTAGCTAGTCCCGAATCTAATAAGGTTTACTAGGTTATCGAAACCTAGGGACGACTATGGGAGCCCAACCCAAGGACAATTAAGAGTCTAGCACAGTGCCACTAATAAAGTAAAATACTGATTCATAAGCTAATTTATCTTATCTTGCTCTTACTAGGTTATCTGAACCTAGAGCTAGGTTATCTGAACCTAAAGGCGACTATGGGAGCCCACCCATTGGACCGTAGTCTCATATAAACTAAAGTAAGACTAACATGTTATTTAAAATGCTTCTATGACATTTAACTGAGCTATTAAAATGACTACTGTAGCATTTAACTGTACTAGTCATTTTATCGAACACTTGGTGTGCTCTAACTATCCTCAAAATAATAATCATGCATATGGATGAACTAAAAGCATAAAAATGCACGATTAACTACTTATACTGCAGGTGAGGGGTTACTTACATCCTGCGCTAGGTTTCTTACAATTTTGATCGCTAGATTTTCGGAGAAGAAGATCGCTTCGGCGATCTTCTTACGTCTACGCGTTCCTCTCGCAGAGAGGAGTATCCTCGTATCAGAGATGTCGCCGGAAGGTGCTCCTACGACCCTTGGGATGGAACCCTAGATCTCTTGGGGCTTGTGCGCCGAGAGGGTGAGGAAGAGAGAGGGCAACGTCGGGTGAGGGTTTGAGGGAGAGTTGTCGATCCGAAATAATAAACTCCCACTTAAATTCCCTATTTATATTAAGTGATTAATACAACCCAACTCGATCATAAATATAATTCCTCTCCTCTTCTTTCAGCACACCCCTGCTGGGGCAACCTGGTTACTAAAGTCCTGTATAAATCGTAGGGTCTAATAGGTCGCGGGTTCAATTCCCGCTTAGGCTATTTTATATTTTTATTTAATTTTGCTACTTCTGCTACTCCAAAAATTCCATAAAAATAGTCTAAAATTCCATAAAAATAATAGAATATTTCTAAAATTTATTTGAGAAATTTTCGGGCGTTACACCAGTGCTCCAATCCTGACTCTTTCAGAGAATGGCGAGAGCATCGATATTTATAGTGATGCCTCTAAATTGGGAATCGGAGCTGTATTGATGCAGAATGGCAAAGTCATTGCCTATGCCTTGAGACAACTCAATGACTATGAGAAGAACTATCATACTCATGACCTTGAGTTAGCAGCAGTAGTCTTCGCTCTCAAAATCTAGAGGTATTATTTATACGAAGCTCTGTGCAAGATTTACATCGATCACCAGAGTCTGAAGTATTTCTTCACTCAGAAAGACCTAAACATGAGACAACGGAGATTACTTGAGTTAGTCAAAGACTATGATTGTGAAATCCTCTACCAACCAGGGAAGGCGAACAAAGTGGTAGATGCGCTAAGTAGAAAATCTTGCGCAACTCTATTGTCCTTATCTGCCATGTCCCAACCCCTATGGAAGGAAGTAGCAAATTTTGGGTTAGAAATTATTACTGGGCAGCTTCCCACTTTGACACTAGTGTCAACCTTGCTTGACGATATACAAAAAGGGCAGGATGAAGATCCTAATATTCAGAAGATCAAGCAGGGAATACAAGAAGGAGAAAATGGGGAGTTTCGAATATCAGGTCGTGGGATGCTATATTATGGAAATCATCTTTGTTTCCCTGATCAAGAAGAATTGCCAAAGAAAATTCTAGATGAAGCCCATAGAACACCCTATGCGATGCATCCTGGTTCCACCAAGATGTACCGAGATTTAAAGGAATGCTTCTAGTGGTCTAGAATGAAGAGAGATGTTGCTGGATACATCAGTACCTGTCTGACGTGTCAACGGGTCAAAGCAGAACATCAGAGACTAGGCGGAGTTCTGCATCCTATCCAGATCCCAGAGTGGAAGTGGGAGGATATATCTATGGATTTTATAGTAGGATTACCCAGAACTACGAACGATTATGATGCTATCTAGGTAATAGTAGATATATTGACCAAGTCTGCTCATTTCCTAGCAATCAAAACATCCTACTCTATTGAGCAGTTAGCACAATTGTATGTGAAAGAGGTTATCAGATTGCATGAAGTTCCCAAAATCATAATTTCTGATAGAGACGGTCGCTTTACTTCACACTTCTAGGAGTGCATTCAGAGAGCTCTTGGTACTAAGCTGCGATTTAGCACTGCATTTCATCCTCAAACTGATGAGCAAACAGAACGGGTGAACCAAGTTTTGGAGGATATGCTACGGGCTTGTGCCTTAGATTTCAAAGGGAGCTGGTGTCGATACCTATGCTTAGCAGAGTTTGCATACAACAATAGCTATCAAGCTACTATCAGAATGGCACCCTATGAGGCTCTATATGGGAGGAGATGTAGATCTCCTATCTATTGGTATGAAGATGGTGAAAAGAAAGAAATGGGACTCTAGACAGACCTCATCGAAGACACCACCAATGCTATTCAAAACATCCGCCAGAGAATAGAAACTGCTCAGAGCCGACAGAAGAGCTATGCAGATGTGCGTCGTAGACTGCTAGAATTTGAGGTTGGGGATTCAGTATTCCTCAAAGTAGCTCCTATGAAAGGAGTAATGCAGTTTGGGAAGAAAGGAAAGTTGAGTCCAAGATATGTGGGGCCATACTTGATCACCAAAAGAGTTGGCAAGGTAGCTTATGAGTTGGAACTACCTCAGGAAATGTCAGCTGTTCATAATGTATTTAATGTCTCAATGCTGAAGAAGCATGTTCCTGATGCAAACCAAGTGATTGAACCACAAACGGTACAAGTTCAAGAGGATCTCAGTTATGAAAGTCAACCTATTCAGATAATAGATCGATAAGTTAAGAAACTGAGAAACAAAGAGATACCGTTAGTAAAAGTGTTGTGGCAAAGTCAACAGTATGAAGAAGCAACATGGGAACGTGAGGATGATATGAAACAGAAGTATCCATAATTGTTCTAAGTTCAAGGATGAACTTTTTATAAGGTATGAGGTAGTGTAACGCCCATAAATTTCTTAAATAAAGTAAAAAGAAGTAGAAGAAGAGAAAAAGAAATAAAAATACAATCATAAATGGCCCGAGCTAGGATTGAACCCTAGACCTCTTACTTGGAATTAGTTTAAGTAGCCATCAGGTGGTGGTAAAGCATCACATTGGCAATAGGAAATAATTCCTTATAAGCAGATTTTGTGGGAGGAGATGTTTCAACTTCCACTTGGTATAAAAGGGGATAGATGAGAGAAACCCCTAATTTTCATCTTCTCTTCCTTTCCCTTGCCGAAATTCTCTTATACCCCCTTTCAGGTTTTGGCCAAGGAACCCTAAGGTTTCAATTCCCAAGGTTTTCAAGGGGAGAATCTAATGTTGGGTTCATCGGGCCGCGAAAACCGCTTTTTCGCGTCGCGGAAACCCCGAGTCACCCAAAGCCATGGATCTCGTGCAAAGATTCGTAAACAAAACTTTTCGAAAAACCTTTTTCTTGTACGAGTTTGTAAAAACTTTAGATCTACACTAAAGTTAAGATCATTACCCTTGTAGCGAAGCCCTTCGCGTTCCCGCTCGTCCAAGGTGCCGGATCTCTAGACCGTCAAGTGTACGGTCCTCTAGAAGTATCCACACGAACAATCCTTGATGGAGAAGACCAAACAAAGGTGTGCTAGCACCTTGTCTTGTTCGGCCAAGAGAGGAGGAGAGGGAGAAGAGAGAGCTCTAGAGGAAGAAGATGACTTAATCACACTTGAATGAAAAAAATGAATATTTTTTCCATTCCCCCACTAGAGTGGCCGGCCACATCTTGGAGGTGTAACTCTCCACATTAATTCCAATTAATGTGGAGACCATTAAGAGTTGTAACCCCCATGAGGTGGCACTCTAGGATGATGTGGATCAACACTATTGGTCCACATCTTGCCACCTCACTAAATGACATGGCAACAAGTGTAACCTCCTCATTTAATGTGGGCCGGCCACATTAAATGCTATGGAGGCTTGTAACCTCCATGAGGTGGCACACATTGATGATGTAGAGCAATCCTATTGGTCCACATCTTGCCAACTCACTAGTGATGTGGCAAAAAGTCAAATCAAACATGACTTTTTCTCTTCCTCTCAAATCAAGTCAAACTTGATCAAATCTCTCTCATGGTTGATCTAATCCAACCATATGATTCAAGCCAACTTAATATAATGAATCTAATTCATTAAATTAAGTTGATTTAATGAGTCATAATCTAAATTAGACTCATTAAATACATGAATCAACTTGAGTCCAATTCAATTAGCCCAATTTGGATTACTCTTAATCCAAAATGATTCATCAAATGAATCTAATCCTCTTGGTTCATCATATGAACCAAATCTCCATCTAATTGTCCTTAGTGTGTGACCCTATAGGTTCTTGTAACGTTGGCAATGCCCTAAACCCATTTAGGAGCATAAGTAATGAGCGGTATCTAGCAACACATCATTACTACCCAAGTTACAAGAATGTCGAGATCCGACATCACCTTGTTACTACCAATTGTGACTCCTCACAAAATATATGACATTGTCCTTCTATCCTAGACATCTAGATTGATCAATGTGAGGCATAGACCGTGTCATCCTCTAATCAATCTAAATCTTGAACTCCAAGTAGACTCACTCGATCAAATGAGCTCAACATCTAATGTTGACTCATTTGGGAATGGTCATGCACTTAGTGGTCTCACTCTATCAAGAATAGCGATGTCGCTCCCGTCATATGGGAGGGATAGATCTCATCTACATCACTCACATCCCTCTGCATAATTCGTTACATACCCAGCAATCGCCTTTATAGTCCACCCAGTTACGGGTGACGTTTGACGAAACCAAAGTACATAACTCCTTATGTAGGGATCCATGGTGACTTCAGGTCCAAGGACTAATAGTCATACTAATAGTCACATGAGAAAGTATATGACACTCATATAACGATCCATGATACTTTCTCATGGCGGGTCATTCAGTATACATTCTCCAATGTATAGCCATGTGTCAGCTTGATATCTCTATATCCATGACTTGTGAGATCAAGTCATCGAACTGACCTACATGCTAGTCTTATTGCATTAACATTGTCCCTGAATGTTAATACTCGACTAGGAATGATTTAGAGTAGTGTTCCCTATATCATCTCACTATCGATTCAACTAATCGATTGATATAGGTATGAACCTTCTACTCAAGGACGCTATTATACTTAGTCTATTTGGCACTAATACAAATAAGTATAATAACCAAACAAATGCCTTTATTAATATACAAGAATATGATATACATGAGTCCATACAATCATCAAAATGATTGACTCTAGGGCTCTAACTAACAATCTCCCACTAGCACTAGTGCCAATCAGTATAGGCTCTAAGGCCTAAAGACCTAGTGTGACCATCATGCTTCCTCTGTGCCAAAGCCTTGGTCAAGGGATCTGCGATGTTAGCCTCTGTAGGTACTCTGCAAATCTTCACATCTCCTCTCTCGATGATCTCTCGAATGAGATGGAAGCGCCGTAGTATGTGTTTGGTCCGCTGGTGTGAGCGAGGTTCCTTCGCCTGTGCTATAGCTCCATTGTTGTCACAATAGAGCTCAACTGGGTCAGCGATGCTAGGAACCACCCCAAGTTCAGTGATGAACTTGCGGATCCAAACTGCCTCCTTTGCTGCCTCTGATGCAGCAATATACTCGGCTTCTGTTGTAGAATCAGCTACTGTGTCCTGCTTCGAACTCTTCCAGCTGACAGCACCACCATTTATGCAGAACACGAACCCTGACTGCGATCTATAATCATCCTGGTCGGTCTGAAAGCTAGCATCACTGTAACCCTTTACAGCTAGCTCATCATCGCCTCCATATATCAAGAAATATTCTTTAGTCCTTCTTAAGTACTTAAGAATATTCTTGACCGCTATCCAGTGACTTTCACCTGGATCTGACTGGTATCTGCTCGTCATGCTCAAAGCATACGATACATCAGGTCGAGTACATAGCATGGCGTACATGATCGATCCTATGGCTGAGGCATAAGGGATATGATCCATGTGGTCTCTCTCCTCACTAGAAGAGGGACCTTGAGTCTTCGAAAGACTCACGCCATGTGACATCGGCAGAAATCCCTTCTTGGAGTTCTGCATGGCAAACCGAAGGAGTACCTTATCAATGTATGTACTCTGACTTAGGCCAAGCAATCTCTTAGATCTATCTCTATAGATCTGAATCCCTAGAATGCGGGATGCCTCACCTAAGTCCTTCATTGAGAAGCAACTCCCTAGCCAAGTCTTGACAGACTGAAGCATAGGGATGTCCTTCCCAATGAGTAGTATGTCATCCACATACAATATGAGGAAGACAACTATATCCCCTACAACCTTCTTGTAGACACAAGGCTCATCTTCATTCTTGATGAAACCAAACTGTTTGATTACATCATCGAATCGAAGATTCCAGCTCCGAGAAACTTGCTTTAGTCCATAAATAGACCTATGCAGCTTGCATACTCTGCTAGTATGCTGTGGATCTACAAAACCCTCAGGTTGTGTCATGTACACATCCTCGAGTAGGTTTCCATTCAGAAACACGATTTTGACATCCATCTGCCATATCTCATAGTCATGGTAGGCTGCAATAGCAAGCATGATCCGAATAGACTTAAACATCGCTACTGGAGAAAAGGTTTCATCATAGTCAATACCATGAATTTGCTTGAAACCTTTAGCTACCAAGCGACCCTTATAGATAAGTCCATCCATGTCAGTCTTTCTCTTAAAGACCCACTTACACCCAATGGGTTTTACCCCTTCAGGTGGATCAACCAAAGTCCATACTTGGTTGGTGTACATGGAATCCATTTCGGATCTCATGGCTTCTAGCTATTTCTCGGAATCTGGTCTCATCACAGCTTCCTGATAGGTGGTAGGCTCATCCTCTATGAGCACAACGTCATCATGGTCAGACAAGAGAAATGAGTATCTCTCAGGCTGATGACGTACCCTATCAGACCTGCGAAGAGGTATGTCTACTTGAACTGGTTGTTGTTCCTCAACTCTTTGTGGAACAACATCATCCACAACACTTTGTGGTTCCAGTTCAATTTCCATCGAGGCATTAGTGCTATTGTTCGCATCTTGAACTTCTTCAAGATCGAACGCGCTCCCACTAGTCTTTCTAGAAACAAAGTCCCTTTCTAGAAAGACCCCAGTCTTTGCCACAACTACCTTGTGCTGACTGGGAATGTAGAAGTAATATCCCTTAGTTTCCTTGGGATATCCAATAAAGTAGCACTTGTCGGATTTGGGTCCTAATTTGTCTGAGACTTGACGTCTAACGTAAGCCTCACAACCCCAAATCCTCATGAAAGACACCTGGGCATCTCTCCCAGTCCATATCCTATATGGTGTCTTTATCACGGCCTTGGATGGAACTCGGTTGAGAATGAAAGCTGCCGTGTCTAGAGCATAGCCCCAAAGGTATGTCGGAAGATCTGTGTGACTCATCATAGATCGTACCATATCTAATAAGGTACGATTCCTCCTTTCGGATACACCATTCCACTGTGGTGTTCCAGGAGGAGTGAGTTGGGATAGAATCCCACACTCAGCTAGGTAGTCATGAAACTCATGGCTTAAGTATTCACCACCTCGATTTGATCGAAGTATTTTAATACTCTTGCCAAGCTGGTTCTGTACTTCATTCTTGAATTCTTTGAACTTTTCAAAGGATTCGGACTTATGTGTCATCAAGTACACATAACCATATCTACTGAAGTCATCAGTAAATGTGATGAAGTATCTATAACCGCCTCTAGCAGCGACATTGAAAGGGCCACATACATCACTATGTATGAGTCCTAACAAATCAGTCGCTCTCTCGCTGTGCCCACTAAAGGGAGTCTTGGTCATCTTGCCTCGTAGGCATGACTCGCATATCTCATATGATTTAAAATCAAATGAGTCTAGCAAACCATCCTTATGGAGCTGGGATAAGCGCTTGTCATTTATATGACCTAAGCGACAGTGCCAGAGGTAGGTTTGGTTCATGTCATTTGACTTGAACCTCTTGGTATTTATGTTATAGATAGGGCTCTCAAGGTCTAGAATATAGAGTCCGTTTATTAGAGGTGCACTAAAATAGAACATATCGTTTAAATAGACAGAACAACATTTGTTCTTTATTATAAACGAAAATCCTTTCTTGTCCAAACAAGAAACTGAAATTATGTTCTTAGTCAAGGCAAGCACATAACAACAATCATCTAATTCTAGTACAAGCCCAGAGGGAAGAGATAGATGATAAGTTCCTACAGCAATAGCAGCAACTCGTGCTCCATTGCCTACTCGTAGGTCTATCTCACCCTTAGTCAATGCCCTGCTATTTCTCAGCGCTTGTACATTAGTACAAATGTGCGAAGCACATCCGGTATCTAATACCCACGATGAAGAAATAGAGAGGTTGACTTCTATAACATGTATACCTGAAGTAGAAATCTTATTTCTCTTCTTCGTAAGATCTTCCAGGTATTCTTTGGAGTTTCTCTTCCAGTGCCTTGCTTGTCCTTGATATAGGTGACAAAGATGTTCAACCATATCGTAAGCGCTAATCAACTCATGTTGCTTCTGAAGCTCAGAGTTCATGGTTGCGAGCATAAGACAGGATACATCTAATGCGTCATCTTGATGCTTCTTGTAAGCATCCCGGTCAGCTCGCGTTGGCGGGAGGAGCCTCGGAATGGGCTGCTCCAGAACGTTTACCTTCTCGAGTGAGAACTATTCTCGGGTTCCTGTACCAGAAATTTGCTCGTTGAGATTGTCCTTCTTAAGGACGAGCGAGGAGAAAGAGTTCGTATTCGACGTCATGGTTATCTACAACAGAAAATTTGCAGAAATAAATATCATATTCTTTTAAAATCATTTAATTAGGCCTTTAATTAAATGATGCTCCCACTGAATTCTATAATTCTTGTGGGATAAGATCCACATCATACTAACCCTTGAGTTAGCTTTGGCTAATACGCCCAAGGCTTAGTATGATCGGTAGGTAACGATTACCAATTACATCTCTATGCAACTCTTGTTTATAAAATCAATATCCGCATTTATATTAAAACTCGAGTTAGCTTTGGCTAATATGCCCGAGAGTTAATATAGATGTGATTTTGACCTATCTTTTCCAACCGTTGGAAGAATGCCTATAGTTGACTCGATCTAACCGAGCAACTAGGAATACTCAATATAATTGAGTTTGTATTCACCCATGCGTTGATAGGCGGGACCAAGATTGTCCCTCCGTACCCTACCAAGATAATATGTATTGCTCTGCTTTGGCAGATTCAACAATACATGTGATCGAGGTAGTGATAGGTATCACGGCACGGTTAGGCATTAGAGTTGGTTCGATCGAGATCTAATCTAATCAAAAAGGATGCATCTTGTGCACGACTTAGATCTAATCTAATCACAAGGGTGCATCATGTGCATGACTTAGATCTAATCTAATCGTAAGGCACTAATTAATTAATTACTTATTAAACATGCATCATATACATAAGTAATTAACTAATTAATCTATTTGTGATTTAGTCATGGCCCTAATACGATCTTCTCAAGCCAATCAGAAGATCGAATGGTCAACCTAGGGTCAACAGCTTCTCCAAGCTCCTTCCTTTGACCACCTTGTGTTGCTCGTGCCCGCCTCGGAACTCCGTCTCGTGTGGACCCTCCACCGCTCCAATTTGTACATTACAATTTGAAACTCGAGTTACATTCGAGTCTAAATCTAATTTACAACCAGAATAAGAGAAAGACATGACGCGCAGGCAGCACACACAATCATATGACGGCACGCAGGCCGTATTATGAATTACAACACAAATCCAATCTTATTAGGTATTTTGGGCCATGACTATCACAAATTAATATATAATTCAAAATTATATATTTTATAATTTTTCTGTAATTTTAAAAATAATTTTTTACAATTTTTATAAGTAAAATTTCCCGACGGTCCCGTTTAGCGGTTTCGGGCGCAATCGCGGAACGGATCCCCTTGCGGGGCCCAGGGGCAGCGCTCCTACCCGCGATCTAACCATCGCGAGGGTTCCTTTGCGATCCAACAGCGCCTAAACCCGCTGTCCCAAAACGATTTGGGTCGAGACATTGCCGTTTCGGAAAAATCTTCCCGGCGGGTTCGTTTTTAGCGATTTCGGGTGCAATCGCGGAGCAAATTCCCTTGCGAGGTTAGGGGCAATGCCCCTACCCACGATCTAACCATTGTGAGTTGTTCCTTTGCGATCTAATGGCACCCGACCCCGCTGTCCCAAACGAATTTGGGGCAAAACGAAGCCGTTTAAAAGAAAACTTTCCGGTAGCCGAAGCCTACAAGTGCCGAGACACTTGTGCTTCGCTTCTACGGAAAAATTACTCATAAAAACTCTAAAAACTCAATTTTTACAGAAAATCACAGAAGGTATATTTTTCATAAAAATACAAACGAACTCGTACAAGTCTTTGCACGTGGCTCTGATACCACTGTTGGGTTTATCGGGCCGCGAAAACCGCTTTTTCGCGTCGCGGAAACCCCGAGTCACCCAAAGCCATGGATCTCGTGCAAAGATTCGTAAACAAAACTTTTTGAAAAACCTTTTTCTTGTACGAGTTTGTAAAAACTTTAGATCTACACTAAAGTTAAGATCATTACCCTTGTAGCGAAGCCCTTCGCGTTCCCGCTCGTCCAAGGTGCCGGATCTCTAGACCGTCAAGTGTACGGTCCTCTAGAAGTATCCACACGAACAATCCTTGATGGAGAAGACCAAACAAAGGTGTGCTAGCACCTTGTCTTGTTCGGCCAAGAGAGGAGGAGAGGGAGAAGAGAGAGCTCTAGAGGAAGAAGATGACTTAATCACACTTGAATGAAAAAATGAATATTTTTTCATTCCCCACTAGAGTGGCCGGCCACATCTTGGAGGTGTAACTCTCCACATTAATTCCAATTAATGTGGAGACCATTAAGAGTTGTAACCCCCATGAGGTGGCACTCTAGGATGATGTGGATCAACACTATTGGTTCACATCTTGCCACCTCACTAAATGACATGGCAACAAGTGTAACCTCCTCATTTAATGTGGGCCGGCCACATTAAATGCTATGGAGGCTTGTAACCTCCATGAGGTGGCACACATTGATGATGTGGAGTAACCCTATTGGTCCACATCTTGCCAACTCACTAGTGATGTGGCAAAAAGTCAAGTCAAACATGACTTTTTCTCTTCCTCTCAAATCAAGTCAAATTTGATCAAATCTCTCTCATGGTTGATCTAATCCAACCATATGATTCAAGCCAACCTAATATAATGAATCTAATTCATTAAATTAAGTTGATTTAATGAGTCATAATCTAAATTAGACTCATTAAATACATGAATCAACTTGAGTCCAACTCAATTAGCCCAATTTGGATTACTCTTAATCCAAAATGATTCATAAAATGAATCTAATCCTCTTGGTTCATCATATGAACCAAATCTCCATCTAATTGTCCTTAGTGTGTGACCCTATAGGTTCTTGTAACGTTGGCAATGCCCTAAACCCATTTAGGAGCATAAGTAATGAGCGGTATCTAGTAACACATCATTACTACCCAAGTTACAAGAATGTCGAGATCCGACATCACCTTGTGACTACCAATTGTGACTCCTCACAAAATATATGACATTGTCCTTCTATCCTAGACATCTAGATTGATCAATGTAGGCATAGACCGTGTCATCCTCTAATCAATCTAAATCTTGAACTCCAAGTAGACTCACTCGATCAAATGAGCTCAACATCTAATGTTGACTCATTTGGGCATGGCCATGCACTTAGTGGTCTCACTCTATCAAGAATAGCGATGTCGCTCCCGTCATATGGGAGGGATAGATCTCATCTACATCACTCACATCCCTCTGCATAATTCGTTACATACCCAGTAATCGCCTTTATAGTCCACCCAGTTACGGGTGACGTTTGACGAAACCAAAGTACATAACTCCTTATGTAGGGATCCATGGTGACTTCAGGTCCAAGGACTAATAGTCATACTAATAGCCACATGAGAAAGTATATGACACTCATATAACGATCCATGATACTTTCTCATGGTGGGTCATTCAGTATACATTCTCCAATGTATACCCATGTGTCAGCTTGATATCTCTATATCCATGACTTGTGAGATCAAGTCATCGAACTGACCTACATGCTAGTCTTATTGCATTAACATTGTCCCTGAATGTTAATACTCGACTAGGAATGATTTAGAGTAGTGTTCCCTATATCATCTCACTATCGATTCAACTAATCGATTGATATAGGTATGAACCTTCTACTCAAGGACGCTATTATACTTAGTCTATTTGGCACTAATACAAATAAGTATAATAACCAAACAAATGCCTTTATTAATATACAAGAATATGATATACATGAGTCCATACAATCATCAAAATGATTGGCTCTAGGGCTCTAACTAACATCTAAGGGGAGAATTCTCCCAAGGAAGTGGTACACGTGGGAAGGTCTATTCGGAGGGTGAGGCATACAAGAGAGTTCGTTCTCCCTAACCCTTATGGTGTAAGAGTAAGAAATAGCAAAAGGATGTAAGTACTTCTCACCTACGGTATAAGTTGCTTCGTCGATGCATGTTGTAGTATGTATCTATGTAAGTTAAAAGAATATTCATGCCATGATATGTTTTATGTATGTTAAAGGAGATAGATGTTATGATTGTACGGTACCCTCTAAAGGTTGTGATTAAGATCACGTTTAAAGTATTTGATTTGATTCCCATTAAGTTTTGGGACTAAGAAGCATAATCAAGTGCCCCAAAGTGCTTCCCTATAAGTGTGAGGGATTAAGTGCACACAAGGTGTTTGTTGAAATGACAAATTAGTGCAAGTATAAGAAAGAAGTATTAAAAAGAAAGTATTTTACTTTAAGATGACATGTACTGGACACAAGGTCCATGGGTGGGCTCCTAGATCGACCCTAGATCGCCTAGTAGTAGCTTATAGGTTCAGGATTAGCTACCTTGGATCTTATTAAGGACGCGCGCAAAGTGGTACAATGTCGAGCTCAAAGCAAGTTGATTATTTTTTTACTAGTACGTAATATGAAGTTTTCCCAAGTTGATTGTTTATTTAAGTGAAGGCATTCTTAAGTTTGGGAATTAGAGACTATAAGGTGCAGTTTTGATGAACTCTATTGTATGGCAAGGTTTATGGTTTTCATTACTTGTTTTCAATACAAGCATGGTTTTATGTTGACGTCTCATGATAATCCTATTTTAAAAATGTTGATGTTTGCATGATGAGTCTATTTGAAAATACATGCCATGTACATATTTCCAAATTATGAGTTTTAGCATGAGTAATTATTGAGTGCATTTATGGTTTTCACTACTTGTTTTCAATACAAGCATGGTTTTATGTTGACATCTCATGATAATCCTATTTTAAAAATGTTGATGTTTGCATGATGAGTCTATTTGAAAATACATGTCATGTACATATTTTCAAATTATGGGTTTTAGCATGAGTAATTATTGAGTGCATGTTTTGTGTTCCTTCAAGCAGTTTTGCAAAGCATGTTTTCTCTTTTTAATGCATTATTTGTGAGTAGATGGTACTTACTAAGCATTGGCTTATAGATTACTTTTCCTTATACTGCAGATAAAGGTAAAGGAAAACTCGAGTAAGGAGGGGCAGCAGGAGCAATGTTTGCTGGTGTATGTGATGGAACAGTGGGAAGTGATCTTGGAACTTGCTAGTGCATGGAATATGTTAGATTTTGGTACTGATGGACCTATTGTCTTATTCTGCTTAGTATAAAAATGCTATTAAGAGTTGTGTATGATGAAATTGACAGTTTGTTAGTAATTAGCATGTCAAAGACTCTTCCTAAAGAAATGGGAGAGAACGGTAAGCCAAGAGGGAGTATATAGGGGAGAACCAACCTCCTTTGTAGTGTTGTGTGTGTTCCCTGCACGGCCCATGACACAGCCGTGTGGATTCACACGGCCATCACCTGCCCCCTCTCGGCCTGGGTGACATGGCCGTGTGGATTCACACGACGATCACCAGCTCCTTCTCGGCCAGGGTGCCATGGCTGTTGTTGACCTCCGCAAGTGTACGGATATATCGCAAGTAATATAAAAGATTATTGTATCCACAGGGACTGGAATAAGCACTAAGAATGTCTCAAAGCGAGTTAGCTAGACAACAATTCAATGAGTTAACAAGTACAAAGTAAATCTACCAAAGGTAAAGATGCAAATGAAAAGTTAGGAAACAAGAATAAGGTCAATGATAAGGGATGTTCTAGGAGTTTTGGTTTCTTTGTAAAGTTACTCAATGTAAATGATCTACCCAAATCTCATTCCTCAATTGTCCATCAATTGTAGAAGGTTGTCGGTTCTCTCTTGCAATAAACAACCGGCCTAGGACTGAAATCTACACATAAATGTGATCAAATAGGGATGAACCTATGTTGTCCTTACACGAGCTTGCCTATCATGTGCGTCCCTCGGATAATCAACATAAGAATTCATCTCTCATAAAACACATCTAGGTATAAAGATTAATGCATAAATCTATCCTACCCCCTTGAATGATCATATTTCACCTTCAAGATCCTCCCTCAAACGTCCTTACACAGGCATGTTCCTGTCACGAAGATCCCTCAAAAAATCGAATGAGGAATTACCTCTACAAGATCCACATGATATCCAAACCCTCAATCAAGCATGGTAATTAGGCACAATTACAACATTCCACACAAGATCAAATGGATACAAAATAGGACAAAATCATAGAAATGGGAAATTGGCATATCCACAAGAGTTTTACATCAAGATTTCCTTACAAATACTCCCTCCATCCTAGAACAAGAGATCTACTCCATAAATCGAAGAAAGAATCAGAAAGAAAGAAATATTACAAGCATTCTTGATCCCCCCAAATCCAAGGAAAGAGAGAAAGAAAACTTATCTATGAAGAAGAACGGTCTTCAGATCCAATCCCACAATCTTGGAGTTGAATCGGTGAAGATCTTCCCTAGAATCGTCGAAAAATCTCTCCAAGATGGAAGGAAATCGCCCAAATCTTATTTTCTCCCAAAGGGGAGAAGATCCTCTTTCAATTCATGAAGGAAGTCTTATATAGAGGGAAGGTTTGGGCGCCACACGGCCCCGTGGCCGGCCGTGTGAGATTCACACGGCCAGAGCCATTTCCTTCTCTGTCAACCTTACACGGTCATGTGTGGTACACAGCCATGGCTTGCTTCTACCAATACTCCCCTTGCACAGCCGTGTAGATCTACACGGCCTGCACTGCCTCTGGCTCTAGAAACCTGGCACGGTCGTGTGGTGTACACGGCCAGGGCCCTCTTTCTCACTGGAAGTCCTACACGGCCGTGTGATATACACGGCCAGGGCCTTCCTGGTCTCTGGAAATCTCACATGGTCGTGTGGTGTACACGGTCAGGGCTCCATCTGGCTTCAAATCCTTACACGGCCGTGTGAGGTTCACACGGCCATGGCGACTTCCATCTCTGCTGTATCCACATGGCCAAGTAACCCCACACGGCCTGGGCAACTCCCCATGGCAGGGTCGTGTGGCTCATAGGGCTTGTGCCTTTCCTCCTTGTTCAAGTGTCAAAATCTTCTCCAAATTCGGCTCTTGTATACACAAAATGCACAAAAGCAGATCTCCGAACAAAAAGAGTAAATATGCTCAAAAGGAAAGATGGAAGTACGAAAGTGCATAGATAAAGTATGTACAAAGTATGTGAATGTGCATCAAAACATGCTAAACAAGTGTATACAATCTACGCACATCACACCCCCAAACGTAGACATTTGCTTGTCCTCAAGCAAAATGTTGTAATCTAAATTCATATGTTCTACAATGCTCTCATATCCCTAATGCATTCTCCTAGCTCTATCAAAAGGTTTCATTAGTAAGCATAATCATGAAAACAAATTGAGTTTGGCTCAAGCATAAGTACCCTGTGCACAGTGCTAAAATAACTCAAAAACTCTTCAAGTTTCAATCTATGTTCTAATCAAGTCATCATCAAGTTTGAATTCCTAATGTTTCCAGTGATAGACAAGTAACCAGTGATGAGCACTTACTTGCCACACACTTGGTTCATATTTCTCAATCAACCCAAGGTCTCAAAGGCGTGCTCAATCTCAAGAGAAGCTAAGTAATTATTTTCCCAGTAACCTAACTCGGTCTCAAAGGGGTGACTAGCTAGATTCCACTCACGACAACTATTTTTTATATCCCTTATTAATTTTTTTCTTTTTTTCACACTTTTTTTTCATAAGTATTTGCATTGTGCAAATCTTATTCACAAATGTATTTTTATCACAAATGTTGGGATATTTTGATTTTTTTCAAATGAACTTACATGAGTTGAGCCTTATCCAGTAACCAAAATGAAGTTTGAGAAATCACCATGGAAACCAAGTACTAAACAAACAAGATGAATCATGAGTATTTCAATGATATCAACCATTCAAGCATCAAGTATAGGTGTTGTGAAAATAAGATCCTTAAGGTCAAGCCAAAACTAAAACTCATTTCCATATGATACTTAGCTTATGTCATGCTACCCAAGATAGAGAAAAGAGGTACATTAAGCATACTACTAACATCATTTGAGCATCATGAATCTAGATAATGAACGTGCTAACATTTAATCTTGAAGACAATAAAGCATATAAGTGAAGTTTTGATGTTCTCAAGATGTATGCCACAAGATTTTCAAAAGATAGTCAAATGACTATCAAAACAAGCAATCCAAGCAAGACAATCGAAATAAAATGCAGAGCAAAAACAACTAACATGCAGAAAATAAGCAAAAACTGAAAACTAGAATGCAAAAAGAAAAATCAGGTTCAACAACCCCCCAGACTTAAACTTTTCATCATCCCGATAAAATCAATATGGTGGAGGAGGTGGAGGTGGAGGAGGACGAGGAAAAGGATGCCTACGACGTGGTTGGCCAATGGGAAAACTAGGGAAACCCGGAGTTTCGCTAAGGATTATATGATACTCAAACAAAGCATCTACTTGTTGGCTAGTGACACTCATGCTTTGCATAAAATTTCTCATTCTAGCTTGATCTGTATCATAATCCTGGACAAATTCAGCCACTTGACCTTAAAAATTCCTCGTGGATTGAAAGTGCTCTTGTACTTCTCTAAACTGATTATCTGATAAAGAGAAGTTACCTTCCAACATTCTTCGTTGGGCATCATGTTTCTCATGAAGCGATTCTAGAGAAGTACGAAAATCAGAAAAGTCAAATCTGGAGGGACCCGTACCATAGGCAAAAGAATGCCTAGTAGGATCTGGGTGTCCGGAAGACTGCGGGTATCCAGATGTCGAGGGCTCAATGTGTGGCTGTGTGTCTCCGGATATGGAGGGGATATTCTCGGGGTCTACATCAGTGATTACCCAATTAACTGGGTTACAAATGGAAGTTCGTTCGGGACAAGGAAGAGGTAGAGGAAAACCATTCCTCCTAGGAAATGCGAAACCGTTCTCATCCCGAATAATCATTTTCATGGCAAGACATGCATCCATATCAATCATTTCATTGCCATAAATAACTTCCAACCCATCTAAATCAAGTTCTAAGTTAATTGTTATTTGAGTAATCAACCCACCAAGAACTATTGATCCCGAAGATGCCCTCGCAGCTCTCACTAAGGTTTGCAGAAAATGAAAACCAGAATCAAAATCAACCTTATGCAACATGGCCCATAGAGCATAAAATTCTACTTTCTTAACGACTCCATCACTTTCCCCTCTACCAAAAATAGTTTTGCTCATGACATGATGTAGGTATCTAAAAATAGGGTTTTGCATGTGAGAAGCTTTGGCTCTAGAGGGCTCATAGGGATGATCTAATCTGGTGATAGAATTCCAAAAATTGTTCCAATTGAACCTAGAGTCAAACCTCCAAGAGCTACCGAAAGACAATCCAAAATAAGTGTTGAAATCACTAAATGTCCATTGAAATTCTTGATTCATTAGTCTAAAGGTTATCTTGCCAACATAATCGTCCTCATTAGCAAAATGGACATCTAGTGAACTTAGAAACTCCAAAACAAGGCAAGGATAAGTAGGTAGATATGTGTACAACATATCACTCCAATCTAAGAACCCAATCATCCAATCTATATCATCCCTAATTCCCATCATATCTAAAATGGTTGGGTCCATATACCTAGTACACACAATCTTTCTATTGACAAGAATTGCAAATCTAGTAATTTGATCATCATTTCTAAATACGATATTGAATTCATTGTCATTACCTTCGTTGCGTGAGGTCCTCTTTCCTTTGCCTTGCACCGGTTGCTTCCCTTTATCTTTGGATGGCTCCTTCCCTTTGTCTCCACTGCTAGATCCACCACCACCCTTGCGAAGTCTCTTCAATAGGTTGGACATATTGTCAAGCTTGAGTGGGGAAAGGTACTCTTTAGGGTTGGAGGAACTAGATCTTGAGGAAATAGATCTTAGGGTTATGAAAGTGGAGATCTTGGATCTAGGAGAAGAGAAGAATCTAGATCTAGGTGAAGTTTGTGGAGAAGAAAGGGTTTTAGGTCAAGATCTAAAAAAATTTGGAAGAAAGGTTGAAGAAGAGAGGAGTTTTTGGAGAGAAAAGGGTGTTGAGATGAGGAGGGTGTGTGGGGGTCACGGCCTGGATTTGGCCGTGTATAGGAGACACAGCCTGAATAGGTTTCTCCACAAGGGACGTGTAGATCTACACAGCCCCTGCCTTCTCCTTCTCGGGTATCTTTGCACGGCCGTGTCTGGGACACGGCCTCACCAGCCTCCTTCTCTGGAATAAGCACACGGTCGTTTCATATGACACAGCCAGTGCATGCTTCTTCACTGGTTCCTTCACACGGTCATGTGTGAGACACGGCCAAGAAGTCCTCCTCCTCTGGATTCTTCACACGGTCATGTGTGAGATATGACCGGAAAGTTTTTCTCCTCTGGATTCTTCACACGGCCGTGTCTAGGACACGACCATACACCTTTTCTTCTCTGAAGACTCCACATGGCCGTGTCATGTAGACACGGCCCAAGTATCTCCCTTCTCTACACCATAAGCTTGGTCGTGTACAGCACACGACCATGCTCTATTTTGCTCCAATTGATGCTTCTCCTCTTTCCAAGCTCTTCCAACACTTCCATGCCCATAAAGAAGTCATGGTCAGCTCATGGAAGTGAAATTTCAACCTGAAAACAAAACAAAACCAAGTAAAAATACTACTAATGAACAACAAAGGCATGGAATGAATCTAACTAAAAAGAACCCTTGGGTTGCCTCCCAAGAAGCGTTTGTTTAAGGTCTTTAGCTCGACCAATCTTGATTACTCCTCTCTTTTCCTTGCCCTTGGAGGGCAGACATATTTGTCACTTTTGTTGGGAGGTTGATAACCATGATTTTACTGCATTATTTTGATTCATTTATGCATGGTTTTGATATTGGTTTCATAGTTTAAATCATGGTTACATTACATTTTTGTGCATTGCATAGATTTTGGACTTAATTACAAATTATATTATTTTTGGTGTTATTTGATGCTAATATTTGATTCTTATTTTGTAGGCATCAAAGGATCTTGGATTTGGATTTATTTGGACCGAAATTGGGCTCGAATCGGAGTTTAAACGACAAGATCAAGCTTTGGGTCGATTTGGGTCATTCATCAAGAATAGGAGAGATCTGGACCATCCGTTGAAAATCTGGCCGATCCAACCTAATGGGGAGCAGATATAAGCCATTGATGAAGATCAAGAAGTTTTGATCCAGATCTGAGTTCATCTAGCCATTGATCCAGCCGAAACAATCTGGGCCGTTCATTTAAGATCGGCAGATCTGGGCCATCCAGTGATGATCTGATCGATCTGACCTACGGGAGGGTAGATCCAGACCCTAGATCAACATCAGTACCTTCGGATCGGATTTTGGATGACATTTCACCGTTGATTTAGCTCCAAATTGATCCTAGCCGTCGGTTCAGATCTGGAACAGATTCAAAACACAGAAGCTACAGTGTTTTCCAGTGTCGATCTCTCCATGCACAGCAGCTTCGTCCCGGCGGTATTTCTTCGGATTTCAACCCCTTTCCTTCTCCGGTCAATTCTTTCAAGCTTCAACCTCATTGTAGAACTTTATTGCAGCTCATCCCGATCTTCTGGAGCCATCGAAGGGTGTTCCCTCCGGTGGAATTTGGCTCTTGGATCTTATCTGTTTCAGCGCGATTTGGAGGTGTTCCTCCAAATCGGCGACTCCGATTCACATCAGCGACTATCGGTGGTGGTCCTCCGGTGTTCCTGAGCTCCATTCGACAGCATACCATCATCCGCAACTTCATCCCAGATCCAGAGCTCAGATTTGCAGATTTTCGGACCATTCTTGGGTTTAGGGTTGTTCTTAGCTCGCCGGGGGTGGTCCGTCGGTGTAGCTGAGCCTTCCTTGAGCTGAGACGCAGCTGAGATTCTCCACTGAGGTCCGAAATTGGGTGGTTTCGATTTCGGCCTCTTGTGTGAAGGCAAGAGTGTGAAACTTGTATGGATTGGTTGTGAGTTGGATTGGTTAGGATTTATTTCATTTTATTAGTGTTTTATTAGTGTTCTTATCATTGCAATTTAGCATTTCTTTGTTTTGTTGAAGTTTAATTCATGTTTGGTATTTAGTTTAATTCTTGTTTAATGCTTAGTTAGTTGTTAAGTTTTAAATTAGGGTTTAAATCATGCTTTAGATTAGATTTATTTCTGTCTTGTAATTTCATATGTAGTTTAAGTGTGGTGATGATTAAATTATAATGTAGGGTGACAATGCATTATGGTTTGATTGTTGGCACACAAGTAGATTTTATTTGTTTAGGTTTCACTCTTATGCTTTAGATTAATTTCTTTACTGCTGTGTTTTCCTTTGTAGATTTATATTCAAAGCGTTAAATCCCCCCAACTCCAATTTTATATCGAAAACCCCAAAAATCGGAATAAAAAGACAATCCTAAATTACATATCATCGTTGGTTCCTCGGATCGATCCTGGGCTCGTTACTACAACATTATTGTGAAATTAAGTGGTTCAGTGAATATATACATTTGTTAATTTGATAAAGCCTATTTGTGTCATTTAATTTAGATTTTGTGCCTTATCAAATTTTGGCGCCGTTGCCGGGGAAATTTTAATATGCAATGTTTGGTAATTTTAGGATTGTTGTTTAATTACTTTCATGATTATATATCCATGTGTTTGATTTTATTTGTTCTTGAGTCTTCTGATTTTATTTTCTAGTGTTTCAGTGTAAGAACAGGAAATTCATGTGACTATGGATCTATATCATCAGTATTTTGGAGATGGGATGGAGAATTATTTTTATCAGCCTCAGACTCAGTTCTATCAGTCCTACCTACCTATGGAGCAGCGGAATAGGTATGAGGATGCACAAGAACAAATTGAAGAATCAATGTGGAAATGCAATGAAGTTATGCATCAAATGAGTGAGCATCAAGAGCAACAATTTGCGAGGATACAGAACATTCAGAGTCAGTTAGATCAAATTGCATCATCCATCAACCAATTACAAACACAAAATGCCAGTGAGGAGTTAGATTGTGGAGCTCTTGTCAGGCCTGACACTGCATCTCCTTCTTCACTAGATTCTTTAAGTACTTATTGTTGTGATGATGTAGTTGTTAAAATTCCTGATTCTACTAATGATGTTGTTCTAGATGTTGTGAATGATGCAGGTATTGTTATTGAAGATGATTTAAGTGTAGGGGAATGCTTACTGGAAGCATTACCTCAAGAATCACCAAGATTAGAGGATGTAAGTGTAGGGACTTGTGCTATGGAGCCAAGCACCCAAGAATCACTACATGAAGATGTAAATTCACCAGAATCAGAGTCTGAGCATTTACTTGATGAGGAAGAGGTAACAATTACCACTCCAGGTACCTCTCAACATGATAAGGTAAGTATTGTTTGTGATATATCAGAAAATTTCATAGAGGTACCATTTATTGATTTTATTAGATGTGAATCATTTCTTGATATATATTCTACCCACACTAATATTCTCCTATTTTCTTTTTATCCCATATGCGTATGGGAGGTGTTTTGCTTTATTGATTGTGTAGGAGAACATAAGCTTCCGGAGTGGTGCTTAAACTGAACCGCCTTAGACCTCCGGAGAGAATTTTAAAAGGAAAAAGGATTAATAAGAAGAATTTAAGTGGAACCAAAAGTACTTCACTTCCGGGGTGGCTTCTTTTGTTAGACCTTCTTCAACCACCGAGAATTAAAGGGGAGTTGGTTCCAATATTGTTTTCTTTTGCATTAAAATTCATGCTTTGTGTTTAGTTTTTCTTTAATAAATTCGTTATACGTTTCTTTGGTTTCATACTTGGCATTTGCACTTTGTTTTTACACTTTGCATTTTACTTTCATACTTTGCATTTTGTTTAGTACCTAGCATGTCATTTGAATAAAAGTTTCCATGGGAATTTTTTAGGAATACTTTTAAGATGGTAAAAGTTGTTTTAAATTTGACCATCAATTTTAGGTCATTTGACATGATTGGATGCCTTTCTTACATGATATTGGTTAAAATGGTGGTGGATTCTATTTTGATTAATTGAGCTTGATTGCATAAAAATACCTAGTGAGGTCCACTTTAAGCCTATACTCTATTATTTTCTTTGTGTGGCATGTACTTACAACAATTGATACTCTAGAACTTGCTTGGCTTCTTTTCAAAGTCACAATAGCATATGGATGCATGAAAAGGAAGGATAATTTTCATTGAACTCTTTTCTTTTGTCTATTTCAAATCCTAATTCATTTTTCCCATTTCTTTTCCAACAATTTTCTTGAAACATTCTCATCTAGCATTTTAATCTTTGAACATCTTTGCTTGTCATGTTTCTATTGAGAGTTCTGTTTGAATTCTTGGTGAGTTTGATTGATAAGATGGACAAAGATTTAAGTGTGTGGGATTACATATGCTCAAAGTTCATAGAGATTAGGAGTTTTGAGATTAATATGTTAGATTGAATATGCTAAGTACAATGCAGGATAGGAAGCTAACAATTTAGTTGAGAGGCATAATTTGGTTGGTTTGTTGGAATGATACATTAATGGAAAGTTTTTAGCATCAATTGGTTGGTGGGAAATTCTGATTTATCAATATCAATAAACCTCAAGAGAAGCCCTACATGTCTATTGTCAATTGGTGTCGTTTCCTTTTCAATTCTTGCATGATTAGAAGCTGGAAACTGTTGTGTATCAGATGATGTATCAAAATACAGTAGCAATTTTCATTTCTGCAGAATTCAGAGCAGTAGATTGGAAGCTGCAGAGTTTTCGAAGCTGTACAATTCTACACATGGATGCTTCATTAGCCTTGTTTCAATTCTGTAGTTAAGCAATAGAAATGCAATCTTTAAGTTGTTTGAACAACAAATGTCATCTGCATAGGAAGAAACTGGAAGTGGAACCTATAAACAGGAATTGATAGTAATTCAGAGATTCATAACTTGGCATCTCAACCCTGTTTTGTGCTAACTTTTCTTGGTGTTTTTGTTTAGAATACTAATTGAATTCCAGTCCTATCAACTCAATGGTACTTTGTAAAATCTACAGAAATGAGATTTGTGATTGTGAAAAGTTCAATTGCTGTTGAGGAAGTTTTGAAATGTAATTGAGAGTTTAGAATTCATGTGAAATTAAAAACCTCTCAACTGAGGTAGTTCTAATTTTCTCAGTTACATGAAGCTCATATTCTATTGGCTCATAATTTAGACATCTCATGCTAGCTCTAGACATCAGCAGATAGAAATCAATTCCTATCACTCTAGTACTAATTGATACCTTATAGTGAACCTAATTTGAATGACTTAAGCTTGAAATTTATAAGATTCCAAAGTTGGGAACTCAAGCTGTTAAATAAACAGAATCAAGAGCTTAAGTTCAATTTTGAAAATCTTGGACAGTTTCAATGATTGGAATTCAAGAAGGGAAGGGAGAGTTTCGATTACTATGTGCCTAGTTCCTTATGGGGCTTAGTGATCAATGAAAAGGCCAAGTGAGCTATTGCTATGTGCCACTTTTGTGCCAACTTTCTCTTTAAATTCTCAAATCATTGAGAAATTCAAGTAAAGGTATTTCATTTTCAATAACAAATGGTGTTCCCTTCTTTCTTGGTCTTCTACAATTGATTTGTACAGATTTTCGATTTCAAAAACTGCTAGAAGCCCAAAATCGTGAGTTGCTGAAATGGTATTTTTGAGCTGTTTGAAATCTGAGCTTGAGGAATTAGGAGTCGAATTTAAATTGGTGTGAACCATTTCATTCAAGAAACAGTCCCTATTGTAATCAAAGATCTAAAAAAGGAGTAATGAAGGCAATGCCAGAAATTTGGTACAAGAACAGTGGTAATTGTAAACAGAAATGCATATTTCTGTAAGACTTAAATCTGAGATGCAATATTTGATTTTGGATTTTGAAGATTTTTACAAGAATAAATGAAGGATGCATATAAGGGTTCTGATCCAAAACAGAAATGAAGGCATTATAGAAGCTGAAATCATTCAATTCATTGAAGTTGTACCAGATCTGTTTGAGATTGATCTGAAACAAAGTTTCAGAATTTTTATATTCTTCAATGAAGGATCTCAAGCTTTGAAGCATGAAGAACTAAGCTCGGTAAAAGAGTTCAGTTGGCTTTGGAATGATGAAAGCTTCAATTCAAAGCAAAGCTGATGAGTACAATTTCAGCAGTTGATACAAAGCAAAGCTGCTGTATTTTGTGCAAGTTGTGGATGTTACTTCACTGCATGTTCCTTATTCCATGCTAATACTTCCATGATTTGAATTGAGATCACAACAAATGAAAACTAATGAGGATGACTGTTGGAAAAAAAAAATAGAAATCAGAAAACATATTTTGGTTATAGCTTTTCATGGTAAAAATCATAAATCAGAAAACTTTTCATGGCTGATTTCTTGATGAATCAAATTGAAAGTCCTATACAGCAATGAGCACTATACTTCTTTGTGAAATGAAATCTTTAGCGACATTTCAGATTGCTTAATTCTGGAAATCTGCATGAACAGAATGGAGAGGCTGGAATTCGGATTGTTGTTGTTGATGAAATTGAACTGATGTCTGCTGAAATTTTGTTTAATCCTTCATCAACCCATCCTTTTCCGTTTGAAGTTGGTATAAAACCTGTGGAAGACCTTCAAACTATTGGCTGTAAACTTTGGAATAAAGCAAACAGATTATTACAGTGCTGAATTATGTAAGAATGTAGTTTGTTGTGCAGTTTGTGTGAATTCATTGGATGTGAATCCGAGAAAATCTCTCTTGGTTCCATACTTGATACTACACATCAACCTAGGATTTCTGAACCATATTCAAATTCAGATTCATTTCTTCTTGCTGATATTTATTAGCAGTCAAGATATGTTCGTCCAGAGGTAATGAGAATTTAAGTTTCCATCTACACATGGTGTAATTTCCTTGAACAACAAGTTTAAATTAGAACTGAATTGCTAGGAAAGCTTTGTATTGTTGGTGATTTCCTCCTAGCAATCCATGATTATCTGCTGATGTTGTTTAACTCACTTCGAGGAGGTAATTGCCAAGACACCACATTGCGGCGTGTTTCCATTTGGGTTGCTATAATCTTTGAATTTCAAAGTTGGTCTGTTGGTTGTTCATTCTCCAAGTTCAGAATCTGATTTGCCAATTTTGAAGTTGATCTGCTGAGATACATTGTTATGGGTTAAAGAACATTGGAGCTGCCTAAATCTGATCAGCAAATTTTGGAGCTGATATCTAAGGTGGAACAATTCAGAAATGAAGAAACTTTTTTTTCCAGAATGTTGCTCCTAGCAGTTTGTTCAATTAATCTCTTATTACCTTAGTACCAAATAACAATCTGAAGTGCTGAAAGATTAAACAATGACATGCTGGATACCGAATCTAGAATTCATATTTGTGTGCCAATTCGTGTGGAAATTTCATGTTGTGTGCCAAGTTCTGTATTTCCTAAAATTCTGCCCAAATGACTAAGTTTTGCTACTGATTTTAAGCTAAATTTCTGCTGTTACAAGATCAAAAAGTTCTTCTTCGCTTTTGGCAGAATTTGTTGCTGCATATGTTTGAATTCAGATTCTATTTACAGCAACAGCGGCTCCTTACAAGTTTGTTTGTTTTGTTTGAGTCTATGATGTGTTTCATTGTCCGAGACGGCCAATGGTTTAAATGTGGGGGAGGGTGTTGGATACGTGATGTGATATTAGTTTCAAAATGCTGAATTGAAGTGAAAAACAGTGAAAAACAGAAACAAATTGTTGGCAAATCAAGAGTATCAAGTGTGAAGGAAGAGTATCAAGATTTTCGGTTTGCTAATCAATTTGAATAGGAGGTTAGCTTGATACTTTGAAATGGTAACGACAAATGATATTCACCTCTTTTCACATCAAAAGGGTCAACTCATCAAGTAAATTCCTTCCATACTCTCATTCTTTTCACTAAATACTTTTCTTTTTGCCTATTTCATCCACTTTCATTGTTTTTTTTTGCTTCCATTTCACAAATTCATGATAAATTCCTTTTGATTCATGTATGCTATGTCTTATAGTGGTGGAGAATTAGAAAATAAGCAAGCTTATGGTAGTGAAATGTTGTGAGTTGCATTGAGTGAGCTCCACATATATGCAATTTTGAGTGTGAGAGCTAGAATAGGTAAAAACCTTGTGAGCTTGCAACTTGCTTAATTTTTCAATTGGATTGAAACTACCATACCTACTGATTATTGTTTGAATTGTATTCATGATTATTTGTGATCTTTAGATGGTCTTAATTAAATTCTTTTTACTATCTTCTAGGTATTGCTAGGGAATTTTCTATGGAGATGATTTTTAGTTTTCTTTACTTTCACGGGACGTTAAAGACTAAGTGTGGGGGATTTGATAACCATGATTTTACTGCATTATTTGATTCATTTATGCATAGTTTTGATGTTGGTTTCATAGTTTAAATCATGGTTACATTACATTTTTGTGCATTGCATAGATTTTGGACTTAATTGCAAATTATATTATTTTTGGTGTTATTTGATGCTAATATTTGATTCTTATTTTGTAGGCATCAAAGGATCTTAGATTTGGATTTATTTGGACCGAAATTGGGCTCGAATCGGAGTTTAAACGACAAGATCAAGCTTTGGGTCGATTTGGGCCATTCATCAAGAATAGGAGAGATCTGGACCATCCGTTGAAGATCTGGCCGATCCAACCTAATGGGGAGCAGATATGAGCCATTGATGAAGATCAAGAAGTTTTGATCCAGATCTGAGTTCATCTAGCCATTGATCCAGCCGAAACAATCTAGGTCGTTCATTTAAGATCGGTAGATCTGGGCCATCCAGTGATGATCTGATCGATCCGACCTACGTGAGGGTAGATCCAGACCCTAGATCAACATCAGTACCTTCGGATCGGATTTTGTATGACATTTCACCGTTGATTTAGCTCCAAATTGATCCCAGTCGTCGGTTCAGATCTGGAACATATTCAAAACACAGAAGCTACAGTGTTTTCCAGTGTCGATCTATCCACGCACAGCAGCTTCGTCCCGACGGCATTTCTTCGGATTTCGACCCCTTTCCTTCTCCGGTCAATTCTTTCAAGCTTCAACCTCATTGTAGAACTTCATTGCAGCTCATCCCGATCTTCTGGAGCCATCGAAGGGTGTTCCCTCCGGTGGAATTTGACTCTTGGATCTTCTCTGTTTCAGCGCGATTTAGAGGTGTTCCTCCAAATCGGCGACTCCGATTCACATCAGCGACTATCGGTGGTGGTCCTCCGGTGTTCCTGAGCTCCATTCGACAGCATACCATCATCCGCAACTTCATCCCAGATCCAGAGCTCAGATTTGCAGATTTTCGGACCATTCTTGGGTTTAGGGTTGTTCTTAGCTCGCCGGGGGTGGTCCGTCGGTGTAGCTGAGCCTTCCTTGAGCTGAGACGCAACTGAGATTCTCCACTGAGGTCCGAAGTTGGGTGGTTTCAATTTCGGCCTCTTGTGTGACGGCAAGAGTGTGAAACTTGTATGGATTGGTTGTGAGTTGGATTGGTTAGGATTTATTTCATTTTATTAGTGTTTTATTAGTGTTCTTATCATTGCAATTTAGCATTTCTTTGTTTTGTTGAAGTTTAATTCATGTTTGGTATTTAGTTTAATTCTTGTTTAATGCTTAGTTAGTTGTTAAGTTTTAAATTAGGGTTTAAATCATGCTTTAGATTAGATTTATTTCTGTCTTGTAATTTCATATGTAGTTTAAGTGTGGTGATGATTAAATTATAATGTAGGGTGACAATGCATTATGGTTTGATTGTTGGCACACAAGTAGATTTTATTTGTTTAGGTTTCACTCTTATGCTTTAGATTAATTTCTTTACTGCTGTGTTTTCCTTTGTAGATTTATATTCAAAGCGTTAAATCCCCCCAACTCCAATTTTATATCGAAAATCCCAAAAATAGGAATAAAAAGACAATCCTAAATTACATATCATCGTTGGTTCCTCGGATCGATCCTGGGCTCGTTACTACAACATTATTGTGAAATTAAGTGGTTCAGTGAAAATACATTTATACAATTTGATTAGCGGATGTGACAGATTCGTTATCAGAGGTCTCCTCCCAACATCTTCCACCACGTCATTCTCTTCATTTGGTGGCCTCCCATGAGGATGGAAATTTCATTCCTCCAATTTGTAAATGCTTGCCCTGCTACAAGCATTTAAGAGAGAAGAGACATGGTTAGAGGCTTTAGATAAATCATATTCCAACCGTTCCTTACCGATTACCAAAGAAAGTTTATGATTCTTAACATCTATGATAGCTCTTGCTGTAGCAAGGAATGGTCTTCCCAATATGATAGGGATTTTTGGGTCCTCCTCCATGTCTAAAACAACAAAATCGGTGGGAATTATACTCCCACCTACTTCTACCGCCACATCTTCAACGATACTCATAGGGTACCTGCAAGAGTGATCAGCAAGTTGTAGTGCCATGGTAGTAAGTTTAAAGTTTTTGAGATCTAATTTATTACAAATAGAATAAGGAATGAGGCTAACACTTGCCCCCAAATCACAAAAAGCTTTCTCAATAAATTCAATTCCTATATTGCAAGGAATATAAAAGCTTCCGGGGTCTTTCAACTTTGGGGAATTGTTCTTTTAAAAAAATATGCTGCATTCCTCTGTAAGTGCAATGGTCTCTATGTCTCCCTTTCTTCTCTTGTTTGACATGATGTCCTTCAGGAATTTGGCAAACTTGGGCATTTGAAGGATTGCTTCAATGAGTGGTACTTCATCACATATTTCTTTTACCTTCTCTAATAATTTGCCAAACTCTTCATCCTTCTTTAACATAATAAGTCTTTGAGGAAAAGGGACTACTAAGCTTTGATGGTTAAGTGGAAGAGTCTCTTCAACCTTAGTGGTACTCTCCTCATTAACTTGAGTCTGATTTGGTGCTAGAGGAGAGAGCTCTTCTTCAGTGTGCATCCCTTTTGGAGCAGTCACTTGGGGATCTCCCAAGGTTCGTCCGCTCCTAAGCTCAATTCTATTGCAGTGCTCCATAGAATTGACATCAGGCTTTCCAGGTAATTGTCCTGGTGCTCTAGAAGATGAGGAAGCTAGTTGGGCAATCTGACTTTCCAAGATCTTTTGATGTCTATCAGAATTATCCATTCTCTGAGTGAGCTTTAAAATGTCTTGTTTCATTTCATTCTGAGTGGACATAATTTCTTCAAACATCTTTTCAATTTTAGATGTAGGAAAGCCTTGAGAAGATTGTTGCTGAAAATTTTGCTGCCCGGACTGAAAATTAGGTCTTGCCCCCATAGATGGTCCTTGATCTTGATTATTTCTATAGGAAAAATTTGGATGACTTTTTCATCCAGGGTTGTACGTATTTGAGTCTGGGTTATTCTGCCTTTGATTGAAACCCATGATTGCATCACATTACTCTAATTGATTGATTTATGCATTGATAGCTCCTAATGGACATGAGTCATTTGAATGTTTAGAACTTCCACATACTTCACAAGAAGACACAATGACATTAACCGTACTTGAGCTAGCTCCCATATTCTCAAACCTTTTTGTAAGGGCATCCAATTTTGCAGCCAATAAGGTCACTACATCAACATCAAATTTTCTTGATGCTTTTGTTGTTGGGTTCATACAAGAATAGCCACCACTTCTTTCATTAGCCCATTGATGGTGGTTTTGTGCTACACTCTCAATTATCTCCTCGGCTTCATCCAACCTCTTATTCATAAGTGCCCCTCCAGCAGCTGAATTAAGGGACACTTTTGTATGATAATTAATGTCGTTATAAAATGTATGTCGCACTAACCACCTTTCCAAACCATGGTGTGGCCATTGTCTGAGCATACTATTGTATCTATCCCAAGCTTCAAATAAAGATTCAGAGTCCGCTTGCTTGAAGCTTGCAATAAGATTCCTCATATGAGCTATTTTACTTGGAGCATAGAATTTGTCAAAGAATTGTTGCTCACATTGCTCTCATGTAGTGATGCTATTTGGAGCCAAAGAATTTAGCCATTGCTTGGCTCTATCTCTCAAAGAAACCCCAAATAATAGTAGGCGCACTGCCTCTGAAGGAACACCATTCATCTTCATTGTCCCGCATATCTCATAGAAGACCTCTAAATGTTGGTTCGGGTCTTCATGCGGTCCTCCACCAAACTAATTTTGCTGCACCATAGATATAATTATAGGTTTGATCTCAAAATTGTTTGCTTCAACTGAAGGCCTTGAAATACTAGATCGAAAACCCCTAGCGTAAGGTGTTGCATAATCCTTTAGTGGTTTATTCGTCATAATAGAATGTTCTTGTTCTTCTTGTTGTCTTTGTAGAATTTTTCTTCTATGAAATGTTCTGTCTATCTCAGGGTCTAGAGGAAGAAGTTTTCCTGCAAAGTTAGACCTTCGCATACACAAGAACAAGATAGCAAGATATGTTCAAAAGAAAAGAAAGAAGAACGAAACTGAATTAAAGACAAGAAAAATAGAGAAAAGTTAGGTTAGAATGTTAAGAATTAAAAAGTGCATAATTAGAATTACAAAAGAAACAAGATGTAGCAAAGAATACAAGAAAAAGTTATGAAAATAGATGATCCTGTCTGAGAAGCTTGACAAAATGGAAAGCTGGGAGAAAACCTCACCGCTGATGAAGGATAATACCTGTGGACTACCGATCCGAGAAACCCAAAGCGGATCTAAGAAAATGAACTCACCGAACGCCCTCCTCGTACCAAGATCCAAAGACGAAAGGAAGGCTCCAGTGAAAAAATGCCAAGATCTGGAACTCCGATGACTTCCTGCGCACAAGAGAACCGACAACACTATCGTCAGTGACCTAAGACCGGGGTGGGAATCCCTAGCTAGGCCCTCCAACACTCAAGTTAGTGATCTCTCTTGGTGTGGGAGGAAAAAGATGAAGATGCACAGTGATTAAAAATTAGGGTTTGTAAAGTGGGTTGTGGGTGTGATGAGCCTGAGCCTACCTGGCCAACGGAGAGAATTCCCCTTTTTTAACACTTCATATAACCTCCATAGTCATGAAGTGGACCCCGATTTGTTAGAGTTTGTTATAAGATGACGTCAGCCATGTACTTGTGGAAAATAGCTTTTAAGGAATCTTTTTTGTACCCCAGATGTACCTTCTTTGTCATCTAGTACCTGTAGAAGAGTCTAGAAACATTCTTCCCGTCAAATTAATCAACCTGTTATACCATCACATAAGTTATTAATGAATATTCTTGGCCCATTTGTTCTCACCCTATCTTATATCGAGTTATATTTATCGTTCATGTTTGCTTACCCTGTCTTCACTATGTTATAGCCAGTCCGATATTATACTATGCTTTATATTGGACAGAATTGAACCTAAGTTATGTCCGGGCTGGTTGTTACTGTTGTTCATCATAGGTTCTGACCGTCTAATAATATACTATAAATTCTGTAAAGCCTTATATCTTTTCATACCCGGGTGATCGTATACACTCAACTAATAGTAGTTTATGTTTAGATGTGCTAACTCAAACAATCTCGACTTATCTATCTTACAACACTTAATCTCGGCCGATATTAGCCTACCTTTCTTAAGGCATATCCCGACTGATATTGCTCTATCCTTCTTCATGTATATCTCGATCGATATTGCTCTATCCTTCTTTAGGTATTATCTTGACTGATTTGGACTATCTTTCTCCAGGTATATCCCGACCGATATTGCTCCATCTTTCTCCAGGTATATTCCGACCCATATTGCTCCATCCTTCTCCAGGTATATCCCGACCGATATTGGCCTACCATCTCCAGGTATATCCCGACCGATATTGCTCTATCCTTCTCTAGGTATATCTCGACCGATATTGGCCTACCTTCTTAATTATGTTATCCCGGTCGATATTGGCCTATCCTTCTCTAGGTATATCTCGACTGATATTGACGTACCTTCTTAATTCTGTTATCCCGACCGATATTGGCCTATATTTTCTTAAGCGTGTCATCTCGGCCGATATTGTCCTATATCTCCTTAAACTTGTTGTCCCGGCCGATATTGGTCTATAAAACCTGTTACCCCGGCTAATATTCATACTCGCTTAATTCTGCTATCTCTTTTCATCGGGGACCTACTAAACCTAACTCATATCAACAGAATTCTAAAAGTTAGTTACAACTATGCAAATGAAAAGAAAAGATATGTCTAGTCTAACTCAATTGATAATCCCTAATGTTATAGTGCAGCCCCCGGCAACGGCGCCAAAAACTTGTTGACCTCCGCAAGTGTACGGATATATCGCAAGTAATATAAAAGATTATCGTATCCATAAGGACTGGAATAAGCACTAAGAATGTCTCAAAGCGAGTTACCTAGACAACAATTCAATGAGTTAACAAGTACAAAGTAAATTTACCAAAGGTAAAGATGCAAATGAAAAGTTAGGAAACAAGAATAAGGGCAATGATAAGGGATGTTCTAGGAGTTTTGGTTTCTTTGTAAGGTTACTCAATGTAAATGATCTACCCAAATCTCATTCCTCAATTGTCCATCATTTGTAGAAGGTTGTCGGTTCTCTCTTGCAATAAACAACCGGCCTAGGACTGAAATCTACACCTAAATGTGATCAAATAGGGATGAACCTATGTTGTCCTTACACAGGCTTGCCTGTCACATACGCCCCTCGGATAATCAACATAAGAATTCATCTCTCATCAAACACATCTAGGTATAAAGATTAATACATAAATCTATCCTACCCGCTTGAATGACCCTATTTCACCTTCAAGATCCTCCCTCAAACGTCCTTACACGGGCATGTTCCTATCATGAAGAACCCTCGGAAAATCGAATGAGGAATTACCAATACAAGATCCACAAGATATCGAAACCCTCAATCAAGCATGGTAATTAGGCACAATTACAACATTCCACACAAGATCAAATAGATACAAAACAGGACAAAATCATAGAAATGGGAAATTGGCATATCCATAAGAGTTTTACATCAAGATTTCCTTACAAATACTCCCTCCATCCTAGAACAAGAGATCTAAGTCATAAAGGTGAGGTTTGGGCGCCACACGACCCCGAGGCACGGCCGTGTGAGGTTCACACAGCCTGCCTCACTCCCCTCTCTGCACAACTCACACGGCCGTGTGTGAGACACGGCCGTGGCACACCCTGCATCTGCTACCTTCGCATGGTCGTGTAGATCTACACGGCCTGGGTAGTCTCTGGCACTAGAGATCTCGCACGACCGTGTAGTGTACACGGTCAGGCCCTTCATGGTCTCTGGAAACCTCACACGGCCGTGTAGATCTACACGACCATGTAAGTCTTCAACACTGGAATGCTAGTATGACCATGTACTACACACGGCCTGCTCGGCTGCTCCTGCTGGCTCCATATCTTGACACGGCCTTGTGAGATTCACACGGCCGTGGCAACTTCCTTCTCTGTTTCAACCACATGGCCAGAAATCTCCACACGACTAGGGTAACCCCCCATGGCAGGGTCATGTGAGGTTCAGGAATGATGCCTTCGTCCTTTGCTCTGCTTGCAAATTTGGCTTTGAACATGAAATCTTCACCAAATTCGACTCCTGTGTACAAAATTGTACAAAAGCAGATCTCCGAACAAAAAGAGTAAATATGCTAAAAGGAAAGCTAGAAGTACGAAAATACGTAGACAAAGCATGTACAAAGTATGTGAATGTGCGTCAAAACATGCTAACAAGTGTATACAATCTACGCATATCACATCCCCAGATTTAAACCTTTGCTTGTCTTCAAGCAAAATGTTGCAATCTAAATTCATATGCTCTACAATGTTCTCATATCCCTAATGCATTCTCCTAACTGTATCAAAAGGTTTCATTAGTAAGCATGATCATGAAAACAAGTTAAGTATGGCTCAAGCATAAGTACCCTGTGCGCAGTGCGAAAACAACTCAAAACTCTTCAAGTTTCAATCTATGTCCTAGTCAAGTCGTCATCAAATTTGAATTCCTAATGTTTCCAGTGCTAGACAATTAACCAGTGATAGGCACTTACTTGCCAAATACTTGGTTCATATTTCTCAATCAACCCATGGTCTCAAAGGCATGCTCAATCTCAAGAGAAGCTAAGCAGTCATTTCTCCAGTAACCTAACTCGGTCTCAAAGGGGTGACTTGCTAGATTCCACTCACGACAACTATTTTTTATATCCCTTATTCACTTTTTTCCTTTGCTTTTTTTCACATTTTTTTTCATAAGTATTTGCATTGTGCAAATCTTATTACACAAGTGTACTTTTAGCACAAATGTTGGGATATTTTGATTTTTCCAAATGAGCTTACATGATTTGAGCCTCATCCAGTAACCAAAATGAAGTTTGAGAAATCACCATGGAAACCAAGTACTAAACAAACAAGATGAATCATGACTATTTTAATGATATCAACCATTCAAGCATCAAGTCAAAGTGTAGTGAAAATAAGATCCTTAAAGTCAAGCCAAGACTAAAACTCATCTCCATAAAATACTTAGCTTACATCATGCTACTCAAGATAGAGAAAAGAGGTACACTAGGCATACTACTAACATCATTTGAACATCATGAATCTAGATAATGAACGTGCTAACATTTAATCTTGAAGACAAGAAAGCATATAAGTGAAGTTTGATGTTCTCAAGATGTATGCCACAATATTTCAAAGGACAGTCAAGTGACTATCAAAACAAGCAATCAAAGCAAGACAATCGAAATAAAGTACAAAACAAAAACTAAACATGCAGAAAACAAGAAAAAACTGAAAACTAGAATGCAAAAGGAAATCAGGTTTGATACCCCCCCCCCAGACTCAAACTTTTCATCGTCTCGATGAAATCAATATGGTGGAGGTGGAGGTAAATCAGGAAATTCAGGAAGAGGAAAAGGAAAGTAATTAATAAACCACCTTACTTCATCTCTAACAAACATATGATACTCAAACAGTTTATCAACATCATCTTGAAAAAATCTCATATAACCTCAAAAATCTTCATTAAACTCCATATGAGCTCTATAAAAATTCATAAATTGAGAAATCTTTTCACACAATTCCCTCTCACTTTTGAAACAATCTTGCAGTTTTTTAAATTGTTTCTCTTCCATAGGTTTATTACTAGAAAGAAAATTTTTAGTCAAATCTAAATCATTATGAATATTATCCAGAGCAGAGTGAAGTTCTTGGAAATTAAAGCTACGAACATCACGATTAACCAGAGGAACTCTTTTTGAAGTTGAAGTTGAAGTTGACAATGTTTTCGAATGTTGAATTGCTAATTTTAAACACCAATTTTCCTTAACATGGATGGTAGTGAGATCATGATTTGGCAGTCTTAAAGGGAAATTGTTCTTAATAAGAAGACTATATCCATGCTCTTCACATCTTATCATTTTTATTGCTAAACATGAATTCAAGTCTAATCTACAAGAATTATCAATCATTTCCAATTCATTTAAATCACACCCTAACACCAAAGCGATCTGAGTTAATAATCCACCCAAAACAATAGGTGTGGTAGAGTCAGATTTCCCAAGTTTTCACTAAATGTTTAAGGAAGAAATAACCAGAATTAATTTCAACATTCTCAACCATTGTCCATAAACAGTACAAGTCTACAAGTCTTATTAACCCCTCTTTATCTTCTCTCCCAAATATGGTATTCTTCATGACTAGATAAGCATATCTAAAAATGGGGTTAATAATGTGAAGAGCTCTAGAATTATGAGGGTTAAAATGTGATTGTTCAGAAATATGTTGCCAAAAATGTGAATTTTCAAACTGAGGTAAAATTGTACACAAATCATTCTTGGGCAACTCATAACAAGTATTAAAATCACTCAACGTCCATTCATAATCCTCATTAAATAGTCAAAAATTTAGTTTACCCCCACCTTGAACATTATCAACCGTTATGGAACTTACAAATTCAAAAACTATTCTAGGGTAGGTAGGGTATCTCATTTTCATTAAACCACTCCAACCTATTCTTTCAAACAACCAATTTAAATCATCCTTAAACCCTAATGTTACCAAAGTTTCATCATCCATAAATTTGGTACTTACAAGGGGGCGTTTATATAAGGAAGAATACCTAAAATGTTGTTCCTCACTAGAGAAAACAATACCAAAATCATTAGAAATACCTTTAAAACAAGAATTTCTCTCCTTTGTTGCAATCATCTTCTCCTTCCCTTTCCTTGTAGAAGAGGACCCCTTTATCACATTTTCCATGGTGGAAGAGATTCGAGCCTTCAAAAAGGAGAATGAGAGGAAGAAATTAGAAGTGGTAGTTGAAACCCTAGAGATAAGAAAATGAGAGAGAAGAAAGAAGAGGGAAGGGGGTGTGCGGTCGTGTGCCGCCCACACCCCGTGCCCTAACCCCTTTTAAGGGTGTGGGCTGGGTCATGTATCATTGCATGGCCTAGTTCCTCTTTCTCTGCATGGCTGTGTCTAAGACACGGCCATACCCATCTCCTTCTCGGGATGTTATACACGGCTGTGCCAATTGGCACGGCCAAATCCTTCTTCTTCTCGGCTTTCCTTGCACGGTCGTGTCTGGGACACGACTTCAACAGCCTCCTTCTCTAGAATCAGTACACCGCCATGTCAGATGACACGGCCAGTGCATGCTTTTTCACTTGTTCCTTCACACGACCGTGTGTGAGACACGGCCGAAAGCTTTCCTCCTCTGGATTCTTCACACGGCCGTGTTTGGGACATGGCCAAGAAATTCTCCTCCTCTAGATTCTTCACATGGTCATGTCTGGGACATGGCCATACACCTTTCCTTCTCTGGAGACTCCACACGACCATGTCATGTAGACACGGCCCAAGCATCTCCCTTCTCTGCACCATAAGCCTGCCCGTGTGCAGCACATGGGCATGCTCTGTTTTGCTCCAATTGACACTTCTCCTCCTTTCTAGCTCTTCCAACACTTCCATGCCCATGAAGAAGTCATGGCCAGCTCATGGAAGTGAAATTTCAACCTGAAAACAAAACAAAAACCAAGTAAAAATACTACTAATGAACAATAGAGACATGGAATGAAACTAACTAAAAAGAAACCCTTGGGTTGCCTCCCAAGAAGCGCTTGTTTAAGGTCTTTAGCTAGACCAATCTAATTACTCCTCTCTTTTCCTTGCCCTTGGAGGGCAAACATATTTGTCACTTTTATTGGGAGGTCTCCTCCCAATATCTTCCACCACATAGTTTTCTTCATTTGGTGGCCTCCCATGAGGATGGAAATTCAATTCCTCCAATTTGTAAATGCTTGCCCTGCTACAAGCATTCAAGAGAGAAGAGACATGATTAGAGGCTTTAGATAAATCATATTCTAACCGTTCCTTACCGATTACCAAAGAAAGTTTATGATTCTTAACATCTATGATAGCTCCTGCTGTAGCAAGGAATGGTCTTCCCAATATGATAGGGATTTTCGGGTCCTCCTCCATGTCTAACACAACCAAATTGGTGGGGATTATACTCCCACCTACTTCTACTGGCACATCCTCAACGATACCCATAAGGTACCTGCAGGAGTGATCAGTAAGTTGTAGTGTCATGGTAGTAAGTTTAAAGTTTTTGAGACCTAATTTATTACAAATAGAATAAGGAATGAGGCTAACACTTGCCCCCAAATCACAAAAAGCCTTTTCAATAAATTCAATTCCTATATTGCAAGGAATATAAAAGCTTCCGGGGTCTTTCAACTTTGGGGAAGTGTTCTTTTCAAAAAGAGCACTGCATTCCTCTGTAAGTGCAATGGTCTCTACATCTCCCTTCCTTCTCTTATTCGACATGATGTCCTTCAAGAATTTGGCAAACTTGGGCATTTGAAGGATTGCATCAATGAGTGGTACTTCAACACATATTTCTTTCACCTTCTCCAAGAATTTGCCAAACTCTTCATCTTTCTTTAACATAATCAATCTTTGAGGAAAAGGGACTGCTATACTTTGATGGTTAAGTGGAAGAGTCTCTTCAACCTTAGTGGTGCTCTCTTCATTAACTTGAGTCTGATTTGGTGCTAGAGGAGAGAGCTCTTCTTTAGTGTGCATCCCTTTTGGAGCAGCCACTTGGGGATCTCCCAAGGTTCGTCCGCTCCTAAGCTCAATTCTATTGCAGTGCTCTATATAATTGACATCAGGCTTTCCAGGTAATTGTCCTGGTTCTCTAGAAGATGAGGAAGCTAGTTGGGCAATCTGACTTTCCAAAATCTTTTGATGTCTATCAGAATTATCCATTCTCTGAGTAAGCTTCAAAATGTCTTGTTTCATTTCATTCTGAGCTTATTTCATTTCATTCTGAGTGGACATAATTTCTTCAAACATCTTTTCAATTTTAGATATAGGAAAGCCCTGAGAAGATTGTTGTTGAAAATTTTGATGCCCTGATTGAAAATTAGGCCTTGCCCCCATGGATGGTCCTTGATCTTGGTTATTTCTGTAAGAGAAATTAGGATGACTCTTCCATCCAGGGTTGTAGGTATTTGAGTATGGGTTCTTCTGCCTCTGATTGAAACCCATGATTGCATCGCATTGCTCTAATTGATTGATTTGTGCAGTTATAGCCCCCAATGGACATGAGTCATTTAAATGTTCAGAACTTCCACATACTTCACAAGAAGAAACAATGGCATTGGCTGTACTTGAGCTAGCTCCCATATTCTCAAACTTTTTTGTAAGAGCATCTAGTTTCGCAGCCAATAAAGTCATTGCATCAACATCAAATTTTCCTGATGCTTTTGTTGTTGGGTGCATACAAGAATAGCCACAACTTCTTTCATTAGCCCATTGATGGTGGTTTTGTGCTACGCTCTCGATTATCTCCTCGGCTTCATCTAAACTCTTATTCATAAGTGCCCCTCCAGCAGCTGAATCAAGGGACACTTTTGTATGATAATTGATGCCATTATAAACTGTGTGTAGCACTAACCACCTTTCTAAACCATGGTGTGGGCATTGTCTTAGCATACTATTGTATCTATCCCAAGCTTCAAATAAAGATTCAGAGTCTGTTTGTTTGAAGCTTGCAATGAGATTCCTCATATGAGCAATTTACTTGGAGGATAGAATTTGTCAAGGAATTGTTGCTCACATTGCTCCCATGTGGAGATGCTATTTGGAGCCAAAGAATTCAACCATTGCTTGGCTCTATCTCTCAAAGAAAACCCAAATAATAGTAGGCGCACTGCCTCTGAAGGAACACCATTCATTTTCATTGTGTCACATATCTCATAGAAGACCTCTAAATGTTGGTTCGGGTCTTTATGTGATCCTCCACCAAACTGATTTTGTTGCACCATAGATATAATTGCAGGTTTGATCTCGAAATTGTTTGCCTCAATAGAAGGCCTTGAAATACTAGATCGAAAACCCCTAGCGTAAGGTGCTGCATAATCCTTTAGTGGTCTATTCGCCATAATAGAATGTTCTTGTTCTTCTTGTTGTGTTTGCAGATTTTTTCTTCTATGAAATATTCTGTCTATCTCAGGGTCTAGAGGAAGAAGTTCTACTGCAAAGTTAGATCTTCGCATACACAAGAACAAGATAGCAAGTTATGTTCACGAAAGAAAAAGAAAGAAAAAGACTAAATCAAAAGAAAACAGAGAAAAGTTAGACAAGATGTTAAAATCAAAAATGCAGAATTAGAATTACAACAGAAAGAAATTGACAAGAATGTCATACAATAAATGAAAAACTTATGAAAACAGAATTCTAACAATTAGTTGCAACTATGCGAATGAAAAGAAAAGTTATGTCTAGTCTAACTCAATTGATAATTCCTATTGTTATAGCGCAGTTCCCAGCAACGGCGCCTAAAACTTGTTGACCTCCGCAAGTGTACGAAAATATCGCAAGTAATATAAAAGATTATCGTATCCACATGGACTGGAATAAGCACTAAGAATGTTTCAAAGCGAATTAGCTAGACAACAAATCAATGGATTGACAAAGTCTAAGTGTAACTATGAAAAGTAACAAAGAAATAAAAGAATAGGAATCAAGGAATAGGGCAATGATAAGGGATGTTCTAGGAGTTTTGGTTTCTTTGTAAGGTTCTTCAATGTAAATGATCTACCAAATCTTATTTCTCAATTGTCCACCATTTGTAGAAGGTTGTCGGTTCTTTCTTGCATTAGACAACCGGCCTAGGACTGAAATCTATATCTTAATGCGATCAATTAGATATGAGCCTATGTTATTCTTACACGGGCATGTTCCTGTCACGAAGATCCCTAGGAAAATCAATATAGAAATCATTACCTCTCAACCCATAAGATATAAAGATTAATGCATAAATCTATCCTACCCTCTTGAATTATCATATTTCCCCCCTAAAGCTCATCCCTCAAATGTCCTTACACGGGCTTGCACCTTTCGCGTGCTTCCCTCGGAAAATCGAGTGAGAGATAATCTCTACAAGATCCACAAGACATTCAAACAATCAATCAAGAACGTGAATTAGGTCCAATTCACAACAATACATCCAAGATTCAATTGATACAAACAGGGCAAAATCATAGAAATAGGGAAGTGGCAAATCAACAAGAGTTTACATCAAGAAATTCTTACAAATACTCCCTCCATCCTAGAATGAAAAGATCTACTCCATGAATCATAGAGAAAAACCCGAAGAAATACAAATCACAAGCATTCTTGATCCCCCAATACAAGAAGAGGAAAGAAGAAAACTTATCTATAAAGAAGATGGTCTTCGGATCCAATCCACGCTTCCGGAGTCGAATCGATGAAGATCTTCCCTTAGATCGCCCAGAAATCCTCCCAAGAATGGAAGGAATCACCCAAATCTTTCTTTCTCCCAAAGGGAGAAGATCCCCTTTCAAATCAAGGAGGAAGGCTTATATAGAGGTGAGGTTTGGGCGCCACACGACCCCGAGGCACGGCCGTGTGAGCTTCACATGGCCTGCCTCACTCCCCTCTCTGTACAACTCACACGGGTGTGTGTGAGACACGGCCGTGGCACACCCTGCATCTGCTACCTTCGCATGGCCATGTAGATCTACACGGCCTGGGCAGTCTCTGGCACTAAAGATCTCGCACGGTCGTGTAGTGTACACGGCCAGGCCCTTCATGGTCTCTGGAAACCTCACACGGCCATGTTGATCTACACGTCCATGTAAGTCTTCAACACTGGAATGCTAGTATGACCGTTTACTACACACAGCCTGCTCGGCTGCTCCTACTGGATCCATATCTTGGCACGGTCGTGTGAGGTTCACACGGCCGTGGCAACTTCCTTCTCTATTTCAGCCACATGGCCAGAAATCTCCACACGGCAAGGGCAACCCCCCATGGCAGGGTCATGTGAGGTTCAGGAATGATGTCTTCCTCCTTTGCTCTGCTTGCAGATTTGGCCTTGAACATGAAATCTTCACTAAATTTGACTCTTGTGTACAAAAAATGCACAAAAGCATATCTCCGAACAAAAAGAGTAAATATGCTAAAAGGAAAGCTGGAAGTACAAAAATATATAGACAAAGCATGCACAAAGTATGTGAATGTGTGTCAAAACATGCTAACAAGTATATACAATCTACGCACATCATAGATGTTCGATAGAGGGGGGGTGAATATCGATTAAAAAAATTATCGAGAATACGCAGCGGAATAAGTAAAGCGAAAAGGAAATGACACAAGTAATTTTTTACTTGGTTCGGAGCCTGTGTCGACTCCTACTCCAAGGCCCGTACACAAGGGTGCTTTCGATGGGTAATCACTAATAATTCGAAATGTAGATTACAAAACAAGTATAGGAATTATTAGAGAATGAAAGAACCGACAATAAAAAACATTTTCAAACAAACTAGCAATTTGTCGGAGAGCTTTCGCAGTGTTGCAGGAGCGCAGAAGAGCAGATCGTGAGTTATTGTGGGAGCTCCGCCTTTGACCCTCCTTATAGGAGTCTCGGGGCGCTTGGAACCTTTAGGGTGCCTCAACCATGACGTAGTCGACCCAACCAGGAGGCTCCACGTGGCGGCGACGTGAAGATGATAGAATTTGCCTCCGGGCGCCCGGGTATCTCCCGGGCGCCTAGGTACCTCCCGGGCGCCTGGACCCAAGTTTTCCAGCAGACTCCTTCCTGCAAGAAAAACTTTAGTCCGAGGCAATTATACCCTGCAACACTGATTGTTAGCACAGTTTTATAGATAAGAAAAATAGCAATTAGATTCTGTCTCTCTGAGACTGGAATCTAGTCAAGATCTCGACTTAGAGTTCCGAGATGGTTCTAAGTCGGATCGGCGCCTAAGTTCCCTTCCCGGGAACGTGTCCTCATAGTCACTCCCCTCCAGTGACTTACCTCCACTTACCTGCCAGACGTCCGGTCAGCCCTTCGACCCGTCTGGACTTCATGCCAGCTATCCGGTTAGCCCGTCGACCTAGATGGACTTCGTGCCAAACGTTCGGTCAGCCCGTCGACCCATTTGTACTTCGTGTCAGCTATCCGGTAGGCCCGTCGACCTAGTTGGGCTTCGTGCCGGACATCCGGTCAGCCCATAGACCTGTCTAGACTTCTCCTGCACACTCGGTCAGAGTGTTAGATCAACAACAAAACTAACTTAACCTAAATTTATCATTCATCAAAATCTGGGTTAGACCGTTAGTGCTAACTGCACCAACAGGTGAGTGTGGTGCAGGTGTAACTAGAGAACTGCCCGGACAAGAGGTGGTTTCCTCTTAGGCCAGACTGATAGAAGGGCAAGCGGAAGGTGTCAACTCAGAAGACAGACCTAGGTTTCTTTCCGAACATGTGTGAGATAGGGGAGGGCACAATGGTTGGAGATGTTCATCCCTTCGGAGGTTGGGTTGTGGGGACGAATCGGTTCCTCTTTTGTTTCTTTTTCAAGGGAGCTTCAAGGTCATAAGAATGAGAGCCTTCTGGAGCTAGGAGAAGGTTGGCAGGCAACTCCTCTTTTGTAGTTGTTGTACTGGTATCATCTGCCCGGCTGCTAGATATTGGAACGTGAATTCGATAGAGGGGGGGTGAATATCGAATAAAAAAATCTTGTAGAGTAAGCGCACAACGGAAAAAGAATAAATGAAAAGAAAGAGTGACACAAGTAGTTTTTTACTTGGTTCGAAACCTTTGTCGACTCCTACTCCAAGGCCCGCACACAAAGGTACTTTCGATGGGCAATCCACTAGCAATTCGAAATAATACAGATGAAGTTACAATTGCTTTTAAAGGAAAATAATACCGACAAAAACTAAGGAATGACAAGAAAAGCGCGTTGTCGGAGGAGCGTCGCAGGAGCGTAGAACGGCAGAGCAAGCAGTGGAAGATCTTTTCGTTGTTGTGTTGAGCTTCGACCTTTACCCTCCTTATATAGGAGGTTCGGGGCACCTGGAACCTCCAGGGCGCCCTGAATATGACGTAGTCGAGCCAACCAGGGTGCTCCGTGTGGTGAAATGACGTTGCGGATAAAAGTTCACCTCCGGGCGCCCCGATCCCTCCCGGGCGCTCGGATCCCTCCCGGGCACTCGAACCTCCGGGCGCCCGGGCCCTCATTTTCCAACAGATTCCTTCCTGCAAGAAAACATTAGTCTGGAGGAAAATATAAGATATATATCCTGCAATACAGAGTATTAGCACAGTTTAAAATTGAACAGAATATTAATTAGATTACATCTCCTCGGGACCGGAATCTAGTCACGATCTCGACTTAGATATCCAAAATGGATCTACGTCGGATCGACGCCTAATGTTCCCTTCCCGGGAACGCGTCCTGACAGTCACTCTCCTCCAGTGACTTACCTTCACTTACCTACCAGATGTCTGGTCAACCCTTCGACCCGTCTGGACTTCGTGTCAGCTACCTGGTCAGCCCGTCGACCTAGCTGAGCTTCCCTGCAACACTGATTAGCACAGTATTAACAGAATTCAAGTATAACCTAGGGTTACCTTCTAGGGTTGCCTAGCTTCACTCACTAGGACTTCTATTGCCTGGCTTCACTCACCAGGACTTCCTCCACCTAGCTTCACTCACTAGGGCCTGGCTTCACTCACTAGGACTTCCTCCACCTAGCTTCACTCACTAGGGCCTGGCTTCACTCACCAGGACTTCCACCACCTAGCTTCACTCACTAGGGCCTGACTTCACTCACCAGAACTTCCACCACCTAGCTTCACTTATTAGGGCTCGGCTTCACTCCCCAGGACTTCCACCCCCTGGCTTCACTCACTAGGGCCCTGCTTCACTCACCGGGACTTCCACTTTGCCTAACCTTTGGTTAGGACTTACCTTTGCTAGTCATCTAGTCCTGACTAGACTTCTCTCTCCCAAACATCAAGTCTTGTTTGGGTCAACCCTTGATCATATTATCAAACATCGAAACCCTAGAGGTCAATTGCGCCAACACTAGATGCCTCTCCAGATGGGCTGACCAGTTGATCTCCCCACTCGGCTAAAAGCGTTTACTCTAGCCTATCCATGTTGTCCTCCTCCATTTGAAGAGACTCAAATGTTGGGTAATCTAACATGGGTGCGTCCCATAACACGTTTCATAAACATGTGCAATAGAAAATAAAAACAATAATAATTCCTAATTATTACATCATACACCACACGCATACAAGGATACAACATGCTAGACATGATCGTATAATTAAAATTTTTTGAAAAGTAAATTTACGCTAGGTATACCTGACGGATGATGCGTAGAAGATTCCATCGGATAATCAAGAGTGGGAAGGAGATCAACCAAGTGACGCACGAGCCTCGCCTCTACTTGTATCCACACCGAGCTATCTTCGAGACGACTTTAATAAGTCCAAGTCATGTCTCCGCTTTAGTATTAGCCAAAGGTGAGAGACGGTTCGATCCGAAAGAGGGATCACGATCTAATTTGTACCTGGCAACAATTGCAACCAAACGGTATAAATCTGTTGGTTGGTCCTAAGAAGATCATACCGGTTCTACTGTACAAAATTTTTGTACAAATGTCGAACCTTTCCTAAACAACCTATTGTGTTATTTAGAAGTTAAATTAGGAATCACAAACGGAACTTAATATTATTGATTCCAAATTTAACTTATCTGTTCTTAATGGTTTAGACTTGGATCACAAGTGGAACTTAACACTATTGATCCAAATCCACCTATGTTATAAATTCAATTAAATATTAATTTCCAAAATTGACTTCCAGGTTAAACATGGCGAGGCACTAGGCCTTCTTGGATATGGGAGCAACCACCACTTCCTAAACAAAGTCTTTTAAGGAAAGCTAATATTTAATTTCCTTATATAACTCTAGGTTTAACCAAAAGGAACAATCAAATCACAAATTCGAAAAATAAAAAAAAACACAAACTCGAATAACAAATTCAAAAATCTAGAATCTAATGCCTCTTGTGTTTGGAATTCATACAAAGAAAAATAACTAGCATGATGCAGAAAATAATTACTAGTTATACCTTCCTTTGTATGCAACGACCTTTTGATCTTCTACCGTATTCCTCTTCTTATCCCGGATGTTGTGTGGGCAACGATCTACCGAGATGAGAACCACTCAAGCCCTTCTTCTTCCTCCTTGCAAGTTTCGGCCAAACCAAGACTCCTCCAAGGATGTAGAATTTCGGCCACCACCACCAAGCTCCAAGGGATGCAAGAAACAAACCTCCTTTCTTTCCTTCTTCTCCTAGCTAGAACTAGCCACCATCAAAAGCTCCAAGAGAAGAATGAAACCGGCCACTAAAGAAGAAGAGAAGAGGAGAGGGAGAACCTCTAGGGCCGGCCACAACCAAGGAAGAAAAGAGAGTAAGAAATAGAATAGAGTTGTTCCCCATGAAGGCACCTCTACCCTCTCTTTTATAATCCATGGCCTTGGCAAATAAGGAAAATTTAAATAAAAACTTCCTTATTACTTTGCCATGAAAAGAAAATTTTAATTAATTAAAATTAAAATCCTTTTCTTAAACCATATGGTCGGCCACTTTAAAAGCTTCCAAAACTAGGTAAGTTTTAAACATAATTAAAACTCCCTTATTTGTTTCCAGAAATTTTAAAAATAAAATTTCTCTAATAATTTTTCCCTTCATGGTGGGTTATAAAAGAAAATTTTATAAATTAAAATCTTTCTTTTAAACATGTGAATGATTTCTAAAAATGAAAGTTTTCCACTAAAATTAAAATCTCCTTTCAATCTACAAATAAGGAAAGATATCAAATCTTCTCTTAATCTTTTGTAGAAACATATAAAAGAAAATATTTAATTTTAAAACTCTCTTTTAAATCATGAACATGGTTACAAAAAAGGAAAGTTTTATCAAAATTAAAATCTTCCTTTCAATCTACAAATAAGGAAAGATATCAAATCTTTTCTTAATCTTTTGTAGAAAGCTATAAAAGGAAAGATTTAAATTTTAAACTCTCTTTTAAAACCATGATATCCACATAAGAAATAATTTTAAATAAAAATCCCTTTTTATTTTCTAGTGGCCGGCCACCTAAGCTTGGGACCCAAGCTTTGGCCGACCACCTAAAATTGGCTCCACCATTAGCTAGCTTGGTTGGCCACCTTAAGGTGGGTAGAAAGGTGGGTATAAGTGGATATAATTCTCTATATACAAGAGGTTACGATAGGGACCGAGAGGAGGAATTGGTTTTGGTCTCCCAATGAAATTAAGCTTCTCGTGTTCGCCCCGAACACCCAACTTAATTTTAACAATAATAATTCATACCACTAAAGAATTATTATTGAACTACCGCACCAATCCCAAATTACATTTTGGGCTCTTTCTTATTATGAGTGTGTTAGTCTCCCTGTGTTTAAGATGTCGGATGTCCACTAATTAATTGAGTTACTGACAACTCATTTTAATTAATATCTCAGTCCAAGAGTAGTACCACTCAACCTTATTGTCATGTCAAACTAAGTCCACCTGCAGGGTTTAACATGGCAATCCTTATGAGCTCCTCTTGGGGACATTATCAACCTAGATTACTAGGACACAATTTCCTTCTATAATCAACAACACACACTATAAGTAATATCATTTCCCAACTTATCGGGCCTATTGATTTATCATGTTAAATCTCACCCTTTGATAAGTTAAAGAAATGAATACTAAATATATGTGCTTGTTGTCATATTAGGATTAAAAGCACACACTTCCATAATAACTAAGGTGTTGTTCTTTTATCAAGTCAGTACAAAAAGAACTTACCTTAAATAGTCCTGCTCAGTACACTCAAAGTGTACTAGTGTAATTTATCAGTCAAGATAAATTAACACCTAATTACACTATGACTATTCCAATGGTTTGTTCCTTTCCATCTTAGTCGTGAGCAACTGTTTATAATTTATAAAGAACTGATAACATGATCTTCTGTGAGTGACACCATTCACCATGTTATCTACAATATAAATTAATTGAACAACTACACTCAGCAAATAAATGTAGACATTTGACCAATATGATTCTTTTATTTCTAAATAAATGTTTACAAAAGCTAGGCTTTTAGTATACATTCCAACAAAATCAACCGACGACAACAACCTTTGTTGTCACTATTCAGAGGAAAAACCCCGCTGCCCAAAACAGGACAGTGGATCTGACATCAGTTCTGTTCTGGCAGCAACAGTTTCTGGCTAGAACAGTGCTTCCGATGACGAATCAAACCCGGCTACGACGAAAGGATATGACGGCAGTGACAATTGCTGTTGTTCGCAGTTGATCCTGTCGGAAGTTGTGAAGCTGGAAAGCCAGGAAGGTGGCAATTCCACTGATTGGATGAAGACCTCGCTTCTATCTGCAAAATAAAACTAAAACCAGAGAAGGGATCCCTAGTGTTGGCCCTCCGATGCTTAAGTTAGAAACAAGAGAGGAAAAAAGTGAGAGTACTAAGGATAAAGATTTTTCTTGCCTTTCTTTATACCTAGCATGTCCTTTTTATACCTTTTCTGGTGACCCTCCATCTTCCCCTATTTAATGATATTGATTATTGACAGAGGATATCTTTATCTTGTCTTCTTCTCATTTAATGATAGATGAAGTGTTCTATTTGATTTTCACTGTCCTTTATTAATCATCCGTCTTTTCCTCTTTTATCATTTTATCAATTCATTATGTGTATAATGCCAATGCCATTCTTTGAGCCAGACGGGTGGCTAGCTCAGCTCGGGCTCCCAGTCTGCTTAGCTTGTTCTCCTGCCGACCGGGTTAACTATACTTATTTACTTAGATGGTCGATCGGACAAGGATCCCTCCGATCGGTCGATGAACTACTTCCCGTTCAGGTGCAACCGAGCCTTTCTTAAGCCCTGGTGTTGATCTCCATGACTTTGACCTACACCGTGGAAATTGACTCATGCTAGATAGGCTCTTCCTTATCTCCACATCACAAGCCTTCCCTTCAAGTCTAGTCGAAGGAGGTTGCAAGTTCGACTGACTGGACAGTTGACACCTTAGGTGATATCCATGCCCGATCGGATTGTGTTCGGTCCATTAACTGCTGAGCGACCCCTGAACCAATGACAATCAGCTACTTTTCCTTTGCCAATCAGGAAGATTTGATCATCGATCAATACTTCGTAAAATTTATGTCCTTCATTGTATCCCTTCGGGCTAGCATGATTTTGGCTGATGCCATTCTAATTTCTCGAACTTTACATAAATCCTCAAAGATTATGGCTAAGTACGTGGCCATACCCTTTTAATTAAGTTCATTAAATACTATCTGGTGACCGCAGGACGTGTGCCCCTTACTAACACTGCACGCACGATGTGATAGGTGGGCATCCACTTGTGACGAGACGTGCACTTTTTCAAAATCAATGGTTGGATCTGCCTCTAGGTTTTCGTAACCTTGGATTGGACGACTGAGGTCGATCGGTCGCAAGGTTTATAAACCTCACGTGCTTCATTGTCTTCCTCACTTTGCGTCTTCATCTTCGTCAGTGAGCACTCAGGGACACTGCGTTCTTCACTTTTACGGCAATCTCAGTGATCTCCCTAGTAAGCCATTGTATCTGTCCATTGTTCTTAGCATCCTCCTTTTCAACCGAATTTCTTCGTTGTTTCTCGTCGACCTTTATTTCAGATGGCAAGCTCCTCTCAACCTTCTGCCTTCGTCCCTGGGCTCTGGTATACGTCCATTGGGATGAGGTTTGATTGAGGTGATGCAGAAAGTTTGAGAGTTGCCTTTGAAATTCCCTCCGATTATCAAATCGGTCTTCCCTCGGCTTTTGACTGCCCGAACGAGCCACCTCCAGGTTTTATATACATTTTTAGGGACTAATTTACCATCGGTCTGTGGTTCCTTGTCCACTCCTTCTTCTCTACAGTTTGCAAATACTTTCATATTTCTCTCCATCAGCTAGTGTCCAATTTGTTTCGGTTGTTGTGCGGCGTTGTAGTCCTTTTTCGTCTGCACGGCATTCCTCAGTCCGCCCAGCTCTTCCACTACTTTATTATCCAAAACTGTCTGAGATGGGGACTTTCCTATTCCAAGCCCAGGCGGGTTTAGTCTTTTTCGATAAAATGATGTCCTCCAATAAACATTAGAAGGAATACTATTTTTTTTGTCGAATTCCCTGATCATCCTGATTTTTTGATCGGCTGGAAGCTAGAGGTTACGAATCCACCATTGATCGGCAGGTACAAAGGCTGATCAGACTACCTTCAGGCAGCTTCTAGCTTGGCTGGTCAGAAATATGATATTCAAAAGCTACTGCTGGAGGGTGTCCTCTACGTATTTGGCTTGAGTCCTATTCGTACAAGGCTTCCGTTCAACCTAGGTATGCTCCTTCTTAGTCTAACTTTTGAATCTAACTAATTTCTCCTTTTCTTTTGCAGCTCAAGTCATGTTGCGCTCACGCCTGGCTGGAAAATCAAAACTTGCGGACGCAGAAATCAATGTTACGGTCATGGCAGAGTTAGAGAGCCACGGTTTGCAGCCGGTCGGCCCTCATGAGGATCTGCTCAGAGAGAGCACAAGAGCCCCAGCCCAAGGGAGTGACAGAGTATCCAGCCATACAGTTGGTGGTGTAGCAAATTTCGCAATGAACCCCCTGCCCGAGCGTCTTCCGGTAATTTTTGTCACCGAGGCCTCGAAATCGGCTTCTTCCGGGGAGCATTGATAAGCCGAAAGAGGCACCGCGCAGAGATTGTCGCCCGATCTACTACCTCCGTGACACAAACTCCAACCAGGACCAGTCCACATCTCTCATTCGAGCGAGGTGAGACCTCCACCCTTGTGCCCGAGCAACCGATGGTCGTTCCACATACTTCGCTTTCATCCGATCGGATGTCATCTTTATCCGAATTGCCGCAAGGGGCAATCTGTGCACCACTGGTCGCTTTCATACCACCTCCACCGCCGAAGACTCAGAAGTCCAGCATCTGTCCGGCATCAACATCTAGGTTGGCTGCCAGAGCAACCACAACCCCGTCTGCCCAAAGTGGCTAGCGCCACATAACAACGGTCATTCATCTGCCTACGGACGAGTGGTGCTTGACCTAGAGTACAAAATAATCATCCAGGGATCGTTAGCACAGATATGGGTCGACGCCTAAGCCCGTGCTGCGTCTAGGGGCGCTTGCCGATAGTCACACCCAGATGTCCACTGGGGTAAGTATTTTACAAGTTACTTTTTGTCGCATCTCATCCCTAAAAATTTCTCATTTCCTCGCAATATTGGGTAGAGAGTCTGGCCATGTGCCAAAGGTTCACATTTTTAGAGTAAGAAGTCAAGCAGCTGCAAGCCCCGAGCGGCGAATCATCTACTTCCCAGGCGTAGCTGGCGTAGCTGGCGCAGCTGGCGCAGGTGGCGCAGCTGGCGTAGCTGGAGCATATGAGTGCTGAGATGGCTCAACTAAGAGCTAATCTGAATAAGAGCTCCGAGCAATTGGAGGCGGAGAAGAGAAAAGGCACCGAGCAGGTTGATCAATTGGCTCGACTTGTTAAATAGGTTAGCTCCTTCGAGTCCAAGCTCAATTTAGCCAACGCCAGAAAGCTTCAGACCATTGAGGACTTGGAGATCAAAAATAAAGAGTCCCAAGTGTTGGCCCAAAACCTAAAGGAGGTGGAGGCCACATTGAAGGCCAAGCGGGATGGACGATTGACCGACCAGACCTCAGCGAAGACCTAGCTCACTGAAAAAAATGAAGAGCTAGCCAAGTTGAAGGAAGAGCTAAAAGCTTCCCGAGAGGCCTTACAGACTTACCAAGGAGCTGAGTCAAGCAGGTTCAACCTCATGAAGCAGGCTTACATCCGCTAAGACACTTTTAACAAGAAGGTCGCCGATCAGGCACTCCGTCTATTCGACCTTACTATCGACAGGACTCTCAATCAACTAAAGGAAGGTGACTACCTCCCCACCGCTTAACAAGCAAGATCATTAGTCGGGATAAGCTGACTGAGTCGCTACCTCATAATATTTTAGATTATCTTGAGTGAACCTGCTCGTGTGAGTTTTACTTTTGTATTTTTTGAAGTATCAATAAATGATAGTCCGTCTGGCGAACCATTATTTTTTTTTGTCTCTTTCTGGTCGTTCGGCATTTTCGACTTGTATTTAGATCAGATATCGCATAAACTATGGCCTCATGTTCTTCCGATCTATTTTCTTAGTCGATCTATCTTTTCTGATTTAAGGTCGACGCTCGACCATTTTCATGGCGCAGATGTGGGTTTAAGGTCGTCACTCGATCTTCGTTAAAGACATGGGTTTAAGGTTGCTACTCGACCGTTGATGATGACAAGAGTTTAAGATTGCTGCTCGACTGTTGATGAAGACATGGGTTTAAGGTCGTCGCTCGACCATTGGTAAAGACATAGGTTTAAGGTCGCTTCTCGACTGTTGGTGAAGACATGGGTTTAAGGTCACCGCTCAACCATTGATGAAGACATGAGTTTAAGGTCGCCGCTCGACCATTGATGAAGACATGGGTTTAAGGTCATCGCTCGTCCGTTGATGAAGACATGGGTTTAAGGTCGCCGATCGACCGTTGGTGAAGACATGGGTTTAAGGTCACCGCTCGAGCGTTGGTTTAAGGTCGTCGCTCGATCGTTGATAAAGACATGAGTTTAAGGTTAGAGCTGTCAGACAGGCCAACCTGTGGTGGGGCGGGTCGGCCAGTGGCGGGCTAACCATTTGCCGGGGTGGGGCGGGCCAACCTGCCAACTTGGCGGGGCGGGGCGAGGCGGGCCAACCCGGCAACTTGGCGGGTTGGGGAATTTCCAACCCAACCCATTCTAAGGCGGGTTGCGGGTTTGGCGGGCCAACCCGCGGGCCCATCAAAAATTTTTAAAAAAATTAAAAACTATTTCATATCTTCAACATTTTACTTCGAAAAAGTTTTCTACAATTAAATGTATATATAAACATGTATTTTAAATATAAATGAACACAAACGAGTGCTTATGTTGGATGAAAAGTACTATTTTTATTTCAAAATTATAACAAAGAAAGATAATAAATTGCCCTAAAACTTAGCTTACATGTGTTTTGTAACCCGCGGGCCAACCCAAGCCCGAGCGGGCCGACCCGCGCAGGTCGCGGGCCTAGGCGGGTCGGCCCACGACAGACTTGGGTTGATAAAATTTCAACACAAGCCGCTTAAATTGTTTGGCGGGGCGGGCCAACCCGACGGGCCCAACCTAAATTGACAGCTCTATTTAAGGTCGTCGCTCAACCATTTGTGAAGACATGGGTTTAAGGTCGCCGCTCTACCTTTAGTGAAGACATGGGTTTATAGTCATCGCTCGACTTAAGTTGTTCGACCGACTCATGAGTCTGGAATGCTTGTAATTTTATTCATATTTGTCCTGCATTTGGAAGATATGCACGCACATACAGGTAAATATAATCATTCACACCTCTTACCCGACCCTATAGGGTTGGAGGTGGTTCACACTCCACAGTCACCTGAGCCATCTTCCATCTTCGTCTTCCAAATAATATGCTCCTGAGCAGAGTTTCTACACGACCTTATAGGGACCCACCCTTAGATATTCGAGTTTGGTGACTTCGCAGACCGGCTTTATCTTCTTCCACACTAGATCGCTGACCTGGAAGGATCATGGGATAACCCTCCGGTTGTAGTTCTATTTCATCCACTGTCGGTATGCCATCAGTCGAACGGTAGCCTTATCTCGTGCTTCGTCGACCAAGTCTAGCTCCATCAGTCTTCGTTCATCGTTCTCCTCGTCATAGTGCTGCACCCAATTGGACTCCACTCCGACTTCCACTGGGACTAGTGCTTCACCATCGTACACCAGATGGAATGGCATCACGTCGATCACTTCCTTTGGGGTCATGCGCAGGGCCCATAGGACGCTAGGGAGTTCGTCAACCCAGCTGCCTCCTGCGTGGTCGAGTCAAGCTCACAATCCTCTAAGAATCTCCCGATTGATGACTTCCGCTTGGCCGTTGCTTTGGGGGTAAGCCACCAAGGTGAAGGCATGCTGGATACCATAGCCTTCGCATCATTCTTTGAACCTTCGACCGACGAATTGCCTCCCGTTGTCTGAGACAAGCCGTCGGGGGATGCCAAACCGACATAAGATATTTTGCCAGACGAACTTGATGACCATCTGTTCACTTATCTTTGCCAATAGTTTGGCCTCCACCCATTTTGAGAAGTGGTCCACAGTGACGAGCAGGAACCTCCGCTGACCGGTTGACATGGGAAACGGTCCTATGATCTCCATACCCCATTGGTCGAATAGGCAAGACACTGTGGATGCTTTCATCTCCTCGGTTAGTCGGTGTGGGATGTTATGATACCTTTGGCAGGACAGACAAGTAGCTACTATCCGAGCAGCATCCTCTTGAAGATTTGGCCAAAAATATCCGGCCAGGAGGATCTTTCGAGCCAGCAAATGGCCGCCCAGATGGCTTCCGCAGGAGCCTTAGTGTCCTTCCTATAGGATATACTCTGCGTCCTCTAGTCCAACATGCTTAAGTAAAGGTCTGGAGAAGTCTCTTTTATACAGCTGATCTCTAACCAAGGTAAACTGTCTATCCCTCTTCTTTAATAGTTGTGCTACCTCTCGGTTGACCGGCGTGATACCTGATTGGAGGAATTCGATCAGTGACATCCTCCAGTCGCTCGAGCAGACCATTCTTTCCATTTGGTCGATGTGCGCCACCAGCAAGACTTGTTCGATCGGCTGACTGATCATGACTGGTGATAATGAACTAGCTAACTTAGCCAGTTTATCTACCGCTTGATTATTCGATCGGGGGATCTTCTGTATAGTGACCTCTTAAAAATTTACCTTTAACTTTTCGAAGGCTTCTGCATATAACTTGAGTCAGGAGATGCTAATTTCGAATGTCCCTGATAGCTGTTGAGCGGCCAACTGAGAATCTGAGTGAATGAGGACTTTTGTGGCTCCGACATGGCGTGTTGTTTGTAAGCCAACTATCAAGGCTTCATACTCAGCTTCATTGTTGGTGGCCTGATAATCCAGCTAAATGGAAAGTTGTATCCAGTGTTCTTGTGGTGAAATGAGCAGAATGCCAACCCTGTTGCCTTGTCGAGTGGACAAAACATCGACATATATTCTTAAAGTTGTTATCGGTTCGGCGTTCTGGACCTCTATAATAAAATCAGCCAAGGCTTGAGCTTTGATCGCTGTTTGGGGTTGATATTGGATATCAAACTCACTTAGTTCGGTTGTCTATTTGATTAGCCGCTCGGACATTTCTGGGTTGAGGAGGACTTTTCCTAAGGTACTGTTGGTCATGACAATGATCGGGTGAGCAAGAAAGTATGGACGGAGTCTCCGAGTGGCAAGCACTAGAGCATAAGCTAACTTTTCCAGACCAGTATAGTGAGATTCAGCATCTTTCAATATATGACTTAAAAAATACATAGGCTACTGTTCATGGTCATTCTACTTGATCAATGTTGATCCGACCGCATGCTCGATGGATGACAAATAGATCAAAAGAGGCTCTCTAGCATTCGGCTTAGCTAGCACAAGGAATTAAGATACTCCTTAAGTTCCTCTAAAGCCCGATCGCATTCTGCGTCCCATTGGAATCTTGTAGCTCGGCGCAGTACTTTGAAGAATGGCATACTCCGATCGGGCATCTTAGAAATGAACCTTGAAAACGTGGTGATCCGTCCGGTCAGTTGTTGAGCCTCCTTCAAATTATGAGGTCGAGGCGTGTCTTGCAGGGCTTTTATTTTACTCGAATTTGCCTCGATCCCTCGATCGGTCACAATATACCTGAGAAAACAACCACTCCTCACACCAAACAGGCACTTACTGGGATTCAGCTTTATTCCATAGGTTCTCAAAGTTTGGCACGTTTCCTCGACGTCTGCACAGAGGTCGTCCACTCAGAGGGATTTTATTAGTATACCATCGACATAGACCTCCATGTTTTGGTCGATCTGCCTACGGAACACTTTATTCATCAACCTTTGGTAAGTTGATCCAATGCTCTTCAGTCCGATTGGCATGATGTTGTAGCAATAGGTTCCGTCAACCATGATAAAACTGACCTTTTCTTGATCTTCTCAGGCGAGCAACACTTGGTGGTAGCCTTGGTATGCATCGAGCATGCATATTAATTCACAACCCGCTGTGGAGTCCACCATTTAGTCTATCCAAGGAAACAGATAGAAGTCCTTCGGGCATGCCTTATTTAAGTCACGGAAGTCGAAGCAAACCCGCCATTTATTGCCTGGCTTGGAGACTAGTACCACGCTAGCGAGCCAACTCGGAAATTGGACTTCCCGTATATTGTCGGCCTCCAGTAATTTTCTATCTCTGCCCGAATGATCAAATTCTACTCCAAGCTAAAGTCTCTCTTCTTCTATTTAACCAGCCGGGAGTCTGGTCGGACATGTTGCTCATGCTGAGCCACGCTCGAAGAAATGCGAGACAATTCATGCGTCGACCAAGCGAACACATCATAGTTTTGTTTGAGGCAGGCGACCAACTCTGCTTTTTTCTTGTTCTATAGATTGGTGGCGATAAAGGTTGTCACCTCCAATCAATTTGGATGGATCTGGACCTCCTCCTTCTCATCGTAGACTAGAGTAGGAGGCTTCTCCATGATGGCGCTCACCTCCAAGCATGGTGTCTTCCGGGCGGCTCGTGCTTCTGTTCTGACCATCTCGACGTAGCAACGCCGAGCGGCCAATTGATCACCTCTGACTTCGCCCACCTCGTCCCCTACCGGGAACTTGATCTTTTGGCAGAAAGTGGATACCACTGCTCAGAACTCATTCAGCATCGAGCGGCCCAGAATGACGTTGTAGGCTGACGGTGCATCCACCACGATAAAATTGGTCGTCCGTGTCCTCTTCAACGGCTCATCCCCGAGCAAGACGGCCAAACACAGTTGGTCGATCGGCAATACTTCGTTGCCAGTGAACCAGTAGAGTGGGGTCGTCATGGACAGTAAATTGCCTCAGTCGATTTGCAACTGATTGAACGCCTTCTTGAATATAATGTTCACTGAACTTTCTGTATCCACAAAAGTACGGTGACTAACATAATTAGCTATTACTGCTCAGATAATCAGGGCGTCATCATGGGGGATCTCTACCCCCTCCAAATCCTTCAGGCTGAAGCTGATCTCAGGTCCTTCGGCATTCTCCTTACTGCAGCCAACCGTGTGAATTTCAAGCCACCGAGCATGTTGGTGCAATCGACCTCTAGGGTTTCGATGTTTGACAATATACCTAAGTTTGGTCAATTTGACCAAGGGTTGATCCAAACAGGACTTGATGTTTGGAAGAAAGAAGTCTAGTCAGGACTAGATGACTAGTAAAGGTAAGTCCTACCCAAAGGATAGGCAGGTGAGAAGCCTACTGAGTGACTAGTCCTAACTGGAGGTTAGGTAAAGTAGAAGTCTTGGTGGGTGAATCTAGGCCCTAGTGAGTAAAGCTAGGTGGTGGAAGTCTTGATGAGTGAAGTCAGGCCCTAGTGAGTGAAGCTAGGTAGTGGAAGTCCTTGTGAGTGAAGATGGGCCCTAGTGAGTGAAGTTAGGTGGTGAAGTCCTGATGAGTGAAGCTAGGCCCTAGCGAATAAAGCTAGGTGGTGGAAGTCCTGGTGAGTGAAGCCAGGCCCTAGTGAGTGAAGGTAGGTAATGGAAGTCCTGGTGAGTGAAGTCGGGCCCTAGTAAGTGAAGCTAGGTGGTGGAAGTCCTGGTGAGTGAAGTCGGACAATGGAAGTCCTAGTGAGTGAAGCTGGGCAGCCCTAGGGGAGGTAACCCTAGGTTATATGTGATCGACTGGTTTCCGGTCAACCACGCGCGGCCGACCAGACCAGCGAATCTTGAAATCTGTTAACACTATCTTACTTTACTGTTTTATCTATTGTGCTAACTCAGTATTGTAGGGAAGTCCAACTAGGTCAACGGGCTGATCGGATAGTTAGCATGAAGTCAAGATAGGTCGACGAGCTGACTGGATGTCTGGCAATATGGTAAGTTAAGGTAAGTCACTGGAGGAGAGTGAGTTGTTGGATCGAGAAGCGCTAGAGGAGGGGGTGAATAGCGCTCGTGGCTATTTTGTTCGATTATCGGAATCGTAAGAATTATCGGAGTAATTAAGCAGCGGAATAAAACAAAACAAGCACACAGAGACAGGAGGATTTTTACTTCGTTCGGAGCCTTGATCGACTCCTACTCGAAGGCCCGCGATCCTTGATCGCTTCCGGTGGGCAACAACTATAAGTTCGATAAAATGATTACAAGATGAAGTACAAGTAAATGGAAAAACTAGTTATACCGACGACAAGAGTAGAATTTTGAAGCTTCGGGTCGTCGGAGACTTGTGGCAGCACTTCCGGGCGTCTTTCGGAGCATCACGTTGAAGAGAGCAGACTTAGAATGCGTTGTACTGAAGTGCTGGTCGAAACCCCCTTATAAAGGGTGTTCAAGGCGCCTTGAAGGCTGTTCAAGGCGCCTCCATGCTGCCTGGTCTTCCGCGTGGATCAAATCTGACCTGGTCGAATTTCATCCATTCAAGGCGCCTTAAACCTCACTCAAGGCGCCTTCCAAGGCGCCTTCTCCCTTCTTCAAGGCGCCTCCAATGGTGCTTCGCAGCCAGCTCATCCTTTGCACCCGAGGCACCTCCAAGCTCCATGGAGGCGCCTCGGACACTGTTCATCCGAGGCTTTAGGTTGTTCCTTTGCACCTGCAAGATACGTTAGTCCCAAACACTATCCTGCAACACAAAGTTAGCACAATAAACATGATAAATGAAGTATAGACAGTCTCCGGACTGTCCGAGTCTGACTTCGGGTTTCTAACCGGAAACCCTAGGTCGACCTGACGCCTACTGTTCCCTCTACGGGGAACGCGTCCTCACCTACTCCCCTCAGGAGAGATTACCTGATGCCAGTCCGGTCCTCCAGACCGACTGGACTTTCTGCCTAGGGTTACCACCCCCTAGGACCTAGGGTTACCGCCCCCTAGGATTTTTCTCCACCTAGGGTTACCGCCCCCTAGGACCTAAGGTTGCCCCCCCCCTTAGGGTTTTCCTCCACCTAGGGTTACCGCCCCCTAGGACCTAAGGTTGCCCCCCCTTAGGATTTTCCTCCACCTAGGGTTACCACCCCCTCGAACCTAAGGTTGCCGCCCCTTAGGGTTTTCCTCCACCTAGGGTTACCGCCCCCTAGGACCTAAGGTTTCCGCCCCTTAGGGTTTTCCTCCACCTAGGGTTACCGCCCCCTAGGACCTAAGGTTGCCCCCCCCCCTTAGGATTTTCCTTCACCTAGGGTTACCACCCCCTAGGACCTAAGGTTACCCCCCCTTAGGATTTTTCCTTGCCTAACCGCAGTTAGGACTTTCCTGAAACCTTATTTAACCACGTTAGATAACAAGAAATCTTAACTTTGAATCCCTTTGTCATTATCAAAACTGAGGTTCGATCGTCGGACAACATGAGTTTGTGAGGACGCGCTCCCCATTTGAGGGGCAGTAGGCATCGATCCAACTTTGATTCATTTGGGAAATCTAAGTTGAGATATTGACTAGATTCTGGTCTCGAAGAGACAGAATCTAATTACTACTCTATTTGTTATACTGTGCTAAGAACAGTAGGCGTCGATCCAACTTAGATTCATTTGGGAAATCTAAGTTGAGATCTTGACTAGATTCCGGTCTCGAGGAGATAGAATCTAATTACTACTCTATTTGTTATACTGTGCTAACTTTATTTTACAGGGTAGTATAATTTTTATTGCCTCGGACTAACCTTTTCTTGCAAGAAAAAGAGTTGCTGGAAAAGGGGGGTCCAGGCGCCCGGAATGACCGAAGCTTATCTTGTCGCCAACGTAGAGGGCAATGATTGGTTGGTCGACGTCACGGCCCAGGCGCCCGGAAGTGATCCGGGTGCCCAGAACTACTTATATAAGCAGTCTTCCACCAAGAGACAAACACAACTTCTTCTACGATTGCTCTATTGCGTGCTGCTCCAAAGATGCTCCTGCGACGCTACTAAGCTCCTCCGATAACCTGTGACTCAGTTTCATTTTCCTTGTTGTCAGTATTTTTTATAGTTCATGTACTAAATTATATAATACTTTTTTTGAATTATTAGTGATTGCCCAATGAAAGCACTCTCATGTGCGGGCCTTAGAGTAGGAGTCGATGAAGACTCTGAACTAAGTAAAATTGGTTTGTTAGCGTTGCTTCAATTTTTCTCTTCCGCTGCGTACTCGATTTAATTTATGATTTTTGACGATTGCTATTCCCCCCCCCCCCCCCCCGGCTCTAGCAAACTTTATGATCCAACAAAGCGTGAAACTTTCTTGCTCGATTGGAATCATCGCCGATCGGCCCCCCGGCAATCATTCCTATCTCACCTCGAGCGGCGTTGCTCCTATTTTCTTCCTCTCAAGCTGAGAGTCATCTTCGTTCGGCTTGCTCCCGAATAGAACTTAGATTGTTCCATTGTTGAGATTGATTACGATGTGGTTCGGCCTATGTCCTTTCGCCTTCCCTTCGCCCAGCTGATCAGTGCCTATATCTTCGATCGGACGACGGTGACTGATGATACTACCTTCTTGAGGTCGGTCTGTTAGTCAGGCAGCAGTCCCGGGTATTACAAGTCATCGGCTAATGGAAGGTGCAAAATTTCGGTGTCCACATTTTGCCCTTGGAGGCTTTTGGGTGTCCGACCCCAACGTGTTGCATAACATGCGTCCTAGGCTCATGTTGTGATTGAGTTCCTTCCGATCGGTGTCCTTTAGGAGGCTGATGGTTGCTCAGTTGACGTCGCTCGGATGCCACCGCTGGTTCGATGGGTGCCTCTTTTTTCCTGGTCGCCTATGATGTGAACCCAACGAGAAAGATATCTCAAGAACCCACAATGAATGGAAGAAGAAAGAAAGAAAGAATTAAATCGATAAGATTGATGAAAATAACCTCGACCCAATGCTTAGGAAAGCATGAACCTTGGAATAGAAGATGGAAGATGCCACAACCTTGGGATAGAGGTTGATAAGTCTTCGAACACCACAAGGAAATGCCTTGATAAGTTCTAATTCAATGAAGAATCAATAAGTGAGAGCCTCACCATACTTTGGATTGAAAATACGTCAAAGATACATCTGTGGTCGTCACCCCCTTTATTTATAACTATAAGGTGACTAAAAAGGCAAAAATCCTTAAAAGGTGAAAAGAAAGCCCATTTAGTAAAGGCCTATGTAGACTACTTAGCCATTTTAAGCTTATGGCTTTATTACAACCCAAATAAAAATAGAAATTGAGTCTAAATTGAGCCTACATATCCCTACTACATAGACATGAGACTTAGTGCTAATTAAGCTCATCTAAGGCTTGAATTAGGTTGACTATGCCGAATGACTTGCTCTTGGTCAAACCTTCTTCAATGATAGCTTTGGCCTCCATATATTCAATTGCTAGAATCAATGATAATGCTTCCTTCATCTTTCTAGCCTTAGCCCTTGTAATTGGGGCTCCATTGATGCATAATGGATCATCATTAACATCTAGAGTGGGTTGACCATGATCCATATCGTTTAGCTTATTGCTCTCTTTCTTTGACTCCATCATTCCCCCTTTCCCCAAAAGGATTCATCCTTGAATCTTGATCACCTACATCAAAGGGAGAAAGATCAGAAACATTAAATGTAGTACTCACATTATACTCACCTGGTAAGTCAAGCTTGTATGCATTATCACTGATTCTAGCAATGACTTGAAATGGACCATCTCCTCGTGGATGCAACTTAGTACGACGTTTAGTAGGGAATCTTTCCTTCATCATATGCACTCAAACCCAATCTCCGGGTTCAAAGATCACTTTCTTTCATCCCCTGTTGGCTTGCATAGCATATTATTCAATCTTCTTTTCAATTTGCAATCGAACGTTTTCATGCAGTTGCCTCACAAACTCAGCTTTTCTAGTACCATCTAAATTGTCACGCTCAGAGACAAGCCAAGGTGACAAATCTAAAGGAGTTAAAGGGTTGAACCCATATATCACTTCAAAAGGTGCAAAAATTAGTAGTAGAATGCACAAATCTATTATAAGTAAATTCAACATATGGTAAACAATCTTCCCAACCTTTTAAATTATTTTGAATGATAGCTCCCAATAAAGTAGATAAAGTTCAATTTACTACCTCAGTTTGTCCATCTGTTTGTTGATGACAAGTTATAGAAAACAAAAGCTTTGTTCCCAATTTTCCCCATAGTGTCTTCCAAAAGTAGCTTAGGAACTTTGCATCACGATCTGAAACTATGATCCTCGATACTCCATGAAGCCACACAATCTCCCTAAAAAATAGATTAGCAATATGGTTAGCATCATTTGTTTTCCTACAAGGAATAAAATGAGCCAATTTAGAAAATCTGTCCACAACGACAAAAATAGAATTCATACCTTGTTTAGACCTTGGTAGTCCTACAACAAAGTCCATGAAAATATCAACCCAAGGTGCACTAGGAATTGGTAAAGGTGTATACAATCTATGAGGTAAAGATCTAGATTTTGCTTGCCTACATGTAATACACTTCTCACAAAACTTGACTATATCTCATTTCATGTGTGGCCAAAAGAGATGCTCTACCAACACTTCTAAAGTTTTTCTTACTTCAAAATGTCCCATTAGTCCCCCACCATGAGCTTCTTAGATTAATAATTTCCTTAATGAACAATTAGGGACACATAACCTATTCACTCTAAAAAGAAATCCCTCATGCCTATAAAATTTCCCAAATGCATCATGTTCACAAACATCAAATATATTTCCAAAGTCAGGATCATTAGAATATAGATCTTTAATGTATTCAAATCCGAACAATTTAGTGTTCAAAGTAGAGATCAAGGTATACCTTCGAGACAAAGCATTTGCAACAATGTTTTCCATACCTTGTTTATATTTAATCACATAAGGGAATGATTCAATAAACTCCACCCATTTTGCATGACATCTATTCAACTTACTTTGGCTCTTCAAATGCTTCAACGATTCATGATCAGTGTGAATGACAAACTCTTTGGGTCACAAGTAATGTTGCCAAGTCTCTAAAGCCCTCACCAATGCATACATCTCCTTGTCATAAGTTGGATAGTTCAAAGTTGCTCCACTAAGTTTCTCACTAAAATAAGCAAGAGGTCAACCTTCTTGTATTAGCACAGCTCCAATACCTATTCCTGATGCATCACACTCAATTTTGAAAGTTTTAGCAAAGTTAGGTAATGCAAGTAATGGTGCAAAACTTAGCTTCTCCTTAAGTAAGTTGAAAGCTGAAACTTGTTCACTATCCCAATGAAACCCAACATTCTTTTTAACAACTTTAGTCAAGGGTGCAACTATAGAACTAAAATTTTTAATAAACCTCCTATAAAAACTTACCAACCCGTGAAAGCTACGTACCTCAGTTATCGTTTTTGGTGTTGGCCACTCACGAATTGTGTTAACCTTTTCTTCATCAACTGCTATTCCCTTAGCACTAACAATGTAACCAAGAAACTCTATTTGACTAGTGCAAAAAGAACATTTTTAATGGTTAGCATACAATTTTTCATTTCACAAAACAAGTAGAACTTTTTGTAAATGATTGACATGCTCATCTAAATTCTTACTATAAATCAAGATGTCATCAAAATATATTACAACAAAGTTCCCAATATAAGCACGCAAAATATGGTTCATTAATCTCATGAAAGTACTAGGGGCATTAGCTAGCCCAAATGGCATAACTAATCATTCATACAAACCATACCTAGTCTTAAAAGTAATTTTCCATTCATCTCCCTCATGCATGTGAATTTGATGATAACCAGACTTCAAATCAATTTTAGAGAAAATGTAAGAACCATATAGTTCATCTAGCATATCATCTAATATAGGAATATGATGACGAAACTTTACCATAATTTTGTTGATAGCTCTGCAATCAACACACATTCTCCAAGTTCCATCCTTCTTAGGCACAAGCAAAACAGGAACCGAACAAGGACTCAAACTTTCTCAGACATACCCTTTTCTCATCAACTCTTCAACTTACTTTTGAAGCTCCTTCATCTCCATAGGATTGCTCCTATAGGCTGGTCGATTAGGAATGGTTGCTCCTGGGATGAAGTCAATTTAGTGCTCTATTCCCCTAAGTGGTGGCAATCCATTAGGAACTTCTTCATGAAAGACATCATCAAATTCCCGCAAAAGAGATTTAACAACACTAGGCAAAGAAGGGTTAAGATTGTTACTATGAAATAAGCATCCTTGTACAAAAGTACAATCATCGACTGTTGAGAATAAAAAGCTCTCTTAACCTCTCTTTTTTTTTGCATAAAAGCTCCCTTTTTTACTCTCTTGCTCTAGATTTTTTGTTTCTTTTTCATTCTTTTTTTCACTCCTCTCATCCTCACTTTTTCTTTTCTCACACTCCTTTTCTTTTCCATTTTTTTTTCTCTCACAATCTTTTTTTTCACTCTCTTTTTTTATTCTCAATTGATCTTCATATACTTGCTTAGAAGTTAATGGTACAAGAGTTACAAGTTTACCATGCATCTTAAAAGAATATTTTATTTGTGAAGCCATCGTGCATGACCCTCCTATCAAATTGTCATGGTCTACCTAAAAGCAAATGGCTTGCATGCATTGGTACTACATCACAAAGAACATCATCATGATACCTACCAATGGATAATGAAACCAACACTTGCTTAGTGACCTTAATTTCCCCACAATCATTCAACCATTGTAGTTTATAAGGTCTAGGATGTTTAGTGGTAGGTAAGCAAAATTTCTCAACCAAGATAGTACTAGCAACATTAGTGCAACTTCCCCCATCTATAATCATACTACATACCTTGCCTTTGATGTGGCAACGAGTATGAAATATGTTGTCTCGTTGTTCTTCATCTTCTTCCTTCACTTGCACATTTAGAGCATGCCTAGTGACAAGGGCTTCACCTTTGACGAGATACTCTTCTACATCACTTTCCATCAATGGTGGCACGGCATTATCATCTTCGGACTCACTCTCAGTTTCAATATCACCATTTTCTTTCAAAAACATAATTCTTTTGTTTGGACATTGTGAAGCAATATGTCCTCTTCCCAAACATTTAAAGCATTTAATATCTCTATTTCTTGGAGATTGGATAGGTTCTTTACCTTTGACCAATGGAGAACCAGCATCTTTATTCTTCAAAAACTTGGTCTTACTCTTTGATGCAAATTTATCATCTCTTTTGTTCCAACTAGATTTCCAAGTAGATGAATTTTGACCATGCTTGATTGAACCCTTCCTTTTGAGTTGCCTTTCAACTTTCATGAACATATGCACCATATCTTCCAGCTCCACATAATGTTGCAACTTCACTACATTTGCAATTTTTGAATTCAAACCTTGTAAAAATCTTGCCATGGTTGCTTCTCGGTCTTCCTCCACATTAGCTCGAATCATGGCAATCTCCATCTCCTTGTGATATTCCTCCAAAGTTTTGGATCCTTGGGTTAGACTTTGTAGTCATTGGTACAAATCTCGATAGTAATGTGATGGCACAAACCTCTTTCTCATAATAGATTTCATCCCTTCCCAAGTGCCAACGAGTCTCTCGTTGTTTCTTCTCTTGCTTTAGATAATTTGATCCCACCAAATAATAGCATAATTAATAAATTCAACAGTAGCTAGTTCTACCTTCTTCTCTTCAGAGTAGTTGTGACAATCAAACACTAATTCAACTTTCTTTTCCCACTCCAAATACACGTCTGGATCGCTTTTGCCTTGAAATGAAGGAATCTTTATCTTGATGTTTCCTAAGTTTCTATCAACATAATCATTCATTCTTCCTCTTCTACCACCAATTCTAGCATGACCGGATCTGCCACTAGAAACTCTATTATCAATGTTCTCAGATACGCCATCATCATCATCATCATTGTTGTCATCATAGTTATATTGCTTTGAATTTCGTATAGGAACTCTACCAGCTTGGCTATTTTGCAATCTCGAAATTACAGCATCTTGTCTCTCTAATCTATCGAGGATTTGATTGAATCTGATTTCCATGTGTTCCAAGTGTTGTCTCAAGGCTCATTGTTCAAGTGTTTCTCTCGGTCTTGCTTCCTCTCCCCTTATTGCCATTAATGCAATTTGTTGACACTCAATCACTCAACTCACTAATGTTAGCTTTTTAAAGAACTTAGAATTGTGGCAATTTTCCTATAAGCATTCGTTGACTAATTTAAACTCCCAAGGGTATTAGGATAAAAGATAGGAATTGATATAAAAATACAAGTTGCAGAATTGAAAACTGATATTAAGGACTGAAAGGAAATTTGCTAGAATTAAATCTTGGCAGAACTTAAAAGGAAAATACGAAATTAGAAAATGCAAATATACTAGGAAAGACTTTAAAGGAGATGCGGAGTATACTAGGTAAGACTTTAAAGAAAATACAAAATTAGAAAATGCAAGTATACTAGGCAAGACTTTAAAGGAGATGCGGAGTATACTAGGCAAGACTGTAAAGGAGATGTGGAGTATACTAGGAAAGACTTTAAAGAAAAATATAGAATTGGAAAATGCAAGTATAGTAGGCAAGACTTTAAAGGAGATGCGGAGTATACTAGGCAAGACTTTAAAGAAAAATATGGAATTGGAAAATGCAAGTATACTAGGCAAGACTTTAAAGAAAATACAGAATTGGAAAATGCAAGTATACTAGGCAAGACTTTAAAGAAAAATATGGAATTGGAAAATGCAAGTATACTAGGTAAGACTTTAAATAAAAATATGGAATTGGAAAATGCAAGTATATTAGGCAAGACTTTAAAGGAGATGCGGAGTATACTAGGCAAGACTTTAAAGAAAAATATGAAATTAGAAAATGCAAGTATACTAGGCAAGACTTTAAAGGAGATGCGAAGTATACTAGGTAAGACTTTAAAGAAAAATATGGAATTGGAAAATGAAAGTATACTAGGCAAAACTTTAAAGGAGATGCGGAGTATACTAGGCAAGACTTTAAAAAAAATATGGAATTGGAAAATGCAAGTATACTAGGCAAGAATTTAAAGGAGATGTGGAGTATGCTAAGCAAGACTTTAAAAGAAATATAGAATTGGAAAATACAAGTATAGAAATAATAATTCTCTATACCCACCTTTTTTTTAATTTCAACCCTTTTTTTTGCTGAAAATATTTTTTTTGAATTTCGGCCCCTTTTTTTGCTGATTTTTTTTTTAATTTCGACCTTTTTTTTTATAGCAACAAGATGACTAAAACTCACTAAGATTGAGATGATAATGATATGGAGATAATGTTGAACAAAATAAAAAGATTCAAGCACAAAAGAAAAAGGATAATGAAATCAATTTAGAAAAGTCAAAGCTCTGATACCAAATGATGTGAACCCAACGAGAAAGATATCTCAAGAACCCACAACGAATGGAAGAAGAAAGAAAGAAAGAACTAAATCAATAAGATTGATGAAAAGAACCTCGACCCAATGCTTAGGAAAGTATGAACCTTGGTATAGAAGATGGAAGACGCCACAACCTTGGGATGGAGGTTGATAAGTCTTCGAACGCTACAAGGAAATGCATTGATAAGTTCTAATTCAATGAAGAACCAACAAGTGAGAGCCTCACCATACTTTGGATTGAAAATATGTCAAAGATACATGTATGGTCGTCACCCCCTTTATTTATAGCTATAAGGTGACCAAAAAATCCTAAAAGGCCAAAAGAAAGCCCATTTAGTAAAAACCTATGTAGACTACTTAGCCATTTTAATATTATGGCTTTATTACAACCCAAATAAAAGTAGAAATTAAGTTTAAATTGAGCTTACATATCCCTACTACATAGACATGAGACTTAAGTGCTAATTAAGCTCATCTAAGTCTTGAATTAGGTTGACTATGTCGAATGACGTGCTCTTGGTCAAACCTTCTTCAATGGTAGCTTTGGCCTTCACATCTTCAATTAGTACATTAAGTGCTTCCTTCATCTTTCTAGCCTTAGCCCTTGTAATTGGGCCTCCATTGATGTATAATGGATCATCATTAACATCTAGAGTGGGTTGACCATGATCCATATCATTAACTTGTTGCTCTCTTTCTTTGACTCCATCAGCCTGGGCTTCTTCAACATTGATGTATTCATTGGCCCTTTTCTGTAAATAGCTAAAGTCCTTTAGCGGCTTCTGGATGAGTGACCGGAAGAATTATCCTTTAGTGAGCCCCTGAGTGAAAGCATTTACCAATACATCCGAGGAAACCGCCGGGATGTCCATCGCCACCTGATTGAAGCGTTAGATATATGCCCTTAAGGCCTCTCGAGGCCCTTACTTCAGTGAGAATATATTTACGCTCATCTTCTGGTGGCGGCGACTGCTAGTAAAGTAATGCAGGAAGGTTGCTCGGAAGTTTTTGAAGCTATGGATCGAGCCGCTCAACAAACGTTTGAACCAGCGTTGTGTCGATCCAGATAACGTGGTAAGGAATGTTAGTCCGGGTCAACCGGCTGGAGAGGGTTGAGTCACCTGAAACACTTAAGACAATACCTTCCTTTGGTGGAAATAGAATAACAAACTCAGGTTAGCAGCAACAACAAATAAAATAGAAAGAATAACAAACTAAAGAAAGAGGCACCAGAATTTACTTAGTTACAACCTAGTTGGTTGTTAATTCAAGCCAAATGAAAGCTCTTAAAAATCTCCTTTGGTGAAGGTGGAGAAGCTTACACTCGTTAATAGCTTAGACTATTGCTAGGAAATTAATACACAAATTGTTACATCTTTCCTAGGTCTAGAGGTCATTTTATAACCCTTGGAAAAACTTATCCTCAGGTTAAAGGCGCCTTCCATAGGTTGGAAGGCGCCTCCAGCGAAGCAAAGGATAAAACTTTATCCTTTCTGCCAACGGCCAGATTACCTAGTCGAAAGCGCCTTCCATGGCTGGTTGAAGGCGCCTTCTACCTGAAGGTCGTGGAGGCGCCTTCTACCTGAAGGTCGCGGAGGTGCCTTCAACTCCTGTTGAAGGGGCCTCTAGTAGCTCCATAGTTCCACTCTAGCTCTTCCGCTGCTCTGATCGCCTAGGTGATTTCGACTAACAAAATAGGACTCACCCGAACTCAATTTCCGGCCTTCTCCTCAAGCAGGCTTCCGCTCCTGCTTCTTATCCATCGAACGTCGCGCACGTCCTTCTCATTCACTGACGTACTCTTTTGCAGTGTCTCGTCCCTCTAATGCACATAGCCCGTCGGCTCTCTCCCGTGTCGTCCTTCTCGCTAGCCGCATCTTTCACTCGATTTCCTGTGCTCCTAAGCTCCTGCACACTTAGACATAGGGATCAAAACACAACAGGACCTAACTTAACTTGTTTGATCACATCAAACAGCCTTGGGGTTCCAACAATCTCTCCTTTTTTGATGTGAGCAACCCAAGTTAAGTTAGGGTAAACAAATATAAAGTTAAAGCAATAAAATTACAAGAATGTAATAAAGTGTAAAAATATTTTTAAATTTTAAAAAAGATTTTCAAATTTCAAATAGAACAACCTTCCCCTAGACTTAATCTTCCCTTCTCCCCCTTTGATCACATAAAAAATGGGGTAACAAAAAAAAAAAAAAGCTAAGGGTAACTCTCAAATAAACTTATCAAGGTTTTGAAAATTTTGAAAAAAAATTGAAAATTATTTTGATATCACTTTAAAAAATTACAACAATTTTTGAAACTCTAAGTTTTAAAAAAAAATTCTAAGTTATGAAATTGTCAAAAATTGAAAGCATTATTTTAACTAATTGTTTTATGTTTATTAGTTTGTCAATTAAACATTTTATTTCGTTAATCAGCTTCCAGACTGTGGCGAGGCACTAGGCATTCTTGGTTATTAGATCATCAACCACTTCTAGACAGAGCCTCATAATAAAATCAAATATTTAATGTACTCTCTGAAAGGCCTAAGTCTAATTAAACTTTAATTTAGACAAGTCTTTGGAATCCAATATAGGTTCCTTTTAACTAGGTTAATTAAAAATTTTGGAGGTACGTAACTTTTGGATATTTTTTTTATTTGACCCCTGTGAAATCTAAGATACTAGTTCATATTTTTATATTTCCTAATATTTTTATTATATAAGCATGCACGATTTTTCATATATTCTATCTCTATTTTTAATTTGTCACTTTATATTCTCAAATTATCATATAAATCTAGTGGGCATGCTTTGGACAATTGTATTTTCAAATCTATATTTTTTTTTTCTAACTTGCAACAATTTTTTGATAAGAACTTAACAAATTTGAATAGCTTATCAGGTGGAAGAGATCGTACCTGACTTACCTTGTCGATCCCGTCATCTGTAGCTCCCCTTGAACTACTGCTTTCTTCTGATGTAGCTCCCCCTTCATCGATGCTCTCGATGCTCATTTCGGAAGAGCTTTCTTTGTGTTCATCTTCGTGATGACTTGCCATCAATGCAAGTCCGAAAAAGGCTTTGACCTCCGATTTAGACAACGTTTCGTCCCACGTCGCCTTTAGGATCTTGTATTTGTTCTTTTGAACGGGCTTCTTATTCTTGCCTTTGTCCTTCTCATTGATCATTAACTTAGGGTAGTTGTCTTTAACGTGCCCTCCTTCATTGCAGTGGTAACATCTTATTGTCCTTTTCTTTCTACCCTGCAGATGGTTAGATTTTTGAGTTTTAAATAATTTCTTAAACTGTCTTACCATTAGGGATGGCAATTTCACCCGAACCCGATGGAGGATCCGACATCCGACCCGAATGGAGGAGGGTATGGAGGGACTATCAATTCCCGATACCCAACCCGAATACCCGATTAAATAATATAGATACATATATTAAAGAAAATTTTCTTTTTCCAAAATCTACCTACTATTTTTGTTGATATTAGGAGGAGACTATATAGATGTTTAATCTATTTTTTTAATTATATATATATATATATATATATATATATATATTAATAGGTTGTTAATTTTAATATATTTTTCTTAAATGATAATAGTTGGATAGAAAGACGAAAAATTATAACTATAGAAGATATCCGATCATTTAATGGGTATGGGTATACCCATCAGAGATCCTATACCCGATGGGTATGGGGACGGAGGGTATAGAATCCGACCCGAACCCGATCCATTGTCATCCCTACTTACCATCATTACCGTTTCGTTGTCGTCGAGAGAGGATTCTGAAGTTTGTTCGTCCATCTTTACCTTAAGGGCAATATTGTGCTTCGGCTCCTTCGGATCTGCACATCTTGTTTCATGGACTTCAAAGGTAGAAAATAATTCTTTTAACATAGTTGAATCTAAACCCTTAGATATGTAATAGGAAACTACTAATGATGCTCATTCAGTACTTCTAGGGAATGCGTTGAGCGTGTTACCTTAGTGAATCTCAGTTACTTACCTTTTCTCCAAGATTCATGATTCCAGTGATAAGCTCCTTGATCCTTGAATGAAGGTGTGCAACTGTTTTGCCTTGTTACAATTTGATGTTGCTGATCTGGTTTTTGAGCAGATCCCTTCTTGTGAGTTTCGCCTCTAAGGTTCCTTCATGTAGTTCTGGGAACTTCTCGCAGAGCTCCTTCGCAGACTTGTAGGTTCCGATCCGATTGACTTCTTGTGGTGGTAGAATGCTTAGCAAATAGAACTCTGCTTTGCCGTTTGCCACGAAATCAGCTTACTCCTTCTTGGTCCAGTGGTATTTATCTTTACCTTCGGGTGATACAAAACCAAACTCCATTATTAAAAATAAATCGAAATTATTTTTGAAAAATACCTCTATTTTCTTTTTCCAGTTGGCGAAGTCCCCCTCAAACTTTGGTGGGTGGATTCTTAAATTGGTCATTTCGTGTGCTTCGTTCGGCGATTAGTCCTCCTAAATCTGTTAGGCTCTGATATCCCTCAAAAACTTACATCAGAAGCCAAAGCGGCAAGAAAAGTCTCCACTGCATAAAACAAAGAGGATCTTAGTTAGTGATAATATGAAAGCCAAGTTAATCAAGTCTTACTAAAAGAACACGGAAGCACCACTTAAATAGGGCTCAATCCGAACAAGTAGAGCAGGTCTCTATGTAATAATTTCGGAGCCTTGAATTTCAAGCCAGCCAGCTTTTTCGAGATAGAAATAAAGGTTGCATCATGCTTGTAGTTTCCCAGGCCGGGAATGGGAGGAGGTCAGATCTTCATTTGGTCGACCAAGAAATAGACTCAGACCTTTAATAAAGAAGAAATGGGATTTTCATCCCTTATTTCAGGAATACAGGTCCTTAAAGAATGCTGCCATGGGGTGGGACTGGAACAAGAAAGACCCCCGGTTCTAATTTTTTAGGGTAAAAAAATAGTGGAAGCTATGGGGAGTCAGAGGAATGTCGTACAAACAGAACAAAATGAACATTTCACACATAATGCGAAAGGCATTGGGTGCAAATTATTGGAGAGGAATATTGAAGTAGTGACTTATCTCAAACAAAAAATGGGGAATCGAAAAGCATAAACTTGTGAGAAGTTAGTCTTTAAAGAAGGTAATAACCAAGAGAGGGACAATGAGGACGGTCTTGGGAGGTTGGAATGCGGATGCGAAAGTTTTTAGGGATTTTTAAAGTAAGGTGAAGCATTCCTAGGCCATTGTTGTCAAAGTCAGAACGGGTAAAGGTGTACCAGGAGCGAAGGTTTCTTGAGTCATGGATGGATGAAAGGAAGACAAAGGAAGATAGGAGGAATAACTTACTACTATAGGTTGCAAGAAGGGGAAGTTCGTCGGTAGAAATCTCAGGAAGAAAGGGTTAGAGAAGACGAAGCATAGATAATTTTCTTCTATGATGCTTAGATTTTTATAAACAAAAATCATAAGTGATTTTTCAATCTCAACCCTCTGACTAAAATGGCTTGATCATCGGTGATCGTCGGATTGGAAAGGAGGAAGCACCGTTGGTTCGTTTGAAAAGGCGTGTATCAACTGTCGCTTCAGAGAATAAGGTAGTGGGACACATGGTAGCTACCCATAAATGAGTATTTATGATGGACAAGACAACCCAAATCATTTCGCTAAAAGTGTTTTTCCACGTATCACTAGCGCATTACCTAGCATGCCAAGCGTCTAACATGTATTTTTCCAATGAAAATAATGTTGACTATAGTATTAATGGGCGAGTAGAAGCATGACCAGCTGGTCGAACTAGTAAATTGGACGATCGAATGGAAATAACACTTGGATCTAGTCAGATGAGCATTAACTTCCTTCGACTAGACTTGAGGGAGATGCTAGTGATACGGTGTGTTGTAAGTGGACCAGAGATAACCTGCCAGTCAAAATCAATGTGATGTGGTGGTCAAAGTCAGGGTGAAGTGTCAATCAAACTTGGAATAAATGTATTTGAACGGGTTATTCTCACTAAGCCTCAACTCTTTACTCAGCGCTATGGTTCTCAAAATAAAGTCGATCGGCCCAGTAGCTAGTCGGACTTAAAGGACTCAAGTCCCCATTCTTTGGGTACAAGTTTCTCTATATACGGTCGGCTAGCCCTTAGGATCGACCGAACTTGGAGGTCTTATTGCTCCACTTGATGCTAAGATATACAAAATAAACCCGAACAATCCTAATATCGATCGAGCAAACAGGGCTTAGCTCCCTACCCTCCAGAAGTATTCTCTCAACGTACAGTAAAGGCAATATCTCCTAACGTACAACCGACCGAGAGGATATCCGGTCAGACATCCAGATCCTAGCATAATAATTCCGGGGCAAATCTTTGCATATGGCTGCTCGGTCTAAAGTGCTGGACGGACCTAGAGTCAAGCTCTCCACTTCCCAGCAAAAGCACTCTCAGTATATAGCAGTCGGACTCAGTGTCGTTCGGATTTAGAAGATAGCTCATTGCTCACTACTACAATACATTTCAACATATAGTCCGATCGACCTAATAATCAGTTGGACGGGATGGACTTAGTTCATCATTCTTATTACAGTCTCATATTATATATAATCGGTCGGATATAGGTCCGGTCGGATCATCTCCTGGAGATAACATTATCAAGGAATCACAACAACCCTTCAGAGAATAACAACTATTCACTAGGAAATATTCTGATATATGATGCATACATATAACAGAACTTTCTTATGAAAGTGGATACTCAGCTTCTATTATGAGGTTGCAAAAGACTGCTCATTCGCGTGTAATAGAAGATTTTTCAAAGAAAGACTATACATCTTCCATTACCAACATATATTCCTTATCGTGTCATTATTACAGAGGTTATAAGAGACGATATAAAAAGGATTCTCTCTGTTGATGAGGTATGCAACATTACGCTTTAATACATTACATTACGCACTCTCATCTACTATTCATCCTCTCCCCTTTTCGCTAAGTCATATCGGATTGATTTGAGCGTTAGAGGACCTATGCTAGGAACCTCCTCCTTGATTTTCATCATAACGTTCTGTTTACTCTTTTGAGTATGTGCTGAGAGGAGTCGAAAGAAGTACAAGATGTCATCGTTTATCGCTAACAAAGTCATCTCCCATTCAATAACAAAGTCACATGTTTAACACCATCTTCATCACTTTCAGATAATATCATAACATATTGTCCCTCTTAAAAACTATACACGAAAAACGTAAAAAATCCATACCCATAACTCTAATAGAGAAGCAGGACGTAAGATTCTTGTCTTGATGAAGATTTTTACGTAAATACAACTAAAACACAAGCTAATGCTGACTGCAAATTTGTCATTTCCAACAATCAAGCGGAGATTTATTTCCGATATTTAATTTCAATCATTTGACAGTAATTCAATATTTTTATTGCATTAAATTGAAGACTCTTAAATCTATTGACTTGGGCTTCCTTATTTAATCCCTTTACAGTCCAACTGCCATAAGCTTCTGTGAGGAAGGCTAGCCAAGAACACTTATGGTACTAAAAAGGGGAAGAAGGCAATTGCTGATCTGCCAAGAAGTGTCGAATGAGCTGCCGCGCTTGCCTGGGAGCAAATGTAGGCACTTGGTGGCCAGCACCGCGCATCGTCACAAACGTTAGCCCCTCGAAGATGATCGTCCACCCGCCGACCTGCATTCTGTCATACCATGGCTTCCATTCCTCAATAGTTTTCAGGCCAAGTTTGTTCAGTGTCAGTCTTGTGGAGGTCACCGGTATTCTTCCATCAGTATCTCCACTGCAACACACAATTCAGATATGAAACTCACAGTTCATGGTCTAGTTCAGTAATGGCTAGTCCTTGCAATTCTCACCTGAAAACCCACACTCGAATGCCGCCATCGATGAGCTTGCGGATCACCGGGAGCACAGAGGAAGGTGCATCATTCCACTTAGAGATCGCATCGCTGCACGAGTTCAAATGCTGTCAATTAGACGACAAGAACACTGCATTTTGCCAATTGCCTGTGTTTTTACCTGCAATGAGTCCAAGTGTAGCCAATCTTAGTGGCATTGGCATGTAGAGCTTCTTGCACATCTGGCCTGTTAAAGTATTTCTCGGTGTAATTTGGAACGCATGGATCGTAACCGACTGGCTTTCGATGCCATCCACTCTAAAAGAGAAGGAAAAAAAAAAGATAAACTAAAAGTTAATTTCATAGATGAACAAGAAGACTTGCTAAAATGAAGGAAGAACTTACATGTCTAGAGAGTATCTTAGGGGAGGCACCTTCAACAAAATAGGACCTTCTATTTGAAGCCATGGTGGAGTTTGAATCTACACATACTGGAGAATATAGGCTATACATATCGATGATATCGTAAACGGCAAAATACTCATCCAATGAACTACTACAGGCGTCGGTGACATTTTCTTTACTGAAATTGCAATTGTTCTTCACATCATGGTAAACTCGATCGGATATCACTGCATGATCCCATGCATAGTCTATCATACCAGTCTGATCTGTTTCATCATCCATCAAGGCATTCCCGATCTAAGAGAGCAATAGTTTCACCTCATTGTTAGCTTCGATACCACTAATTCATGTAAACAGAAGGAGAGGGCATGCATCTTACAATGAAACCTTTGAAATTTATGTAGTTTTTGGCCGGAACAATCTTATTCTCATCGAAAATCTTCTCCGAAAGTTGTGGCACATAATGCCCTATCATGTAATCATAGAGAAGTCATTTAACTTTCAAGAATTCAAGGTAAGTCTGTGACTTACTTACCGGCATAACTTTCCCCGGCAATATAAAAGTCGTGAGACTTGAATCGTGGAAACCTCTTAAACCAATTCACAAGAAAGATGTAGGCATCTTCAGCTACAATTTGGTAATCAGAAAACAGTCAAGTTATGAAACTTATTTTTGATCCAAATGCCTCCATCAAGCTATGAAACTTACCAGTGATCGCGTCTCCTAGTTTGTTCAAGTCAGAGCTTGTATTAGTATATGAAAACCCCACTCCGACCGGCGACTCCAGGAACAGCAAATTGGCCTCTGCAATCAGACAACTATCAGAAATGTTCACACTTCCATTAAGATGTAACTGACAAGGCTTGCCTTTGTTCCATGAATGTCTATTGAGTCCAAGTTCCGGCACACCCTTTTGGATCAAGAAAGGCCCCAATTCTTCTGCCTCCCCATACCCTATGGAAGAACAGCCAGGCCCTAGACACAAACAATGCTAAGTAAAGACTGAAAACAAGAAATTTGTAACCTTCTTTACTGACAAAGAAAAACAACAAAAGAGATCACTTTTTTGAGACACACTCCATGAAAACATGGCTAAGCAGAGGCACTCCATCAACACAAATACATCTACCAGTAGCTTCAGATACTTCCATGGCCATTAGGCACTTTCCCCAGAGCTTAATTCAGCCATGCAAACAAAGTATTTGACCAAAGCTGGTCAAACAAGAAGCTTTGCTTATGATGAAATCAAGAGAAAGCAGATCCAAGGAGGATATATATATATATATAATTTTGACCAAGGATGAGATAATAATCCAGTAATTAATACTCAATGTCAAAGGCCTTGTTTTGTGTCATGAATGTGAAGAAGCAGAATTAGTTGCTGAGTGAGTTCACCTATAAACCTCTGAATATTGAATGTCTGAACTGGGAAAGAAAGAGAAAGGAGCAAACTGTGCAATGATTGACTGGAGTGCTATGTTTGTTGATGTGATTTAAACTGTCAAATGATTAATTGCTTTGTTTTTCTTTGAGTTATGGCGTGAGAGATTAACAACCGTGACAGTGATTGATCGAAGAGAAGGTAAATAGATGAGGAAGTACCTCCGTTGAGCCAGAGGAGGAGGGGCTTGTTGTGGGCGTCGTGAGTGGCTTCGAAGAACCAGTAGAAGAGGGCGCGGCCGTGGGTCTCGTTGACGGTGATGTAGCCGGCGAATTGGCGGAAGGTCACCGGAGGCTGGCCGGGGAGGCGGGAGACGCGGTCGGCCTGCTGCTGCGCGAAGGCTGCTTCATGGCCGGAGGAGTGGGACGGGGAGAGAAGGAGAAGAGAGAAGAGGAGGAGGAGGAAGAGAGAGGAAGAAGAAGAAGGAAGCGCCATGAGGTTGAATTGAGCAACAGAAGGAAAGGAATGGTGAATTTATAGTTGTGGGTGATTTTGCAAAATGCCTTAAATAGCCGTGATGAATGAATAAGTGCCAGAGGAGAAAGATCCAACATTAGTGTTAGATGTTAAAACAATTTAATTCGGTTGGAAAATTGGTTTTAAAACTTTATCAGCAATTCTAAGGTCCCCTTTTATTGATGGAATAATTAGTAATATAATTACGGCCGGATCTTACTCATAATTCTACCATAATTATATTACATACCATCCCTAGTAAAAATAGACAGAGGATTCAGTACTTTACCGTTATTTATTTATTATTATTATTTTAATTCAGTTTCCAAGTCTCTGGGATTTGGACGAGATATTTTTTTTAATATCCTCAATTTTAAATATCTCTAATTGAAAAGGAATATTGCGAAAGAAATTTAAAATTATTGGACATAGAGTTATGTATGCCCGTGATTTCTCCAATTTTATTTTTTAAATAAAAAATATATATTTAATGATGAAATTTGAAACATTTGATAATGAAATATTTAATAAGTGGATTCCATAAAGATTTAATTGATATTTAATTGATGAGATGTTTAATTATAATATTTAGGATTGGTAAGAAGTAACATATTTAATTGATAATGTATATATAGAAATTATTCTTATATGCATGGCTAATTGTACAAAGTCCAAAATAAAAATATAAAAATAGATCTTACTCATAATTTTATTATAATTATATTATAGATCATCCCTAGTAAAAAATAGATAGAAGATTCAGTATTTTACCTTTATTTATTTATTTATTATTATTATTTTAATTTAATTTTCAAATCTTTATGATTTAGACGAGATATTACTTTAAATATTCTCAATTTCAAATATCCTAAGAGATATTGTGAAAGAGATTTAAAATTATTGGACATAGAGTTATGTATGTCATGTGATTTCTCTCCTTTTATTTTTTCTAAATAAAAAGTATATATTTAATGATGAAATTTGAAATATTTGATAATGAGATATTTAATAAATGGATTCCATAAATATTTAATTGATGAGATGTTTAATTATAATATTTAGGATGGGTAAGAAGTAACATATTTAATTGCCGACGTATATATGGGAATTATTCTTATATGCATGACTAACTGTACAAAGTCCGGAATAAAAATATAATTAATAAATTATTATGACTTTACATAGTGGTTCCGGTGATAAATTTTAAAATCAATTGAAAAACAAAAATTAGGTAAAAAAACAAAATTATCAAAGATACACGTCAATTTTTGATCTTCTTTATATTCAACCATCTATTCAACCGTATTGCCAAATCACTCTTTCTTAAATCCCGATCTAATTAGACGCATTGTAGTCACTATAATTTACTTAATATATTCAAAAATATTATAATTTACAACTCCTATAATATAAATTTAATTTTATTCATCTACCATTTACATTTAACTACTACAATATTACAAATGCATCTCATCAGTTCAGGATTTAAATGGAAAGATAATAATAAAAATACCAGAGTATATATTTTTAAAATACTTAATTATTAAAACTATTTTTTAATAAATAAAAAATAAATAAAATGAGTTCAACTTAATCGGTCGTTAGTCGTTGATTCTGCGAGGACGATCTGTAGCATGGCCGTGCATAGCACCGACTAAGCATGTCCATGTCGAACATAAAACAATATAATTTTGTTGGAAAAATCATTTTAAACTAATAATTGTTCAAAATAATTTTAAATGAGTTCAATCCAATCCGTACTTAAATCATGAGGGCTGTTCGAAGTACCGATCGAGTGTGTCCATACAGGCATTGACACCTTGTAGTGCACTTTACAGGCATATATGGGTCTTCGTTTCTTATTCAGCGATTTATCAAAAAGCATATGTAAAATTAGAAAATTACTTAAAAGATATATCATAGTGATGTATTTATTAAAGAACGTAGTTAAATGATGTGAAATTTTTATTTTAATCCTTTCGTCAACTTTTTATTTTCAATCGTAATTTTTCAGACATCCGAATCACATTTTGAATCATTTTGATTTAAAAATTATCGTGCAATCATTTTTCTCTCTCCCACTCTCAACTTATGCATATTTGAGTGCTCTTCGTAACTCTCTGATTGCAACTTAATTTTGTGACAAAATCATCCCCCTAGTGAAACCCTACGTAAGTGTCTTCGTGTCTCTCTCAAGCGACATCAAACATTTCGACCTAAAAAGCTACAGTGTTCGCAAGGCTCCAGGGAAGGGTTTTAAGGTTTCCGTCAATAATCTTCTTTCATAATAGTGCAAAGAAGTGGATCGAGTAGATCATTCTCTCCACTTCAATTATCTGTAAAGGTATCACTTTAGAAACTCTATGATTTTGAAAAGTTCAATGAGTATGATTAAAAAATTTTAATTTTTATAAATTGTAGGATTTAGTTGATGTTAGACAGAAACTGTATTAGAACAATGTCTTAGGTTACTTTAAAAGCTTTTTCAAGGATCCACAAAGAAAGGAAGACATCATGGATCTGTTATTTTACATGACTGACACATAGCGTTGATCAAACAGTCACCCTTTAGTATTTTTTTTTTACATACAAGATATGCAGCATATCCGTAGTATTTTGGCCAATATATTTTAAAATTGGGATTCAAGTACTCAAAACATTTATATTCTCAGATACAATTTATAATTTTGCATTTTAAGCACTAAGTAGTTGTATAGTAAAATAAAATATTTTACAAAGATGAATATTTTAGTCAGCTAATGCATTGATAGTGGGGTCTTATGGTAAACGAGAGCCTGATATGACATCATATCAGGTATAACGTAGGCCTGATATGACATCATATCAAGCCTAACGTAGGCTTGATATTGTTGGTGCGATTAGCACTAACGATCTAACTCAGATTTTGATAAATGACAAAGTAAGTTAAGTTAGTTTCATTGTGATCTAACGTTATGACCAAGTGTGTAGGAGAAGCCCAGCTAGGTCCACGGGCCGATCGGATAGCTGACACGAAGTCCAAACAGGTCGACGGGCTAACCGGATGTCTAGCACGAAGCCCAGCTAGGTCAACGGGTCGACCAAATAGCTGGCACGAAGTCCAGATGGGTCGACGGACTGACCGGACATCTGGCTAGTAAGTTAAGGTAAATCACTAAAGGGGAGTGACTGTGAGGACGCATTCCCGGAAAGGGAACTTAGGCGCCGATCCAACTTAGAACCATTTCAAAACTCTAAGTTGAGATCCTGGCTAGATTCCGATCTCGGCGAGACGGAATCTAATTACTATTCATTTTTAAACTGTGCAAACACTTTGTTTTGCAGGTTAGTTTTGCATTTTGTCTCGGACTAACTTTTTTTTGCAGGCTGCTGGAAAACAGAGGTCCGGGCACCCGGAGTGCAAATGTTATCCCCTTATCGCTTCGTCACATGGAGCACTCTGGTTGGCCGGGCTACGTCACAGTCCAGGTGCCCGGAAGGGATTCGGACGCCCGGAGCCCCCTATATAAGGAGGGTGAGCCCTGGAGCAAAGAACAATTCAACCACAACGCCTTCCAATGCTTGCTCTACTGTGTTGTGCTCCTGTTGCGAAGCTTCTTCGACAACGTGTGGCCTTTCTTCTTCATTCCTTATTCTTGTCGGTATTTCTATTTTAAAAGCATTTGTAATTTCACTTGTAATCATATTTTTCGAACTGCTAGTGGATTGCCCAACGAAAGCACTCGACGAGTGCGGGCCTTGGAGTAGGAGTCGATGAAGGCTCCGAACCAAGTAAAAAATTACTTGTGTTAGCATTGTTCTATTTTCGATTTTATCTTTCCGCTGCGTACTCAATTTTCTACTTAAATTTCTAAATCGCTATTTACCCCCCCCCCCTCCCATCTAGCGAATTACTCGATCCAACAAGTGGTATCAAAGTAGGTACCGCTCTGATTTGGTGCAACCACCAATCAGACAGAGGGTGAATTTCTTTTCCATTTTTTCCCCATTTTCAATTTTACATTATAAATCCAAACTGGTATCGTTACCTTTTTGAAAATATTTTGGTAGTAATTAAGCTGAATTGGTGCAACACCAATTCAGTTTTAGATTCTTTTTAATTTTATTCTGCACTACTAATCCAAGACCAAGTCTTGGAATTTCTTGTCTCTTTATCTATTTGTGTGCAAGATAAAATGTCTCGAGTCGAAGGCTTCAGCACAATACATCCCCCCTATTCAACGGGGATGACTTCCCCTACTGGAAGAAATGAATGGAGGTCTACTTGAAGACCGACTTCGACCAGTGGTTCAGCGTCACCAAAGGTTACAAGGTGTCGGTCAACAACTCCGGAAATCCACTAGACCCGGAACAGTGGACTCCGGACATGAGAAAGAAATCCTCGACGGACTTTAAAGCTCTCAACATGCTGCAATGTGGGCTGACAAAGGAAGAGCTGAACCGAGTGGGACCGCACCAAAATGTGAAAGAATTATGAGACAAGTTGATCGAACTACATGAAGGAACGAGCGATGCCAAGGTAACTAAGCGTGACCTTCTGTTAAATAAACTATTTAATATTAAAATGTAGGAAGGAGAAATAGCGAGTCAACTTCATGCGAGTATCAAAGACATCATCAACGGACTCCACACGATAGGCCACCAAATGGAAAATCGTGACTTAATCAGGTACGCAGTAAATACTTTTCCGCGAAATACATTATGGGCATCTATCATGGATGCCTATAAAATTTCAAAAAATCTATCTAAATTGAAACTAGACGAATTATTCTGCGAACTTGAATTACACGAGCAGACTAACGTCGGAACTGAGAAAGGTATTGCTTTGTTTATAGGTTCCTCCAAGGAAAGGAAAAAGACCAAGCCTGACCCTGAAGATGAGTCTGACCAAGATTCTAAAGATAAAGAGTACCTGGTGAACCTGGTAAGGAAGATGTTCACCAAGAGGAAGAAGAGCTTCAGCAAAAAGGACTTGTAGATGATCAACTCCCCATCTGAACCAAGGAACGTGATTTGCTTCGGGTGCAATAAGAAAGGTCAATACAAGAACGAGTGTCTGAGATTAAAGAGTGACAAGTCAAAGACAACCAAGAAGAAAGCTCTCAAAGAAACATGGGACGACTCGTCTTCAGAAGAATCGGAGGCCAAAGATCAGAAGCACCAGAGTCACCTCGCGTTGATGACCCGCGAAGCAGAATCGGAGGACGAATCGGAAGACGGGTCCGAACCCGAATCAAGCCACGAGTCCGTACTCGTTTCCGAATGTCCCAAAGAGGTATATCTGAATTTAAATAAGAATTTTTTTTTAAATAATTGCTTGTTTAGATAAAAAAAAATTAACTACAATAGAAAATGAAAATAAATTGCTCCTTGAAGAAAACCAAAACCTCAAAGAACAAATCACAAATTCTAATCCAACTCAAGACCTAACACTTGAGGAGGAAAATTTAACATTAAAAATAGAAAAAATAATAAATTAAAAATATTTTAGAAAAATTTACAACAAGATCTAAAAATTTAGATCTTATTTTAAATAGTCAAAAAGCAATCTACAATAAAATCGGACTTGGCTACAAGTCAAGTTCAAATAAAACGTTTAAATCACTAATAACCCAACATAAACAACAAAATAATGCTTGGGTTCTGAAAATGTGCTTAACCACGCAAGTAGGAATTAACCAATATTACATACCCAAAGATAAAATATACTATGTAAAATCTGATAACTCAAATCAAAAACTAAAACACAAACCTAGACCAACAAAATCAAAATCGAAAAATTTTAGAACCCATCAAAAATCAGATTATCATCAAGTTAAATATAATTATAAAAGTAACAGACATAACCCTAGAACTAAAACTTAAAAATTCAGGCCAATAATTCAGGGGGAGGCTCCCGAATAGCTGGCACCTCCAAAAATAATCTACCCGACAGGGTAACCAAAACTAATCTACCCGACAGTGTAATTAGGATTAGAGTAAAAAGAGACAAAATTTAACTTGACCTACGGTACTGGTGAAGTTTTGGATGATAGTAGGTTAGGGAAGCTTAGTCTATGCATGTCTAGGAAGATATGGCTTCGACCTGGTGCATTTAGCTAAGTAGAACTAACTGAAACTACCCCTTACGGATCCTAACTAGTTAGACCAAGGTTTTGTACTAAGTTCAGTGGATAGGACTATTTGGAAAACTTCGAAGGCATGGTTAGTCTAATGATGTCCAAGTGACTCACCATAACCCAGAAGTTTATTCAAACAATGCATATTTGTTGAGCCCAAAGCTAAACCTGAATCTAACACAAAGTTAAACCAAACTCTAAAACTTAACCTAATACATCTCACAAAATTATAGGATTCACTGGTTGAAAATTTAGATCGGGTCAGATAACTAAGGACTGAACTTTAAAAGTAAATTAATTTAAATTAAATTAAAATAAAATAAAATAAAATAATTTAAAATAATTTAAACTAAATTAAATTAATTTAAAATAATTTAAATTAAATTAAATTAATTTAAATTAAATTAAAATAATTTAAATTAAATTAAAATAATTTAAATTAAATTAAATTATTTTATATTAAAAAAAATTTAACTTAAAATTTATTTTACAAAATTTTTAAACTTAAAATTTATTTTAAAAATCTTTTTAACTTAAAATTTATTTTAAAAATATTTTTAACTTAAGAATTTATTTTAAAAAAAATATTTTTAATTTAAAATTTTATGTTAAATTCTTCTTAACTTTAAAATTTTTACTTAAACATTATTCTTAACTAAGCAACTAAAGAATCATGTTAAGTAAAGTTAGAATTGAACTCAAACTAACCCTAACTCCTACCTATTGTAGGAAACTAAGTGGATCTTGGGCAGTGGTTGTTCCAAACATATGACTGGAGATCACACCAAATTCACTCAACTTATCTACAAAAGTTTAGGAGCAGTTGCCTTTGGGAACAACGACAAACTCAAGGTAATTGACATAGGTAATATTGAACTTAAAATTGACTTTATTATTACAAATGTATTACTTGTTGAAAACTTCAAGTATAATCTTCTTAGTATTAGCCAATTATGTGACACTAGATATAAGGTTAGGTTTCTATCTTCGGAATGCTTAATCAAGCACTTAGATAACCCTACGATAAGTCTAAAAGGGTTTAGAAAAGATAATATCTATGCAATTAACTTAACCACTTGTTCAATTAAGTGTTATTTAACACAAAAAGAAGAAATTTGGTTATGACATAGAAGAATGTCACACACAAATTTCAGAAATATAAGCAAATTAAAAAGACTAGTTAGAGGATTACCAAAATTACCTAACTTAGATTCAACAATATGTAATGCTTGTCAACAAGGAAAACAAACAAAATCTACTAATAAACCAACTAATCAATCTCAAACTAACTCAATACTAGAACTTCTACATTTAGACTTATTTGACTCCCATGGGGTCAAATCAATACATGAAAGTTTGTATTGTCTAGTAATAATATACGACTATTCTAGGTTCACCTGGGTAAAATTTTTAAAAAATAAGGATGAAACTTTTGAAGTCTTTACAAACTTTTGCAAGCAAGTTGAAAATGAAAAAGACCTTAAAATTAAAAGAATTAGAAGTGACAATGGAGGTAAATTTAAAAATCATAACTTTAATAAATTTTGTCTTGAAAACGGATATCATCACAAATTTTTGTGTCCTAAAACACCTCAACAAAATGGAATTGTAGAAAGAAAAAATAAAACACTACTTGAATCCTCTAGGACAATGCTAAATGAGTATAATCTATCTAAGTACTTTTGGGCAGAGACTGTTAGTACAACCTGTTATATGCAAAATAGAACAACACTAAATAAAACACATAACAAAACCTTCTTTGAAATATATTATAATAAACAACCCAATATAAAATACTTTAAAGTATTTGGGTGTCTGGCCTTCATACTAAACACAAGAGAACATTTAGAAAAATTCACTTCTAAAATAGAAAATGGAATCTTTGTAGGATATTCACTAAATAGTAGGTGTTACAGAATATACAATAAGGTTATAATAAGAATTGAAGAAACCACAAATGTAAAATTTGAGGAATCCAAACAAAACCTAGAACAAACCCAAATTCAGCCAATTGAGTTTATTCAAGGCAACAATAATCAAGAAAGAACCAATGAATATTTAAATCACGAAGAAGAAGAAGAAGAACCTCAAGAGAATCAACCTCCTAGAACCATAAGAGTCAACTCAAATTATCCAATTGACCAAATAATTGGTGATCCAGACTTAAGGGTTCAGACTAGGTCATCCTTTAGAAACCTAAGTCAAATCTCTCTGATTTTAAAAATTGAACCAAAAACCATAGCTGAATCTTTACTTGATCCAGACTGGGTCATAGCTATGCAAGAGGAACTAGCTCAATTTGAGAGAAATGAAGTTTAGAATTTAGTGCCACCACCCAAAAATAAAAGATAATAGAAACAAAATGGGTGTTTAGAAATAAGTTATGTGAAACTGGGAAATTACTAGAAACAAAGCTAGGCTAGTTGCTAAAGGGTTTAGTCAAGTAGAAGAACTTGACTATGATGAAACTTATGCCCCAATAGCAAGATTAGAGTCCATTAGAATGTTACTCAGCTATGCAACCCATAAAGGGTTCAAGCTGTATCAAATGGATATCAAATATACCTTTCTAAATGGAGTAATAAAAGATGTAAAATATCAAAAATAGGCGAATCACCATAAGGGAATTTTCCGAAATTTTTGAAAAAATTTCGGGAATTTTTCGGAGCTCGTATGGCTTAAGTTACGAGGATAAAAACTGGGCCCAGGGAAGCTTGTTTAGGCTACCCATTTAAGCGAGAAAATGTTTATTTTAATTCCTTTTCTTTTCTATTTCTTTTATTCTTTTTTTTCACTGTTTCCTTCCTAATCCCCGCCAAACCCGTGCCTATGCTGTGCCTCGCGACGATGTGCCCTAACCTCCTCGCGCCGAACGGTTTCCTCTCCCCCTCTGCGTACAAAACCCCTCGGCCAAGCACTACAAGAAAAACCCTCATAGACATCGGTGGAACAACAATGGTTTTAAGCAAAAACCGATGTCTTTGAGTATTTTACACCGATTTTTTCAAATACCGGTGTCTATGAGCGCAGATTTTCGCTCATAGACATCGGTTTTTTAGGCGATGTCTATGAGCGCCTTTTTTTCGTTAATAGACACCGATTTTAACAGCGATTTTTAAAACCCGGTGTTAATGAACCAAAATAAAATATTTAATTTTCCCACCAGCCAAAATTTGCAACACTTCACAAAGTTCCCTCCAAACCTAAACCTATATCGCGCTCCTTCCTCCGACCATCTCTCTCAGCCTAAACCTAAACCTGATCATCTCTCTCAACCTCATCTCCCTCTTCCCCTTCCTAGATCTACGTCCCTTCCTTCTCCATCTAACCACACCGCATCTCCTCCAACTCCTCCCTTTGGGTGAGAAGAGGAGACCTTCTTCACATTCCTGTAGCTTTTCCTTCCCCATCTCCCACGCATTCCCTTCCCCAATCCACACCCATACTCTATCCTCTTCCTCGGCGTACCATCCTCAGCGAGGACTGCTCCGATTCGTCGCCGCCGCCGCGAAGAAGAAGAAGAACCCTTGGCTCGACCCCTTCGACTGCGGAGAGGACCCCGACATCGAGTACGGATCCCTCTTCACCGACGGAAAGCAGGAGAAGGACCCTCGCCCTCCCGACAACCCCTCCAACCCCTACGACTTCCTCAAGTTTCCCATGGGATTCAACGTTGAGCTCGCCTCGCTCGCCTCCAAGGTCCGCGACGACGTGTGCCTTTGCTGCTGCGTCATCTCCGGCGGAGTCTATGAGAACCTCCTCTTCTTCCCCGTGATCCAGCTCATCAAGGATAGGTACCCCGGCATGCAGATCGATGGCGTTGCCTCGCCCAGGGGGAAGCAGGTGTACGAGGTGAACAAGAATGTGAGGTGGGCGAATGTGTATGACCCCGACGAAGATTTCCCGGAGCCGGCGGAGTACATCAATATGATCGGTCTGTTAAAGGTACAAATGAAAGGGGGGAAAACACATGATCCTTGAAATGGAATGACAGCAGAAATCTCACTAGCTTTTTACGAATTTGTTGACAGAATCGATACTATGATTTGATCTTGTTGACCAAGCTTGCTGGACTTGGCCATGCGGCATTCCTGTTCATGACATCTGCTCGGGACAAAGTAAGCTATGTGTACCCTAATGTCAATGTAGCAGGCGCAGGCCTGCTGCTCACAGAGACCTTCACTTCTCCAACCATAAACCTCTCCGAACGTGGATACCACATGTGAGGCAACCACCATTGATGCCTCAATTGTAAACAAACAAACAAAAAAATCTTTTGTTGTTGTGGATTGTTCATTTGTGATACTTGTGGTGTTTCAGGTACGATGAAATGGAGGAATGGTTAGGGAGACCATTTCGCAGTGTGCCAAGGCACCCAGTGTCTCCTCTAAGAGTGTCCATCTCAATGAAGCTCAGGGCCTATGTGGAAGAAAAATACAGCAAAGTCGGAGTTCGAAAGGGGGGATTTGTTGTCATTCATGGCATTGAAACAGATTCTGTGGCTTCAATGAGATCCAAGGGGGGCAGTGATAGCTTGTTGCCGATCCAAGTTTGGGTTGAAATAGTAAAAGGTTTGAGGTATGCAGAACTCCTTTGTAGAGATACAAGTTTATAGAGTGAAGCATGCTATCTACAATAAGTTCAGTCAAGTGGAAGAAACAGTCAAGAACAAAGTATACATGGATGACACTACTGCCATCATGTAGAATCTATAATCTAGACATGAATGACACTTTACTATATGTTAACTCATGTGCATACTTTAACTACTAGATCAGTACACATAAGATGGGTTATTTTCAGCTCATGAATAAAGAAGCCAAGACAATATAATCTTATAGTTCCCTTTGTGATGGTGGTAATGTATCCTTGCTTTGCATAGAAAATTTAGTTCACTGTCTAATTCATACAGTTGTTGTTCTTGATGGTCTGCAGAAGAATACTTACTCTTGGAAAGTGAATTTAGAATTCTGTGTCCTATTCTTATGGATATCAAATCTTCAAGAATTGATTTCATATTAGATACATCTTATTAGCTTGTGGAAATAGGGGTGTGAAACCTCTCATTGTCATCCCACATGAGAAAGTGAGGGAGGATGTAGAGGAAGTGGTCGGAGATAACACACATATCCTCTTCATTACCACTCCTGGCCAGGTATCCTAAATCTAATTGCTTATCCTCTTCTATATTTCAAGTGTATTCAGTACTAATTTTCTTTGCAATTGTATCCTTAGCTAGCAGCTCTCGTTGATGATGCAATCGGAGTAATTGCCACAAACACTGCTGCCCTGCAACTCGCTAATGCTCGCAACAAACCGAGGTCATTTTTTCTTAACTCTGTGTTCAATCCTTTTATTTGGTTATCTAGGCCTTTAAGTTGTTATTTAAGTAAAAGGTGTGTGAAGGATAACTATGGTATTACTAGCAATATAAGATAATTGGTGAGTTAAGATTAATATTGTCAGAGCCCCAGTTAGTTGAACCTTTGGGATACAACACACTTTGAAATTGTGTTACAACAATGTCAATGTCTTACAACAATTATAAGTTATTGGGGGATGGAGGCTCAAGGGCTTCCTTTATATATCTTTCTGAAAAAACAATCACAAAATTGCATTTGCTAACTATTTAGATCAATTATACACAATTTTGTGAGAACTTGTGGAAAGAATAATATTCTTGATGATTTGTTCAGCATTGTTCAGAGTTCATAGTTAACACAAGCAGTACTTTAGCAGTTACATAAAAACAATGGACAAGAATAGAGAAAAATCACATCATGCGAAAGCAATTAGGAATTTTAATATGGTAATACATCAAGCTAGAAATGATCAAGGCAGAATTGGTTATGAATTAGACAACAATCACTTTAATCTTTCCTTAATACCTCCATAAACTGATGATACTGAATGCATATAAAGTTTGCATGACATATATCATGAGTTATAGCGCATAGGCATTGTTTTATATAGAGGCTCCATGGGAGGGTAACTCATGGAGCCTCTATATAATACATCATTGATATTCATCCTTCCTGATTAGATACTGTAACTTATGTGAAGGTTTTGAGCTTTCATAATGCGCACACACAATATCTGCAATCTTTTTTACAGAAGCAACTAGCATTTACAATTGGCCAATTTATTTTCTCATCAGAATTTGTTAATTTCTAAATTTTATGTGTTACACGATTCTCACTTATTTAATCTATGGAATGTTGACTGTGCCACATACTGTGTTAGGTAGTGCAAACACTATAATGGCACTTGCTGGTAACAAAGCTGACCTGTTGGAATCTAGACAGGTTTCTGCTGAGGCAAGTTTATTACATCATCACTGCTATTTCATATCATATTGTAACACATTTTACTAATAATATGTTTTGAGGCCTTGTTCTTTGAGGCGGGCTACTGGCATCTTATCTAAAGCTGAACCTGTAGCAGTAAAGGAAATATGCTTCTGATTAGGAGGAAAGAAGTTAACCTAAAATCATATATTTGATAGTGTGTATTTTGTAACTTTAAGCTTATCTCCAGATTAATTGGTTTTTCTGCTGCTATATATACTAAATAAATCAAGCTTGAGAGTCAAGAGTGGCCAGCAGGATTATATCAAATGATTATTCTGCATAGATTCACTAGTTCTGTTGTTTAACTTGAAAAACCTCAAGATAGTCAAATCACCTAGGTGGTAATTCAGACCATGAATTTGTCTCATTTTCATTCAATTGCCTTCTGATCAACATAGATCGTTATTGGTCCTTTATCATCTCTTTATTTGGTCATTTATTGTTTCCAACTGTTTGAAAAAAAAAAACACTCGCCTCTTGCTCATCTCTGGGCTTATAGGTTGATCTATTGAATTCTCAAGTGGCTTATGCAAAGAGGCTTCCCTATTTTATACTCGTCTGTTCCGTGATTGGCCTACATTTTTGCTACTTGTCTGTGACTAAACCAAGTTCATTTCCACCTACTCTAATTGAGGAAGTGGTCGTTATAAATACATGGTAGACTAGTCAAAGTTGTAACTTTACTTTTTAGCCAAGAAAATGGGCATCCCATGATTGCCAAATTGACTGTTTAATATATTTTTAGTTTCGTCTGAATTTATCTTGAGTGGTGAAAATTCACAACCGGTAGGAGGTTGCTATGGTGTTCATTAAATCCTAGTTTTCCCTGGCCATAATGGAGCAATTCCACTGTTTGTCTTTTCCTACTCGTTCTTCAGACTAACGCATTTTTGGTTTTAGCTAACACAGTGGATATCATTGTTCCCATGTCTTTGTGGTGTTAAAAGTATAGTAGTTGGATTTTTGTGCTCGGGTCACCTCTTTGAAAATCCTAGTTTCATCATGGAACGTCGCATCAGGATTAGTATATTATCCATGTCAGTTGTTGGCTGATGATATTGAGTTTCAACAGTATACGTATGTCATTAAGTAGGTGCCAAGATGGAAATATGGATATATGCATTACCATTTTGTTTTATAAGGTGCATAACTAGTAATGCATTTGTGATACTGCAGGAAGCCCAGAGCTATGCTCAGGAGAATGGTCTTTTTTTCATGGAAACTTCTGCTAAAACAGCAGTCAATGTCAACGATATATTCTATGAAATTGGTAAATCACTTTCCGGTTTTTCTTTAATCTAGCAAGCATGGTTCTATTTTTTCTTGGATGTGTGTTTGCATCATATTGTCAACAGTGTTTCTTGTATTAGAATTTCGTTCGAGTGTCAATAATAACAATTAACAATTAGCCGTGAATTGCATTGTTTTCTTCTGAAGAAAAAGCAAACACCTTTGTTCCTAATGCCCGAGAAAAGAGGTGTTCCATCATTGCATCAAGCATAGGAAAGCTAATAGACATTGATGTTGAGTCTGTGAAGAGCGCAGTGGGAATTTTTTAAGGCTCTAAAGTACTGATTAATTTTTGAGCGCAGTGTCCAATCATTGTTGCTACACCAAGACGTTTGAATGATATTCTGAATATGAAAAGATTGAACCTCCATCAAGTACTGATTAATTAAATTGCAACTATGAGAAAATTTTGTTGCAATAATTTCTGGTTTGGAATATATTAAGTTCCTAGGAATGATAGATCTATCACTATATGATGTGGTTGAGATAAATGATGAATGTGTCTCTTTTTAAGCATTCAAATTAGTCATCTTGTTACCTGGTGCTCTTACTACTTTTTCAACTATGATTTTTGGTCTTGGTTTACTAATATATTATTTATGTGTTTTTACAGTTTACAAATCTCAAGTACTTCAGAGTTGAAATTGATGAAGTGCGGTTCGAGTGGGTTGAATGCATGCTAGATTACATTTGAGTAGGAAAGGTATTTGATTTTTGAAAACTTTGGATGATGCATGCATTTGCATGGAATGTAAATTGCGTATATTGTCCCATGTCAATTTCTTTCTGATGGTGATATTCTAGGACTTCTGCAGCATGTATAATTCTTCTATTTTTGATCTTTGCTGTAGTTAAGTAGACCAAATGATACTTTTGTTTGACAGATTAGAACAGTGGATGTTTTAACTCAGAAAACTAGGCATTTGAAGGTGAAAAGTGGTGAGATTAGGGAAATGAAAGGCGCAAGAAGAATGGAGCAGTATAGCAAGTTGAACAGATTCTGATTCTCATAATTTAATGTAGCCTCAACTTGATTTTTGACTCACGATGTTCTACCTTGATGTGTTGTTAAAAGAATGTTCTACCTTGATTCTGATATCTATTAGCTTTTGATGTAAAAAGAATGTGTGTGTATTTTATGGATAGTGTTGTAAGAAGAATATTTATGTAATTTGTGAATATTTGTGTATTTTATGGATCCTGTTGAATGAAGAATATTTGTGTAATTTGTGAATATTTGTGTATTTTTTTTGTTATTGTCGATTTTTCACTGTTTTGGAAATCAAATTTGTGAAAATACTGATATTACATCGGTTTTCCACCGCTGCAAAACCGGTGGCATTAACTAATATTACATCAGTCGGTTACCGCTGCCAAAACTGGTGTTATTAACATATAATATTATATCGGTTTTACACCGTTGATGAAACGATGTCGTTAAGTGATACTACACTGGTTAATAACCGATTCGAACACCGATGTCGTTAAGTGATACTACACCGGTTTTAAACCGATGTCTAAAATAGCAGACCTTTTACATCGCCTTCATAGATATCGGTCGAAAATGTAATAGACACCGGTGGAAAATCGATGTCTATGAGGGTTTTTGTTGTAGTGAAGGGCTTCGCCTCTTCCCCTAGCCACTGCCTGTCGCCCCTCGCCGTGGAGATCCCCAAATCGCGTCGAGCAGCCGTCGCCACTCTGATCCGGAGCCAAGCCTTAGCACTATGGCCAACCACCAGGTCCGACCCAGCGCCGGTCGCTAGCTAATCTCCTTTGCCCTAGCCGCCGCAATGAGGGGGAAGTCAGCAAATTTCCACCGTCGCCGACACTCGAGCCGTCGCCTGTGCCCTAGCACCCTTTGCCTCTCACGGCGATGACACCCACTGCTGATCCAGCGGGTCAATTTCTCCTCTACCCTAGCGTCGACAGACGACCGCCTTCTCATGCCCTAGCTTGGTCTTCATTGTCGTGCCCTAGCTCTGCCCGTTGTAGCCACCAGCAACCACTTCAGCTTTGGGTAAGATTGATCTTTATAAGAGTTAATTTGAGTATATGGCTTGGAGGTCAATTTCTTCTTACTGCTCTAGTCACAGCTCCGATAGTAAGAGTCCCTCTAGCCACAACTGCGACAGTGGGTTTTCTGGATCGTGAGCCAACAGTAGAGTGTTGTTGGTCAGATACACAATTTGCCAAAGAGGACGCGATTGGCACCGATTTAGGTAAGACATGGTTGATATCAGATTTGGTAGGGATTGGAGTTGTGTTTTATGTATACGGGTGTATTGATCATTGAGTAGTAAATTATAAATATGGATTAGTTAGAATCGATTGAGGAGTTAACTGATCCAATTAGGGTTTATAATTGGATTTGAATTTATGTTAGCTTCTCGAGGATTTGATTTAGCTAATTAATTTATATGTAATTAGCTAAATCTGTATACCATGTGACATGAGACTTTGACGCGAGACGAGTATCTCGACGTCGGATTTGGACCGGATTGGACCTTTCTATCGGAGGTGGGTACCTTAACTTATCTTTGATAATGTCATGTTGATATGTTTAGTAGGTTATAACCTTTAGTAATGATTATGTTCATCTTTGCTTCGGTTGGTCGCTACCCAATACCTATTACAGCTTGTTTCGTTTACTTATTATGCACTTCATGATAGTACCTACCTGAATATACATGCTTATTGGGGTAGTGACACAACCATGTGTTTATTGTGTTCAGGATCTAGGTTTTATACCTTATCTGATTTGTGTACCTTTGATTTGGTTCATTGCCCTATGGTACACATTTTATATATATATGGATATTGCTATGTTGTTCAGGATATTACCATGCTTAGTGTCATGCATCATCTCGCATGATTGCATGCTGTGCGATAGTCAGCTCCATTATTGTTGAGCACATCGCCAATTACATGGATCTGCACACACCACCACTCATGGGTTAGTGGTATATCAGGCAGGTGTATGGAAGTTCTGCTATTTGGCTCCGCTGGTTCGGTGACTCAGCGTGGTAGCCGGCAGACAGTTCTGCTCTGTTAGGCTCCGCTGGTTTAGTGTAGCAGCGTGGTAGCCGGCAGACGGTTGGAATTTGTTTGGCTCTGTTGGTCCGCTCATGGGTAGTGTGATGCAGCGTGGTAGCCGACAGAGATTCCTCTCCGTCATCGTGTACCGGGAGATGAGAGCATTGTGCTCCTCCACTTATGATTTGGGGTAGGAGGATAGGTGTACTCCGACAGCATCCCGTCCACTCGGTCACTCATCAGGAGCAGTGACGACAGAGTGCATGGTTGTCACAGCCCTACTGATAAGGCGAATCTGTCACATCCGCTAATCAAATTGTACAAATGTATTTTCCACTGAACCCCTTAATTAAATAATAATATCGTAGTAACGAGCCCAGGATCGCTCTCGAGGAATCAACAGTATGATGTAATCTAGGATTGTCTTTTTATTCCTATTTTTGGGGTTTTCGATATAAAAATGGAGTTGGGGGTTTTAAAGCTTTGAATATAAATCTACAAAGGAAAACACAGCAGTAAAGAAATTAATCTAAAGCATAACTAAAACCTACCTATGTGCCAACAATCAAACCTTAACGCATTGTCACTCCTACATTGAGATTAAATCATTGACACACTCTTAAGCTAAGAATAAACAACAAGACATGAATGAATACGTTCTAAAGAAAAAAATTAAATCTTAACTACTAAAACTAAGCTACTCAACAGTGCTGAAATTTAAGCTAAAGCTAAATTAACAACAACTTCAAAAGCAATTAAAACTAAATTACTCAAACACTTGAATTAAAATAATTAAGCTAACAAGAACTATGCTTACTGAATCCAATAACAGAAACTGAAATCTAAGTCTATCAACAATAAAAAAAATGTAAAAATTAAAACCTAAACCATCTCAACTCCAAATCTCTTCTCACGACAATTTCTCCTTGCCGTCACACAAGGAAACAACGGAGAACACTCCAACTGCAATCGGAGAAGACAATCTCAATAGCTACACTCAGCTCAACCTTTACCAGCGCCATCGAAGACCAATCCAAACAGAACTAGTGAAAATCGGAGCCGCCCAACTCAAGAAATCTGCAAATCTGCGACTGCAACCTCAGATCTGATGTGGAGAAGATGATGGATGGAATGTCGTCGGGAATGGTCCAGTAGCAGTGGAGGAACACCGCCAAAGCTCACTGATGGAAGCAGAACCACCGATTGGAGGAACACCTCACAATCGGCAGCGGTAGATGCAGAGGTTTGCGGAGCAGAATTCTCGCCGTAGGAACACCTTGAACCGAGATCAGATCATCAGGAGATGGTAGCAAGCAGCTGAGAACGTCGTCGGCGATGAAATTGGCCGGAAAATTGATCTAGAGATCGAGATGGTGGTCAGAATCTCACTGGAGAAGAACGCCGCGGGACGCAAACAGTGCTGTGGAGAATCGACACTGGAAAACACTGTAGCTTCTGTGTTTTGAATCTGTTCCAGATCTGAACCGACGGCTGGGATCAATTTGGAGCTAAATCAACGGTGAAAGTTCATCCAAAATCTGATCCGAAGGTACTGATGTTGATCTAGGGTCTGGATCTACCCTCCCGTAGGTCGGATCGATCAGATCATCACTGGATGGCCCAGATCTGCCGATCTTCAATGAACGGCCCAGATTAATCCGGCTGGATCAATGGCTGGATGAACTCAGATCTGGATCAAAACTTCTGTATCTTCATCAATGGCTCATATCTACTCCCCATTAGGTTGGATCGGCCAGATCTTCAACGGATGGTCCAGATCTGTCATATTCTTGATAAACGGCTCATAACGCTCCAAAGCTTGATCTTCTTGTTTGAACTCCGATTCGAGTCCAATTTCGGTCCAAATAGATCCAAATTCACGATCCTTTGATGCCTACAAAATAAGAATCAAATATTAGCATCAAATAACACCAAAAATAATATAATTTGCAATTAAGTCCAAAAATACACACTATGCACAACATGTGATGTAACCATGATTTTAACCTATGAAATCAACATCAAACCATGCATATATGAATCAAAATAATGCAGTAAAATCATGGTTATCAAATCCCCCACACTTAGTCTTGAACGTCCCGTGCAAGTAAATAAAACTAAAAATCATCTCCATAGAAAATTCCCTAGCAATATCTAAAAGATAGTAAAAAGAATTTAACTAAGATCATCTAAAGATCACTAACAATCATGAATGCAATCCAAACAAAAATTAGTAGGTATGGTAGTTTCAATCCAATTGAAAAATTAAAGCAAGTTGCAATCTCACAAGGTGTTCACCTATTCTAACTCTCACACTCAAAATTGCATATATGTGGAGCTCACTCAATGCAACTCACAACACTTCACTACCATAAGCTTGCTTATTTTCTAATTCTCCACCACTATAAACATAGCATACATGAATCAAAAGGATTTATCAACAAGAATTTAAAATGGAAGTAAGAATAACAATGAAAGTGAATGAAATAGGCAAAAGAAAAGGCATCAATGAAGAGAATGAGAGTATGGAAAGAATTTACTTGATGAGTTGACCCATTTGATGTAAAAAGAAATGAATACCATTTGTTTTTATCAATACAAAAGACCAAGCCAAACTCTTCTTCAATTTGATGGCAAACCAAAATTCTTGATACTCTATCTCCACTCTTGATACTCTTTGTTTTGCCATTTTTTTTTCTGTTTTTCCCACTTCAATTCTGCTTCAATTCTTCAATTTCATCACTTGCAAACTCAAATAATCTCAACTCAATTAATGAAGAAGAATTCCCTCCCCCACACTTAAACTATTGTCCGTCTCGGACAATGCCACAATCATGTATCCAAAAACTTAACACACTCTAACCATTGTTTTATTCCTTTCCTGCTGCAGCTTCTGTTTTATCTAGCTTGAGTTCAATTCATTTCTGATCATCAATTAGCTTGAAATATTTGGCACGAACTTGCTCATATCCTGAATATTTCCTCACTGCAACAGCGTACAACATACTTCATTTACTTAAAGACTTCATGGATCAATTCTGCATCAGCTGTTACCTTCTCCATTCCAACAGCCACTGTACCATATCTAAATGACCTCCCAAAGATTTACTTTGATATCAGCATTGTAATGCAGCTGGAAAAATCAGCAATTTCAACAATCTGCAATTCCAGTAAGCTCAAGAAATTGAATTAAATATCAGATATAAAGCAATTAGAAACTCTTCACAATTTCACCAAATCAGTCACTCCCAGCAGTTGCAAGAAAGCTTTAAGTTTTGAATACATCCATGTAAGTTCCGAATTCAAAAACAAACTCAAAAATTTTCCAGATGATACATCAGTACAACACTAGAACCCTTCCTGAATCCAAACTGTTTTGGCAGAATTTTCCAGTAGCTGTCTCTGCAACCCACTACAATTTATCCTGACATTGTATACCTTAATAACTTAAATCAGCATCTCCTCAAATCTGTTCCTTTCTGCAATTCTGCAATCTTCTAGCATTTCTACAACAATTCAGCATTCATTTCTGCAGATTGTACAAAATTCCAGCATAATAGTATGGCACACAGATTATAACAACTAATATATCACAACTGCATATGTCAATAAGCTTCCCATTCAACACTCTATTTTCTGTTCTGTTGTAAATGAGATTCCCGGATTTGCAGATGTTGTTTCACAAGACATTTGGAAAGAAGAGAACATCAAAGGCCACAACTTCTGCAGTTACCACTTCTAAAACTACAACAAGGAATACAATTATTTTCAAAAGAAGCTAAAGTAAATATATTTAGTTCTTTGAATTGAGAAGCAGCAACAACTTTTAATTTCTGAAACTCTAGTTTCAATGAATTGCAGATTTTGTTATATTCAGAAATATGCACAAAGAATTAAGGACACCACAGATTGCAATTAGCACTCAACACTTCAGTTGATACACATTTTTCCTCATTCCGATTTAAATATGATACAAACTCCATCTTGGTATTTAAGTTCCTATCTCTTCAAAATCAGCACATCTGCAAGCTTCAATTGCCTGCAGATTCTTGATCTTCATCTGCAAATATCTGCAGAATTCTACCAACACATTATTCACATTCAATTGAGCTCATATCTTCTGCAATATTGTTCGGTTAAATACTTTCAGAATCAGATTCACAATAATATTCAGAAAAAACAACCCTCTTGCACTTTTGTTTCAAAACTTCAAAGAATAAATTTCAGAAATCTGAAATGAAACAAACCAAGCTCCCTTAAGAATTTCAGTACTGCAGGAATAGAAACAGATTTCTGATTCATTTAAACAGAACTCCAGAACCCAATTCTGAAATTACAGCACATAATAGCACTCAAGTACAATAAGGTTTAAAGAACTTAATAGAAAAAATTGACTCAATTCTGAATTCTGTTTTTAGCCTCTGCTGTGCACTTCCTAGCATTCTGCTCTTTTCAAATCCTGCAGCTTTCTTGTTCACAGAATTCAGCTTGGAAAGATGAATCATGTGGCACTCAAAGATCCTTACCAAATCATTCTCCAAACAGTTCCAAGTTTAAGAAACTCTAGCTTGTTATGACTCACTCTCTAAAAGGGCACCGAAATGCTTCATTAGCTACAATTCTGCATTTTTTTTTCTTCTCTTGTGGACTTTGTATCAATTTGTAACCATTCATTCCCAATAAACTTCTATACTTCTTCATCTTGTCTCTTAAAACTCTTACAATGCATATCTGAAGGTTTTCCTATAACAAGCAGCTCCTGCTCATCACAATCCTCTTCCCAAATTGGCACAAAAATACCTCTTCATTCCTGCAGATTCTGCATCTCCAGGTTGCTGTTTCTTTGTCAATTTCTGTCATTTTAGCAGTTTATTATTTTGTCTTCATTGTTCCATTTCAGATCTGCAGTTGTTTTCCTTGAATTGAATATCACTTCACAGCCCAATCAACCATCTCTGTCTTGTTTTATTTCTTCTGATGCAACCAGATTTATCCTTCACTGTTGTAACTGTCATTGCTATTTCATCTGTGCAGTGTTAAAATGAATCTTGATAGAAGCTATTGTTGCCAACATTCCATTTGTTTCTTCACGTTACAAAACTTAACTTAAGTTTCACATTGGCTTTAAGGCTACTCCTAAATTATGATACATCATTTGATACAAAACAATTCCGAGCATTTCAAATTCTGTTTCCTGCACTTCTGTGTTCTGCACCTTTGTGTTCTACAGATTTGAATTGCATCTATAGAAGACCACCATAGTATCAATTTCTGGAATTCCAAACTGTTAATAACATTTCTACTCACACATCAAATGTATCACTTATTGGCACAAGACACATAGCAGTACAAAGATTCTCATTTAGCATAAATCTCTTCCAGCAACTTCAAAAATCAGAAATCAGATTCAGTTCCCTTTCACTGCTGTCATGTTTTCATATTGGTACTACAATTTCAGAATTCCAGCATTTGAATACTGTCAGCATTCTGTCCAGCATGTTTTAACCTTGAATGAACTTGTCATCTCTTCCCAAGATTCTACTAATCCAGCCCCTTAAATCAAGCGCCAAATTGATTTCAGCATTTTCAAAAATCTGGACCAAGCAATTAAAATCAGCAGCTACAGCTTATAAAAATTTTCAGAATCTACCAACACTTCAACTAATTTGCAGATTTGTAAATTTACAGGAGTATAATTCTGTGCATACTGATAAGTAATGGCTAATGAACAACCACTCCTGCATTTCTGTAATCTTCCAGTTCATATTCCCAGCAATAAGAGAACTTGAGATTCCTTCATTTCAGTACTGTAGTAAGAGAAGCAGATTCCTGATGTTTTCAAACTTCCTGTTTGTTTTAACTTGATCCTTCAAAAGGTTATTTTCTTTATCATCCAGTAACATTTAGTTACCATTCAATCCCTTACATCTCTCAGCTTTTGCAACTCTGCACAAATTTGCATTTCTCTGTTTTTCAGTTTCTGCAATTCTGTTTTTGTTTCTGCGTTGCTGCCCCTTGATCCAATTTTTTCAGATTAGTTGACACTCCATTCGAATGCTTAGTTGATGAAATAATAACCACTCATTGAATTCCGAATTTTAATCCATTTAAATCACATTCCAGTGGCTACTTAAAGCTCCCTGTTTCTTCATTGTTTTGTGTCCAGATAAATCCCTGAATTCATCCTTTTCTTATCTTGCAAATGTCATACAAGATAGCATACCATTTATTTCAGCATCTTCCCCAATTCCAACTAAGCTTCCACTCATTTGGATATTGCATTCTACTTTTTGATACAAAACTGATACAAACTTTTCAGCCCTTCCCTGCACTTAGCCTTTATCATCTTGAAAAATCTAACTCAAAGGATGTTGAATTCTTGATGAATTAAGCTGAAAGTCTCTTGAGCACTATACTTCTTTTGAGTTGTAATGTTGAATCTGATTTTTGAAGCTTGCATTATCATTGTTTAGATTGAATCATGACACTTGCTTTTCCAAAACCTCCTTAACTTGATCTGAATCACAACTGGTTCAGTGTTGCAGCACTCTCATCCCACTCCATAGATGCAACAAATGATAGAAAATGGAAGCACAATACCTCCCCTTTCACCTCACTGTTTGAGAATCGATTGCTGCCCTTTTCTTCAATTTTCCAAAGTAATTTATACTTTTCTTCAATTGCTTCATTACTATAAAGATTTGGCACAAACAATTCTCAAAATGGCACACTCAACTGCTGTCCATTAATCAAAAAGCATTTCTAATCATTTCTTTACTTCAACAAGAGCAAGGACAATTTAATTGCATAAAAATTTCAGCTCCACAATTGCACTGAGCAACTCCATCATCAAGTAATTTTGCCAAAATATTTATCATCTCATCATCTCTCCCCCACACTTAAAACTTTGTCCATCATCAAACAATCTAACTCATCAAGATAATCAACCAAAACCCTCAATGAAATAATGACAAGCAAGGATAATCAAGGGATTGAATGCTAGACAAGAATATTTTAAGAAAATTCTGGAGAAAGGAATTTGAAATTGTGAGAGAACAAGAATGACAAATATCCTTTATATCCACGCATACATATGCTATTATGGCTTTGAAAAGAAACTAAGCAAGTTCTAGAGTTTCAATAGCTATGAGTGCATGTCTCACAAAGAAAATAATGAGGTATAGGCTTAAAGTGGACCTCACTAGGTAATATTCATGCAAACAAGCTCAATCAATCAAATTGGAATTCCCTACCATTTTAACCAATATCATGTAATAAAGGCATCCAATCATGTTAAATGACCTAAATTTAATGATCAAATTTAAGAAACTTTTACCATCTTACAAATATTACTTAGAAAATTCCCATGGTGACTTTTATTCAAATGAAATGCTATGTATACTAAGCCAAAATGCAATGTATGAAAATAAAATACAAAATGCAAAGTATAAAACTAAAGAAATGTATAACGAATTTATTAGAGAAAAACTAAACACAAAGCATGAATTAAAATGCAAGAGAAAACAAAATTGAAACCAACTCCCCTTTCATTTCCCGGTGGTTGAAGAAGGTTTAACAAAAGAAGCCACCCCGGAAGTGGAGTAATCATGGTTCTACTCAAATTCTTCTTATTAATCATTTTTCCTTTCAAAATTCTCTCTGGCGGTCTAAGGCGGTTCAGTGTAAGCATCCACTCCGGGAGCTTGTGTTCTCCTACAACATCAATAAAAGAAAATACCTCCCACACGCATGTGGGGTAAAAAGAAAATAGGAGAATATTAGTGTGGGTAAAATATATATCAAGAATTGCATCACAACTAATAAAATCAACAATTGGTACCTCAATAAAATTCTCTGAAAAATTACACAAAATACTCACCTTGTCATCTTGAGAGGTACCTGGAGTGGTGTTTGTTACCTCTTTCTCCTCAAATAAATGCTCAGACTTCAGTTCTGGCGAATGTTCAACTTCATGTAGTGATTCTTGGGTGCTTGGCTCCATAGCACAAGTTCCTACACTTACATCCTCCATTCTTGGTGATTCTTGAGGTAATGCTTCCAGTAAGCACTCCCCTACACTTATATCATCTTCTGCAACAATACGTGCATCTTCAACAACATCTAAAGCAACACTATCAATTGTAACACCCAAAGGGTCCTTAGCAAAAATTCTAGAATATTTTATCATGAATAAAGAAAAAAATATATATGCTTTAGTTAAATTTTGCTCCTAGCCGAACACTTAAACAAATAAAATAGAAATAAAAATATATAAGGTCTAGGACTTGAACTCTAGATCTCTCATTAGATGCCTGAATAAGATAACCACTAGACCAAGAGAAATTATTGTTAGAAAAGAGAGGGAAACCATAATTAAATGTAAGAAGAAAAGGCTCTTCTCTTAGAAGGAGAAGTGAGAGTTGTCTTCTTCCTCTCTAATGAAGAGATGCTCTAGAATATTCTTTTCTTACTCACCAAGAAGGGATGTATCTAGACTTTTCTCATAATTATGAAGAGAGTAAAGGAACTTCCTCCTCTCATGATGAATAAAAGGAGGAAATTAAAATGAGTTGGCATTTTTCCTCATTCACCTTCCTACTCCCTCCTCCTCCACCGTGACCTCTTCTTCACCATTTCCTCTTCTTGCCGAGACCAAGGAGCAAGGAAGCTTCCCCTCTCTAGGAAGGATCCACAACAAAGGTTAAATCTCTAAGGAAAACAAGCGCAAGGATGTGAGTATCCCCTCATTGCAGTACAAGTAGCTTCGATTTAAAATGTTTTTCGAAACAATACAAATTTTCTTGCAAGAATGTGGTCAAGATAAAGAATAGGTAGTCACTTAGGGTTAACAAGTGATAAGAGATGTTTCATGTTATAGAAAAAGAAAAAGAGAAATTTAGAGCCTTATTGCATGTTTCGGCCAAGGATGGAAGAGAGGACCTAGAACAAGTTTTCTTTGATCACATGCTTAATTTTTCTACTCTATGATATATGAATTTCACATGTTGTTAGTTAAGTCTTCATTCTTCATGTTGTGAAAAAAAAAGAGATACCTATTTATATGGTTCGGCCAAAATTGATTATAAGGCCTTAGGTCAAGAATTTTAGATAGAAACTATACTAGTTGTACCTCTTTGTGATGTATGAATTTTTACATGTTTATAACCAAGGTTTTTATGCTTCTTATGGAATAAAATGGTATGAAACCCTACTGATATGTTTGGCCAAATTGAAATAAATGGGCTAGGGTTAAAGTTTTGAACTCAAATATGCTTAGATCATGAAGTACAATGCCTTGTATGCACTTAGATTAAATGGGCTTGTTATATGTTTAAGTTTTATGCTCCTTATGGAATAAAATGATATGAAACCCTACTGATATGTTTCGGCCAAATGAAAATAAATGGGTTAGGGTTAGAGTTTTGAACTCAAATAGGCTTATTCATGAAGTATAGTGCCTTGTAGGTACTTGTACAATGCTCTATAGGTACTTAGACTAAATGTGCATGTTACATGTTTAAGTCTTATGCTTCTTATGGAATAAAATGATATGAAATCCTACTGATATGTTTCGGCCAAATTGAAATAAATGGGTTAGGGTTATAGTTTTGAACTCAAACATGCTTATTCATGAAGTATAATGCCTTGTATGTGCTTAGATCAAGTTTACATGTTATGTGGATAAGTTCTATGCTTCATATGGAACCAAATGATATAAGAACCCTACTGATATGTTTCGGCCAAATTGAAATAAATGGGTTAGGGTTAGAGTTTTGAACTCAAACATGCTTATTCATGAAGTATAATGCCTTGTATGTGCTTAGATCAAGTTTACATGTTATGTGGATAAGTTCTATGCTTCATATGGAACCAAATGATATAAGAACCCTACTGATATGTTTCGGCCAAATTGAAATAAATGGGTTAGGGTTAGAGGTTTGAACTCAAACATGCTTATTCATGAAGTATAATGCCTTGTATGTGCTTAGATCAAGTTTAGATGTTATGTGGATAAGTTCTATGCTTCATATGGAACCAAATGATATAAGAACCCTACTGATATGTTTCGGCCAAATTGAAATAAATGGGTTAGGGTTAGAGTTTTGAACTCAAACATGCTTATTCATGAAGTATAATGCCTTGTATGTGCTTAGATCAAGTTTACATGTTATGCGGATAAGTTCTATGTTTCATATGGAATGAAATGAGGTTGAAACCTACTGATATGGTTCGGCCAAGATGGATTAATTGGGTTAGGAAAGAGTTTAAACCTAACCAAACATGCTTATGCATTTTCATGATATGTAGCCTTTGATATATAAGTAGATTAAGCTTTCATGCTTTATGATGTGATGAAAATATGCTTTACGATATGTTGCATTTCTATGTCTTATGATAAGATGTGCCATGTTTATGATATGATATGATAGACTTATGACATGATAGGCTATGGTCATGATATGATATGCTAGACTCATGATATGATATGCCATGTTCATGATATGTTATGCTAAGTTCATGAGATGATATGCCAAGTTTGATGATAAGAAAATAACATGTTATACTTTATGTTATGATAAGAACATGTTATATAATGCATGTGTGAATGGCTTATGTAAGAAGAAAAGCCTAAAGAGTTGCTTCCCTTAAGTTGGGACCAAGAGCATTCTTCATGTTATGAAAAAGAGTTGCTTCCCTTAAGTTGGGACCAAGAGCACTCTTCATGTTATGAAAAAGAGTTGCTTCCCTTAAGTTGGGATCAAGAGCACTCTTCATGCTATGGTAAAGAGATGCTTCCCTTAAGTTGGGGATCAAGAGCTCTCTTCATGATATGACAAGAATTATGACATGTATGATATGATGAGATATGATATGCATGATATTTTACTTTGTATGGCTTGTACCAAGGGTGGGCTCCATAAGCGCCCCGGGGTCGACGGACTATGAACGGACCTCGTTAAGGGATGGGCTCCTCAGTACGCCCCTAGGTCGACGGACTATGAACGGACCTAGATCCCTAGTAGGTTCGGGGCTAGCTACCCTGTCCTAGGGATTGCGCGCATTTATGTTTACATGTGGTACAAGCCGGGGCCCTTCTCATGATGATGATATGATATTCAAGTATGTATACTATATGTTTTGAAAGAAGCATGATGCATATGTGCATTCCATGATACATGTTTTAAAAATATGCATATTGCATATACATGCACATATTTATGAAATTATGTTTATGCACCCTTATGAACAGGTATGAGTTATGATACATGTTTATATGATATGATAGGCTTCATGATATGTGCTTACAGAATGTGATATGAATCATGATATACACTCACATGCTATACTCTGATATGTTATGCTCCTTATGTGATATGATATATTATGTTCTGTTTTCCCTCATGTTATGTTATGAGATGTTATGGTTTTTACATGATAAGATATGTTCTATGTTATGATTCTCCATGCTATGTTATGCTATGCTATGGTTTCTACATGTTATGTTATGTTATGTTATGTGTTTTTCGGATTTATGGGTAGGCAAGGATCTCACTAAGCCTTTGGCTTATAGCTACACGTTTTCCTTGTACTGCAGATAAAGGCAAGGAATGGATTGTTTAAGGGGAGCAAAGCAGGAAAGGCAATGAGGATGTGTGTGGAAGTGCTGGTGGATAGATCTATTTAAGTTTTTGAATTATCTAAGTTATGCATGTGAACAATGTTGGACCTATGCTTATGATAATGTTCAGCTAGTATGATATCCTACTCATGTTATGTTGGTACGTTTGACTTCACATGCCATGTTAAGAGAACTAGATGCATATGGTATATGTTATGATATGAAAAAAAACAATTAATTATATATGTCTTCCGCTACCATTAATCCATATGCATTAGTATAATTGATGTCTATGTTTTAGTGACATCCGTCCCTCTGGGGTGGCCTTAGTGTTACCTGGAAGGGCGGGCGTTACAGTTTGGTATCAGAGCAGGTCTACCTTCCACTACACACACATCAAGCCTTTATCCTGCCGCTCCAAGTAAGAATTTTATGCTTAAATTTTATTTTGATGTGATATTTATGCTTGATCTATTTCTTTATGATGTTTGATAATATGCATGCTTATTATCTTATTTATTTAGTTATCACATTTTTAGCTTAGATATATATGATGGTAGATTAGGAACAATAACAACCTTAGGGTAGCCTGGTCATGAATAACGATAACTTATATTAGTTTATTGTGATTTATGAAGATAAAGCATGGTTAGAACACGAAATACCCGAGCAGATGAGACGGTACCTCCACCCGATCTGATGCATGTGATTACCGAGCTCCAGCGTCAGGTCACGGAACAGCAACAAACGATCACTGCATTGATGAATCAGCAAGGGAATCCTGTTACCCCACCAGGGAACCCGAATGCGATACCTATTATACCTGCGGCTGTACCAGTACCTCCGGCACCGGTACCACCGGTAGTTCCTATTCCAGTGGTCCGACAAGAGGCATACCTGATTCAGTGGCAGAGGCTGAAGCCAGAAGCCTTCTCCGGAAACTGTGAGCCATGGGATGCTCAGGCGTGGCTTAAGACTGTGGAAAGCATCGTGGAGCTTTTAGATTGGCCTGAACACGAGAAGGTTAAGTGTGCATCGTTTTGCCTTACAGGCGATGCCAGAATGTGGTGGGACCGAGTCAAAGCAAGGAGACAGGTGAATCAGATAAGATGGACAGACTTCGAGACTGAATTCCTTGAAGAGTTCTTCCATATGCAGGTGACCAATAAACACTACGACGAGTTCACCGAGTTCCGGCAAGGTGACCTATCAGTGAATGAGGTCGTGAAGAAATTTAACCGATTAGCACGCCTATGTCCAGAGCTGGTCAGTACAGAAAGAGAAAGGGTCAGACTTATGCTGAAGATGCTCAGACCCGAAATAGCCCTAAATGTGGCCGGCGGCGTTAATAGACCACAGACCACCGAGGAATTAATTAGCAGTGCTCTGATCACTGAACACTATCAGAAGGCGATGAATGAGGGTAAGAGTCAAGCTCAGAAACCTCAACATATTAGAACCAACTGGAAGGGAAACTCCAACGGTAAAAGAAAACAATGGAACAGTTCTCAGGGTGGTTCAGTGAACAAGCAACCTATGTTTCCTCAGTGCACCACCTGCGGAAAGAAGCATCCGGGAAAATGCCGTGTGGGCATGAATAAGTGCTACAGCTGCGGATTGGAAGGACACTTGGCCAGAAATTGTCCTACTCAGATGCAGACACCTCAGCAGCAGAATATCCAGAACAGAGGTGCCCCCTCACAGCTACATCTAATGCAAGCTGCACTAGAAGGCCCTCAGATTGGCCAAGGGAGACTGGAAGCCCCGCCAGCTATGACGAATGCCAGGATCCACTCCCTCACTAGAGAAGATGTGGCGAATGCTTCGACTGTTGTCACAGGTCAGATACTCATTTTCAGTCAGTATGCTACTGTATTATTTGACACTGGGGCAACACACTCGTTTATCTCTACACCCTTCACAAGTAAGATAGATATGCCACCGCAAGCCTTAGATGGCAAATTTTTAACAACCCTGCCTTCAGGAGAAGTAATGCCATCCACTCATATGCTGTGAGCCGCACCTATCCGAATCGCAGACAGGGAACTATACTGTGATCTGATAGTGCTGGATATGCAGGATTATGATATAATATTGGGCATGGATTTTTTGAGCAAATACGGAGCTTCGATTGAGTGCTGTAAAAGAAAGGTGGTCTTCCGGCCCGAGGCAGAATTGATATTTGAATTTAGCGGAATGCCAAGGGGAGAGACTGAGAAATTCCTATCAGCTCTGGAAGCACGGAAGCTGTTGGACAATGGATGCACGGGGTTTCTAGCACATGTGGTCGATGCAAGTAGAGCAGAGGATCAGAAGCTAGAGAATGTCAGAGTTGTATGCAACTTTCCAGATGTCTTCCCCGATGAACTGCCAGGGTTAGCACCTGACAGAGAAATTGAATTTGAGATCGAATTGATTCCTGGTACTAAACCGATCTCTAAGGCACCCTACCGTATGGCGCCAGCTGAATTGAAAGAGCTACAAGAACAGTTACGGGAGTTACTTGACAAGGGACTTATTCGCCCTAGCCACTCTCCATGGGGAGCTCCCGTACTATTTGTGAAGAAAAGGGATGGATCTATGCGAATGTGCATAGATTACCGAGCGCCGAATAAGGTAACAATCAAGAACAGGTACCCTTTACCTCGGATTGATGACTTATTTGACCAATTGAAAGGTGCCACCGTCTTCTCCAAGATTGATTTGAGATCTAGCTATCATCAAGTGAAAGTGAAACAAGATGATATACCAAAGACGACCTTCCGAACGAGATACAGACATTATGAATTCGTAGTAATGCCCTTCGGAGTTACAAATGCTCCTGCCCTATTCATGGAATTGATGAATCGAGTGTTCTCGGAATATCTCGATAAATTTGTGATAGTCTTCATCGATGATATTCTTATCTACTCGAAGACCCAGGAAGAGCACGCTGAGCACCTGAGCATAACATTACAAATTCTCCGGGAGAGACAATTGTATGCCAAATTCTCAAAGTGCGAATTTTGGCTTGACCAGGTGTCGTTTTTGGGTCACGTGATCTCTAAGGACGGAATTATGGTAGACCCAAGCAAGATAGAAGCCGTGAGTAACTGGAACAGACCAAAGAATGCCAGTGAAATCCGAAGTTTCCTCGGACTAGCCGGCTATTATCGGAAATTCGTAGAGGGTTTTTCCAGAATTGCAGCCCCCATGACGGCCCTCACCAAGAAGAACAAGAGGTACGAATGGACGGAGGATTGTGAGAGAAGCTTCGCGGAGTTGAAGAGAAAATTGACTAGTGCTCCAATTCTCACTCATCCAGAAAGTAACGGGGGATTCGATATGTACAAAAGCAACTCACAGCTGAATGTACAAATACTCGCTTGCCTTCTCGTCGACTGAAGTCCCGGATGAAGCAACAACTTCACGGACGAATGCCAACAAGCAACTCACAGCAGCAGCTGATCAGTCGAGGAAAGCTCACCCGAAGCTTCAAGAAGGAGCTCACACGAAGCTCAGTAAGCTAAGAGCTCAGCAAAGCTCGATCACAGTCAGGAGTAGGAAGAAGAAGAGCCTCTGTAGAAGCCCTTGAACTCCTTTTATAACCTGCACTCACCTGCGAAGAAGAAGCCAGAAGACAGCAGAAGACAGAAGACCGTTGTGAGCCAACGGATAGTTCTGGACCGATCAGGCTGAAGCCTGATCGGTCCACACTGTCCCTGATCGGTCTTGGGGACCGATCAGGCTAAGCCTGGACCGATCAGGCTATGTCCTGATCGGTCCAGGAGGAGTCTGATCGGTCCCTGGACCGATCAGCCTTTCTCCTTCTTCTCTTCTGTTTGCTTCCTGATCGGTCTTCAGACCGATCAGATAACCCACAGAAGCATTCTGTTTGGTTACTGATCGGTCACCAGACCGATCAGCCGTATCACTGGATCGGTCCCCAGATCGATCCAGAGCTTGGTTTTTCCCAATACCAAGTCCCAAGTCTCCCACACCAACATCCGGTCAACCTTGACCTATTGGTACATCATGCTTAGCATCCGGTCACTCCCTTGACCTGCTAAGACTCCCCACCAAGTGTCCGGTCAATCCCTTTGACCCACTTGGTCTTTCCAACACCAGATGTCCGATCACCCTTGATCCATCTGGATTTTTCCCTTGCCCGGCTTCACTCACCAGGACTTCCCAACTGCCTAGCTTCACTCACTAGGACTTTCCCTTGCCTGACTTCACTCACCAGGACTTTCCAACTGCCTGGCTTCACTTACCAGGACTTCCCAACTGCCTAGCTTCACTCACTAGGACTTTCCGACTGCCTGGCTTCACTCACCAGGACTTCCACCAACTGCCTGGCTTCACTCACCAGGACTTTCACTTTCACCTAGCTTCACTCACTAGGATTTTCACCTGGCTTCACTCACCAGGATTTCCTGACTGCCTGGTTTCACTCACCAGGATTTTCCGAACTGCCTGGCTTCACTTACCAGGACTTTTCGAACTGCCTGGTTTCACTCACCAGGACTTTCCGAACTGCCTAACATCCCAGTTAGGACTTCCCAGTCAAGTATCCGGTCAACCTTGACCTACTTGACTCTTCTTCATCCAACCTGATCAGACCCTGATCAGTATCTCTCCGCATGGACAACTGCACCTACATGTCTTTCTGTATTGTCAAACATCGAAACCATGACCAAGGTTTACGCTTGGTCAACTAGGTCAACCTTGACCTACTGGAAATTGCACCAACAATCTCCCCTTTTTTTATGTTTGACAATACCTTTAAGTTAGGCTAATCCAATAGCCTCAACTTTCTTCATGCCACTAGGTAATGAAACATAAGTTACAACCTTACATTCTCCTTCTAAGAAGGCAACCTCCTTCTTAGATAATGAAGGCCTAACTTAAACCCTTCATTCTCCCCCTATTGGCACACATCAACAAACTCTCCCCCTGAAAAGTAAGTTATCGTTGCTCACAACTTCACTCGTTGTGAACAACAAACTCTCCCACTAACTCCAATGTTCTTCCTTGAACATTCTCTAGACATTCTCCATTCTCCCCCTTTTTGACACACATCAAAAAGAGTGAATCAAGGTCAAGAGTTTCTTCCTAATGAAAGTTCCATACCTTTCATTAAAACCCTTAATTTCCCCCTTGATACTAATGTCAATAGTCAACTTAGTGATAATCCCATATCACTCATGTCTTTAGGAGTAAAAACTCCCCCTAAAAGTCAACTCCCCTTGACTAATAGGTAAAATTCCCCCTAAAGGTCAACTCCCCCTTGACCATTGCACCAACAATGTCTTGGAGAGTTTCAAAACTTCAAAATACCAACTCCCGAGCTGAAATTTCAGACAACCAGTCGAATTTCAGCAACTTGGCACGCTCTGATCGGTCACCAGACCGATCAGGTCTTCCCTGGATCGGTCACAGTGACCGATCCACAACTGCCTGGACCGATCAGACTCCCTTCTGATCGGTCCACGACCTCTGATTTCTGATTTCTGAATTTTTCTTTTCCCGAAATTCAGAAACCTCTAGAAAATCACAGAAAATTCTAAAAATTGTAAAATTTTGAGGATACACTCCTCACAACATATACTATCATGGAAAAATAGTTTTCTATGAAAATAAGTTCCATTTTCAAATCTTGATACAAAGTTCAAAAGTCTTTGAAATAGCTCAAAGTTAAGTCATCTTTGTATCAACTTGTTCAATGATGAAGGCTATTACTAGAAAAACTTCATCAAGGTTTTTCAAATCAATTTTGAAATGATTTTAAACCATTTAATTTAGGACCACAATCTTTGGGCTAAATGTACATGACTTGTACACAAGCTTTCCCTATGATCCCCAATTTCGAATTAGGCTCATCTAGGTACAAGAACTATGCACCTTGATCCTAACTCATCATCCTAATATCTCACACACATCTAAGGTGTATCAAAAACACATCCAAGTCAATTTTGATGTGAGATATGGATTTAGGTTAGCTTATTCTAAGTTCTCATGCATTTTTCTAAACAACAATTTGATCTCCATATCAAATTGTGTTTCTTATCCTTAAATCAATTTCATTGATTATAAATGTAAGAAATGATGACATGGCATAAAATGATATCATACATAATAACATGTGCCAATGTCATGATGTCATGGCATAAAGTATGAAACTTAAATAAAGCATGACATATAAATAACCTAAGCATTATCATGACATTTCAAATGATCATAGAATAAATATGATGTCATGACATGGCATATGACAAACAATATATGGCAAATAACATGTCAAGGTATAGAAAATACCTAATTCTAGCCTTAGTTGCCATTTTTGATAATTTTGATCATTTTGCCATAAATTCTATATTCCTAAGTGTAATAGACCTAAAATCACATACCAAGGATGTTTAGATCACTATGTGCCAATTAAATTGACCTAAGAGAACTCCTCAAATGTGATTGGCACATCCTAATCACCTTAGGAATAATTTTCAATTTCATTTTCAAGGCTTGATTGCACCTTGAAAATTCCTAAAGTGCCACCTTTTGCCATGATTAGGTTAACTACCTATTCAAGTAAGGTTGGCACACCCTAACTCATCTAGCGTGATGGAATCACGCTCCTAGGAACCCAATACCTATTTGAGCTCATTGGGTTCACTAAGTATTCACTAGGGATGACTTCCCTAGCAACCCTTCTAATCACCCTCCTAGGCTTTGAAGCCTTGGTCATTTGGGACTCATCAAGATCAACTCTAGGGGTGACTTCCCTTGTGACCTTGGTGATGGTCTTCCTAGCCCTAGATTTTGTTCCATAATCGAATGGAACATTATGATAAGTGGGCTTGACCACTTGGGACTTAGGTTTGTGACCCAAACCTTTCTTGTCCTTGGACATTGGTTTTTGACCCTTAAACCCTAGAGATGACTTCTCCAAGTTCTTAAGAGTCTTTTCCAAAGTATCAAGTCTTGACCTCAAGACTTGATTCTCCTTCTCTAATACCTCAATTTTTAATTTTTCATTTTTCTTTGAGGTATTCCTAGGCATGTGTCTAGTTGTTTTGGGGTTTCTACCTAGATTTTCCTTAACCTTAGATGAATTAATCCTAGGGTTGGTATTTCTAGTGTTGTCCTTACCTAGACTAACATGCTTGGCACCTAAGCACATGTATTGGTTTCTAGGGTTATCATGCTTGTTATTATTAACAATTGCAACAAAACTACTAGCATGTGTTCTATTTGAATTGCAAAAATGAGCCTTAGAGATTACCTTAGGGTTTACCTTACCTCCCCCTATCGATGTGCTCGTCTTCTTGTCCTTGTGAGGTTGCCTCCCCCTCGGACATTGGCTCTGATAATGTCCCCTTCGCTTGCATTGGAAGCACACCACGTGCTCCTTGCTCTTGCGTATCGGGACTCCGGCTTCCTTGATCTTTGGCGCCGGTGGAGTCTTTCTAACCCTCTTTGGACATTTACTCTTGTAATGTCCAAATTCCCTACACTCAAAGCACATTATGTGTAATTTGCTAGAAACTAAATGGCTTGAGTTACCTAGAGTTGAGGTGGGATGTAAGCTCTCTCCTTCATCCCTTCCGGAGGTAGAAGCTTCTTCTCCTTGCTCCGAACTTGAAGAGAAACTCTCCTCCTCTTCTTCTTTAGATGCTGAGTAGCCCTCAACTTCTAAATCCACCCCTCCATGATGTGAACTCCTTGGCTCACTTGACTCCTCTTCATGGCTTGAAGTGGAGCTCTCCTCATGGAACTTCGCCAAGTTATTCCACAACTCCTTGGCATCGTTATATCCACCTATCCTACACAAAACATCATTAGGTAAAGAAAATTCAATGATTTTCGTTACCTCATCATTGATGGTTGATTGGTGGATTTGCTCCTTTGTCCACTTCTTCTTCTCCAAAAGTTCTCCTTCTTTATCCAATGGAGGAGTAAAACCTAATTGCACACACCTCCAATTTTCTAGGTTAGTCATAAGAAAGTACTTCATTCTTACCTTCCAAAACGCGAAGTCGTCGCGATCGAAGAAGGGTGGAATCGTGACATCTTCTCCAAATAGATCCATTCTCTAGCTCGTGCTCCCCCGGGTGTTGATCCAACGAAGAGCGACCTCGCTCTGATACCACTTGTTAGGATCGTCGTACTCGGCTAGAGAGGGGGGTGTGAATAGCCGCCCCAAATTCTTCGCGTTTCTTCCTACGATTAGGGTTAGCGCAGCAGAAATAACTAAATAGAAACGCAAAAAGGAAAGATCAAACCTCAAACTCGAACTCGACGATGTAACGAGGTTCGGAGATGAAACTCCTACTCCTCGGCGTATCCGTAAGGTGGACGAAGCCTATCAATCCGTCGGTGGATGAGTCCCCAGAAAATCGGCTAATATAAACTCCTTATGGGTGGAGAAACCTCGCCACAATAGCTTGCAACAGCAATATGGAAATACAAAGAAGAGCAAGAACAAAATACACAATGAATGTACAAATACTCGCTTGCCTTCTCGTCGACTGAAGTCCCGGATGAAGCAACAACTTCACGGACGAATGCCAACAAGCAACTCACAGCAGCAGCTGATCAGTCGAGGAAAGCTCACCCGAAGCTTCAAGAAGGAGCTCACACGAAGCTCAGTAAGCTAAGAGCTCAGCAAAGCTCGATCACAGTCAGGAGTAGGAAGAAGAAGAGCCTCTGTAGAAGCCCTTGAACTCCTTTTATAACCTGCACTCGCCTGCAAAGAAGAAGCCAGAAGAGAAGATGTGAGCCAGCGGATAGTTACAGACCGATCGGTGGCTGATCGGTCCCCCGATCGGTCTTGGGGAGATCGAGCTAAGCTCGACCGATCGGGCTATGTCGATCGGTCAGAGGAGTCTGATCGGTCCCGGACCGATCAGCCTTTCTCCTTCTTCTCTTGTTGCTTCGATCGGTCTTGGGACCGATCAGATAACCCATGAAGCATTCTGTTTGGTTACTGATCGGTCACCGACCGATCAGCCGTATCACTGGATCGGTCCCCAGATCGATCCAGAGCTTGGTTTTTCCCAATACCAAGTCCCAAGTCTCCCACACCAACATCCGGTCAACCTTGACCTGTTGGTACATCATGCTTAGCATCCGGTCACTCCCTTGACCTGCTAAGACTCCCCACCAAGTGTCCGGTCAATCCCTTTGACCCACTTGGTCTTTCCAACACCAGATGTCCGATCACCCTTGATCCATCTGGATTTTTCCCTTGCCCGGCTTCACTCACCAGGACTTCCCAACTGCCTAGCTTCACTCACTAGGACTTTCCCTTGCCTGGCTTCACTCACCAGGACTTTCCAACTGCCTGGCTTCACTCACCAGGACTTCCCAACTGCCTAGCTTCACTCACTAGGACTTTCCGACTGCCTAGCTTCACTCACCAGGACTTCCACCAACTGCCTGGCTTCACTCACCAGGACTTTCACTTTCACCTAGCTTCACTCACTAGGATTTTCACCTGGCTTCACTCACCAGGATTTCCTGACTGCCTGGCTTCACTCACCAGGACTTTCCGAACTGCCTGGCTTCACTTACCAGGACTTTTCGAACTGCCTGGTTTCACTCACCAGGACTTTCCGAACTGCCTAACATCCCAGTTAGGACTTCCCAGTCAAGTATCCGGTCAACCTTGACCTACTTGACTCTTCTTCATCCAACCTGATCAGACCCTGATCAGTATCTCTCCGCATGGACAATTGCACCTGCATTGTCCATGTCTACATGTCTTTCTGTATTGTCAAACATCGAAACCATGACCAAGGTTTACGCTTGGTCAACTAGGTCAACCTTGACCTACTGGAAATTGCACCAACAATTGACACACTCTTAAGCTAAGAATAAACAACAAGACATGAATGAATACGTTCTAAACAACAACAACAACCAAGCCTTTTCCCACTAAGTGGGGTCGGCTGTATGAATCCTTTTACGCCATTGAGCTCTATCTCCTATTATATCATCATCTATATTTAAATAAATTTTATCTTGTTTTATTGTTGCTAACCAAGTCTTTTTTGGTCTTCCTCTTCCTCGTTTTATATGCATGTTTATCATAGTTTCACATCGCCTAACTGGAGCATTTATTGGTCGTCTAAATACATGTCCGTACCATCTTAAACGTGTCTCTCTGAGTTTTTCCTCAATAGATGCAACTCCTACTTTCTCTCTAATGCTCTCATTTCTTATTTTGTCCATCCTCGTATGTCCACAGTGCTGAAATTTTAACTACGTTCTAAAGAAAAAAAATAAATCTTAACTACTAAAACTAAGCTACTCAACAGTGCTGAAATTTAAGCTAAAGCTAAATTAACAACAACTTCAAAAGCAATTAAAACTAAATTACTCAAACACTTGAATTAAAATAATTAAGCTAACAAGAACTATGCTTACTGAATCCAATAACAGAAACTGAAATCTAAGTCTATCAACAATAAAAAAAATGCAAAAATTAAAACCTAAACCATCTCAACTCCAAATCTCTTCTCACGGCAATTTCTCCTTGCCGTCACACAAGGAAACAACGGAGAACACTCCAACTGCAATCGGAGAAGACAATCTCAATAGCTACACTCAGCTCAACCTTTACCAGCGCCATCGAAGACCACGCCAAACAGAACTAGTGAAAATCGGAGCCGCCCAACTCAAGAAATCTGCAAATCTACGACTGCAACCTCAGATCTGATGTGGAGAAGATGATGGATGGAATGTCGTCGGGAATGGTCCAGTAGCAGTGGAGGAACACCGCCAAAGCTCACTGATGGAAGCGGAACCACCGATTGGAGGAACACCTCACAATCGGCAGCGGCAGATGCAGAGGTTTGCGGAGCAGAATTCTCGCCGTAGGAACACCTAGAACCGAGATCAGATCATCAGGAGATGGTAGCAAGCAGCTGAGAACGTCGTCGGCGATGAAATTGGCCGGAAAATTGATCTAGAGATCGAGATGGTGGTTAGAATCTCGCTGGAGAAGAACGCCGCGGGACGCAAACAGTGCTGTGGAGAATCGACACTGGAAAACACTGTAGCTTCTGTGTTTTGAATCTGTTCCAGATCTGAACCAACGGCTGAGATCAATTTGGAGCTAAATCAACGGTGAAAGTTCATCCAAAATCTGATCCGAAGGTACTGATGTTGATCTAGGGTCTGGATCTACCCTCCCGTAGGTCGGATCGATCAGATCATCACTAGATGGCCCAGATCTGCCGATCTTCAATGAACGGCCCAGATTAATCCGGCTGGATCAATGGCTGGATGAACTCAGATCTGGATCAAAACTTCTGGATCTTCATCAATGGCTCATATCTGCTCCCCATTAGGTTGGATCGGCCAGATCTTCAACGGATGGTCCAGATCTGTCCTATTCTTGATAAACAGCTCATAACGCTCCAAAGCTTGATCTTCTTGTTTGAACTCCGATTCGAGTCCAATTTCGGTCCAAATAGATCCAAATTCATGATCCTTTGATGCCTACAAAATAAGAATCAAATATTAGCATCAAATAACACCAAAAATAATATAATTTATAATTAAGTCCAAAAATACACACTATGCACAAAATGTGATGTAACCATGATTTTAACTTATGAAATCAACATCAAACCATGCATATATGAATCAAAATAATGCAGTAAAATCATGGTTATCACCTACCCACTCGGTCTCACCATTGTGTGTGAGATGGTTGACTGGCGTCAGGGGTGATCATGTTATTGGCATCATATGCATTTATGCATTTACTGATTGTGTTTGTTGCATTTATATGCTGCATTTGGATGGATGCATATGTTTGACATGCATATAGGATTTATGATACTCTCGGTCTGATGACTTGACTATTCTGATAGGAGGCCCTGGTGAGTACAGTTCTCTTCAGCCTTTTCTATTGTGCATCTTCCAGCTTTTGTCCAGGAGACTGTACTCCATAGTTATTACCATTTGTTATAGTTTACTATACATGTCAACTAGGTATCTGCTGAGTTGTTGAACTCACCCCCGTAGACACTATCTTTTTCAGGTACCAGGTTGTTTATGGAGTCGCTTGGACTATCCTGTCTGCCGGTCCCTGCATCACATCAGAAGACCTATCTCCGCTTTTGTTTATTTCTATTTTTAGTATATGAGATTTGTGTATTTAGCATTTATGTTCCGGCTTTATTTTTGGAGTGTTGTTTTGTTGTGTGGTGTAAGCCTAGCCGGCTAGCATTCTTCATTTTTAGTTGTATGTGTTGTCCATTGTATTTTATGTTGTGTTTGGTTTTGGTAAAGCTGAGTGGGTTGCTAGATTTACATATAACTGTGTGGTTGTGTTTTTATTGTATCAGTCGAGTAGGCTGCATATAAACTGCGTGGTTGTATGTATATTCCAATCGCTTGTGGCTGAGGTATATTGTGCATTGTAGAAATGATTCAGATTGTCACCCGTATAGGAGAGATGCTGCCAGAATTTCCTCTGGTAGGGACTCCTCTGGGGCGTGACAATTTAGTGGTATCAGAGCCAGGTTTACGATACTTGCTATGTGTTCTGGATTTTCGAGATTTATCTGATACCAATTTATTTGGTATCAGAGCAGGTTTAGTATTCTTATTTCCTGTGTTTCAGATTTTGTGATTTGGTTTTTCTCGATGTGACTTTTCGAATTTTGGGACCTGGCAGTGGTAGGACATCTCCAAGCTATAGGAGGTATGTTGGTATACTGTTATCCTACCTTTTTGTTAGTATGCATTGTTAACTATGATAGTTATGACATGTATTAACACTTTTTATTTAGTACCTGTTTGATTGTTGTAGCTTATATTACATGTGATGGGTTAACCACTAATGATGATCGACCCAAATAGAGATCAAGGATTACAGTCTCTGGTGATTTTTCATATTATACCACCAGTAGTTTTATCTTTTGTTACTACTAGTAGGAGATGGAGGCACATACCAGCCTCTGCTATTATTAGTTGTGTAGTGGATAGTATTTACATATTCATGTTGACTTAGCTAGTAGTATATCATTTTATCTTAGTTAATTTCATCAGTAGATATTGATTTACTCTTGTTAGATCGGTCAGTAGAAGACTGATTTACGTTTGTCGATTTGGGTAGTCGTGGATCGATATACTTTAGTTGCTTGTGGAGGATTAATGTATTCTTGATTAGTTAGTAGATGACTGATTTAGTTTTGTTGGTCCGATCAGTAGGGGATTGTCATACTCTATTTTTAGAGGTTCGAATCTTTGGGTTATTTGTGCTGAGTTGGGTATCTAGAGCACATTTGAGTACATGGCTTGTACGGACGTGGAAAAGACTGAATTAGCCGTATACCATTGTCGATTTGGGTCAGTCTATAGAGGATCGATGTATCCTATTCCATGTGGACTTTAATTTTTGACTGTATGTACCTAGTTGGATAACTTATAAGGTAGCATAGGGAATGCCAGGTTGATTTGGGTTATATATGCTGATTATTCATATCTATGTTATGTGTACATGTGTTTAGGGTATTATGGGAGGTATCTTGTTGATTATATTTGTTCTGTGTATACACTCGTGTCTATTATGATTTGTTGGAAGTATTACGTTGATTATATTCTTGGCATAGGTGTATATATGTTAGGTGAGTGTTGTTTGAGGTGTATTGTCGATTATACCTACGTTGATATATGCACACGGGTTCGGAATGTATTTTTGGAGGTATCACATTGATTTATACCTGTGTTATGAGTATGTTTGGTGTGTACTAATTGGAGGATTATGTCGATCATACCTATGTGGTGTGTGCACGTGTGCCAGGTGTATTGTTGGTGGCATTATGATGATTCTACTTATGTTGAATGCAGGATGTGGAGTGTCTACATTATGTCATTTGTTGTATTACCCTGTCAACTAATTCTCCTATTAGTGGGTGACCCACTACGATGTTGATAGAGTTGACGATGGATTTGATTTGCTTACTAGATTGTGATACTCTTTGTTGCTCACAGTGATATGTGGTAGAGTGATCTCGTGCAGTCTCTAGTTGGATAGTGAGACGTCTTGGACACTTATGGGATGTTTGTGGTGGAGTGTTGCTCTCACATATTTTTGATTGTCTGTGGTGGAGCGTTGCTCCCACATATTATGGATTGTTTGTGGTGGAGTGTTGCTCCCACATATTTTGGATTGTTGTGGTGGAGTGCTGCTCCCATATAGGTTGCCTTGTTGGTGGTAGAGCATTGCTCCCACATATGTAGTATTTCTTGTGATAGAGCGTTGCTCTCACATGAGATGATCTATTCTTTGGTGATTTGTAGTTAGTGATCATATTTCGAACTTGTTATCGGGGGCCTCTGGTTGAGAATGTTTGTTGTACAGACATTATGAGTTTTTGGTAAGGCCATTTGGGCTTACCGATGCTCCAGCGGTATTTATGGGTTCGATGAACCGCATCTTTATGGAGTATCTAGACTAGTTCGTTGTCGATTTCATCGACGACATATTGATCTACTCGCGTTCCGAGGAGGAACATGCACAGCATCTTCGCATAGTCTTGGAGACTTTTCGACGACATCAGTTATAGCAAAGTTCAGCAAGTGTTCCTTCTGGCTATCTTCAGTCAGTTTTCTGGGACACGTGGTTTCTAGCAGAGGTATTTCGTTAGACCCTCAGAAGATCGAGGCTGTCACCAGCTGGGAGCAGCCGAAGTCAGTGCAGGAGATCCGCAGTTTTCTGGGACTGGCTAGATATTTTCGACGTTTTGTCAAGGGTTTCTCCCGCATTGCTATGCCGCTGACACGCCTGACCAGGAAAGGCGTGAAGTTCACTTGGACAGAGGACTGCGAGACCAGCTTCGAGGAGCTGAAGCGGAGATTAGTGTCGGCTCCAGTTTTGGTTTTACCTTTTGGAGAGAACGGATTCGTACTCTACACCGATGTTTCTCTACAGGGTTTGGGCGCTGTTTTGATGCAGCACGACAGGGTAGTCTCCTATGCTTCTCAGCAGTTGAAGGAGCATGAGAAGAACTATCCCGTATATGATTTGGAGCTGGCCGCTATTATTTTTACCTTGAAGATTTGGCAGTATCACCTTTATGGTATTACATTTGACATTCTCACTGATCATAAGAGTCTTAAATACCTTTTTACTCAGAAGGAACTCAATCTCCGACAGAGGAGATGGATGGAGTTCCTGAAGGATTATGATTGTACCATTAGCTATCATCTGGGAAAAGCTAATGTGGTTGCCGATGCACTCAGCAGGAAGTCCAAAGGGACTTTGGCTTGCCACCGAGTTTCAGTTACAGACTTGGTTCAGGGTTTCTCCGAGTTAGGTCTTGAGGAGTAGGGACAGACAGAGCAGGGTATTCTGGTTACCATAGTTGCTCAATCGTCAGTCAGGATGAGGATCCGAGAGGCCCAGGCTGGTAATCAGCATTTGCAGTTCATTGGCAGCCAGATATATTCCGGGCAGCAGACCGAGTTCACACGAGATGAGGAGGGTGTTATATACTTTCGAGGCAGATTATGCGTACCTCAGTCTCACCCGGTCTTACAGGAGCTACTTCAGGATGCTCATCACTCTTGATTTGCTAACCACCCAGGCGGTACTCGTATGTACCAAGATTTGAGACATTCTTATTGGTGGAATGGTATGAAGGAAGACATCGCGGAATTCGTAGCTAGATGTCTTGTTTGTCAACAGATGAAGGTTGAGCACCAGAGACCTGCAGGATTACTTCAGAGGATTCCTATTCCTGAGTGGAAATGGGAACATATCACTATGGACTTTGTGGTGAGTTTACCTAGGACACGACGAGGCCATGATAGATTTGGATAATCATTGATCGATTAACCAAATCGGCGCACTTCTTAGCGATCCAGAAGATTGATTCCCTGGATCGATTGGCAGATCTGTATTGCCGGGAGATCATCAGATTACATGGTGTCCCTTGACTATATTTTCGGATAGAGACCCTTTGTTCATGTCTCGATTCTGACAGAGTCTGCAGTAGACTTTGGGCACTCAGCTCCATTTCAATACAACTTTCCATCCGCAGACAAATGGATAGTCAGAGCGGACCATTCAAACTCTAGAGGACTTGCTGAGGTCATGTGTATTGGATTTCGGAGGCAGTTGGGAGGACCATTTGCCATTGGTAGAGTTCGCTTACAATAACAGCTTTCATTCGGTTATTTAGATGGCACCGTTTGAAGCGTTGTATGGTAGGCCTTGTCGGACACTCACCCTCTGGGATGAGGTTGGGGAGGCCCAGCTGTTGGGATCTCATAGAGCTCAGCAGGAGGCAGATTTGGTTCGTACCTATCAGACGGAGGATATCAGAGGCGCAGGACCGCCAGAAGGGTTATGCTGATCGGAGACGCATACCCCTGGAGTTCTCTATTGGCGACCATGTTTTTTTTGTGAGTTTCACCCACGAAAGAGGTGAAGAGATTTGGCCTCAGAGGTAAGCTAGCTCCGCGATACATTGGATGGACCTTTCCAGATCTTGGAGAGGATTGGAGCAGTGGCTTACGGGCTGGCCCTACCACCGTCCCAGGCAGGCGTGCATGACGTATTTCATGTATCTATGCTGAGGAGATACGTAGCCGACCCATCTCATGTGCTGGCAGATATCTCAGTTCCCATTCAGCCCGACATCACTTATGAGGAGGTTTCGGTACGAATTTTGGACCGGAAAGAGCTTCAGTTGCGGAACAAGACAATCCGACTAGTTAAAGTCAAATGACAACATCATTCCGATGAGGAGGCTACCTGGGAGCTCGAGGATATGATCCGAGCTCGATACCCCCACCTTTTCATTTGAGTTATGTAAGTTATGGTTCCGTTCAGCATTTATACGGTTTAGCTTTGCCTAGTACTTATTAATGGTAGATAACGAAATTTGGAGACCAAATTCATATTAGTGGGGGAGAATGTAAAATAGCGAAAATAGGCGAATCACCATAAGGGAATTTTCCAAAATTTTTGAAAAATTTTCGGAAATTTTTTGGAGCTCGTATGACTTAGGTTACGGGGATAAAAACTAGGCCCGGAAAAGCCTGTTTAGGCTACCCATTTAAGCGAGAAAATGTTTATTTTAATTCCTTTTCTTTTCTATTTCTTTTATTCTTTTTTTTCACTGTTTCCTTCCCAATCCCCACCGAACCCGTGCCTGTGCTGTGAAAGTCTAGACCACCCTAACTATGTAGGACAGCCACCTGGATTTGAAAGTCTAGACCGCCCTGACTATGTTTTTAAGCTAAAGAAAGCCTTATATGGACTTAAGCAAGCACCTAGGGTATGGTATGAAAGGTTAACCTCTTTCCTAACATCAATAGGGTTTAACCAAGGTCAAATCGACCCAATCTTATTTGTTAAAACAATAAAAGAGGATATTTTTATAGCCCAAATCTATGTAGATGACATAATCTTTGGTTCAACCAACTCAGAATTCCTAGAAGAATTTACAAATCTAATGGAACAAGAATTTGAAATGAGTCTAGTAGAAAAATTAACTTACTTTTTAGGACTACAAATAAAACAAACAAATGAGGGTAATTACATTTATCAACAAAAATACACTAAAGAGTTACTAAAAAGATTTGGGATGAAAAATACTAAAGAAATAAAGATGCCTATGGCAATTAACACAATCCTAGATGATGACCCAAATGGAAAATCAAATGACTTAAAATACTATAGGAGTGTCATAGGTAGCCTACTGTACTTAACTGCAAGTCGACTTGATATTTTATTTGTAGTTAGTATGTGTGCTAGATATCAAACTTGTGCTAAAGAATCTCATTTGACTCAAGTCAAAAGAATCTTTAGATACCTTAAAGGAACGTCAAATGTAGGAATTTGGTATCCTAGAACTAACAATTTTGAGTTAATAGGCTATTCTGACTCAGATTACGCTGGGTGTAAATTAGACCGCAAAAGTACAAGTAGTGGATGTCAATTACTAGGTACATCACTTGTCAGCTAGTTTAGTAGAAAGCAACACTGTGTTGTTGTATCTACAACTGAGTCAGAGTATATAGCTATAGGAGAGTGTGTCGCACAACTACTATGGATGATGCACACCTTAAAAGATTTTAATTTAAACCTCACAAATGTAAAAGTATTAATTGATAATATTAACTCAATTAGTTTAACAAAAAATCCTGTGCATCATTCAAGAACCAAACATATAGAAATTAGACACCACTTTATCAGGGAGCATGTCACTAAAGGAGATATTGAACTCAAATACATTGAGTCCAAGTCTAATTTAGCTGACATATTTACCAAACCCCTCCCTGAAAGTGAGCTTAGCAATCTACGTCAGAAGATAGGAATGTGTTTAATAGATTAAGATTCTTTAATTTCAAAATTGTTTTAAAAAATGGTGGTTTTAAATTCTAGGATAAAACTTTCAAAACTTTCCATTTTTAGAATTTCAAAAATCAATTTTAGCCTTAGAGTAGATCAATTCCTTAGAAAGCATGTTCCTATAGGGCTAGTACTTGAGCATCTCACCAACACACTAGGACTACCTTGTTTGTGATTGTTGAACATAGAAAGGGGTGAGATGTATAAGCAGATTGACTGGACTTAAGATGTTTATTTCAGTACATCAACACATGTCTGGGCGTTAAATACAAAACACATATCAATCAGGTTAAGTTATTTAGTTTAGTCAAATACTAACTAATTACAATTGACTTAATCTGACTAACTAAGTGAAAACCGCTATCATCCGATAGGCAGTGAGTAACTAATTGGTTAGATATTTTTTATGTCAGGTTCAGAGGGAGAATTAATTCAAACTTCTTTTATTTAGCATTTTTTTAAAAAAAATAGTTTTGAAAAATATTTTTTTTAAAACTAACTTTTATAAACTCAGTTTCAAAAATTGGAAATTGGATTTTTATAAATTTTGAAAATTAGATTTTGTTGACTTTGAAAATTAAAGTTTGTAAACTTACCTTTTATAATCTAAAGATAAATTTTATACAAATTTATTTTTGAAAATTTATATAAACTTACTTTAGTAAACCTAACTCTTTTTGAACTTAATATTTGAAAATTACTATAAGTTTAAAAATTAGCTTTTTGGAGGTTACAAACTTAGCTTTAAAATTTTATAAAATTGGTTTTGATTTATCTTTCTTTTTGAAAATTAACCTCTATAAAAATTGATGTTTGAAAATTGTTTTCAAGCTTATTTTGAAAATTAAGTTGATTTTTCTAAACTTAGTTATTTTGAAAACTAAAAAGAAAAGGTTTAAAGAAAAATTTTCAAAATGTTTCTACTTTAAACTCCCCCAAGTCAATCTGATTTTAGTTTGGATTCTCTATTGCATTATTTTCCTTAAAACACTTATTTTTTCTACATTCTTTTTTGATGAATGTCAAAGGGGGAGGGTTAGATGGTTTAAGTTAGTTAGCAACGAAAAATTATCAAAAATAAAACAAGACTAACTTAACATCATTGCTTGTGCTTATTTATTGCATATTTTTTTCACTAACTTAACCAGGTTGTCATTGCATCAAAAAGGGGGAGATTGTTGGTACGGTTAGCACTAACGATCTAACTCAGATTTTGATGAATGATAAAGTAGGTTAAGTTAGTTTTATTGTGATCTAACGCTGTGACCAAGTGTGCAAGAGAAGCCCAGCTAGTTCGATAGGACGACCGGATAGCTGGCACGAAGTCCAGACAGGTCGACGGGCTGACCGGATGTCTAGTATGAAGCCCAGCTAGGTCGACGGGCTGACCAGATAGCTAGCACGAAGTCCAGATGGGTCGACAGGTCGACGGGCTGATCGGACGTCTGGCAGGTAAATTAAGGTAAGTCACTAGAGAGGATTGACTGTGAGGACGCATTCCCGGAAAGGGAACTTAGGCGTCGATCCAACTCAGAACCATTTCAGAACTCTAAGTTGAGATCCTGACTTAATTCCAGTATCGGCGAGACGGAATCTAATTACTATTCTTTTTTTTTAAACTGTGCTAACACTTTGTTTTGCAAGGTAGTTTTGCATTTTGCCTCGGACTAACGTTTTCTTGCAGATTGCTAGAAAACAGAGGTCTGGGCCCCCGGAGTGCAAATGTTATCCCCTTATCGCTTCGCCATATGGAGCACTCTAGTTGGCCGGGCTACATCACACTCCAAGCACCCGGAAGGGATCCGAGCGCCCGGAGCCTCCTACATAAGGAGGGTGAGCCCTGGAGCAAAGAACAATTCAACCACAATGCCTTCCAACACTTGCTTTGCTGTGTTGTGCTCCTGCTGCGAAGCTTCTCTGACAACGTGCTGCCTTTCTTCTTCATTACTTATTGTTGTCGGTATTTCTACTTTAAAAGCATTTATAATTTCACTTGTAATCACATTTTTCGAACTGCTAGTGGATTGCCCAACGAAAGCACTCGACGAGTGCGGGCCTTGGAGTAGGAGTCGACGAAGGCTCCGAACCCAGTAAAAAATTACTTGTGTTAGCATTGTTCTTTTTTCGATTTTATCTTTCCACTGCGTACTCGATCTTCTACTTGAATTTCTAAATCGCTATTCCCCCCCCCCCCCCCCCCCACTCTAGCGAATCACTTGATCCAACAGATATGACATCATATTAGGCCTAACGTGGGCTTGATATGATCATATCAGGCCCACGGTGTGTCCAATACTTATGTATATGTTCGTAGATGTCAACTAATCATTTAACTTGGTCAGGTGTTTCGGTTGCCTTCACAAGAAGAGACGTTTCATTGCTGCTTGGTATTGCAGACTGAGGAGTTTTGATTCTGATCAATTCAAATAAAGCATCCGGTGACCTCTTTCTAACATACTTCTCAAATAAAAAAGAAGCGACTAGATCAAGAATTGAGGAGTTGCTTAAATTTTATGTCAATCGCGTTGAAGGAGAAGATGATGTTTTATTAGTTTACAAATTCTATATTTTTTATATATTTGTTTGTGTCTTATTTTCTTCTAGTACATATAAGTTTCCGTTATGTCTTATAGATATAGTAGATGATTTTGAGAATCTTGCTATATTCAACTGGGTTGAAGCCATCCATGAATTTTTAGCTCCACAATTACCTAAGATTGGGGGCATATTTTCATCAACTCAGACAATACATGGTAACACCAACCTCCCTTACCTAAAGGGTTTTGCTGGTCTTTTGGCAGTAAGTTTATAAATGATTTTAAATTTAACAATAATTTGCAAACATGTATAAATAGTTAACACTTGTGATGGTGAATCAGACATGATTTTTGGAGCATGTTCCAATCCAAAAATCATACAAAATAGAAGGAGCAAGAATAAATAAGTGGAGGAATATTCCTTCACATATTAGTAAGGTGAGCGATTTGTTCGATTGAGTCTCATCTAAAGAGGTAAATTTTCATTACTGTGACTTTAGTTAGGTTAAAAATCCTTTTTTTAACATGTGTTTTAATAATTTGACAGGTTATGATTGACCTAATCTCTACCGAATATGAGAACCCATTGGTTGAGAATCTTGTTGGCGTTGATGATATTCCACGTGCAATGGAGACATCACAATTTGAAGTAAATGAAGAAGGAAGCCAAAGTAATAAGGAATGTTATAATTGCATTATTCAAGCAAACAGATTTAAGGAGCTAACAATAGAGAATATACATTTGAACGATAGGGTGAAAGAATTACTTAAAAAATTAGAAAATAAAGGCATACAATCTCAATATAGCGAGTCTATAGGCGATCCTCAATGTGAACCAGTAGCTTTTGCAACAAGAAGTAGGAAAGGACGTGATAGAACTCACTATGATTACAGGGATACTCCAATTGATAGTCCATTGTGGTTGAAAATTTTACCTAAGAGGCAGCGGAGAAATATACAAATATGTGAGCCTGCGGAGAACGTTTCAAGACAAGGAGAGGGAAAAAAATTGTAAAAGAACCTGATGTTCTAGAGAAGGGGAAAGGAAAAATTAATGTGGATGATATGGAAGAATAAAGAGACATTGTACAATTGAAGGAAGACAATTCTGAAGAAGAGGCAAAGAAGGATGCAGATAGGATTGCCACACATAACAAAATGAAGAAACAAGCCATTGATGTAAGTCGATATTTGCAAATTTTATAGTAATTTGTTTGATTTAAATCATTAATTAAATTCCTTTTTATGTTGATGGGTATAGTTTGTGAAGAAGCAATTTAATAATTTGAAGAAAAAAATAAGATGAAGATGTGGCGTACTTGTTAAAAGTGTTAAAGAAACTAAAGTATGTGAATTACATAGTTAATTTAATTAATTTATAAGTCAAGACAATTATATGCTTTTATAATTTAGATAATTATATGGTTCTCTAATTAAATTTTGTGAATTATAATCATTGATTTACTTTGTAGGTTTACAAATGAATTAGTTTGGGAGGAACCACCCTTTGGTTTAAATGTGTATTCCCTCTTATCCGGTGTGAATGGAGAGATGTTGACAAATGGGGAGGTAATTGACACGTATTGTAAAATTCTATTTAGGGGGACATCCTTGTCTGGTAAGACATACAATAAGTCTATTTATTGTTCAACCTTCTTCGAAGTAAGGAATCTATTTGAGAATACTTAAAATTTGAATATATTTTATTATTTGGTTAAGTATGTATGATTTTGCATATTTGTAGTCATTAATAAAATTCTCAATTAAGGTTGCCTTCCAACAACTGATAAAGACAGATGCAGAAGATGAAGATGTTAGGTATATTTTTATACCTTTGTGTAGTGATAATGCACACTTCCACTTGTTGATGTTGGACACCAAATCACTGACGTTCAATCATTACAATTCTCTAGCAAGTGGAAGAAAATACAAATATGAATTTTATGTAGCAGTGAGCATCCAATATTCATGTGTACGTTTGTATTATAGTATAAATGCTAGTTGATGTAAAATTTAAATTTCCTCTTCAATCTTACAGGTATCGGATTTAAAACTCTATAGTCGTGAGCACCTTGCTTCTATTGATCCAAAATTTGAAAGTCATCATCCCTTCGATCAATGGATGTCTCGCACAATAGAATGTCCACGACAAGAAGCCAGGTAAGTCGAGCAAATAGTGTGAATAGAAAATATTGATATAAAATATTGTACATTAAATTGGTGATGTTATTTACAACCTTGACTATGGCTTCTTTGTGATCCAATACATTTGATGTCTTCTATATGATATAAAGATGGACTTCAAACAAGGAGACATGAAAAAAAATAGAATTGATGTAATTGTATCAATTTTGAGGGATAAGTTCTGTAAAACATTGGATTAAATATCCATAGTGTTGTAAGCCAAAAAGTTGGTAGGGAATGTAAAGGTACAATTATGTAGTGTTTGTAGTTTTATATCTTCGTATGTAGTCTATGTTGTTTAATACAGTGGTAAGTGTGATATGAGAAGAGCATACTAAACTGTCACAGGAATAATAATACTATTACATAGTGATTAGTGAACTAAAAATCACAATATCCAAATTGTCATGTTGGTGCTTATCATTGAAAAGAGACAAAATTTATATAACTTATATTGCACACCATTGTTAGAGTGTATACTAGAAGTCTAGTTTTTTATAAATATTTAAGAATCACATTGGTCAAATGTCTACATTTATGCGAAGTGTAGTTGTCCACTGAATTTATATTGAAGATAACATGGTGTGAGGAGACACACAGAAGTTCATGTTATCAGTTCCTTATAAATTATAAACAGTTGTTCACAACCAAGATGGAATGGGACAAACCATTGGAGTGGTTGTAGTGTAATTAAGTATTAGTTTATCTTGACTAATAAATTACACTAATACACTATGAGTGTATTGAGCAGGATCATTTGAGGTAGTATCTTTTTATATTGACTATATAAAAGAACAATACCTCTGTTATTATGGAAGTGTGTACTCTTAATCATGATATAATAACAAGCACATATACTTAATATTTATTTCTTTGGTTTATCAAAGGGTGTGATTTAGCTTGTTAAATCAATAGGCCCGATAAGTTAGGAAATTATATTATTTATATAGTGTGTTGTTGATTATAGAATGAAACTGTGTCCTAGTAATCTAGGTTGATGATGTCCCCTTGAGGAGCTCATAAGGATTGTCATGTAAATCCTGCAGGTGGACCTAGTCCGGCATGACAATGAAGTTGAGTGGTACTACTCTTGGAGCTAGATATTAATTAAGTGAGTTGTCAGTAACTCATTTAATTAATAGACATTCGATATCTTAAACACAGGGAGACTAACACACTCATGATAAGAAGGAACCCATATTGTAATATGGGATTGGTGCGGTAGTGCAATAATAACTCTTTAGTGGAATGAGATATTATTGATGAACTTGAGTTGGGTGTTCAAAGCGAACACGGGAAGCTCAAGCTCATTGGGAGACCAAAACCAATTCCTCCTCTCGGTCCCTATTGTAGCCTCTTATTTATAAAGTCTTATATCCACCAAACCCAACTTCTTACCCACCTTAAGGTAGCCGGCCAAGCCAAGCTTGGAGCCCAAGCTAGGGCCGGCCAAACCAAGGTTAGATGGGTTCAAGTTGTGGTCGACCCTAGCTTGGAGCCCAAGCAAGGGTGGTCAGCCACATTCACATTGAAAGAGAGTTTTAAAATTATAAATCTTTCCTTTTATAGCTTTCTACAAAGGATTAAGAGAAAGGTTTAATATCTTTCCTTATTTGTAGTTAAAAAGGAATATTTTAATTTTTTGATAAATTTTAAATCTTTCCTTATGTGGAAGTCATGGTTTTAAAAGAGAGTTTTAAAATTATAAATATTTCCTTTTATAGCTTTCTATAAAGGATTAAGAGAAAGGTTTGATATCTTTCCTTATTTGTTGTTTAAAGGAAGATTTTAATTTTTGATAAAACTTTCCTTTTTGTAACCATACACATGTTTTAAAAGAGATATTTTAATTTATAAAACTTTCTTTTTATAACCAACCATGAAGGGATTTAAAGAAAGAATTTTTTTAATTAAAATTTCTTACAGGAAATAATTAAGGAAGTTTTAATTTTTTGTTTAAAACTTTCCTTGTTTGGAGAACAAGGTAGGGGCCGACCATTAAAGGTTTATAAGGAAGTTTTAATTAAATTTTCCTTCTTAGACATTGGCAAAAAATATAAGGAAGTTTTAATTATGTTTAAAACTTTCCTTATTTGCCAAGACCAAGGAATATAAAAGAGAGGGTAGAGGTGCCTCACCTCACAACAACACATCTATTATTCCTCTCCTCTCTTCCTTGGTGGTGGCCGACCCTCTTATTCCCCTATTCTTCTTCCTTGGTGGCCGGCGGCATCTCATCTCTAGGAGTTGTTGGTGGCCGGATCTTGTTAGAGGAAGAAGGAGAGATAGGAGGCATTATTTCTTAGCATCCCTTGGAGCTTGGTTGGTGGCCAAAGTTCTTCATCTCTAGGAGATTGTTGGTGGCTGAAACTTGGAAGGAAGAAGAAGGTTTTGGTGGAGTCTCATCTTGGTAGATCGTCACCCACACGACGTCCGAGATAAGAAGAGGAATACAATAGAAGATCGTGAGGTCTATAAGCTACAAAAGGTATAACTAGTTATTTAATTCCGCATCATAACTAGTTCATTTTTTGTATAGATCTTGAAAAACCAAACACAAGAGGTTATCGGTTTTTTAGTTATCATTTTTGTAATCAATTTTTCGTTTCGATTTCATGTTTCAATATTGTGCTTCTATTGAGGTCTTCGTAGTTAAACCTAGGTTACTTAAGAAGTTTAAATATTCGATTTCTTTGAAAGGCTTTGTCTAGGTAGTGGTGGATGTTCCCATACCCAAGAAGGCCATGTGCCTCATCATGTTTAACCTGGAAGTCGATCCTTGAAATAGATATTTGATCAACTTCTGTAATATGACTTAACTTAAGAAGAACAAATCGGTTAAATTTGGAGTAAAAATGTTAAGTATCGTTCCCAATCCAAATTTAACTTCTGAAGGACAACTTGGATTAATAATGTTAAGTTCTGTTTGCAATCCAAGTTGAATTTCAGTAGAGCACAAGGGTAGCTAGGAAAGTTCTATGCTTGTACAAAATTTTTATACAGGGGAACTAGAGCAGTCTCCAAGTATAACAACCAACAACCATATCTATCTTCTAAAAACTAAAAAATTTGTAACAGATGGGATTTTTTAGAAATCCAAATAGAATAGGTCCAACACTCGGTTTCAAGTGTACAAGGTCTGCATCGAAATTTGAATTAGGCATGTAATTATGGAACTCCAAAGTAACTAAGTTAAGAGTTAAAAAAAATTGGTTGTTAACCCGGTAACTAAAAGTTTCACATGTTCTGTGTTAAATGGTACGGAGTAAGAACTTCTTATCCAAGGTGTATAACTAAGTATTGACACCATATATACCATCTCCCCTCCCAAACCTTCATAAGGAATGTGATTCTAAGTAAATCCAAGTAGCGTAGGGCTATCAGTGGGTTTTGGTCAAAACCCACTTATGGACCTAGACACCGTTGATTAGATCCATTCAAAGTCTGATTAGATTCTGGTATTGCAAGGACTCCAACGGTGCTATCAATTACTGATGTACAACTCTCTAGGGGTGATATGATACCATATCAGGCCCAACGTGGGCCTGATATGAGACCATATCAGACCCAACATTGGGCCTGATAGGTTTCAAAAAATTTGATACTATCTCTCCCTTCTATAACCTAAAAACGTGCTATCATGGGCTTTAAGTCAACAGCATGGGGAGTGAAATATAGCTAATAGTATTGTAACATAGCTTTAATCTCTGCCTAATTTTTGAGTTAAAAATAAAATGGTGGTTGTTGGTTCTCGTAACTTAAAATGTGTGCATTAAAATCCATAGCTCCACCCCTCTTAAACCTTCCTACTGAACGAGAATTTGAAGAAAATCAAATACCCTAAAAAAGGATTAATATATAGAATAGAATAAATCGATACAATATGAGCTAAAAAATTACAATTTTGAATAACTACAAAAAAATTCAGATAAAATAAGAATATATATATATATTCTTATTTGTATTCAATGAACAACAACCGAGAGAGGAGAAGCTTTAATATTAGTTTATATATATATATATATATATATATATAAACTAATATTAAAGCTTCTCCTCTCTCGGTTGTTCTTCATTGAATACAAATAAGGTGCACCGTTCCGTGTCAAATGGCACGGAGCAAAAACTTCTTATCTAAGGTGTATAACTTAGTCTTGACACCATATATACCATCTCCCCTCTCAAACCTTCATAGGGAACCTGATTTCAAGTAAATCCAAATAGCGTAGGATCATCAGTGAGTTTTAGTCAAAACCCACTGATGGACTTAGACACCTCTGATTGAACTCATTCAAAGTCTGGTTAGATTCTAGTATTGCAAGGACTCCAACGGTGCTATCCATTACTGATGTATAGCTCTCTAGGGGTGGTAGCATGTTCTGAAAAAATTTCAACCTTATATTAGGCCTGATATGGTACCATATCAGGCCCAACGTGGGCCTGATAGGTTTCAAAAAATTTGATACTATCTCTCCCTTCTATAACCTAAAAATGTGCTACCATGCGCTTTAAGTCAACAACGTGGGGAGTGAAATATAGCTAATAGTATTGTAACATAGCTTTAATCTCTGCCTAATTTTTGAGTTAAAAATAAAATGGTGGTTGTTGGTTCTCGTAACTTAAAATGTGTGCATTAAAATCCATAACTCCTCCCCTCTTAAACCTTCCTACTGAACGAGAATTTGAAGAAAATCAAATACCCTAAAAAAAGGAGTAATATATAGAATAAAATAAATTGATACAATATGAGCTAAAAAAATTGTAATTTTGAATAACTACAAAAAATTTAGATAAAATAAGAATATATATATATATATATATATATATATATATATATATATATATTAAATCTTTTCCTCTCTCGGTTGTTGTTCATTGAATACAAATAAGGTGCACCGTTTCGTGCCAAATGGCACGGAGCAAGAACTTCTTATCCAAAGTGTATAACTAAGTCTTGACTAATATTAAAGCTTTTCCTCTCTTGGTTGTTGTTCATTGAATACAAATAAGGTGCACCGTTCCATGCCAAATGGCACAGAGCAAGAACTTCTTATCCAAAGTGTATAACTAAGTCTTGACACCATATATACCATCTCCCCTCTCAAACCTTCATAGGGAACCTTATTTCAAGTAAATCCAAGTAGTGTAGGGTTATCAGTGGGTTTTGGTCAAAACCCACTGATGGATCTAGACACCTCTGATTAGACTCATTCGAAATCTTGTTAGATTCTGGTATTGCAAGGACTCCAACGGTACTATCCATTACTAATGTATAGCTCTCTAGGGGTGGTAGCACGTTCTAAAAAAATTTCAACCTCATATTGGGCCTGATATAAAACCATATCAGGCCCAACGTGGGCTTGATAGGTTTCAATACGTTTTTATAATATTAAAGAATGTAATATTAAATATCCAAATTAATATTTTTATTTAAATGTGCTAACACTAAAATCATAAATAAAATATTAAAACACTATTATTAAAAAATAATAATAATAAACTGGAAATAAATAGAGTAGATTAGATTTTAAAAATCATATAATGAAATGAAATATATAAATTAAATATCAAAATAATTTTATAATAAAAATATGGGATATATTAGGCTCACGTTTCAATCAAAGCAAAAAGCTCGCACTCTCCTGCTTCGGCCGTCATCTTCTTCTCAAAGGCATCCTACGTAGCTCCGTTCGTGGCGTGATTCTAGCATCACCGGCATCCAACCATCGGGTTCGTACGTAGCTCCGTTGCTAATTTAGTGGTTATTTCTCTAACGGTTTCACCTAGGGTTTGTGTTAATGTTAAGGGCATGTTAGAATAAGAGCATAATCGTTATTACAGAATCTAAGAGTTGTTTTTCTATGTGTGATTATATGGTAGCTAAGTTCGGAATGACTACAAAAGGAGCATTGACAAGTGGAAGTGCTGCTCGACCAAGTTATCCAAGTTATGTCAACAAAGAAGAACTAAAAGAATGAACTGGAAAAGTAGCATTTGTCACTTCAGAAAATTTATTTCTTTTATTAAACCAACTATAGAACAAGAACAGAAGATTCAAGGCACACCTTTTTCGTGGATCCTCGACCTCCCTAATAGTTCTTTTGTAAGAGCTCAGGTCCAAAATATGTTTGATAATTGGGATCAGGCAGAACAAAACTATATCTTCCATGGGAAGAAACTAAAATTTACAAAGGTAGATGTTGCACTGATTCTAGGCCTACCCGACAATGGAGAGATAGTTCGTCTCGATTTAAATGAGGCCTCCAGCGCACTGTACATGGAGTTTTTCCAAGATTTTGATTATTCTGCCAATCATTTGGAGAAATTGATAATGAAGTCGAGATCAAATGATAAACTATAATGTCAACTGTATATCTTGTATTTTTTTGCAACAATTTTGTTTTGTGGTAGTAGTAGTGTTCTTAGAATACCTGTGTTCTTCCTAATTGACTGTGTAGATGATTTTGACAACTTAGCTAGGTTTAACTGGTGCAATGCAGTATACAGTTTTATGACTCCTCAATTAGAAGTCATTGGCTTGGAGCTTACATTGAGACCAAAACCACTAGTTGCTGATTCAACGTCCAAGGCCCCCTTGCGCAAGGGATTTCCAAATATTTTGGTTGTAAGTTCGATTAAATATATCTCACGATATTGGTTATGAATATGATTCATTTTTATAATCATATTGTAGGTATGGGTGTGTGAGCACATCAACATCATTGATCCAAACCATCCTGAATAATTTCCTAGAATACTATGTGGAGTTGGCCTAACTATCATGTTGACACAGTCAAAAAGTTGATAGACTGTGTAACTGTAAATAAAATTTTTGTAGATTTAATGTTGGCAGAGTCAGAGTTAGATTTACTACCAAACCGGGCTCGCTAACTGAAGCTCTTGAGTTGGTTGGGCAAGGATCCCCACATCAAGGTGAAGAAGGTAAACTGCAGTGTGTAGATACGGTAGATTGTAGTTAGTGCAAGAAAAAGGGATAAAAAATTGAAAGTTTAAAGCAACAATTACATAAAGCTACTAAAAGTTTGGAGGATGCTAATAAGAACCTGGCAACGGTCATAAATGAAAAGGATAGTCTCTTAGGAGCAAAGGATATTATAATTGCTGAGATGGAGTCTATGCTTAAAGAAAAAGATCTACAAATAAGTGAACTGCATGAGGAACGGGATAGGAGTGGCAACAAGGCTGACACTAGCAATGTTGTCGTGGATAACATAATTTTAATTGTAAAAGACAAAATCATAGCCGATGCTGAAAATAAAATTAAAGAGCTCCAAAAAGTCATACAAAGCAAGGTCTCAACAGAGGCACGAGCATCCCCTACCATGGATAAAGAAGGCATAGACCCTAATCTGCCTAGACTACCAACTAATTTTGTATTAGGCCCCAAAAGAAAGAGAACTCAGAGAAGTCTAAAATTAGATTGTAAAAAAAAAAGGCAAACAGATTGTACAGGCTGTAGAACTAGATGCTCCTGCACCATTAAAGACCGAAGAGACAAGTTCATCACATATGGAAATAAAATGTGATGAACTTAAGAAGGTGAAGACCAAAATATTGAAGGTAGGATCAACAGTAGGTAAATCATTATTTTATAATCCTTAATGACATATTAGTATTTTAATTATTTCAGCAAGCAAAGATATTTTTTAAGAAGACTAAAGATGGTGTAATAGTCGATGCATTATTGAAGCTCAGTCAATTAAAGTAAGTTAGTTGGTAGTGTAATCGCATAATCATGTTAACGAATGATTATTATTGGAGTTTAATAATATTTATTAGTGCTAACTTAATAAATACCATTATCTATATCTTTGTATGTAGGGTGACTGTGCTTACAATATGGTCGAACGATACTTTCTCTTTAGATATGCAATCTCTTATGACAATATTTGATTGGACTCAATACATCAATGGGGATTGCATAAATGCTTATTGGACTATTCTTGCTAATGAAGCCAAAAACTCTAACTCACCATACTACCCATCCATATTTTGTGGGGTTATATTTCGAGTATGTCTTTTATCTCATGGCAGATTGTTTTTTATATAGATTGGATGCAGTCGACTCATTAGATATCTTGTTTACATAGGAACTGTTTGGAATGATGCATGTGGATGAATTAAAACAAAGTGCAAAAATTGATGAAGACAAGCTCATTAGATATATTTTCTACCCTCTAAATAATGAAGATGATCATTGACATCTAATGGTCATAGACCTAGAGGAAGGTCATATAATTCATTATAACTCTCTCAGCGTCATAGGAAATTACACTGCTATTTTTTATTAAATTGTATATATATATATATATATATATATATATATATATATTCCAATTGGTGTTAGTTATGTATTAATTACTATTGTCTTTTATATGTAGGTATTGTTTTTTAAGGAGTTAAACTGGTCATACTATCACATATTGCATAAAGGATTAGCACCTTTCTCCAGGAGAGACTTTAAAATGATTCAAGTTAATGGCCTCACACAAAGTAAATCGTATGTATTTTTGTATGTTCCATCTTCTTTACCTCACAATAGACTCTCACAATTATATTATTTTTCTTGTAGGTTAGATTGTGCTTTTTTTATGATGCGCTATGCAGAGAGTTTAATGTTTCAGAGATCAACGGACTTTATACAAGTTGAAATGAGAGCTTATAGATTTAGTCTTGGACAATAATGTCTGACAAAAACTTTAAAATGTAGAAATTGAATATTTGTAATTAAAAATGTGTAATAGACTATTATTGCAATGATATACTGTTTGTATAAATTAAAATTATGGTGAATCAAATTCCCATGCTGTAAATTTAAATTATGTTCCAACTGAATATAGGAGCTATGGATTTATATCAGGCCCACGTTGGGCCTGATATGGTACCATATCAGGCCCAATATAAGGCTGAAATTTTTTCAGAACGTGCTACCACCCCTAGAGAGTTGTACATCAATAATGGATAGCACCGTTGGAGTCCTTGCAATACCAGAATCTAACCAGACTTTGAATGAGTCCAATCAGAGGTGTCTAGGTCCATCAGTGGGTTTTGACCAAAATCCACTAATAACCCTACGCTACTTGGATTTACTTGAAATAAGGTTCCCTATGAAGGTTTGAGAGGAGAGATGGTATATATGGTATCAATACTTAGTTATACACTTTGGATAAGAAGTTCTTGCTTCGTGCCATTTGGCACGGAACGGTGCACCTTATCTATATTCAATGAACAACAATCGAGAGAGGAGAAGCTTTAATATTAGTTTATATATATATATATATATATATATATATTCTTATTTTATCTGAATTTTTTGTAGTTATTCAAAATTATAATTTTTTAGCTCATATTATATCGATTTATTTTTTTCTATATATTACTCCTTTTTTTAAGTCAAAAATTAGGCACAGAATAAAGCTATGTTACAATACTATTAGCTATATTTCACTCCCTACGTTGTTGACTTAAAGCACATAGTAGCACGTTTTTAGGTTATAGAAGGGAGAGATGGTATCAAATTTTTTGAAACCTATCAGACCCACGTTGGGCCTGATATAGTTTTATATCAGGCCCATATTGGGCCTGATATGGTATCATATCAAGCCCAACGTAGTCCTGATATGAGACCATATCATGGCCAATATGAGGTTGAAATTTTTTCAGAACGTGCTATCACCCCTAGAGAGATGTACATCAGTAATGGATAGCACCGTTAGAGTCCTTGCAATATCAGAATCTAACCAAACTTTAAATGGGTCCAATCAGAGGTGTCTAGGTCTGATTTACTTAAAACCACGTTCTCTACGAAGGTTTGAGAGGGGAGATAGTATATATGGTGTCAAGACTTAGTTATACACCTTGGATAAGAAGTTCTTGCTCTGTGCCATTTGACACGGAACGGTGCACCTTATTTGTATTCAATGAACAACAATCGAACAACAACCTTATAACGGTGCACCTTATATTTCACTCCCCACACTGTTGACTTAAAGCCCATGGTAGCATGTTTTTAGGTTATAAAAGGGAGAGATAGTATCAAATTTTTCAAAACCTATAATATGGTTTTATATCAGGTCCACGTTGGGCCTGATATGGTACCATATGAGGCCCAATATGAGGTTGAAATTTTTTCAAAACGTGCTACCACCCTAGAGAGCTGCACATGAATAATGGATAGCACCGTTGGAGTCCTTGCAATACCAGAATCTAACTAGACTTTGAATCGATCCAATCAGAGGTGTCTAGGTCCATCAGTGGGTTTTGACCAAAATCCACTGATGGCTCTACACTACTTGGATTTACTTGAAATCAGGTTCCCTAAGAAGGTTTGAAAGGGGAGATGGTATATATGGTGTCAAGACTTAGTTATACACCTTGGATAAGAATTTCTTACTTCGTGCCATTTGGCACAGAACAGTGCACCTATTTTTTTTCAATGAACGACAACCGGTGTCCAATTTTATTTTTCAAGCATAACAATAATCATTTTGTCTAAGTTTTAACTTATTTATAGTTTAAAACAAATTTACATGACTTTGAAATTAACAACCCCTACCTGTTGAATTGAAATGCAGAGATGGACTAAACCTATTATATTTCTGAATATTCACAACTGCTAGCGCATTTTTATTTTACAAAATTGAGATATGGTGTGAAGTATTAGTTTTGCCTTACTGGGATTGGTTTACACTTCTCATACCAATAGATAACACTGTATTATAAAATAAATACAACATACAAAGATATAGCAGTAACATCACTTTGCACAACTATTTTTCTTACAATTCTATGGATGTACTACATATAAAATGTCAAAATATATGGATCAACCCCTCCAATTTACAAGTAAGTCAAGACCCAGGGGCTAGCGGCTCTACAAGTCCTCCGATTATGGCCTAGTTGTTTGCACTGGCTGCATTTGATTTTTACCTTCCCATTATGTTTCGACTCGATCCGTGCCTTCTTTCACCTACCCGGCTGCACAAGGCTACTGGGATATAGAACTATAATGTTGTTTACTCCCCTAGGATAAAATTCCTTGCTTCGACAGGGGTAAATATGATCCATATATGTCCAATTCCAATTCTGTGAATGAAATTAATGCTCATAATATGGGAGCGTATCCATGTTTCGGTGAATGATGACGGCAATTGCATGTGAGCAAGGCAATCCTAAAATTTGAAACTCCCCGCAGTTACAATATTTTCTCTCCAACTCAACAATGAATGAAGCACCCCATGTCTCTACTTCCATTTCAGATTAAGAGTAGGGGTGGACTTTATATCATCTAACTTTCTCCCTCCTTGAATACATTTCTTTGGTAGCATGAGGTGTCAAAGCAATATACCATTTCGAGACTTCCTCCCTACGGTTAAAGAACTATTAAGCTACCTTTCTTCTGGTATTATCAATTAACCTGTTTATAGGAAGTTCACGTGTCTCTTTGAGCAAAGCATTTAAACTCTCTACATAATTGGTGGTTAGCATTGTGTACCTTCTTCCATTAAAGTCTGCATTAGCCCATCTTTTAGGAGCAATGTTCTGAAGCCACTTATGAGCATATGGATGTTTTTCAAGCATGCACTGTATTATGAGATTATATTGGAGTGTTGTGTTTGCTCGAGTTGCTACCCAAAACAAGCCTAAACCTGACCTACTTTCAGTATCTGTTACCATATTGCAAGACATGTGGTGGTAACAAAAAGCATGATGGCCGGTAGGGTAGACTTTCCTAACTGCTAATATAATGTCGTGATGTCTATCTGATACTATGTTCATTGACTCTGGATCAACAGCAAAGAATCTCTTCGTATGATCCAAAAACCACTCCCATGCAGACCCACAACTTCAGCGATTCCAAAGGCTACTGGGAGGACATTGTCATTAGCATCAATTGTTGTAGCCATCAACAACACACCCGGATATTTTCCTCTTAGATGTGTGGCATCAATTCCGATCAATTTGCATAGATAAGACCTGAATACTCTTCTACAAGCTCCAAAATCCCAAAAACAGCGTTGAAACTGATTATCCCCATTCTTGTGTAGTGCCACATAAGTTTCAGGATCTCTAACTCTTAACTCACGATATAGTGGAAGATCTCTATATGCTTGGTCATGATCTCCAACGACTTTCTTCATCGCTTTCTTTCGAGCTATGTATACTTTTCTATATGATATGGTCACTCCAAACCTAGCTTTTATATCTAATATAATCATACTTGGCTTGTACTATTCATTAGCAAGAAATTGCTCTTCAACAAAAGATGCTACAAAGGAGGAAGAGCATGCTTGATGATCAGTACTTTCCCTAATGGTACCACATTGGTGTTCCTTTATATATTTCGTAACAATGAACTCTATATCCCCCGGCCAACTACTCTCCATGTATATGGTTGATTGAAGCAGATGACTTTTACTTTATTTTTTTGAGTGTCAACTGGGTTATATCTCATATGTTTATGTTAGGATGTATACTATAAGCCTAGCTTTTGTATGAACATCTATTTTGAAATGAAAATCACTTTGGTCAAATGTTTGCATTTTATATTTATATATATATCGATGCAGTTATCCATTTAATTTATATTGTAGATAACATGGTGTGTGGTGTCACACAGAAGATCATGTTATCAGTTCCTTAAAAATTATAAATAGTAGCTCACAACCAAGATGGATTGGGACAAACCATTGGAATGGTTGTAGTGTAATTTGATATTAGTCTGTCTTGACTATAAAATTACACTAGTACACTATGTGTGTATTGAGCAGGACCATGTGAGGTTGTTCGATTTATACTAACTACATAAAAGAACGCAACCTCTGTTATTATGGATGTGCATCCTCTTAATCCCTATATAATAACAAGCATGTATACTTAGTATTTATTTCTTTAACTTATCAATGGGTGAAATTTATTCATTAAATCAATACACCCGATGAGTTGGAAGATAGTATTATTTATATGGTGTGTTGTTGATTATAGAAGGAATCTGTATCCTAATTATTTAAGCTGATGATGCCCCCTTGAGGAGCTCATGAGGATTATCATTTAAATCCTACAGGTGGACTTAGTCCGACATGATAATAAAGTTGAGTGGTACTACTCTTGGAATCAGATGTTAATTAATTAGATTGTCAGTAACTCAATTAATTAACAGACCTACGATATCTTAAACACGGGGAGATTAACACACTCATGATAAGAAGGAGCCCATATTGTAATATGGGATTGGTGTGGTAGTTCAATAATAACCTTTAGTGGTATGGGTTATTATTGATGGACTTGAGTTGGGTGTTCAGACCGAACACAGGAAGCCCAAGCCCATTAAGAGGCCTAAACCAATTCCTCCTCTAGGTCCCTGTTGTAGCCTCTATATAAAACTTCGCATCCACCCATCCATAACTTGGTTTGGTTTAACTTGGTTATAGAAAGGGAGATTTTTTCTAAACAGAATTCTGTTATTTTTCTTTCTTTGTAACCGACGGCAAAGGTTATAAAAGGAGTAGGTGGTGCCCCCTAAAACCTAATTTTTCCCACAATTCTCTTCTCTCCTCCTAGGGTCGGCGGCACACATCCTTCCCCTTGTGGCTGGCGGCCCTCATCTCCCCCCCCCCCCCCCCTTCACCTATTGCTAAGGGTTAGCGCCCCTTCACCTATTACTAAGGGCTGGTGCCCCTTCTCCCTTGGTAGGCGACGGCTTGAAGAAGAGGAAGAAGAGAAGAGAAGGAAAAAGATTAGAAGGTGCCCCATCCTAGAGCCTCCTTTTGTAGCCAGCGGTTTGGAAACCGAGAAGAGAAGGCGGGTGGTGTTGTCTTGGTAGATCATCGCTCACATGACGTCCAAGAAGAGGAGAGGAATACGGCAGAAGATCAAGAGGTCTTTATCTACAAAGAAAAGGTACAACTAGTTCTTTAATTCCGTTGCGTAATTAGTTTAAGTTTTCTTTGTATTTATTTTGAATACCAACACAAGAGGCCAACGATCTTGTACTTCGATCAAGGTGTGCTTTGATCCATCAAAAACTTGCTTCATTGATCAAACACATGTCTGATCGAACATGCGGGTTGGTAGGAATAGTTCTGCACTTGTAGAATTTTTGTACAGGGAAATTTAAACAGAACAGAATTCTAGCGCCTTCAAGTGGTATCAGAGCAAGTTTTCTGGTTCTGTGTGATTAGTTTTCGATTAAATTATGCACTGTTCATACATAAGTTTAGGCTGGATAATAGTAGGATGTGCTAGATAGATTAATTCTGTGGTTACAAGCATCCTGGATCTAACTATTATGGCTTTGTGTGTTTGTGTATGATTTGAACCCTCGGGCATGTCGAGGCTGTTTGTGTGTCCATGATTGTAATAGTTAAATACGGTCGGTTGCTGTATTATTATTATTTTTTACATTCTGTTCGATCTAGATTACATGTAAATTCCTTTATGGAATATAGGATCGATAAATGTAAATTTTATTTCTTTTTGTTGCAGCTTATATCCTTGCCATGCGTGGTGCTATTTTGAGGACCGGAGGCACGGCGGAGAAGGAAGCGAGATAGACGCGACGGCTTGATCCATTGGCGGCATATTAGAGGACAACGTTGGATGAGGCCATAATAGTTGGAAATTTATTTTCATATTTATTTCCTTTATATGTTGTTTTATGTGTTGTGATGTTGTTTTATGTGTTGTGATGTGTGTGTATGTTAAAATTCCTCAATTTAAATAACTAAGTAGGAGAGGGATTATTTAAATAAAGTCCACGGTCTCCATTACTGGTTTGTAAGTGATGCATTCAAACTTGCGCATTGGCTTTAAGTGCCTTCCTCCATATCGGATGAGTTTGTTTGTGGATCACTAGATCAAACTTCCTCTATGGATGATTATAGGAAATTATTTAGGTATGTGTGATCTTCTCCATCTGAATGGGCATAATCCTAATTAATGAACTAAGTATCAAGTAATAGTATATACTTAGGTGCATTTAATAGTATCCTCCCCATCAGAGTCACTGTTATTATTTGTGTGGCCGAAGATGAATCAACTATTAATTTTATTTATCATAAAGTTAGGTTGACAAGATAATAAAATTAATGGGTAAAACCTCCTCTTATAAATATTTGAATTAGTATACGTCCACACTATCGTGACATACGAAATTCACGGTGTTTTGAGGTGTTGGTGAATTTAAATTATATTATTTGAGGAATCAATATTATTTTAAATTCTAAAGTTTTGACTAAATATTTTATTTTGTGGTTCTCATGATTTCAAAATGGTTTTCAATCCTCTTGTTGTTATTTTAAAAGAAAATAAACTTATTGGTTCAAATTATATTGATTGGAAATGAAACTTGGACATTGTCTTAACTGCTGAAGAATACAAGTTCATTCTTCTTGAGGTCTGTCCTAGCATGCCTGATAAGGATTCTAGTGAAGAGGAGATAGAGAGACATAGGAAATGGGTCAAGGCAGATGAGATGACACGGTGTTACATTTTGACTTCTATGTCAAATGTGGTGCAACATCAGCATCAGACCCTACCCACTGCCTATGACATGATGCTCAATCTCAAGGAACTCTTCGGACACCAGAATCAGGTTGCCAGGCAGGAGGCCATAAGAAACTAAATGACGACCACCATAATTGAGGGGGCACCCGTGAGGGATCATATCCTCAAGATGATGGCTCATTTGAATGAGATGGAAGTCCTTGGAGCTGAAATCGATGGGGAAACCCAGGTCAATATCATTCTCCAAATGCTACCCAAGAGTTTTGAGTAGTTCCGTCTAAACTACAACATGAACAAAAGGGTTTATTCGTTGGCGAAACTTCTGACAGAATTCCAAGCGGCAGAAGGGATATTTCGTCAAAGTTCTCAAGTTCAGATTGCTGAAAACATTTTTGCCTCTAAGATGAAAGGCAGAAAGAAGAAGAAGAAACAAGTTGGTTCAGCAAAGAAAGTGATTCAACCTCTAGGGACTGGGCTGCAGGTAGGTGTGAAGAAGTCGAAGGGAAAGTGCTTCACATGCAAATAGTTTGGACATTGGAAGGTGGACTGACCTCGCAGAAAAGAGAACAATAAAGGTATATCTTATTCATTAGTTGTTGAAACATGTTTAGCGATGTTATCTACCGGTACCTGGTGTGTAGATACGGGAGCCACTGATCATGTCTGTAATTCATTGCAGGGGTTCCAGGAAACCAAACGACTACATGAAGGGGAGATCACCGTTTACATGGGTAATGCTACGAGAGTGGCGGCTGTTGTAGTGGGAGATGTTTCTTTATCTTTTGATAGGAATAAAACTTTGATTTTGAAAAATTATCTTTACGTACCATGTTTTAGAAAGAACTTGATTTCAGTTTCTAAATTATTTATGGATGGATATTCTATTTCTTTTGGTGACAAAGTGGTTGTCAAGAAAAATATGGTAGTTATCTGTTTTGGTGCGTTGGTTGGCAATTTGTATACTCTTAATCCAATAACTCCCACGATGAAATAAATGAAAATTAATAACACATCTTCTAATTCTAATAAGATAAAGCAACCTTCGAAAATGAACCAAACATATCTTTGGCATCTAAGGTTGGGTCATATTAACTTGAGTAGGATTCAAAGGTTAATAGCCGATGGACCTTTGGGTTCATTGGTAGTGGAAAACTTTCCGACCTGCGAGTCTTCCTTGGAAGGAAAAATGACCAAGAGGTCTTTTAAAGCAAAGGGGTATAGAGCCAAAGAAGTGTTGGAATTGGTTCATTCTGATTTGTGTGGGCCTATGACTATCCAGGCAAGAGGTGGTTTCAAATATTTTGTCTCTTTTATAGGCGATTATTCGAGATATAGGTGCATTTACTTGATGGGCCGCAAGTCTGAGTGCTTTGATAAGTTCAAAGAGTACAAGGTTGATATGGAGAAACGTCATGATAAAAATCTGTTCAACACAAAATTCATGCTCATATGTTGCCTCTTTAATTGACCTTTGGAGCAATCGAGAATTTAGAATATATAGATCATCAGTTATTGGTAACTCCTCCTCTAAGTCGCTGTACTGCCCTGGAAAAATTTCATATTGTTCAATCCGCATATCATTAACTAAGAATTCTTGTACATCTGTATTACATTGTAATTCCTCTCCAATTCGGGTATAATACCCTTCCTCCTCACTCCAAGTAGGCTCAAAGTAATCACCAAGTGTTGTACAAGGATTCAAAATCTCATCTTCTTGAATACTTGCTTCTTCATTTAGATCAAATGTGAAATTATTGTTTCTATTTCTATTTGTGTTAGGCACACCACTATACTCCGAAGATGATGGAATATTTGTTCTGGATAATTCTCCTACATGAGCTCCATGTCCAATGCTAGAATTTGTATTAAGCGTATTCCATATCTCAGAAAGAATTTCTTCAGTTATATGATCGTCCTTGATAAATAAATTATAAACTAATTTAGTTAATTTGTAACTACATAATCAAGTGTTGTTGTACATACAAATTTATCAAAGACCAAGTATATGATGTACCTATTATATTTTCATAATTTATTAGTGGTTTGTGACATAATCCGACTGATATGGGCCTAAGGTTTTTGTAATTTTGCATAATTCCAACCACTAGGAAGGGTTGAGCAAGGAAAAACTCTATATGATGTAAAAGCAAGTTTTAACCAAACATAACATTAGACCTTATGTGATTCCATATCAAGTCCATGATGGGTCTGATATAGTATGATATCAGGCCCATCGTGGGCCTGATATGGTATGATATCAGGCCCATTGTGGGACTGATATGGTATGATATCAGGCCCATCGTGGGCCTGATATGGTATGATATCAGGCCCGCATTGAAGTAGAAAATTCTCGTAAACTAGGGCAACCACTAAGAGAATGAGAAGCCTAAATAAAAAATGGTTAGCACAATTTAATTCCTTACAACCACAGAAACTAACAACATGTTAAATGGGTGTAATCAAATAATTTTGGGATGATAAGTGGCTTTTGGTATAAACACATTGATGGACCAAGGGTAATTGGATTTATACAAACTCCCAATCACTGTGAAGGGTTGAGCGAGAGAGAAGGTAGATATGGTATCAAACAAAATTTTTGATCAAGGCAGAAAGTGGGACTGATATGATCGCATATCAAGCCGACAGGCCCAACGTCCTGATACCTACCATATTAACCTAACATACATGAGCAAGGTCTAGCTGAAACCTACCATCATAATAGAGCACCTCACAAATCAATTAAGTATTGGAGTAGATCATATTGTAGGTGTTGTGGAATATTTATTCCCCAAACATCCAATGAAACCATAAGCACGATTTTTGTCATCACCCATTACAACCAAACTGTAATTTTTTTTATATCACTACCCTATTTTACAGTAATAAATCTATACATACATTGCCAAATCTTTAACTGTATTCTTCTACTAATTTCACTCTTGCTAGAAGTTTGTCCTTCAACGCTGACGTTCACTACAAAAATTTTCTGCTTTACCGATAGAATATACCGACGGAAAATAATTCCGTTGAAACAAATAGGATTTACCGACGGAAGTAGGGTTCCGTCGGTAAATCCTAGGGTTTACCGACGGAAATCAAAGTTCGTCGGTAATTACCAACGGAAAATCAAATTCCGTCGGTAATTATCGACGGAATCAAGATTTCTATCGGTAATTACTGACAGAATTTGATTTCCATCGGTAAACTCAAAATTATTAGGGCAACACGATCCCCTTTCCTTCTCTCGCACATGCGTGGATCTCCGGCGATGGCGGCGATAGGTTGCGTTTCACTCCGTTTTCTCCAGGTAAGCTTCTTCCATGGGTTTTCATCTGCCTGCACGGGGCTCCTAGCATATCCGCCCGCCAGCACGTGGCTGGGGGCATCTCCGCCCGCCAGCATGCGACTAGCGGCATCTCCGGCTGCCAACACGCGACTGGCGGTGTCTTGGCCGCCAACACGCGACTCGTGGCATCTCCGACCGCCAGCAGGCGGCTGGAGGCGTCTCCGACCGCCAGCAGGCGGCTGGAGGCGTCTCCGGCCGCCTGCAGGTGGCTGGAGGCGTCTCCAATGGCTAGCACACAGTTGGAGGCGTCTCTGGCTGCCAGCACGCAGTTGGCGGCGTCTCCTAACTCCAACACGCGGTTGGAGGCATTTTCGGTCTCCAACACGCGGCTGGTGGGGTCTCCGGCCTCCAGCACGCGGCTGGTGGCGTCTCTGGCTGCCAGCACGTGACTAGCGTCGTCTCCGGCTGCCAGCACGCGGCTAGCGGCGTCTCTGGCTGCCAGCATGCGGCTAGCAGCATCTCTGGCAGCCAGCACACGGCTGACGCCATCTCCGACTCCCAACACACGGCTAGCGCAGTGTCCGGCCGCCAGCACGCGGTTGGCGCCGTCTTCGGCCGCCAGCACGCGCCTAGCAGCTGTGTTGGCTACTAGAACGCAGCTGGCACTCTGTCCTATTGCCAACAGTTGTGCCGGCCGCCAGCCGTGTGCTATATTTTTTATTTTGGCTATTTTTAATTATGATTGTTTCTGTTTAATTTTAGCTAATTTTTAATTTATATTTTGTAGGTAACTGCATGTGCTACTTTTTTCCTATTAGCCCACTCTCTTCAGGTATTTTTTTCTTAAACAATGCATTTATATATTTGTTATATTAAATAGTTGACATGTTGAAATAGATTTGTAGGTTAATAATGCATATATGCTTTATGGTGATTGTTATGGTTTATGGTAAATGTTATACTTGTGTAAATTTATGTTTTAGATAGTAAACATCTTGATTTTAATAATGTGAGTATTAAACATGTTAATTGATTAACTTACTTAGTTATCGGCATTCTTTAGATTGTTTGTTGAAGGGATGCTTGTTTAATAATATTTTAAATTATATTCTCATTAAGGGATAATGTCTATGAACAAAGCTTGGATGTACAATCGATTAGAAAATGGATTTATTAGAGATGATTTTATTGCTGAAGTTGAAGAGTTTGTCAACTTTGCTAAAAGTAGTCATCCAGAATGTATGAATGGTGACGAATTAAAGTGTCCGTGCAATCATAAAAAATATCAAAATAGAGCTTTTCGTGATGAAGATACTGTAAAAATACATATATGTAGAAATAATTTTATGCCAAATTACTACAATTGGTACTGTCACGGAGAACCTTATTTGTATGAAACAATTGGGCCTTCTGTTGGTTCATCATCTGGCACAACTTTTTACTACGTCTGACTCATCAACTTATGATATTGGAATGCAATCAATGGTTCACGATGCAATTAATGTCGTAATTGATTATTCCAATATAAACGAAAGACCTACACCTGAATATCAGCAACTATATGAAATGTTAAAGGCTAGTGAAAGAGAAGGCTAGTGAAATGTTGAGAAGGCATTCCCTCAGGTCACTCGCAATTATCAGCTATTGCAAGGTTATTGAATATGAAAGCAGAACATCTTTTTTCTGAAAGATGTTATGATGATATATGTCAATTGATGTCAGAGTTGCTTCCTGCAGACAACATAATGACAGATAATTTTTACAATACAAAGAAATTAGTTAGAGGTTTAGGTTTGCCTGTAGAAAAAATTAATTGTTGTGTAAATAACTGCATGATATTTTGGAATGAAGATAGCGAACTGAATGAATGCAAAATCTGTACTCACCCTCGTTATAAGCATCATACTCGCATACTAGGGAAGAAGAAGAAAAATATTGCTTGAAAAGTGATGTATTACTTTCCTTTAACTGTTAGACTTTAACGCTTGTATGCATCTGTCACTACAGCTTGTCACATGACATGGCATATGAACATAAGCATGAAGGAGGAATTATGTGTCATCCTTGTGATTCCTCTGCATGGAAACATCTTGATACTGTATTTTTCTCGTTTGCAATGTAACCACGTAATGTGAGATTGAAACTTTTCGCAGATGGATTTCAACCATTTGGTCAGTCAGGACAACAATATTCATCCTGGCCAGTTATATTAACACCGCACAATTTACCACCATGGATGTGCATGAAAGATGAATTTATGTTCCTTACTGTGCTTATTCCTGGTCCAACCAATCCCAAAAAGAAGATAGATATTTTCTTGCAACCACTAATTGTATAATTAAAAGATTTATGGAATGTAGGGTCGGTGACTTATGATGTTGCAAGTAAAACTAATTTCAGATTGTATACTGCATTATTATGGACGATCAATGATTTTTCAGCATATTCAATGTTGTCAAGATGGAGCACGGTGGGTAAATTAGCTTATCCACACTACATGATAGATTCTGATGCATTTTCCTTACCTTGTAGTCGGAAAGTATCTTGGTTTGATAATCATCAAAAAATTTTACCTGTTGATCACCTTTTTAGGCGAAATAAAAAAAATCCTGAAAAATATTGTAGTCAGAAAACCTCCAAAATTCCATACTTCAGGTGAAGAAATCATTGAACAAATAGATAGTTATGGATTTCTACCAGTATCTTAATCTAGTTCCGATGAGATAAATAAATACATTGTTAGGATGTGCAACTGTGGGTGAAAAAAGGAGTATTTTTTAGGAACTCCCCTATTGGAAGTATCGACTCATTCAACATAATTTAGATGTCATGCATGTTGAGAAAAATTTCTTCGATAATATCTTCAACACTGTGATGAATGTGCCTGGAAGAACTAAGGACACTGCAAAATCTCATGAAGAATTAAAAGAACTAGTAAACAAATTAGAGTTGCATCAAAATGAAACAACCAATAGATTTCCAAAGGCTTGTTATACATTGGACAAAGATGAGAAGCAGGCTTTATGTAGTTGGTTGAAGGAAGTAAAATTCCCAGATGGGTATGCCTCAAATATGGCTCGATGCGTGGATATGAATAGGTTAAAGATGTTTGGGATGAAGAGTCATGACTATCATGTTTTCACGCAAAGAATTATTCCAGTAGCTTTCCATGATTTACTTCCTCATAATATTTGACAAGCGCTCACAGAATTAAGTCTATTTTTTAGAGATTTGACAGCGAGGTGTATTACGATGGATGATATGCTTCGGCTAGAAATAGACATTCCTCTCATATTATGTAAGTTAGAGTGCATATTTCCACCTAGTTTTTTTGATTCAATAGAACATCTGCTAGTACATTTGCCATATGAGACACAAATAGCAGGTCTTATGCAATATAGATGGTATCCATTCGAACAATTTTTGAGAAAATTAAAAAATAATGTTCATAACAAAGCAAGAGTTAAGGAGTCAATATGTAATGCTTGTAGGATCGAAAAGAATTTAGATATCTCCATAATGACATGATATTGTCCACTTTGGGCCTAGGCCCTCATAGTTTTGCTCTTGGGATCTCCCCAAAAGGCCTCATACCAATAGAGATATCTTTCTCTTTATAAACCCATGATCTTTCCCATGTGTTTTCAATGTGGGACTATGTTTGTAACCTTGCAACCCCAACAATCCCCCCTCAAACAAAGGACCACAGGCTTCCCATGTTCGATCCTCGACCCACCAGGTCTTCTTGTCCCTCGGTCCACCCGACCTACTAGGACTTCTTGCCTGGTTCTGGTCCTCTTCATCCGAATATAGGAGCCCCAACTTTTTTTGTTCGAGGTCAATATTGTACTCACATGGCTCAATCAGACCATAGTTCTTGTGCACAGTCGGCGGTTAAACCTTCTGGCAGTCCGAGCTCTGATACCAATTGTAGGATAGAAAAAAATTTAGATATCTCCACAATGACATGATATTGTCCACTTTGGGCCTAGGCCCTCATGGCTTTGCTCTTGGGCTCTCCCCAAAAAGCCTCATACCAATGGAGATATCTTTCTCTTTATAAACCCATGATCTTTCCCATGTGTTTTCAATGTGGGACTATATTTGCAACCTTGCAACCCCAACAATGCTTATCTGGTTGAAGAAGCATCTTCTTTCTGCTCCTATTATTTTGCTGATAATGTGAAAACCAGACATCGCAAGTGTCCTAGAAATTATGATGATGCTCAAGCAATAGACCATTCGATGCTTTTTATTTTTAAGTTTCCTGGCAAGCCAATGGGTGCATCTGTTTCTAGATTCTTAACTCCAGAAGAATATCATGCTGCAAGAACATACATACTCTTAAATTGTGATGAGGTCAAACTATACATAAAGTAAGTTGACTTCTCTAATTAAAAAATTATCCCCTATTTAATTTGTTGCTTGATATCTTAATTACCTTAAAATTACCTTCTTTTTCAGCTTGTATGAACAACAACTATATCTACAAAATCCATTAATGGATGTAGATGACGTAGCTGAAAAGTTAGAGGTTGAATTTGCATTATGGTTTGAAATATATGTAAGTCGGAGATTTTATCTAATATTTATGTTCATGTGTATTAAGTAGTGTTCTAATATCTACTAATTGTATAGGTTAAAGACTGTAGAATATCAAATGTGACAGATGATAGGATAATGAATCTTATATCAGGATCCCTCCGTAAAACAAATGTCTACTCTGGTTACTATGTTAATGGTCTTAAATTCCACGTGGCCCAACGAGATTCACAGAGATTAATCTATAATTCTGATGTTTGCGTCAAAGGATCTATGGACAACAATAACACTCAGTTTGATTACTATGGTAGACTTTAGGAAATCATAGAAATTGAATATCCTTCATTACCTATAAAAAGGTGTGTGCTATTTAAATGTTCATGGTATGATCCTACCCCAAGAATAGGTACCAGAATACATCCAAAGTATAACTTAGTTGAGGTTAATGCAAACAAAAGGTTTAACAAGTTTGAACCTTTCATGTTCGGGGTACAAGCGACCTAGGTTTTCTATCTTGAATACCCTACAAAGAGAAGAAGACCTAGTGAATGGCTATCTGTTTGTCGAATGAAGCCTCGATCAATTATAGAAATGCCAAATACCATCACTGCTCAAATTCCTGATGCATTTCAGAATGACGAAGTGGAGAGACATTCAATTGATACACAACTTGAATCAACATCTCAATTACTTGTAGATGTTAATGTCACTTATAAGGAGATAGATGATGGAGAGATGTCCAACAGTGAAGATGAATTTGTACTAACAAAGTCTAGCAATGAATACTTTGAAACTGTTAATGTTGATTAAACATATGCTAATGTGATGTCAAAACTGTTAATTTCTATATAATTTTGTATTGTGATGCTAATGTTAATGTTATGCATGTTTGTAGATATATATATATATATATATATATATATATATATATATATATATATATATATATATTATTATGTAGATATGTTATTAGAGTAGATATATTATGTAGAGTAGATATATTATGTAGAGTAGATATATTATTACTAGTACATGCATGCTATGTTATTTTGTAGATATATTATTATGGCTGAGCAGCAGACAGTAGCACCCCATGGCTACAAGGTTATTAGAGTTATCGGAGATACGTATGTATTTTTTGTTATTAGTAATACAAGTTCATTTATTTATTCAATAATTTTCATACCTATTTTTTTTCCTTACAGATTTGTTCCTGATGGCCACCGGGTAGCCTCTTATATCACTGCAAAGTTTAAAGAGCAAGTATGTACTTCTGGTACTACATGGAGACATGTAGACCAGGAGATGAAGACATTTTATTACAATGAATTCGTAGTAAGTAAAATTAATATATTTAGTATTCAATAATATATTTATCCTTTCATATACTAAAATCTCAACTTATAATTGCAGAAAAGATACACATGGGAAGATGGCCAATAAGAACAATTCAAAGCTACATGGAATAGTTATTGTGTTAAACTTTACAGAGACCTCACGTATTATATAAGGAAAAAGGGCACTAGGTCGGCGTATGTTTCGGAGACGACATGGACTGCATGGACGACCACCTGGGTTGCAGAAAGATGGCGAGAAAATGTTGAAAAGGCTTGATCTAATAGAAATATAGAATCAGGTGGCTCAAGCACCGGAATCGCTCGACATACGTCAGGATCAAAATCTATTGTTGAGCATGCTATGGATTTGATAATTTAATTTAAAGTTATACTTTCTAAAAAATTTTGATTTTATTATCACACTAGTATGTATAATATGTACCAAATTATTTGTGTATGTAGGAGTATGATCTTGCTCGACAACCCACATGCATGGAGGTCTTTCTGAAGACCCACAAGAAGAAAGATGGGTCATTTGTCGATTCTCGATCTCAGGTCTTACACGTAAGATTATTAACTTTATTATATTTGTTCATTTCTATTTTGATTAACTTTAATAATTATTATCAAATTATATATTGATCAATATTATAATTTTTCACATAGGAGCAAATGACAGAAAGAGTGGCTCAGGCCTCTCAGCCATCATCAAAGGGGGAGGAGCCACAGTCTCTATCCACCGACGTGCTAAATGAGATATATTATGATATTGTCGGTGGAAGGACAATAACTCCACCCCCTACGGCCTTGGCTCTCAGGCCAAAGTGGCATTTGATCGTTTGAGGACTCCTAGAGGTCGTGCTAGTTCCTCTTCTTCTAGTGAGATGCAGTCTTTAAGATGCGAAAATAAAGAACTGCGCACTCAACTGAAGTCAATGGATGAGAGGATGGCTTCTATGGACCAGTGAAGGCCTGCTGAGGAGAAGAGGAGGACGGATAATGATGCTCTCTTGGCCCGTATGCAAGAGATGTTGGCAAATTTCGCCAAAACCCAGAGATTACATGATTTTGAGTCACTAGAGACTCAAAACCCATCAAACTATGGTGATTAGTATGTTTTGAGGTTTGTTCAACTACAATTTAAATTTTTAATTATCATACAAGTTACATGTAAAATATATTTAATTGTTTTATTCTAATATGCTTATTTCTAAATATTATATTAGTATATGTTTCAGGCGTCAATGTGTACATATTCAGCACGATCATCATCATCATCATCATCCTATCTAGGTATTTATTTTTTACATGTAAAATTATTATACATATATCCAATATTTTGAATTATACATCAATCTGATTATAATCTATTGTATTTATTTTCTCCAGGATTTTACACTATTAGTTATTTTTATCGTATTTGTTATCATGGTATGAATTTATATATTTGAACATGGAAATGTTTAGATTCATATATGGATGTTTTGTTTATATTGTGTTTGTTTCTATATGTTTAGACATATATATGGAAATGTTTAGATTCATATATGGATGTTTTGTCGGTATGGATTGTTAGGATTTGTAAATTAACTATGTATAAATTGTTAGTATGTGTAAAATATGATTGTATGTATAGATTGTATAATATGCTGCTTATATGTATGAAATACCATCAATTGTGATGGTTTTATATGGATATGTAATTTGTAAACACGGTTGATTCCTAATACAATTGGTTGCTGCAAGTTTTTTTTTTTGATTTTGTGATGGAATACCTTCAGAAAACAAATTCCGTCGGAAATGTGTATCGAAACTTACCGACGGAAATTATATTTCCGTTGATGATTGCCGACGAAAGTTCTTATCCCGTCAATAATCACCGACGGAAATCAAATTTCCGTCGGTGATTACCGATGGAAATCCAATTTCCGTCAATAAGTTTCGATACGGACAACCCGTAATGAACCTTATTCTCGACGGATGATCTATTTCCGTCGGAGAAGCTGGCGTTGGGTGCACAGTATTTCCGGCAAATTTCCCTGACGGAATTATAATTCCGTCGGTGATCTACCGACGGAATTATAATTCCGTCAGAAAATAAGGCTCCGACGTATGTTCTCGCAACTGATGGTTTCCCGTCGGCAATCCGTCAGGATAATGATTTACTGACGGATACTCCCGTCGGTAAACCCGAGATTATTTGTAGTAGTTTTTAACTGCTGTTATCCTTTGGACTCCTCTTGAAACTCTTACGGATCACTAAACCCTAACTGATCTTTTGCAATCCCTCCAACCAACACGAGAAGGAATAGTAAGCGAAGGAGGTTCATATTTCTTTCGTGTTTATAAAACCAGACAGAGGGATGGAGGGAGAGAGACATTGAGAGGGCATGCATTTGAACCACAAATTAATTTTCAATTCAATTTGTGGCTTAGATGCTTAAAAAATGGTGATTGAAAATAGGGGTGAGCATTCGGTTAATTCAGTCCATAAATTAATCGAATTAACCGAAAATCGATTTAGTATTGGCTAATCGAATCAAATTAAAGTTTTACTAAAACTGAATTAACCGAATCAATTATTTTAGTTAACACTGAATTAACTAAATTTGTTTAAAATAATAATAAAAATAATTTATACAAAATTAATATCAAATTAACCGTATTAACTGAATTAACCGAATACTTATCCTAATTGAAAATAAGAGATTGACATCAGTGGAGTAAATTGAGAATTGATTTTTTTTCTACGCCTTTTGGTATAAATTAAATTATCCTATATATTTTAATAAATACAATATATCAACTACGTCTTTTAGTAAATTATCATTTTTTATTATATAAATTGACTCTCACGTTATTTATTTATTAAATAATATTATATAAATATAGATGTATATTTTTAATACAGAATAATTAATTAGATAATTGATCAACAATGTTTTAATTTTTTGGTACGGATTCGAATACTTTTCGCACCGGATCCAAGTCCAATTAGGCTTCAGATTCATCTGAACCTTCTACTGGCCAATAGCGCGGTTGCCGTCGGATCGATGACGTGTCGAACCCCAAATATCCTGCCAAATTCCCGCCCAAATCAGCGCTTCCCTTTTCGTCGCCTCGGCCTTTATAAGCTTCCCCAATCCGCCAAATTCCTCGTTTTCTCCCTTTTCTTCCTCAACCCTTAACCCTACGCTACCTACCGGCCGATCTCCGTTTCGCCATGAGGCAAGGCAAAGCCGTGAGCGCGGCGTCGAGCAGGGACGACACGAGGTAAGCCTTCTCTGCCTTTCTTCCTTCTTGGTTTCGCTTTCGCCTTTGGGATCTATTTGCGGTCGATCTGGCTGAGGTTTGGTTGGCGGACGGTGAAATTGTGGGTGCGGTCTTTTCTAGGGTTCCTCGTAAGAGAAAGGGCTCTGATGTTGACGGTGGAAAGAAGGCGAAGCGAGGGAAGGCCCTGAAGGACCCCAACAAGCCCAAGAGGCCTCCCAGCGCCTTCTTCGTCTTTCTGTAAGCATCAATCATCGCTTTCCCCTAAATAACATCTCTTATTCCCTTTTTTCCCTTTGGCTTATATTTCCACGATTGAATCTGAAGGGGAGAGTTTAGGAAGGAGTTCCAGCAGCAGAACCCTGACAACAAGAAAGTCGCTGCTGTGCGTGATTATCTTTCTCATCCACCTTATTCGTCTTCTTTTATCTTCTATTGTTCATGATTTGTTTTCCTTGACCAGGTAAGCACAGCTTGCGGTGATAAGTGGAGGTCAATGTCTGAATCTGTGAGTTTTATCTTATCCAAAGAATTGTTTCAGATTCTAAATTGTTGTTTCTGTATTTGAATTTGTGTAATTCAATCATCGGTGTGCCTTCTCCAAATAACAGGAAAAGGCTCCATATGTAGAGATGGCTGCCAAGAGAAAGGAAGAATACCAGAAACAAATTGTCGCTTATAATGAAAAACAGGTTTCTATCAATTCACATCAAAATTTAGTTATCTCCACATCACAATGCTTCTCATGAAAGCCTCATTTGCAGTTTAGTTGCGTTTTCCTCTCATTTGCTAACTTTTACCATTTCGATTCTTTCCTTAGTCTGAGGGATACAGTGGAGAAACTTCTGATAAATCTAAATCAGAGGTAGACTATGAGGATGGACAGGTGATTCTCTTCTTTCTATTCTTTACTCAGTTTCATTGTTAATTTATTTTTGTATATTTATGCACTGAAGTGTTGTTTGTCAATCTTTATTATTCAGGAAGAAGACCAAGAGTAATTTGAGCAAGTTGAATTTCCGAAGCATGGAGTTTTTCGTTCTTTGTTCTTAAGTTCTTTAAAATGTAGTCCTGAAAGTACAAGCTTTGGTCTTTGTTGCCGTTTCTCTCTTGTTAAAGGATATATACTTGCTGGCTTTTACACTTGTTCCATATAATTGTTTCTGGTTTGTTTATCAAAGTATTTTCTTGACGATTCTTTGGTTCACTTTGATGGCGAGCTTGATTGATCGCTTGTTTTCTTAAAATAATGAACTTTTCTCAATCTCCATTTCCGAAATGACAAACGTCATCTTTCCAAGTTTTTAAGTACCAATAGAAGCTTCTTTTCTATAAAATATAAATAATTATGATGTAAAACTCTATTTTTTTTACAAAAGATTGGTTTCGGAAATTTTTTAATCATAAAATAATAATTTTACTGTTACAATAAAGCAATAATTTCTTTCATTAAAAGTAAAAAATAAAAATATTAAAATATTAAAAAAACTAGGAGTTTATTATTGATGTTTTTAATTATTAATGTTATTTCAGATTAATAATTTGTAAATTTAAATTTTATTAAAATTTATTTATATATAATGTAGAATAAAAAGTAAAAAAAAATATATAATGAAAAGTGTGAGATCAATAAAAGAATTATTGAGAGATTTTTTATAGTCAAAAGATGTGTAAGATTTTTTTTTTTTTTGACATGATGCAGATGTAATAAAGAAGCTCATGAAGAGATTTTAAAATTATGGATGCTCTTAATATTCCTATTCCATTAGAGTATCCATGGTTGTTGAACTTCTCCATAAATTTCTTTGTTATTATATTTGCATCATGTTAAAAGTAAAAAACCTTATACATCTTTCTATTATAAAAAGAAATTCTCAACAATTATATAATTAAATTTTAATAAAATTTAAATTCACATTATTAATCTCAAATAATAGTAATAATTTAAAACATTAACAATAAACTCCTAGTTTTTCTAATATTTTTATTTTAAAAATCAGAAATAAAAATATTTAATAAAATTAAAAAAACAATGAACAGAGAAACTTTATTGTAATCAACGAGGAGCCACATCAAGAACTCCCATTGTAGATGCTTAAACGTTTACCCTATTTTGTACATCAGCATTCCCCCCTCCTCTCTCTCCATTTCAAATAACTCCTTTACCCTCCTCTTTTTATTTTATTTATTTTCATTTAATTTTATTTTTTTAATTAATTTTGTTTAAAAATAGCTCTCATATTTATATATATTTAATTTATTTAATTTTTTATTTTTAATTAATTCAATTTATTATTTTTTATCAATACGATATTTTTTCAAATTTATTTAGTTTATTTTTTAATCAATTTTATTTATTATTTTTTAATCAATACTTTATTTTTACAATTTTATATAAATTTAATTTAGTTTTATTTTTTTAATTAATTTTGTTTATTATTTTAAAATTTTATATAAATTTTATTTAACTTTATTTTTAATTAATTTTATTTATTTATTTTTTCATAATACTTGTATTTTTTTTCAATTTATCATTTTTTAAGTTTTGTTTTTTTATTGATTTTATTTTTTTGTTAATCAATTTTTTTATTAATTTCTTATCAGTTTTATTTTTTTTGAATAATTTTTTATATGTTTATAATCTTTGTTTATTTTTAGTTATAAATTTTAAGAGTTATTATTTGTAAAAATTTTAAAAGTTTAAAAATATGGATCAAAAGAAAAATTATATATTTAAAATTAACAAAAATACTAACAATTAATAGTGCATATATTCATAATTTAGGAATAAATATTTTTTTTCAAATGAAGAGTACATGTAATTAAAAAAATATAAAAATATATAAAACTAGAAAGTTTAATCAATATTGCCTCCAAATTCTGCTTCCGACGCGTTTGGTGGTGGTGTACCTATTACTTCATACCACAAATGAACACGTGTCTTATAACAAGTGACCCATCCTTTAGCTTCATACGATGAATGTTACCATCACCACGTTAGAATGGGTGGTACAGGGTAATGAGGATGTAAGAAAATTTGTACGAAGTGATTGCTAACATGAGCAATAGCTATTTCTCGACGCTCATGGTTTGGAACTAGAGGAGTTCTTAATGACAAGTGAGTAAAACAATTCCCAACACTCTCACCAAATGTATGTGGTACAAGATTGTACCTTGATGCGATGACAATTCCCAAATGCATAGAGTCCATCTAATACATTTCTGGTGCCCACGGATCGAATCAATTTAATGAGAATAATAGATTGGTTACCAAATTTGGATCCTGTTAAAGTTGATCATATAGATCCTTATTTTGTTAAATCTTTTCTATAAGCTCGAATCTTACTTGAAACCAATCTTCTTCGCCATACCCAATTAGTGCAGCTATTGTCCTGAATTCACAATAACCATCAGGTTGAACATCAACAGTGTGAGAAATATAACGCTGCAGAGGCACAGATAATTTCTCAATATAAGTATCATGGATGGGTGGAACTGGAGAGTGATCATGGGTTGTTTGAGTATTGCGAACTTTCGACCTCTTTCCACGTCTTCCTCTCCCTTGAGATGTTGCAGTCGGTTGAGAGACCCTATATCCTGAAGTGGATGCATCTACAAAAGAAGGTATGCGACGTCCACTTTGCTCATCTATATCCGTAGATCGACCTCTATGTTCTGTGTTGTATGAAGGGGCTCGAACTGTACTTTGAGATGGATTTATCATATCGAAAAACTTGTCTATCATATGCTCTCGCATATGTGGATTCATCCCATCTAATATCTCAACAACGTGGGATGTCCTGTTAGGTTGTGCTCTCTCGTCATTAAACCGATGTACGTGCATCGACAATCTCCTCCAATAAGCGTTGATACTCTGAAGCTGAATTGGAATGGAAAAGTAACGGTAATGTGCAAGATCATATTCGTTTGATAATCCGTATACAATTTTAATAGAACAGTTGCATCTGTCGACTAGCTGGTGAGATACTTCCTCAATACATTTTAGCTGACTAGAAATTAATTTCATTGTCTTTAATGAAATCCGACACCTTATTTGACTGAAAATATCATCATGTAAATGTTGATGGTGTGAAATGTTGAGAGATCTCTCGAATGACTTCTTAATATCCCCGAACTGAATTCTCAACATTTTATGTATTTTTTTAAAAGATGTCTGTAGGAATGACATGGTATTTCCCAAATATAACTTCAGCCTCGCATATGCAGACTCTGCCCTGTAATAAAAAAAATGCATTGTGCTTTAATACTGAAAAGAATTGAAATAGTATAATAATGAACAAAATTTAAATAATAAATGAATAAAGTGACTATACATTTGATTTGAATTGTTCCCAAAGTGCATATATGTATCAACCTATGCTGAAACAAACCGCTCTTTGTAAGGATGTAACTATGAATCCCAAAGGTAATTTAGAACACCCTCAAATCGTTGATACTCCTTGCGCATGACATCCCACTTCTGCTGATAAGACCATTGTGTCGATGAATTAATGAGTGAATGCCATGATGCATAAAAATGTTGCCACTTCAGACCAAGCATAGGGGTGCATTTCTTCATTACGCACTGGTTTATGTGCCAAAAACAAAGGATGTGACGTGTATTGGGAAAACATGTTTCAATGACATTAATAAGAGCCAAATCCCGATATGAAACAAACACCAATGACAACGATGCCTTCTTTTCAACCATCCACTTCTGTAAGGTATCTAATGTCGATGTCAGTTGCCTTGTCCTCTCATTACTAAGATATGCGAACATAAGTGAGTAAGTTCGCATTGTGGATGTGATACCCACAACCTCCAATAGTGGTATCCAATACTCATTGGTCTTGTATGTGACATCAATGATCAACACAGATGAAAAGTTGATAGACAACTCTAGACTTTTTGGATGAACCCAAAGAATATCTGTGATTTCGTTGGTGTCTGGATTTGTACGGTAATTATGGAGGTTTTCTTTATTGATTAATTGATCCAAAACATACTTAATATAATTTAGGTCGTCCCGTTTAGCGTATTTATTTGTGAAAATAACATTGTAAATACTTTTGATACCCGTAGTGTTTGACGTGTCTCTTTCCTTCAAAATATTAAGAATTTCATGAGGCGTGATGTTGTTGGCCATGTCGAACACAAATTCTTTCTCTATTGGTTTTAATCTACTCGGGTACTCATGACCATCAATATATTCCATCAATATATTCTGCTAATTGATGATTATGAAAACCATAGACAACCCTTAAACCCCACATCACATCATCTGGAGGTATTGGTATACCTCGCAGTTCAAATGGCCATTCACATTTTTTAGTCCCAGTATTTCTTTATAAGGATTGTCCATCAACTAGATATCGTGGCAGTTTGTACTTTCCACCTCTTTCACACATAAGATGACACTTTGATAGCTTATCACATTTTAAATTAGCAGAATTTTTAATAACTACTACAATATTATTCTTTAGACCAACTGTCTTTACCCAATTTATCATGTCTTCTCTACTTTTAAATATCTATATAAAAAATATAACAAAGACGTATAAGTATGACATTATTCAATCTTAATATAATTTCTCTACTTATAAAATAAATAACGAATATGCATAAAATAATGATAATAACTAACCTGATATGTGGTAAATTCGACTGTATAATCGCAACTATTGTTGGAGATACTCTTTCCACTATGAACATCATTCTCAATTGACTAACTATCTGAAAATAAACCCAAATAATAATCCATAATTTCCTTCTATAAATTACGAAAAGTAATGGCTAAGAAGATAACTATGTTTCAGGAAGAGAGGAGAGGCTGAGAGGGAGATAACAGTGGAGGGAGGTGTAATTGAAGAGTGACTAAAAATGAAATGTAAGGGGAGGATTTAAAGGGAGAGGTTTTGACATGTGTCAATAGTTGAAGGGTGGGTAAATTTAAGGGGAGGGGAGATTCTGACATGTGTCAAGAGTTGAAGGGTGTGTAATTTAAGGGGAGGGGAGGTTCTGACATGTGTCAAGGGTTGGAGGGGTAATTTAAAGTGAGAGGGGTGTTTTGACATGTGTCAAGAATTGAAGGATGGGTAATTTAAAGAGAGAGGAGTTCTAACATGTGTCAAGAATTGAAAGTGGGGTAATTTAAAGAGATGAGAGATTTTGACATGTGTCATGTGTTGGAAGGGGTAATTTAAAGTGATGAGAGATTTTAACATGTGTCAAGGGTTAGAAGAGGGGTAATTTAAAGAGATGAGAGATTTTGACATATGTCAAGGGTTGGAAGGGGGGAAAATTTAAAGGGAGTGGAGATTCTGACATATGTCAAGTGTTGAAGAGAGATAATTTAAAGGGAGGAGGTGTTTTGACAGGTGTCAATGGTTGGAAGATGAGTAATTTAAAGAGGGTGAGAGATTCTGACATGTGTTATGTGCCAAGGGTTGGAGGGAAGGATGATTTAAAGGGAGAAAATGTTCTAACATGTGTCAAGAGTTTGATAAGGGTAATCTAAGGGAGAGATTTTGACATGTATTAAAAATTATATAAAATAAAAAAAATTGATAAAAAAATAATAAATAAAATTGATTAAAGAAATAAAACTAAATAAAAATGAAATAAAAATTTAAAAATAATAAACAAAATTAATTAAAATAAAACTAAATAAAAATTAAATAAAATTAAAAAATATATATAAGTATTAATGAAAACATAATAAACAAAATTAATTAAAAAAATAAAACTAAATAAAAACTAAATAAAATTAATATATATATAAGTATTAATGAAAAATAATAAATAAAATTAGTTAAAAAAATAAAACTAAATAAAAATTTAAAAAAATAAAAAATATATATAAGTATTAATGAAAAAATAATAAAAAAATTAATTAAAAAAAATAAAACTAAATAAAAATTAAATAAAATTAATATATATATATATATAAGTATTAATGAAAAATAATAAATAAAATTAGTTAAAAAAATAAAATTAAAAAAATTTAAAAATATATATATGTATTAATGAAAAAAATAATAAACAAAATTAATTAAAAAATAAAAATAAAAAAAATTAAAAAATATATATAAGTATTAATGAAAAAATAATAAATAAAATTAATTAAAAAATAAAAATTAAAAAAAATTAAAAAATATATATAAGTATTAATGAAAAATTAATAAACAGAATTAATTTAAAAATAAAAATAAATAAAAATTAAAAAAAAGAAAAGAAAAGGAGAATAGAAAAGTCATTTGAATTGGAGAGAGATAGTGAGAGAAAACGGAGGAGGTGTAGTTCAAATCTTCTATCCTTAAATCTCCTTGACTTTCTTGAATTTATCTTCATTAAGTGTTATAGTGTTGATTCGCCGGTGGTAGATTAGAAGGATGAGTGGAAAATAGGGATCAATGATATTGAGGATAAGAGATTTGAAGACCTGGGTCCCACGTAGGATTTATAAGTTGTACAATTCTGGAAATCGACGACCAAGGTCAGCAAAAAGGGTAAGGTAAATCAAGTGATTGGAAGGAGAACCAAAGTCAGTCTCGCTTCGCCGGAGAGAGGGGGGAGATCCATGGAGGGCAGCATCAGAAGCCCGGCAAACTACCTGCCGCTTTCGCCGATAAGCTTCCTGGAGCGCGCCGCCGTCGTCTACGCCGAGCGCGCCTCGGTCGTGTACGGCTCCACTTCCTACACATGGAAGCAGACTCGCGACCGGTGCCTCAGGCTCGCCTCCGCCCTCACCGCCCTCGGGGTTTCTCGCGGAGACGTTGTAAGATTTTGCTAATACCTTAGCCTCTTTCATGGAGTACTGAGATTGAAATAAGAGGATTTGCTGTCTTCTGGTACTATGAGGATTACAGATCTGGCTCTTTAGCCTCCTGATTGCTGGATGTGTTATTATAGTTTATGGTGATTGATTATTGGTAAACTCCATTCTTTTGCCTAGGTTTTTTTATCGGATGGTCTTAGTTCTATCTCCAGTTTTAGGGCACAGGATCCCCTATTCTTAAAGTTTCTACTGAACTCATCCATACTGATTGAATTATAAATTGGGTTCTTTCTCCTTCTTACTGCTTGATCTGTTACTATATTGCCAATTTTGGTGTCAATCAACGTGGGTGTCACTTTAACGACCAGTGATTTTGACTTTTTATAAAAAAAACAACAATGGTTGCTATCAATATATACTCTGTCACCAGGAGGACCACTAGATTGAGTGGCCAATGATTTAGTTCTCTATGTTTCTTCTAAATTCCACACTCAGTTAAATTGTTTGATTTTGATTTTTCTCATCTTAAGAAGTGAAATAATGTTCAGAAATTGACCAAAACGTTTGTCGACATATAAGATTGCTACTGAAGGGATCCATCGTATGCAGTTTTAGATCTAATCTAAGGATAAACTGTTAGACCATTTATTTTTATTTATTGAACGGCATGTTCTGCTACAGCTTCTCACCTTAGGTCATCACTACTGCATTCCAGATTCACTTCCATGGTCCACCTCTTTCCTTAGCAAAGAAATTAAATACAAAAGAGAAAAAACAGAGATAATTGTTTATTGTGTTGTTATTTGCTTCTATTAGCAATTACAATGGCCAAGTTGTATTGCATGCATGTCCAGACTTGAAGAAGATGCATGATGTGGTTTATGATTTTGTGACGCTGAGAAGGATAACGATTATCCTGCAGGTAGATAAGAAGGGGATGAATCCTCATATAGCTAAAGCGGTATTTATATAAACTCTAGACCCTAAGACTAAAAAAGAAAAAAACTCCTAATATATGAATCGAAATTCCTATTTTGTAGAGAAAGAAAAGAGATCTTTCATAAGAGGAAATTTTTTAACAAAAATCCTAATTAACAAAATAGGACGTTGATATAGATAAATCCTAATCCATATATACCAAAAATACCCTAAATACCATAAAAATGGAAATTATCAAAAATAATAAAACTATGTTCGCAGGCTCAGATGAGGGCCTAAACAGTGGATTTTGGATTGAAAACTGGTGGTTACAGTTCTTCGTAATAAATGTAGGTCTCTAAATTCCGCACGCAAGACCCCTGAGTCCAGAGTAAAAAGTTATGCCCTTTTGAAGTTCAAGGGATCCTATTGAGTTAGTCCTGCATCATTTTGTTTATGTTCAAATAATTTCATGGGATGGAAAATGTTCTAATGAAGGAAATCTTAGAATTGCATAAAACTCAATGAAGGGATGATCCCAAATAGCTAGGGCACATGATTGAGTTTTAGTTGCTAAAGCTTCAGCATTTAGGGCACTATCTCAACAAATCCAAGGAAGAGGGTAGCATGAAAGAGCACTAACTGTACACACCACTTCTGGAACCTTCTGCATAAATACCTTATATTTTTCGGTTCAAATGTAATCTAATCATTCATATTGTTTGTATTTGTTTGTCTCTTACATATTAAGTGCTTATTTATTTTAATTTATGGTTAATATTTCTTGACTGACATATTGATAGAATCAGATAACATTAAATGTTTTCTTGATAATGACAGCATGAATCACATGTTTCCCCAAATTTAGTAATACATTGCATAGATCACGCAACCTAATTAACATCATCGTGTTTTGTATTATCACTTTCATTTTTCATTCACTCTTTAGATGGTATGCCTGTGATGAACTGGCTATCGGTCAATAACTACTTTGTGCTTGTACTCATACAACCATTGTTCTCATATGCTTGGTATGACAAGGTTGCTGTACTTGCTGCAAATATTCCTGCGATGTATGATCTACATTTTGGAGCCCCTATGGCTGGTGCTGTGCTCTGCACTCTCAATACACGGCATGACTCAGCAATGGTCTCCACTTTACTTAAGCATTCAGAGTCGAAAGTTTTATTTGTGGACTCTCACCTTCTTGACATTGCCCAAGGGGCACTAAAACTTCTTGCCGAATCAAATGCCAATCTTCCTACAATCATCATAATCTCAGATATGACTGACTCTGATGGTGCATTGGGTGGTGTCGATAGATCAACTATTCTAGAATATGAGACTCTTCTGCGAGATGCCTCTCCTAACTTTCAGATTCAATGGCCTATTGATGAATGTGACCCGATCTCGATAAACTATACTTCTGGCACTACATCAAGGCCTAAAGGAGTCATCTACAGCCACAGAGGTGGATACCTGAACGCAATTGCGACAATTCTTCTCAACGATATTACAACAGTGCCAGTATATCTATGGACAGTGCCTATGTTCCATTGCAATGGGTGGTGCCTTGCATGGGGCATAGCAGCTCAAGGCGGCACCAATATCTGCCTGAGAAATGTTAAAGCAAAGGCCATCTTTGACAGCATTTCTCTTCACAAGGTTACCCATCTGGGTGGTGCTCCGACGGTCCTCAACATGATCGTAAATGCTCCGATCACAGTGCGTAAGCCACTCCCTGGAAGAGTAAGCGTGATGACTGGTGCTGCACCTCCTCCGCCCCATGTCATGTCCGAGATGGAAGAGCTTGGTTTTTGCGTTACTCATCTTTACGGCCTTACTGAAACATACGGTCCAGCAACTGTTTGCACTTGGAAACCTGAGTGGGATGCATTACCTTTGGAAGAAAGAGCGAGGCTCAAGGCTCGCCAGGGACTTCATCACATCGGAATGGAGGAGGTTGATGTAAAAGATCCATACACGATGAAAAGCCTTCCTGCTGACGGCAAGACAATTGGTGAAGTGATGTTCCGGGGAAACACAGTGATGAACGGGTACTACAAGGATCTAAAGGCAACAACGGAGGCAATGAGCGGAGGATGGTTCCATAGTGGTGACCTTGGAGTCAGACAACCAGATGGCTATATCCAACTCAAGGACCGTTCAAAAGATATCATCATCTCAGGCGGTGAGAACATCAGCTCGATCGAGGTAGAATCCGTGCTTTTCAGCCACCCTGCAGTCCTCGAAGCAGCAGTAGTCGCGAGGCCAGATGACTACTGGGGTGAGACCCCTTGTGCTTTCGTCAAACTGAAGGATGGTGTTACCGTTACTACAGAGGAAATCATAACATTTTGTCGTGCTCGGTTGCCTCATTACATGGCTCCTCGAACAGTCGTGTTTGAAGATCTCCCCACGACTTCTACAGGCAAAACTCAAAAATTTTTGTTGAGGGAGAAAGCTAAGGCCATGGGAACCATATTTAGGAAAGGAGGGAGCAAGCTTTAATTTGCATCTTCTGCAACTAGTTCAAGGTAATGTTTTGATCCTTCAAAGATAATCAAGTGCATTGCCTTTTGTCATTTATATTGTATATTTTTCAAGGGGAGGCTTGAAGTAATTGTAAAGTTATTGCCATGTGATCAGGAGATTATGGGTTTGGGTCACGGAAATTGTTTTTTGTAAAGTAGGATAAGAATGCATACAATAGATCCTTTCCTAAGATTTCATATTTGCAAAGCAGGATAATACTGTTCACAAATATACTTTTTCCCAATAATCCAGTATTGACAGGTGCATTTTTATATTGTATATTTTTAACGATAAAATTGCTTGTGTACCTACTAGTAAGATGCATGTTGAATGAAATCTACCAATGCACTGTGTTCTTGATGATTTTTAACTGAATAGTTGTAGTAAAAAGGTGGGCGCTACTTCTCGATATTTTTCACAATCCATTCTAAAATTATATAAAGGAAGGTACATTACAAAGTTAATTTATAGTCAATCATCAAGTATTTTGGGGTGAGAAATGTTTGTTCTCAAGAACATTCATCGGTTAGGTTTTAATCCCAACATCACTATCATTGTAGTAAATTTACTATCCACTAGCCCTTTTGGCTGAATAGATGTTCTATAATTATAAAATCTATTTGGATTATCATTTCTGACATGATTCATGTTGGACAGATATTATAAGTTATCAAATGAGCATTTTTATTTGGATTATTATCATTTGTTTTTAAAACCGGGTGTCCAGTAATTTAGATTATGAGCAAGGAACATCCAAATTAATATTGTTATTAATTTGAAAGAAAATCATTCTGATTTTAATCAAAGTTAAGGTGGAAGTGCATATTACTAAATTATTCGTGGTTAGCCAAAAAATCAAAAAGACATTTCTAATTATTAAAATAATCAAAGCTGTCCATTTATAGAGGTAAATCATGAACTTAATTTATAGTTAATCACTAAATATTAAGGGTGGGAGAAATATTTTTCCAATGACATGTGCCGATCAAAATTTAATTCCAACCATCTACTAGCCTTTTCGACTCTTATAATAAATTTACCATCCACCCACTGGTCTTGGCGACTGAATAGTTGTCTTCTTGGATGAGTCTAGTGGTTAGCGCATGAGATATTGTCATCATGAGGTCTGGGGTTCGAATCTCGGCAAAGCCGAGGTAAATACTTCCCTTATATACTAGTCATTATTCCAAAGGCTAATAGTCGTCTGTGATTTATCTCTTCCGTATTGATCCTGAGATGAATTGATGGGGACGCTGTGACAAACGTATTCAATTTTTTTTTTCCCACCTTGGTGACTGAATAGTTGTTCCATAATTATAAAATTTATTTGGATTATCATTTTTGATATCATTCATGTTAGACAAATATTATAAGTTATCAAATAAGCATTTTTATTTGGATAATTATCATTTGTTTTAAAAACCGGGTATCCAGTTATTTGGATTATTAGCCAGGAACATCCAATTTGTTGTTAATTTGAAAGAAAATCATTTTGATTTTAATCAAAGTTAAGGTGGAAGTATATATTACTAAATTATCCGTGGTTAGCTGTAGGAAATAGGAACGTAGGGGAAATTCGTGTTCATCACTTTTCAGGGACAAATTGTTTCTTATACTCCTAGGCCCTTTTTGGTACGATGGATTAAGATAGGATTGCAAGTCAAATTTGTTTGATTGATTAAAAAAAAAGTCAATGATAACTACATAGCCTGATTAAATACTGTAGCACTTAGAAAATCAACTCCTTTTCAAATAAGGTATTAATGATCTCAAATTGAATAGTAAACCTGATAATTAGTTAAAAGGACATTTTTACCCTTTGCCCTACAACAAAAACTAAACTTTACCTTTGGCTCGTCTTCTCAACTTCTCATTTCTATACCAACGAAGTGTGTAGAAACAATCTGCGGGTGGATCCAAATATTGAGACGCCTCTTCAGTGGACTTGATCTCTACAAAATCTACTAGTTTTTGAAGGTAGATGATCATTGTTATTATTTGTTGTTGTCTCACATTCTCTGCTGCTATAATGATATTTTTGTGTTCTTGTTTGACGTTCTTTTTTCTATTTTATTGTTCAAATTTTTATTGTTTTGGACTTTTTTTTTTCCATTTTATTGTTCGGCTTTTTATTATTTTGGACGAAATCCAGTAGGTTGTCCACTAAACTTTCTTGAGTGCATCTAAGATAGCATCTTAGATATTGCTGGGTTTTTAATATTAGAATTTAAAAGATCGAGTTGTTAACTTATTGCTTATTGAGATTGAGTTGTTTTTAGTGAGATTGGATCGTTCGTTAGTGGGTAAGATGTAGGATGATTTTTATGTAACGAGAGTTTCATATTTTTCGTAAGGTATATCATATGTTCGTGGTGTTCGAATCGCTCATTATGTTTGATTGTTCATCAGGACTCATATGTGTTTCTTCAAATTATTTTGGTAATTGGTGAAAAAGTTTAGTGGACAAGACGATAGGGCTTATCTTTGGAAGATGGACATTAGACGTAGAAACCTCGTACTTCTTGTGGTGCTGCATCAAATGTTTTGTCTAAATTTTTTGCTGTTATGTCTTTTAACACGACATCGAATGAGATTACTCAAAAAGCGACGTCGTGAACCTCGTACAACACTAGCCTCGTACACCTTGACACAAAGAATTAATGGGCAATTGGAAAGTTTGCATAGGATTGTTGAAGTAGGAGATGTTCAATGTGTGGTAAACTTGAGGATGGATCAGAATGCATTTGCACGGTTGTGTTACTTGCTAACAACTGTTGGAGGGTTGATAGTTTCTAGATATGTATGAATTCAAGAGAAGGTAGCCATGTTTCTATCTATATTGGCGCATCATAAGAAAAATCGAGTTATTGGTCATGATTATATACGCAGTGGACAGACAATTAGCACACATTTCTATGAAGTTATGGGATCACTTCTGAAATTACATCCAATACTACTAGTGAAGCCTCGACCTGTAGATGATAGTTGCATCAATGAAAGTTGGAAATGGTTCAAGGTAATATATTGAATCCTTTTTATTATTTTATGAGTTTTTGTTGTTGAATGTATCATTAATATAAAGATAGTAACATAACATTATTATTTGCATTATAATTTAATTCAGGGATGTCTTGTGCCTTAGATGGAACATATATCCCCGTACATGTTCCAATCCGAGATAAGGCGAAATATAGAACAAGAAAAGGTACTATTGCGGTTAATGTTTTGGGGGTTTGTGACCGCGATATGAACTTTATCTACATGCTTACTGGGTGGGAGGGATCTGCAGCAGATGCTAGAGTTCTTAGAGATGCATTGACTCGTGATGATTCATTAAAAGTTTCAAGAGGTAATGTAACCACTTGTATATTGATCCGGCGGTAAGAATGGGGGGCCCACCTTCTGAAGGGTCCCAACCTAAGGATGGATGGAAGGCTGGCCAAGCGGGTAATGGTCCGAGCGGAGCTAGAGATAACCCATCCATGGGCTTGGGTTTCCGACGCCAAGGCAAGAAGATCGAAGGGCCGAGCGGAAGTCCGCTCGGCTGGGACCGAAGGGCCGATCGGGTGGTCCGTTCGGCCAGGATAGGGGCGAGGGTACAAAGGTGGCCGAGCGGTCTATGCGCTCGGCTCGGGTTATGGGATATCAGCAGAAGCATGTCTGATGATTAGGCCGTACACAAGATCACACGATGGAGGATCTTGCCGTCACATCATGGGAAGGTTGATACAGTAGCAGTATGGCCTCATAGACGTCTTCCTGACAGATCCATATCTGGGCATGGCCCTTCTGACAGACCCATACCTGGGCATGGTCAAAGGCGGGTGGTTGCTTTGACTGGCGCGCCCAGGCTTCTTCGAGAGGTCTATATAAGGTCTCCATTTATTCACCGGAGGTATGCAAATCTTCATCTTGAGGCCACCTATTCGTTATTCCTCGCCTGACTTGAGCGTCGGAGGGCCGTCGCCGGGACACCCCTCCCGGCTCGGTTTTGCTGCAGGTTCGCCGGAGCGCTCGAGGATCCAGCAGGGAGCGCCACGTGCCCAGTGTCCGTTGACTCCTGGTTCGGACAGGATCAAATTGGCGCCGTCTGTGGGAACGCACCTGCATCCGAACAAGAACGATGGACGAGGCTGGACGACAACACACGGTGGCGCTTTCGACGGAAGAACTCGAAGCTCTAGTCGAGATAAGGGCCGCCAAACTTGTGGAACAAAAACAGAAAGCAGCGGCCGAACGGCCGGAGCAACAAGCAACATCTGCGTCGGGCGGCCGAGCGGAAGCACCTCCAGCCACCGTCGCATTCCACCGGGCCTTATTTCGCACCCCTGAAGCCGCGCCAGCTCGGAGAGATAGAGGCTCTTCTTCAGACGAAATGCCAAGGCGGGATGACAGAAAAGGGAAAGCTCCCCGGGCGGACTCATCTCCCGAGCGGATCAATCGCCAATTCTCGGAGGTTATTCTACGAGACCCTCTACCCAAGCACTACGTGCCTCCGACGATCGGCGAGTACAACGGAACAACGGACCTGGATGATCATCTGGGTAAGTTTGATAACACAGCTACACTCCATCAATATACAGATGGAGTAAAGTGCCGCGTCTTCCTTACAACCCTCTCGGGATCGGCGCAACGGTGGTTTCGGAGGCTGCCGGACGGATCCATCACTAGCTTCAAGGACTTCCGAACGACCTTCCTCCACCATTTCGCTAGCAGTCGGCGGTATCAGAAGACAAGTGTCAGCTTGTTCGCCATCAAACAAGAGCCGAGAGAATCGCTTCGAGCTTACATTCAGCGGTTCAACCAAGTGGCGATGGATATCCCAACAGCCACATCGGAGACGATGATGAATGACTTCACGCAAGGCCTTGTAGATGGGGACTTCTTCCGGTCGCTCATCCGAAAGCCGCCCCGAGATTATGATCACATGCTGCATCGGGCCAACGAATACATAAATGTGGAAGAAGCGCAAGCCGCTCGGAAAAAGGAAGCGGGCACCTGTTCAGGCCGAGCGTAAACAGCATGCCGCTCAGCAGCCACCACGAGGACCGAGGGCCGAAGCAATCCGATCCCCCCATGCCAGGTCGCACGTACAAGAAGTGGCTGCCGCTCGGCCCAAGCCGAAGAAGAGGTGGACCCCTATGTTCTGCTCCTTCCACCAGTCAGATACGCACAACACGAGGGATTGTCGAAGTCTTCCCTTCGTGGCTAATCCCGTTCCCAGGAAAGCCGAACGACAGTCTACTCCCATCGACAGAAGACAAAGGACCCGTGAAGCCGACCGGACCCGCACCGAAAGGCGACATCAACAGACACCCGATCGGCACCGATCTCCAAGACAGGAGAATCGCCGGGCGTCCAGAGAACGGTCACGACCGTCCGCGCGGGAAGAGGAAAACAGGAGCAATACTTCCCGGGGAGAGATCAACGTCATTGCTGGCGGGCCAACCGGAGGAGACTCCAACCGGGCCAGAAAGGCGGGCGTTCGGCAGCTACAGATCCAAGCAGTCGGCTGTAGTCAAGAGTGGGCAAGTGGACCGGAAATCACTTTCGGCCCCGGAGACTTGGAAGGAGTAGAAGTGCCCCACGACGACGCTCTGCTCATTAAAGCGGTAATAGCAAATTATACTGTTCACCGCCTATTTGTTGACACAGGGAGCTCGGTCAACATCATATTCAAGAAGGCGTTCGATCAGCTGCAAATTGATCGTGCCGAGCTGCTGCCCATGACGACCCCGCTATACGGGTTTACTGGCAACGAAGTTCAGCCGGTCGGACAAATTCGGCTAGCTACCTCACTGGGAGAGGAGCTGCTCAGAAGGACCAGGACAATAAACTTCGTGGTGGTCGACTCTCCTTCGTCCTACAACGTCATTTTGGGACGACCGGCGCTTAGCGAATTCCGAGCCATCGTCTCAACCTTCCACCAGAAGATGAAGTTCCCCGTCGAAGACAAAGTGGGAGAAGTACGGGGGGATCAGTTAGCAGCTCGGCGATGCTATATCGAGATGGTCCGAGCAGAATCCAACTCTGCTCGGAAGGCGCCTCGAATCGAGGTAAATGCCATCACCGAGAAACCTCCTGCTTTAATTTATGATGAAAAGGAGGAGGTTCAGATTCATCCGACCCGATCGGAGGCCACGACTTTTATCGCCTCTGATCTGAAGGAGGAGCAAAAGGAGGAACTGATCCAATGCCTCCAACGAAATCATGATGTCTTCGTCTGGTCGAAACATGAGTTGCCCGGAATTTCGTCGAGCCTGGCGCAGCATGAATTGCATGTCCGTCCGGACGCTCGGCCAGTGAAGCAGAGGAAAAGGGATTTCAGTGCCGAGCAGAACGCCATCATCCGGGCGGAAGTAGAGAAACTTCTGGAGGCCGGCCACATACGAGAAGTGCAGTTCCCGAGCTGGTTGGCTAACGTGGTATTAGTCTCCAAGACGGGCGGCAAGTGGAGAGTCTGCATCGACTTTCGGGACTTAAACAAAGCATGCCCCAAGGACTTCTATCCTCTGCCCCGGATAGATCAGCTGGTGGACTCTACGGCCGGCTGCGAACTAATTTGCATGCTTGACGCCTATCAAGGATATCATCAAGTGCCGCTCGCCCGGGAAGATCAAGAAAAAGTAAGCTTCGTAACGGCCGGCGGCACATATTGCTATAATGTGATGCCGTTCGGATTGAAGAATGCCGGGGCCACCTATCAACGCTTGATGAACAAAGTGTTCAAGGAGCAGATCGGGCGTAATCTGGAAGTCTATGTGGACGATATTCTCATTAAGTCTGTCCGAGCCGCCGATCTTCTCAAGGATATGGAAGAAACCTTCCGAACACTGCGCAAATATGGAGTCAAGCTAAATCCCCAGAAGTGCCTGTTCGGAGCAAAAGGAGGGCGTTTCTTGGGGTACATAGTGACCGAGCGGGGAATCGAAGCAAATCCCAACAAGGTGAAAGCTCTGCAAGACATGCCGCCCCCAAGAAATACAAGGGAAGTACAACGGCTGACCGGTCGGATAACTGCTTTGTCCAGATTCATCTCCAAAACCGCCGACCGGAGCTTACCATTCTTCAAGATCCTGCGCAAGGCTACTAAATTCCAGTGGGATGAAGAATGTGACCGAGCATTTGAAGAGTTGAAAACATATTTAAATTCTTTGCCTGTACTGGCCAAGCCGATCGGGGGTGAGTCACTTTATATATATCTGTCGTCAACTGAGCATGCTGTAGGCTCGGCACTTGTGAAGGCGAGCGGCGAAGTGCAGCCGGTGTACTTTTTAAGCCACATTTTGAAAGATGCTGAATCTCGTTACACTGGGCTCGAGAAGTTGGCCTTTGCTTTGGTTCTAGCCGCTCGGCGCCTTCGACCGTATTTCTTGGCTCACACCATCATTGTCCGGACGAACAGTCCACTCGGAAGAGTACTGTTGAATCCAGAAGCGTCCGGACGGCTCATCAAGTGGACGACAGAATTAAGTGAATTTGACATCCAATATCAGCCCCGCTCGGCGATCAAAGCCCAATCATTGGCAGATTTTGTGACTGAAGTGCAAAGGCCAGAGCCGGAAGTTATGTGGAGAATATATGTGGATGGGTCTTCCACTCGGCTCGGAAGTGGGATTGGAATATTGCTGCTCTCACCTCAAGAAGAGAAGATGCACCTATCCGTCCGGCTGGATTACCAAGCTACCAACAACGAAGCAGAGTATGAGGCCCTCATAGCCGGATTGCAGGCAGCCCGGCATGTGGGTGCCGGTCGGGTGACTCTCTATTCGGATTCGCAGTTGGCCGCTCAACAACTTTCTGGCACCTTCGAAATCAACAATGTTCGGCTTAAACTCTACGTTGAGGCCTTTGAAAAACTCAAAGCTATTTTCCGAGAGGTCCTTATACAGAAGATCCCCCGAACGGAGAACCAGGCAGCAGACGAGTTAGCCAAACTCGCGAGTTCAATAACACCAGTTGCCATTCAGCCACCAATTGAAAAAGTACTGCTGGTGGCGCACGTCGATCGGATGCAAGGCCTCACGTTTCCAAGCGACTGGAGGACACCTATTATAGAATTTCTCCGTTCGGGCACCACACCCTCCGATGAATATGCAGCCCGGCTCCTCAGAAGAAGAGCCGGTCGGTTTACACTCATCGGAGATCAGCTTTACAAGAAAGCATTCTCGCGCCCGTTGCTGAAATGTGTAAGCTTGGAGGACTCAGCTTACATCCTCCAAGAAGTACATCAAGGATCATGCGGGGGTCATCCGGGCGGGCGCTCATTGGCCAAGAAGATCCTCTTGGCCGGATACTTTTGGCCAACTTTACAAACAGATGCCGCTCGGACAGTATCTACCTGCCTTTCATGCCAGAAGTATCACAACTTCTCCCACCGACCGGCCGAAGAAATGAAGGCGTCAAGCGTTTCATGCCCGTTCGACCAATGGGGAATGGATATTGTCGGTCCATTTCCGATGGCGGCTGGGCAGAGGAAATTCTTACTAGTGGCGGTAGACTATTTCTCCAAGTGGGTGGAGGCCGAGCCGCTAGCAAAGATCACTGAACAAATGGTTAAAAAATTTATCTGGCAACACATCATTTGTCGGTTCGGCATCCCTCGCCGACTAGTGTCCGACAACGGGCGGCAGTTCACAGGGAAGATGTTAGAGGATTGGTGCAAGAGCTACGGCATTGAGTAACACTTCACATCCGTGGCCTATCCTCAGAGCAACGGTCAAGATGAAGTGGCCAACCGGGAAATTCTCCGTATTCTGCGCGCTCGGCTCGACCATTTGGGAGGAAGTTGGCCGGATGAAGTGCCGAACGTCTTGTGGGCCATCCGAACAACGCCAAAAGAAGGGACAGGAGTCACACCGTTCCATTTGGTATATGGTGGCGAGGCCGTCATTCCGGTTGAAGTCGGCGTGGAGTCCGCCCGGATCCAGAGCTACGATGAGGACAACGCCGAACGGAGAAACATGGAGCTGGATTTGGTAGAAGAGGAGAGGGCAAGGGCGTCCGTTCGGCTGATGGCGTACCGACAACGAATGAAGCAAAACTATAACCGGCGCGCCATTCCCCGATCATTCCAGATCGGCGACCTTGTCTGGAAGAAAGTCAAGCCGGTCGGCGACGTCGGCAAGCTTGAAGCTCCATGGGCAGGTCCCTTCAGAATCATCGAAAAGCTCCGCTCGGGCGCGTATTATCTGGAGGATGAGGAAGGTCGACAGCTAGATAGGCCGTGGAGCGCGAACCACCTCCAGCCTTACCGGGCAGGGTGAAAGAAACGAAAAATCAAGAGAACAAATAAGACATCGCCAACAAAAGAACGAAGGCCCCGAGCCGCTCGGCCGGAGGTAAATGGGTCGGGCCAAGCGCTCTAAAATTGAAGGCCCCGTACCATTCGGACGGAGGTATATTATCCTAGCCTAGATGCTCGACGAAGCAGACCCTGAGCCATTCGGCCAAGAGTACGTTATCCGAGCTGGGTGAAAGGAACCAAAAGTGATAAAAAGGAGGGCAAAAGCTTCGCCGAACGGAAGCGTCAAAATTAGCCAGAGTCGTCTAGCCCAGACGTTAAACCGTAGAGCCGCACCGACCGGCTATAAAAATCGAGCGGCAAACCGACGAGCACCGTCGTTAAAAATCGAGAGCCGCACCGATCGGCTATAAACATCCGCGCCGACGAGCACCGTCGTTAAAAATCGAGAGCCGCGCCGATCGGCTATAAACATCCGCGCCGACGAGCACCGTCGTTAAAAATCGAGAGCCGCGCCGATCGGCTATAAACATCCGCGCCGACGAGCACCGTCGTTAAAAATCGAGAGCCGCGCCGACGAGCACCGTCGTTAAAAATCGAGAGCCGCGCCGATCGGCTATAAACATCCGCGCCGACGAGCACCGTCGTTAAAAATCAAGAGCCACGCCGATCGGCTATAAACATCCGCGCCGACGAGCACCGTCGTTAAAAATCAAGAGCCACGCCGATCGGCTATAAACATCCGCGCCGACGAGCACCGTCGTTAAAAATCGAGAGCCGCGCCGATCGGCTATAAACATCCGCGCCGACGAGCACCGTCGTTAAAAATCGAGAGCCGCGCCGATCGGCTATAAATATACCGAGCGGAAGAACGAATATCAGAGTAAGAAACCGCGGAAACTACAAATATTAAAACATTCAGGCCCGATTGGGGGTTGGTCCTTCGATGCTCGGCATTTGTTGACTTCACGCAGGCAGGATACGTGCAGAGCGAGTAGGCCTCCTCGCTCGGACTTTATGCAATGAGCCAAGCCGATCGGACGCGTGAGGGAGAATGCTTAAGAACATGACTGACGCTAAGCATCAACGTTAAGCAAACAGAAGAATATTGTGGACAATGAGTAGGAAGACAAGCAAAGGGACATCGTTTCATTATAAGAAAAATTATGCCGAACGACACATACAAAAATTTTACATCCGCCGAGCGGATGAAACACAGAAAGCACTCAAAAAACTCGCCTCACTCGGGGTCTTCAAAGTTAAAGAAGGTGTCCGGGATGTCGTCAATCATGGCCGCCAGTTCGGGAGGGGGAATGCTCAGGTCAGCAGGAAGATGCCCCCCTTCTTGAAGTACGCCGTGGTGACCTTGACCGCCTCGAGGAAGGTTGAGGAGACGTTGCCACCAAACTTTTCGCCAAAGCGCTCCGAGCGGAGGTATTCCTGGCGCGCTGCTGCTAGCCGACTTGGCTCGCCCTCCTTATATTTTTTGAGTGCCGCTCGGGAAGCGGTTAAGGTATCTCGGACAGCCTTCAAGTCCATCTCAGCTTTTGTGCGTTCGGCCGAACGGATCTCCCCTAGCTTCTTAGACTGCTGATCTAGGGCCCGGACTTCGACTTTCATTTTATCTAGATCAGCAATTGCCCGCCTCTTCCTACCATTGGCGCGCTTCACGTCCCCGTCCCGCTTCTTCACCAAGTCATCGAGTCGGACCACCTCTGCAGCCAGATCGGCAGCCTTCTTCTGTTCGGCCTCAAGAGCTTGTTTCTCCCGCTCGGCCGTGGGACCTCCCGACACTTGGAGTTTTTCTAGGAGATCCTCCAACTCGGCTAGCCGATGGCTCGTGGCAATTTGCTCAGCCCAGCGCTGTAAGGGAAATAATAATATCAGGAATCAAACAACAGCATGACACGGGAATGAAGATGGGTTTACCTGAGTGGCCTGCTGCATATTGTTATCACCGAGCTGCTTGGGCGTCATAAGGGCCACTTGAATCTGGGCGTCCTCGAAGAGCTTGGCGAGCGGACCAGTCAGGGTTATTTCGTGAACGGGGCTCGATGGTCGATCGGCAGACAGTAAATATTCTTCTGACGGGAATAGGAGGGTAGTCTTGATGGTAGGGTGGCCGGACGGCGCTTCTTCAGTCGCGGCCGCCTGATGCGAAGACTCCCCTATGGTGGAAGTTTCGCCTAACCGACGTAAGCGGCGGCGAGTTCGGGGAGGAGAGCCGGAGGGTTGTGCGATAGGCGAGGCCACAGGGGTCCCGATCTGCGGGGGCGTGCGGTCAGGCGAAGTTACGCTGATCGGCGCCTGTGGTTCCCCCTCTTGGGTCGGCGGAAGGCTGGGGTCTCTTCGACGTTTCCGCCGAACCTCCAATAGTGGATCTCCAACCTGGGGAACGCCCAGCTCGACGGGGGCCGAGGAAACAGGATCCGCCTCAACCTCCGTTGAAGCGGATGGGGCAGTTTCTGTTTCAGGGGCGGACTGCGCCCCTCCCTCTCCTGCATCCGCCGGGCGGCTGGGGATGAGTCCCCGCTCGGCGAGCTCTTTTTTCGTAGCCGCTTCAATCTCCACGGACTTCAATTTCAGGTTAGCGGTAGCCTTGGAGCGCCACATGACTTCAGCTGCAATAAAAGAAATTAAAATCAATTAGACAAAAAAAGACCAAGGGAGTAAAGGGTCCTTACTCATGCGGAAGGGGAGATTTGCCCGAACGGGAGACAATCCGAAAATATACAACACCCCTTTGAGCAGCAACTGGTCGATCTTGTATCGCTGACCGGACAACCAGTTCGCCGCATGAAGATAGGCTGGGTTGCTTCTGAACTTGCCAAGCTCCGGCTGAGTCGGCACAGCGGTCTGCCATCTGGTTCAGAATGCTGGCCGCTCGGGAAGTCGGATGTAAAAGAAAAACTCCTTCCAATGTTTGTTGGAGGTCGGCATATTATCGAAAAATTTAAAGCCTATTTTACTTTGGAAAATAAAAGTGCCCGGCTCGGATTGTTTGGGGTAGAAGAAGAAGTGGAATATTTTGGGGTCAAGAGGGATACTGTGCAGCTTAAAGAGGACGACCACCCCGCTCAGCAGCCTAAAGGAGTTCGGCACAAGTTGGCCGAGCGGGATGCGAAAATAGTTACAAACCTCTAAAATAAAAGGATGGGTAGGAAATCTAAGGCCACCCTGGAATTGGTCTAAAAAGAAACAGATTGTGCCGATCGGCGGGTCATGTGGTCGGTCAGTCGGGTCGGCTATAACTATTTCATGGTTATCGGGAATCCCATATGTCCGAACTAGGCGCCGAGCACCCTCCTCATCAAACTGACTCTCCATGGCCACATACTAGGGACCGTGAACGCTGGTGGCGGGTTCAGAGGAACTTGCCATCTCGGAGAGGCAAGAGGATAGCAAGAAATCGAAAGAAGGGGAGCGAAAGAGGCGAAATGAGCAGGGAAAACCTAGTAAGTGAAGGAAGAAGACTCACCGAGGAGGAAACGGGTGGAAAAGATCACCGGGGAAAAGGTAGCCGAAGGCTACAGCGGCAGAGGAGGCAGAAGGAGGAAGCACGAGCGAGCGTGCGGCAGAGGAGGAGAACTGAGACTTTATACAGCCGGGGCCCGTCGGCCTCCGCCGTCCGATCCAGGTCACGAAGGACAAGGACGCCATCGGGCCGTCCATTTCAAACGGGGGGCGTCCCATCGTAAGTGACGCCGCCGCCACGCAATGGTCGACACGTGGCGCCCTGTCATCGAGCGCAATTAATGCGCCCATACCGCGCACGCTTCGCCTTAATGAAAAAGATTGCACGATTTCCGGGAAGATTTAGACAAGCAAACACCCATGTTGAGCGACAAGACAACCAAAACGAAGAGCCGAGCGGCTGAATTTGGCAGAAGGGCCGAACGGCCCCATGGATATTATAAGCTACAGAAAGACGGCGACCGCCCGCTCGGACACATATGGTCCAGTCAGTCGGACTCACTTCCTCCTTCGACTAGACTTGAAGGGAAGGCAAGTGATCCGGCGGTAAGAATGGGGGGCCCACCTTCTGAAGGGTCCCAACCTAAGGACGGATGGAAGGCTGGCCAAGCGGGTAATGGTCCGAGCGGAGCTAGAGATAACCCATCCATGGGCTTGGGTTTCCGACGCCAAGGCAAGAAGATCGAAGGGCCGAGCGGAAGTCCGCTCGGCTGGGACCGAAGGGCCGATCGGGTGGTCCGTTCGGCCAGGATAGGGGCGAGGGTACAAAGGTGGCCGAGCGGCCTATGCGCTCGGCTCGGGTTATGGGATATCAGCAGAAGCATGTCTGATGATTAGGCCGTACACAAGATCACACGATGGAGGATCTTGCCGTCACATCATGGGAAGGTTGATACAGTAGCAGTATGGCCTCATAGACGTCTTCCTGACAGATCCATATCTGGGCATGGCCCTTCTGACAGACCCATACTTGGGCATGGTCAAAGGCGGGTGGTTGCTTTGACTGGCGCGCCCAGGCTTCTTCGAGAGGTCTATATAAGGTCTCCATTTCTTCACCGGAGGTATGCAAATCTTCATCTTGAGGCCACCTATTCGTTATTCCTCGCCTGACTTGAGCGTCGGAGGGCCGTCGCCGGGACACCCCTCCCGGCTCGGTTTTGCTGCAGGTTCGCCGGAGCGCTCGAGGATCCAGCAGGGAGCGCCACGTGCCCAGTGTCCGTTGACTCCTGGTTCGGACAGGATCATATATCCTTTTTGGTTGAATTAGTAGAAAGATATTACAAAAAGATTTCCTAAATAGTGTAATCGTAATATTTACCTATTAATGCAGGGTGTTATTATCTATGTGATAATGGATATGCAAATGTTGAGGGATTCTTGACTCCATACAGACGAGTAAGATATCATAGGGATGCTTGGGGCAACCGCGCAGTCGGACCACACAATTACAAGGAGTTATTTAATTGGAGGCACTCTCAAGCTCGCAATGTCATTGAAAGAGCGTTTAGGTTGCTGAAAAAGAGATGAGCTATCCTTCGAAGTCCATCCTTCTACCAGTTGAAAGCACAAAACAAAATCATAATGGCTTGTCTTCTATTACATAATTTCATCCGATCACAAATGCCAAATGATCCTATGGAAGAAGTGGATGAGGATGTTGGTAGCCCGAGTCATGACATAAAAGATGATTACATAACCAGTTTTGACTCCTCAGACGACTGGGATACTTGGAGAGATAACTTTGCAATGTTATTGTGGAACAATTAATAATAATTAATTGATTGATGTATTTCAAACTTTAGTCACTTTATTTTGCTAGATATGTACTACTGTCCTTTATGGATTCTATGTTTATTATTTTATGATATTATCTACTAATGTATGAATTACATGATAGTTGCGTGCTGCATATTTGTCAACATACTTCACACATCTCATATCTTTTTTTTTTTATAGGAATAAGAGGTTATTTGCTGGGTAGCTATGGATAGTGGATCAACATCCGGGAGTCTAGTTGGAAAAGGTAAGAAAGCAGAAAAAACACTACGTAGCTGGAGTGCACATTAAGAAGAAGTTTTAATTCAAGCGCTAGAAGATGTTATTAACAAGGGATGGAAAAGTGAGAACGGATTTAGAGCTGGGTACTTGACTTTATTAGAAAATGCAATGCAGGCAACAATCCTAGGGACAAATATACGTGGGAATCCACATATAAACTCAAAAGTACATGTGTGGAAGAAAACACATGGTACTTTGGTAACGATATTATCCAAAAGTGGAGTAGGGTGGAATGATACTGACACAACCATTGAGGCTACTGACGAAGCATGGGAAGCAATCATTCAGGTATTTTAAGTAAGCATGCTTTAATGATTTCAATAATACTGTGTAGTTAATTAGTTGCCTAATTCTTGCAGTCAGACCACACCACACGATCAATGAGGTACAAACAGTGGCCTTATTATCAGGATTGGTGTGAAATTTTTGGAAATGATCGGGCAATAGGTGAACATGCCGAGACCTTTACATCAACCCTCCAGGATGTCCTTAACATGGATTACGAAGTAGAAAATGACACAACGGATGATGGTAATTATATATCTCATGGTGTTGAAGGGGATGACGAGTCAATGTCTGCAACACATGTTGGTTGCTACTCGGAAAACCTAATGGTTCCACTGTATAAAAATTTTATACAAAGGTCTGAACCTTTTCCTAGCTACCATGTGTTCTTTTAAATTAAACTTGGATCGCCTGCGGAACTTAACACGTTTGATCCAAAGTTTAATTTATTTGTTCTTTTAGGTTTAAACTTGGATCTCCTGCGAAACTTAACACGTTCGATCCAAATCACCTAGGTTATTAATTCCATTAAATATTAATTTCCAAAATTGGCTTCTAGGACTGCATGGCGAGGCACATGGCCTTCTTGGATATGGGAACAACCACCACCGCCTAGACAAAGCCTTTTAAGGAAAGCTAATATTTAATTTCCTTAAATAACTTTAGGTCAACCAAAAAGAACAATCAAATCACAAGGAAAAGAAAAACAAAAGAACACAATATCGAAAACTAATTCGAAATACTAGAATCGCATGCCTCTTGTATTTGGTATTTTTACAAAGAAATAAAACTAATATGATGCGGAAATTAAATACTAGTATACCTTTTCTTTTGCAAACAAAAACCTCTAGGTCTTCTACCATATTCCTCTTCTAATCCCGGACGTTGTGTGGGCAACTATCTTCCGAGACGAGAACCACCAAGGCACCTTCTTCTTCCTTCCTTCAAGTTTCGGCCAAGCATATCTTCTAAAGGATGAAGAATTTTTTTTCACCAACCAAGCTCCAAAGGATGCAAGCTTTCTCTTATTCTTCCTCAAGCTAGATCCGGCCACCTCCTCCAAGCTCCAAGAGATGAAGGATTTCGGCCACACAAGAGGAAGAGAGAAAAGGAGAAGGGCCGGCCACACCAAGGAAGAAAAGAGGGAGAAAATAGAATAGAGTCGTTCGCCATGAAGCATCCTTTACCCTCTCTTTTATAATCCTTGGTCTTGGCAAATAAGGAAATTTTAATAAAAACTTCCTTAATTCTTTTTCCATGAAAAGGAAAATTTAATTAATTAAAAATCAATTTTATTTTCTCAATTCATATGGCCGGCCACCACAAGCTATAAACAAGGAGAGTTTTAATTAATTAAAACTTCCTAATTTGTCTCCAGAAATTTATAAAAATTTCTCCAATAATTTTCATCCCTTCATGATTGGTAAAAAGGAAATTTTATAAATTAAAATCTTTCTTTTAAATATGTGGATAAAAAGAAAGTTATCTCTAAAAATTAAAATCTCTTTTAATCTACAAATAAGGAAAGATATCAAATCTTCTTAATCTCTTGTAGAAACTTATAAAAGAGAATATTTAATTTTTAAACTCTCTTTTAAATCATGAACATGGTTAAAAATGAAAGTTTTCTTAAAATTTAAAATCCACCTTTTAATCAACAAATAAGGAAAGATTTCAAATTTTAAACTCTCTTTTAAACATGCAGATGATTTACAAATAAGGAAAGTTTTTACCAAAAATTAAAACCATCCTTTTAATCTACAAATAAGGAAAGAGATTAATCTCTTCTCTTAATCTTTTGTAGAAAGCTATAAAAGGAAATTTTTAATTTTTAAACTCTCTTTTAAAAACATGATATCCACATAAGAAATAATTTTAATAAAAATCCTTTTTAATATTCTAGTGGTCGGCCACCTAAGCTTGGGACCCAAGCTTTGGCCGGCCACCAACTTGGCTCATCCACTTGGTCTTGGCCGGCCCTAGCTTGGGTTCCAAGCTAGCTTGGCCGGCCCCATTGGATGGGTAAGAAAGTGGGTATGTGGTGGGTATAAATCTCTATATACAAGAGGCTACGATAGGGACCAAGAGGAGGAATTGGTTTTGGTCTCCCGATGAAATTAAGCATCCCGTGTTCGCCCCGAACACACAACTTAATTTCATCAATAATAATTCATTCCACTAAAGAACTTTTATTGAACTACCGCACCAATCTCAAATTACATTTTGGGCTCTTTCTTATTATGAGTGTGTTAGTCTCCCTGTGTTTAAGATAACAAATGTCCACTAATTAAGTAAGTTACTGACAACTCACTTAATTAATATCTAGCTCCAAGAGTAGTACCACTCAACTTCATCGTCATGTCGGACTAAGTCCACCTGCAGGGTTTAACATAACAATCCTTATGAGCTCCTCTTGGGGACATTCTCAACTTAGATTACTAGGACACAGTTTCCTTCTATAATCAACAACACACACTATAAGTGATATCATTTCCCAACTTATCGGGCTTATTGATTTATCGAACTAAATCTCACCCATTGATAAATTAAAGAAATAAATATCAAATATATGTGCTTGTTATTATATTAGGATTAAGAGCACACACTTCCATAATAACTGAGGTTTTTGTCCCTTTATAAAGTCAGTATAAAAGAGACGGCCTCTAATGGTCCTACTCAATACACTCTAAGTGTACTAGTGTAATTATATAGTTAAGATAAACTAATACCTAATTACACTACGACCTTCCAATGGTTTGTTCCTTTCCATCTTGGTCGTGAGCTACTGTTTATAATTTATAAGGTACTGATAACATGATCCTCTGTGTGTGAGACCACACACCATGTTATCTACAATGTAAATTAATTGAACAACTACATTTATCATAAATGTAGATATTTGACCAATGTGATTCTTATTTCTAGATAGATGTTTATACCAAAAGCTAGGATTTTAGTATACATCCTAACAACACACACTTTGTCTTCTAAACCAAGTGTAGGTGTAAGCTCCAATAGTAAGAAACGAAAGCACGTGAATGAAGGTGACGATGCTATAGTTGAAGCCATCATCAACCTTGCTACCATAACCAAGGATACAATGAAGGATTTGATCAAAGAGCTAGCAACAGAGGAGAAGATATCAAATGCACAGGAGAAGGTATTGGATGCCTTGATGGTGATAGCAGAGCTAACGGAGGAGGAGAAAGTACTTGTTGCTGAGTTGTTGGCGGACAACTATAACAAGTTATCACTGTTCTTGCGCCTCAATGATAAGGGAAAGCTAAGCTTAGCCAAGAGGTTGTTGCGTGGAGGTTAATAGTTTCGATGTGTACATAGGTATTAATTTTGCTAATATTAAGAATTTTTGTACCTTTTTGAATGCCTTAGCTGGATATATTTCGAACTTGTGACTTTTTTGAATGCCCGCTATGGTGAACTTGCTGGGACTTTGTAATTTATGAATGGTAATGTAAGAATTACAATATGGATGTTGTTTATACTAAGTAATGTACAATGTAAGTTCATGGTATAAATATCAAATTATTTATGTAATCTCTTTTGTGCTGGATAGTTTTAACTCATGAAGCTTTGTTAGCAGGTTTGATGGATATAGAAATCATCTATCTTATGGATCGTGATTATCTTGTGTTGTTTGTTGGATTTGTCTATCTCTTTGGAGGGTTTCTTCCCTCCAATTGCTTTACTGTGATTGGTCCAGGTGGTATGTTGACAGATTGGTGGAATGTCTAGTTTATGTCATGTTTTGTGGGTATTTCGTGTTATGTTTGAAGAGGATAGAAGAGTACAGTTTTTTGTTATCTGCTTTTCCTTCAGATTTTGACAAGATTTGGGTTGTATGAAGTCGATGGCTCTGGGATTTTGTAATTTATGAATGCTAATATAAGAATTACAATATGGATGTTGTTTATGCTAAGTAATGCACAATGTAAGTTCATGGCATAAATATCAAATTATTTATGTGATCTCTTTTGTGCTGGATAGTTTTAACTCATGAAGCTTTGTTAGTAGGTTTGATGGCTATGGAAGTCATCTATCTTATGGATCGGGATTATCTTGTGTTGTTTGCTGGATTTATCTATCTCTTTGGAGGGTTTCTTCCCTCCAATTGCTTTACTGTGATTGGTCCAGGTGGTGTGTTGACAGATTGGTGGAATGTCTAGTTTGTGTGATGCTTTGTGGGTATTTCGTGTTATGTTTGAAGAGGATAGAATAATGCAGTTTTTTGTTATATGCTTTTCCTTCAGATTTTGACAAGATTTGGATTGTATGAAGTCGATGGCTCTGGGATTTTGGTTAAGCTGTTATAAGTGCACGTGTGCAGGTGTTATGAAGAGCAGTTGTTGTTATTTTGCTGATACGTGTTTTTTTGAATTGTTTGGTAATGCACTTGTGAAAATTGTGCTTTATGATGGGGTTTTTGGCAACTAGTGTGTTGAAAACTCTTGGACACTTGCAGTGATGGTAGTAAGTCATAGATGGCTAGTAAGTCACAGTTCATGCAATGATATGAAGCCTTCCCTAGCATATGCTCATTTGGCTTCTCTTAACATGATACATGAATTATAAAGAAGAAAAAGATGAAAAGGAGCATGCAGCCATGATCACATTAGTTCTATTGCTTATGCCTACACCACTAACAAATACCATCGATTCTTCAAGAGCTCAATCGTTACTTCATTTGAATGGATTGATGACTTTTATGCTCCTTGTAACTATATTAATATGTCAAAGTATTGAATGCTCACCATACCAAGTTTTCTATAACATCTGTACACATAACAAGTATAACAGAAGAGTACACCTAACTAGTTTTCCAATTTGTATACACCATATTACCTTAAAATAAAAATATAATTATTAACTTACTTGCAAACCATTATATTTCACACATCACATACAATATATTACATTGACACTAGAAGAAGAATCAAAACAAAAAGTAGTGCACATATAAAACCAAAACAATAACAAACTAATTGGTCCCCAGACAATGGTGTGCACTTGATGATTTTGCTTTGTAACCCACCTGTGTTAGATTCCATCACCCCTTCTGCTGCTACGTATTATTCTAGCTCATGTGTATGGTGACGACAAGCTTGTGAGCTATAGGTTGCCTACGACGTGTGTGTGTAATGTCGCATCTTGTTGTGATTGTAGGATGTCTGAGTTTGGGAGACAGTTAATGTTGAGGTTGCAAGGTTGCAAACATAGTCCCACATTAAAAACACATGAGAAAGATCATGGGTTTATAAGAGAAAGATATCTCCATTGGCATGAGGCCTTTTGGAGAGAGCCCAAGAGCAAAACCATGAGGGTTTAGGCCCAAAGTGGACAATATCATACCATTGTGGAGATATATAAATTCTTTTCGATCCTACAATTGGTATCAGAGCCCGGACTGCCAGAAGGTATAGTCGTCGACTGTGCACAAGAGCTATGGTCTGATTGAGCCATGTGGGTATAATATTGACCTCGAACAAAGAAAGTGGGAGCTCCTATGTTCGGATCAAGAGGACCAGCCACCAGGCAGGAAGTCCTAGTTGCGGCTAGGCAAGGAAATCTTAGTAGGTCGGGTGGAGCGAGGGGCAGGAAGACCTGGTTGGTCGAGGATCAGACATGGGAAGTTTATGGCCCTTGTCCGAGGGGGGATTGTTGGGATTGCAAGGTTGCAAATATAGTCCCACATTAAAAACACATGGGAAAGATCATGGGTTTATAAAAGAAAGATATCTCCATTGGCATGAGGCCTTTTGGGGAGAGCCCAAGAGAAAAACCATGAGGGCTTAGGCCCAAAGTGGACAATATCATATCATTGTGGAGATATATAAATTCTTTTCGATCCTACAGTTAAGTCGTTATCAACTTCAGCCTACTGATGCACATTATCAGGTACATATTTTGCATGGTATTCAGCATACCAAAAGAAACACTTTCAATGTTTAATTCGTGCTGGGCATAGATAGTAATACTTCCTAGGACGGGTTGAGAAATCACCGGCTTTGCGTAAGATCATGGCCCCATTTCCACACTCGCACATAGGTGGTGTCTTTAACTCTATAATATCTGGGCCGACACTAGGGGGGCCGCTAAGGTAGCGGATCTACCTTTTTAACTCTATAATATCTACAAAAACACCATTAACAATTGACAAATCAGTTACCAAGGATTACGATTCAAATAAGTACAAATTGTTGCGCCATGATTAACATTATTCTCTTGTAAAAGATTATTTGAACAAATAAGTACACAACCCTAATAAGAACACGAGCATAGTAGAAAGTGTTGGTCAAATGAAGTACCAATCTTTACTCTTGATCCAAGATCTGCACACTGATTACTAATCAAACTAACACTTAAAAGTTAAAACTAGCACAAGGGAAAGGGTGAATCTTATTTTCCCTCTTGATCCAAGAAACCAATTACAAAAAAACTCAAATCCAAACGACGGATTTTATGTTACTGCTAGTCGACAAAACACCTTGTTCGAAAAATAAAATGAAATTGTGTTAATTAAAACTTTAGTAGATCTACACAACCAAAAGGCAAACTTGCATCTACACACACAATACTTTATCAACACATGAAAAAGACAGCGCCGATCAAGGGCGAACGAGAAAAAAAAACATTCAAAAGAATCAAATGAGACAGGAATTGATCGGATCTGACAGAGATACAAAGACAACAGGGAAACAGTTGGTAAGGGAAATGGAGATTGTTGGAATTCCAAAAAGTACTCACCGTCCATCTCAACGATGGGCTTGGCGACCTTTATCTTCTCGTTCACCATCTCTAGACGTACAACCAACAGAGACACTGCTAGGAGCAGGACGAAGCAGAGAGAAGAGAATGAGTGGAGTTGTAGTGAGCGAGTGGAAGGAGTCACACCTTGCTTTGATGCTTTCCTTGCCCTAAAAATTACTAATACTGAGGATATTTTAGTCATATAATTAATAATCCATACTTTTATCCTTACCATAAACATCTTACCAAACAAGGATATTTTAACATAAATATCTTCATTAAAAGATTACCATCATGCAAATTTATAATCCCTCATTAATCCTATCACACAACCAAACACTGCCCTAGGTTATTTTACCTTTATAAGGGGCGTCTAAGGATCATTTACCAAAATAAAGATAACAAAGTGTGTTGAGAATAGAGAGGACTAGGAGAATATCCGAAGCGATAGGATTTAGTTTGTGAAATTACGGAGAGTTTTTTGATTTTGTGATCGCTCTTCTGATAGTAAGTCCGAAGATCACATTCTGTCGTCGATTGTAGATCTACGGGAAATTGCTATAAGTATTTACCATTTACAATTTTTGTTTTCATGCCTTTAGAATGCAACATTGGTATCAGAGCAGTATGCATTCTAAAGACAATATGATGCATGTTTGAATCACATGATAATGTTCATATATACTCTCTGTTCATCCCTTACCTTTGCATTGAAATCGCGACTGAGTCGTGATCGCATAAGTGTTACAAGAAAAGCCAAGGTCGACGACTCCGTGTCACGACAAAGGCTCACCGGTAACAGCATTTTGAAAGAGGGATGCAGTCAGTGACAAAGCCCCTCGCTGGAGGACACATTGCTATTGTGAACAGTGTCGTGATAGTCTAGAAAATTACGATAGCGTCACAACTTCCACCGGCGAAGGGCTAACATCGTAGAAGGTTACTGGCGACCAAGTTCCTGGGCCAAAGACGACGTTCAGGATGGCCGACGACGCACCTGAGGTTGGCGACTCATTGAACCTTGATTCTCGCAGTCTCTGCTCATCGCGGACACTGATGACCAACAGTGGGTCACAAGCGACCAGCTTCGCAAGTTGGGGATATGCCAATGACGGTGTTCTGGAAAGGATCGATAACCACCTGAGTAGGTTGGAGATTGACCTTCGTGGTCGGTAACCGTGTCTGTAGCAGTTGCGTGGCATGCGACGTGCGCGGCTTGCGGCCTGGGTGGTGTGCGACGAAGAAAATGAATGAAAAAAACATGAAGCACAGGGTCCTTAGGAAATGTTTGATTTTAATAAATCAAATAAAATAAAAAAAAGGATAACATTTTTTTCCTTTTCTTTGCATGGATAAGTTTTGCTGTTTAGAGGAATTAAAAAAAACGGGTGCAATGAGATTCATGTGAAAAAAAAAATTCTTCTAATGACCGATCAGATTCAAGCCAAATAGGCTTGAACCAAATGGTCTAAGTAGATCATTAGATCTTAGTTAAGATTAAACTATTAGTTAGTCTAACTGAACTAATTTGATTCAAACCCAAATTAATTTGGGTTGATTGATTGAGCTTAGACCAAACATAATCAAATGACCAGATTTATTCTATTTGGTCAAATTTGATCAAAATGATTAGATTTGTTCTAATTGGTCAGACTTAATCTAATATGTATTAGTTTGATCAAACAACCCTGAGTTTGATCAATAAATCTGAGATTGGCTAAAATAGACTTAGATTACACAATAATAGAACATAGCTGAATAAAAATCTCTGTCCAATTAGATTAGTTCTAACGAGGACAATGGACTAGGATCTGGATTCCCGATCGATCGGTCCAATGAGCCAGTCGACTTAGACTCCTGAAAATAGAGAAGATTTGTTTTTCTCAATTTATTATGTTGGTACTATGCCTGTATAAATTGAATTAAGCTGATTTTATACTGGTTAGTCAATTTTGTACTGACTTATTTAATTTCAATTTTTTAGATGGCTAGTCGCAATATACGACAACATGAGCTTTGGGAGGAGATTAAGAAGTTTGATTATAACCCGATTTATGGAGTCAGATGGTTTATTGGTTGGATCAATTGGTTGTTTTGGAAACTCGAGTGAGAAGAGTTTCCAGTTCAAGACACACACAGAAGATGGGCATTGGTCTATTCACTATTAAAAAATCTTAGGCATATAACACTCCAACTTTGGGATGATTCTGAAGGGCATATCTCATATTCAGAGATGTGCAGACAATTACTTCATTTCGATTGAGGTCTTGAAGAATCAGAAGAGGATCCAAAGGAGGATCCTGACGAGTCCGAGGAGGATTCAGAAGAAGATCCTGAAGAATCAGAGGAGGATCCGGAAGGGTGTGTGGAGAATCTAGAGATGGATTCAATTGTGAATCCGATGGAGAATCCTAAAGTAGTCCCACCTGAGATTACCCCAAATGAGTCCAGGTTAAAAGGGATTATATTGACCACTGCACTAGTGTCTGTCTTAGTGAGAGTGGTGGTAGCCTATCTAATTTATTAGAGTTCTATTATTGTTATTGTGGTTATATATGCACAATATTAGTCCATTTTGTTCATGTTAATTTGCTATATGTTAACAATATGCAGCATATTTATGTTAATGATATGTTCATTCATATGTTTGTTTTTGATGTTTACTCTACATCATGCATGATACTATTTGATTAGCTCATTATAAGTATAATAAATAATAATTAGTTCATTAGTTGAGATGTGTGTAATAGTATTGATCAATATTGATTTGATTGATCATGCGAATGATGAGTGAAAACGTAGTTATCACTTGATTTTGTAAACCAACTCAAATTAATATTGATTCAATCATAAATTGCATACATATGAATTACACTGAATACTAAATAATGTGTTTATTTATGATAGATTATGGCAACTAAAAATATTATAGCTGAACTCAACAAGGGTGAAAAACTTAATGGGGATAACTATAAGATCTGGCACCTCGGGATACAGTATATACTTGAGGAACAAGAAGTTCTGGAGGTCGCAAATCAGGTTTTGATAGAACCTGTAGATAATCCCACCACACAGCATAGACGAGATGTTGATGCCTATAAGGCATGGAAGAAAAAAGGACTCCACTGCAAAGGGCACATTGATTAGTTCAATGGTAGATGACCTCGCTTTTGAGTATGAGTTGTATCTTTCAGCTCATGCAGTCTGGGTAGCCCTTAAAGAGAAATTCAATGGAGTAAGTCTGAGCAAGCTTTGATAGCTGACGATCAAGTTTGATAGCTATAAAAAGCGTCCAAATGTTTCAATGGTTCAACACCTCAGGGAGATGTCGAACATGATTTGGGAGCTTAAAACTGATGGTCATGAGTTGACCTATGAAACAATAGATTCAAGCAGTTATTCATTCCCTTCTAGATTCTTGGGAGACCATGAAGCAAAACCTAACTCACAGTGAAAGTATCAAGACTTTCACTGATGTTTCACGCCATGTAGAATTGGAGGCAAAGAGAGTTGAATCCGCAAGAATTTCTGGACTAGTTTATGTGGTTGTCGATTCTGTTGGATCATCCAGATGCATGAAAAAGAAATGGTTTAAGAAAGGGAAAGAAAAGAAGAAAGAAACTACTACTGGTGGACAGGGCCCAATTAAGAAGATAAGAAAGAAGACTGGAAAGAAACCTAAAAATAAATTGATTTGTTTTAACTACGGCAAGAAGGGTCACTTCGCTCGGGAGTGCACTGAGCCGAAAAAGGTAAATTCATGCGTGTCTTCTTTTTTTGAGCATTTTGTTGCTAGCTCAGTGTTGTTAGCTAATTCTTATCTTTTGTGGATTATAGATTCGGAATCAATCAACCATGTAGCTCAGGAATGAGTTACATTTATTGAGTATCGTTGGGTACCAGCTGGCAACAAGTGGATCTATGTGGGAAACAATGCAAGAGCTGAAGTCAAAGGAGTTGGCACTTGCAAACTCGATCTCCGTGGTGGTAGTGTTTTATTTCTACATGATGTCTTGTATGCTCCTAAAATTTGACAGAATCTTATTTCCGTTATGTGTCTTCTTGATTTAGGGTATTGTATTAATTTTTACAGTTGATGTGTTAAACTTAAGATTGACTCAGTGTCAATTGGACATGATTTTTTAACAAATAGTTTTATGGTTCTTGATGTAGAACCAAATATCAATTGCGTAATTGAAGGTTATTTTTCAAACATTGCTCTAACTAGTGATGCAGGTATAATTGATGAGGTTTGACATGTTAGATTAGGATAGATAGGACAAGAACGTATGAATTGGTTGGCTAAAGAGGGTCTATCAAGCACTCAGGCAAAGATTCACTTGTCTATATGTGAGCATTGTCTTACAGGAAAAATAACTAGGAAACCATTTGGTAAAGTTATTAGAGCTGAATCACCATTGTAGTTGATTCATTTAGACATTTGTGGCCTAATGAATGTGAGGATAGACATAGAGCTTCTTATTTCATTACATTTATTGATGATTTCTCTCGTTTCGATCATGTGTATTTGACTGAAGCATTGGATTGCTTCATTCATTATATGAACGAAGTTAAGAATCAAACGGAACGTAAAGTTAAGACTTTACGCACTGACTATGGAAGAGAATATTTGTCTGATATGTTCAATATAATATGTAATGATAAAGAGATTATAAGATAACTAACAATCCCTGGAACTCCACAACAAAATGGGGTAGCTAAAAGAAGAAAGAGGACTCTTCTTGAAATGACTAAGTCTATGATGACGCACGCTACTTTGTCTATCTCCTATTGGAGAGATGAAATATTGATTGCGGCTTATATACTTAACAAAGTATCTTCAAAGTCAGTTCCATCTACCCCATATGAACATTTGACAGGCAGAAAACTAGATTTGAGTAATCTGAGACCCCTGAGGTTCAACTGCTTATGTTCATAATAGTTCTCACAAGTATGAAAAATTAGAACCTAGGGATAAGAAATGTATCTTTATTAGATATCATGAGACATCCAAAGGTTATGTTTTCATAGGTGAGTAATTAGATAGAACCATCTCCGAAATAGATTCAAGAGATGCGACTTTTCTTGAAACAGAGTTCCCAACCAGAGGTGATGTTGATAAAATAGTTCCTCTATTTGAAGAAGACGAGATATTATCAACAAGAGAGGTGTCAAAAGGGATGCCTAAATCTAGTCAACCAAGTGAGAGTGATATGCCAAGTCATGAGTTGACTTCTTAACAACCCAACTTACGAAGAAGTGTTCGTAAAATCAAACCTAAGAAGAGGTTTGATATTGAGGATGAGGCATTGATAACACTTCTAGTTGATGATAACAAACCTCAATCCATTGAAGAAGCATTGGGATGTAGAGTTAGAGAAAAGTGGAAAGCTGCAATGGATGAAGACATGGAGTCAATGAATCAGAATCATGTTTGGGACTTAGTTGATCTTCCTCCGGCCCGAAATGCTATAGGGAATAAGTGGATTCTCAAGGTAAAGAGGAAAGTTGATGGATCTATTAATAGATACAAAACTCGTTTAGTTGTAAAAGGATATATCCAAATGGAGGGTATTGACTTTGAAGAGACATTTTCTCCTGTAGTAAAATTTATATCAATATGAGTTATTTTGGCTTTTGTGGCGCATTATGACTTGAAATTACATCAAATGGATGTAAAAACCACTTTCCTTAATGATGAGCTTGATGAAGAAATCTATATGGTTCAATCAGAAGATTTCATTGCTGAAGGCCAAGAGGAGAAAGTATATAAATTTAAAAAATTTATATATTGGCTAAAGCAAGCGTCAAGACAATAGAACATAAGATTTAACGAAGTCATTTTATCTTATGGTTTCGAAATGACCAATGAGGATCATTTCATTTTCTTGAAAAGAGAAAAAGGAAAGTATGTAATTTTATCATTATATGTTGATGATATGCTGATAGCTGGAAATGACATTGAGTATGTGAATGAAGTCAAGAAGTGTCTATCATCACAATTTGATATAATGGATATGAGAGAAGTTGATTACATTTTAGGGGTGAAGATCATTAGATATTGTCCTAAAAGACTTTTGGGTATATCATAAGAATCTTATATAAATAAGATATTACATCATTTCAGCATGTCTAAATGTAACGTAGAACATACACCTATTATGAAAGGTACTATTTTGAGTAAGAGTATGTGTCTCAAAACTCTAGAGGAAATAACTGAAATGAATAAAAAATCATATGACAGTGCTATTGGTAGTTTGATGTATACTATGTTGTGTACACTTCCTGATGTCAGTTATGCTGTTGGCTTAGTCAGTCGATTCCAGTCAAACCTAGGACCAAGACACTGGAAGGTAGTAAAAAGTATATTCAGATATCTGAAGGTGACAATAGATTATTGTCTTTATTTTTAAGGATAAGATATGAGTTTGAAAGATTATTCAGATGCAGATTAGGCTGGGGACCTGGAGGATAGAAAATCCACATCAAGCTATGCATTCTTACTGAATGGTGGTGTCATCTCTTAGAACAATAAGAAATAAGCTTGTGTAGCTTTGTTGACTATGGAAGCTGAATATGTGGCATGTTCAGCAGCTGTGCAAGAAGTAGTCTAGTTAAGAAGGTTCCTGAAGCATCTGAAGATTGTTGAGGACGGTGAGAGTCCAGTAACTGTCTACTGTGACAATCAAGCTGCAATAGCTTTTTCAAAGGATCCTAAATATCACAGCAAAGGTAAGCATATAGAAATGAAATATAACTTTGTGAGGGATATTATGGCTAAAAGAAAAGTAATTCTTGAGTATGTCCCTATACGTGTTATGCTTCTAGATCCTTTTACTAAGCAAATGACTAGAGAGTTATTTAAAGAACATGTAAAGTCTTTGGGGCTTCGTAGAATGTAACGACATTATAATTACAATAAGATATTATGATTTGATTGTATAATTTGCCATAATTTATTCAGTGTATATGATTTCGTTACACTTATATAAGATCTCGGTGAGCATGTTGGCAGGTTGATATTAGTCCACTCACATGAACAATTATCTCTGTTTATTGAGTACAAATAGAGGTAAAATCGTTACTTATGGGATAGCTTATGTAGCTGTGAATAGAGATAGATCTATAAGTTAAGGTTGCCTTGATAATTGTATCAACTTGAGATCATTTATGTGTTAATAACAATCAAAGTAAATGAACCTACCATTTACAGAACTTGTTGAAAGCCATATTAGAATTCATATGTTGAATTCAGGGTTAGACATTAAGTATGTCTAGATCAAAATCTGTATGATGTTGAATTTGAAGAAAACATGCACTCTTTTTAGTAAAGAGAATAACATTGTAACATATGATTCATACCACATGTGCTATTGCGATACTAAAGGTAGTATGAGAATGAATCCCTGTTTCTCTACTATGTGAGACCTTTGAGATTATAAGTTAATCTCAATTTTTGCCCTCAGTGACTATTTAGCTGTTTACTTGAAGTTTTAATCAGTATCTGCTACTTTACCATGTATCCTATGGCTATAGATGATTCGGTCTATGGAACATAAGTAGGAAAGTGACCGATTATAATGAATAAATTCTAGCTAAAAGGAAGATTAAATAGATTTGCATCTTTTGATGTTATTCACTGGTCAACCCATTTCTATTATGTATAGAAATGATAGTGAATATTTGAATATGGAACATGCTCTTGACATAATAGTCATTACAACGGATTAAAGATGTTCATATTGATGTAAATAAAGATTATTTAATCTGGGTAAATAGTAAGACATGGATATCTTCAAGATAATGGTTGTGTGATACCGGGAGATTGGATGTTTCCTAGATAATGGATATGTACCGCCAGGAAAGAGGCTATGTGCCATGAAGAGTGTATCTCTAATTTATTTGGAAGAGTGGTTAAGTAAAGTGTAACAACTTTGTTAGCATTGATCGCTCAGAGAGTGACTATGTAAAGTATAACAATCTTTTTAGCAACTATCGCTCAGTGTGCTTGCTGTTGTACAAACTATTTTCTCTGAGTATGGATTGGATGTTTTAATATGACTTTGTGACTAAACTCTCAAATAGTCTATGTGACTTATTTAGTGTTTGTGACTAACTGGTCTTAGTGACTACTAACATGAATGAACTAGTCTTAGTGACTTACCTTGGACGAGTGGAAGATGTAGGAAATGGGAATACGGGGGAAACCCATGTTGCCCACTTCTTAGAGGCAAATTGTCCCTTATACCCCTGAGTTATTTTTTCCTTAATATGATCTTTGTGACTAAACTCTCAAATAGTCTATGTGACTTATTTAATATTTATGACTAACTGGTCTTAATGACTTACCTTGGACGAGTGAAAGATGTAGGAAATGAGAATGTGGAGAAAACCCATGTTACCCACTTCTTAGAGGCAAATTGTCCCTTATACCCCTGGATTATTTTTCCTTTATAAGGGGTGCGTCCAAGGATCATTCACGGGAAAAAAGATAACGAAGTGTGTTGAGAGTAGAGAGGGCTGGGAGAACATTAGAGGCAGTGAGATTTGGTTTGTAAAATTACGAAGAGCTTTCTGATTCTGTGATCGTTCTTCCGATAATAAGTCTGAAGATCACATTCTATCACCGATTATAGATCTACGGGAAATCGCTGTAAGTATTTGTCGTTTACCGTTTTTATTTTCATGCCTTTAGAATGGAACATTAGGCAAAAAAAAAACATTCCTAATTATTAAAATTATCAAAGCTTCCCATTTTTTTAAATGGTAAAACAATACTTTTTATTTCAAAAATATTTTTATTTTAAATTTTTTATATATAAAAAAATCTTCATAAACTTAATTAAAACTATTTAAATTTAATTAAAATCATAAAATAGCAAAGATATTGAAGGACAAGTAGATACCGGAATGTCAAAGTGTAATCGATAATATAATATAAATAACGGATGATCGAAGGGTGTGCTCGTTAATTTTAGAGGAAATGTAGAATGAGTTAATTTTTAGATCAAAGTTAGCTCCGTACCATGTTGACCACATTTTAAAAATTCCCCTACTTTCATCTAATGATTCGGACACTAGATTTTAGAGATTTCAACAAGGGGTGATACACAGTATGATAGGAATATAAGGTAGCATGTAATATACTTTCACCATAAAAAAAACCAATCAAATTATTCATTGGGACTATAATGGAAGTTCATATGGAGTCTAAACATATCTTCTAAAATCCAATTTTTTTGTGGTGCCTATTGGATAATATTATCCCCGCTTCAACTAACTTGAAACAACGTCAGGTGTCATTCTTGGAATCATGTATGCCATGTGGTTTTCACCAAGACACTATAATATTAATTTATGCATTATTCCTCTGTGCTTCTGTAAAGGAATGTTGGAAGAAAATCAATCTCTGGAATATTGTGTCAACCCTCCAAGATACAAACACCTTAGATGGCCGCCTCTGGATCTAAGCTAATATCGATAAACTGACTTTTCAAAGGCTGCCCACTTGTGCATGGGGCATCTAGCAATATTGAATGGAAACCATATTTGGGAGCGACAGGAAAGAGCTAAGACACAACTTGAGTTAGTGTGATAGCTTGTTGTGTGATTACCAAGAGTCCAGAATGAAATTACAATCTGAATCCACTATATCAAACCAACCAGAGCCTCCACCTAGGATGACCTCGCTAGTAGACATTCTGCAAGTGAAAGTTGATGCGTGTGTAAATGAAAGGCTAAATAAATATAGAGTGGGAGGGGCGGTGAGAGACTCCCAAGAAAGTAAACTTTATGTTTTTGGAATGAGCATTCCAGCACCATCATCAGTGATATGGGTGAACTCATAATCATCCATGAAGGGGCGAGGTTTGTCTACTCGTGAGGGCTCTGAAAATTTTGAGTTGTTTTTGACTCATTAATCTCCATGTAAACAGTTATAGGGGTTGATGAGTATCTTTAATACATAGGGTGTCGTATTCGACTAATTCAAAGACTTATGGATGAAACACAAGTTATAAACTTATAATATATCAGAGAATTCATAAATTTTGTGACGCATAATATTACTCGTTTTGCTTATGCTTCTCTCTCTCCGCTTGTCTGGAAGAACGGAAATTTTTTTACTTGGATGAAAATATTATAATTTAACATTTACCTTCGGTAAAAGTTATAATTTTCCTCTCAAGAAAATCATAAAATTATTATAACAATATTTTTTTTTATTTTGGTGAAGAGCAATAATTAACCGATGGCTGTTATAATAATGTTGAAATAAAGATTTGACGTGTTAAAAAGGAGGAACGTAAGTACGTGCCTTTTAAATTTTTGGTATATTTATTTTAAATTAGGGAAAGTAAATAATCTTATTAAAATTATTCGACTGAACATTTTATATCTAAATTACATTTATAATAATCAAAATAGCAATCCAATCAAGGAAACAGATATTACACAAAGAAAATACTTTTGAAGAAAATAAATTACAATTCCGTCCATAAAAAAAATTTAAAATTTTTCAAGATCATAAAACATTCAAGATTGGTATAATCACAATAAAAAAATTAAAAAATTTTAATAGAAGAAAATATTTAACAACTGCTGGCGTAATCTTTAATATTGACGCATTGCCAGGATATAATACATATGATATTTCTAGCGTTATAGTTGGGAGTTATTCTTAAGAAATGACCATCTGAGTTTTATTTTACTATACATCTAATGGTATATATATATATATATATATATATATATATATATATAGAATTAATTGTTATACTACGGACTCTATCCTACGGATTTTTACTGACCGACTGTCATGTCATCTTATTTAATTTTTTAATACAATATTTTCTCTCTTTTTTTTTTATTTCTTCCTTCGTTCTCGCTACAGACTCACCACGCCTCGCTCGTCACCTCGCCGCACCTCATCACCGCACCTTGCGCCGCCTCATCACCGCTGGCCACCCGCCCGTAACGCTCTAGCGGGTGGCCAGCGGCGGGGCGGGTGGCCGACGGCCGGGCGGGTGGCCAGCGGTGACGAGGCGCAGCGAGGTGCGGTGATGAGGTGCGGCGAGGTGACGAGCGAGGCGTGGTGAGTTTGTAGCGAGAACGAAGGAAGAAATAAAAAAAAAAGAGAGAAAATATTGTATTAAAAAATTAAATAAGGTGACATGGCAGTCGGTCCGTAAGAATCTGCAGGATAGAATCCGTAGTGTAACAATTATATATATATATATATATATATATATATATATATATATATATATATATATTTTGATGAATTATAATAAATTAAATTTAAATTTTTTTATTATTTGATAATTAATATTTTTATTTTGATAGTAAATAGGAAATGATTATAATCCTCATTAAGAGTCATTTATTTCTATATTTACCGTTCTATTAAAGAAGACTATAATTTTATATTTTGATGAATTAATATAATTTCTAATTTAATTTCTCTTCTCGGTCTAAAAGTTGTTCTGTGTGCGATTTGACCATTCAAATTCGATATTGCATCAAATAGATTTGAGCTTTTTTTTTGGACACGTGCTCATCTTCTTAAAAACATATTACATGTTATACACAAGCAATGATAGTTTTTTTTAACCAAATACTCAGTGATTCGGTCTGCAATTGTGAAGCTAAAAAAGTTGAGAAGTGACAGTTTTATTGATCATATATAGATTTCGCTTTGCTATGTAAAATAAAGGGTATTAGTATCGGATCAGGAAAGAGATTTTCGATATTGACCCTCCGATTCTCAAGTTAGTCATCAGAAAATATGGAGAAACAGAGTAACAGTAACAATAGTGGAATTCAATAATAACACATACCTCTACCAGTAAAGGACCCCTTTATATAGAGCCTTGGTTAACAGTGGATGCGCTTCTCGAGGCATGAGCACGCTCTCCTATATGTTCTATGAAAAGACCTTGTTAGGAAACTTCCCCGACACCATACTTTAACAGGGCGTGTATATCCCTGATACGATAATAGAAGCTTCGGTCGTACGATCCGTCTGTCGACCATGCCTCGTGTTAGCAACACTATCTCTCAAAAGGATGTCGGGAGATACTATAATGGTCTTGCTGCTTGTCCGAGCGGAGTAGTCGCTCGTTTGGGACTCCGCTCCGTCCATGACTAGGTCCCGTTGCTGGGCCGAGCGAGGTAGTCACTCGGTCGGGACTCTGCCGTGTCCTTGACCAGGTCCCGCTGCTTGACCGAGCGGGGTAGCCGCTCGGTCAGGACTCCACTGTGTCCTTGGCCAGGTCCCGTGCTGTTGATAGTTCTAAAGCATGAAAAATACCGAAATACAAAAACTGTAAACACTTACGGTGATCTCGCGTAGATCCGCAATCGATGACAGAATATAATCTTCGGGCTTGCTATCAGAAGAGCGATCATGAACAAATTGAAAAGCTCTTCATGGTTTACAAACCAAATCCTTCTTTCGAGATTAGACAAACCAATCTTGAATGTTCTTCATGCCTCTTTCAATCTTGTGCACATGGAAGAATCTTGCACAGAGACCTTTCATATGGGACGAACCCATTCTCTTTGACTTTGCACAAAACTCACACACAACAAGTAGGGATGACAATTTCACCCGAATCTGATGGAGGATCCAACATCCGACCTGAATGGAGGAGGGTGAATAAACAAATAGGGATGTCACAGTTCTCAGATTCACTATGCTGAAAATGATTCTACTTCTAAGTCGAAAGGCAAGAAGAAAAAGAAACAAGTCTTTTCAGCAAAGAAGGTGAATAAACCTCAGGGTACAGGACAGAAAGCTGGAATGAAGAAGTTGAAGGGCAAGTGCTTCATCTGCAAGCAGTCAGGACATTGGAAGGCGGACTGTCCTCAAAGGAATCAGAACAATAAAGGTATATCTCATACTCTAGTAGTTGAAACATGTTTAGCGGTGTTATCTACTGGCACCTGGTGTGTAGATACGGGAGCCACTGATCATGTCTGCAATTCTTTGCAGGGGTTCTAGGAAACCCGACGACTATTTGAAGAAGAGATAACCGTCTACATGGGCAATGCTACTAAGGTGACGGCTGTTGCAGTGGGAGACGTCTACTTATCTTTTGATAGGAATAGAAATTTGATTTTAAGAAATTATCTTTATGTACCCAGTTTTAGAAAGAATTTAATTTCAGTTTCTAAACTGTATTTGGATGAATATTCTGTTTCCTTTAGTAATAATGTGATTATAAAGAAAAATAAGGTGATTATCTGTTCTGGTGCATTGGTTGACAATTTATATACTTTAAATCCAATTTCTCCCACAAAGCAAAATATGAAAATTAATAACACATCTTCTAACTCTAATAAGAGAAAAGAACCTTCGGAAATGAACCAAATGTATCTTTGGCATCTAAGGCTTGGTCATATTAACTTAAGTATGATTCAAAGGCTTGTAGCCGATGGACTCTTGGGTTCATTAGAGTTGGAAAACGTTCCAACATGTGAATCCTGCTTGGAAGGTAAAATAACCAAGAGACCTTTTAAGACCAAGGGGTATAGAGCCAAAGATGCGTTAGAACTGGTTCATTCTGATTTGTGTGGTCCTATGTCTATCCAGGCAAGAGGTGGTTATGAATACTTCGTCTCCTTTATAGACGATTATTCAAGATACGGATATATTTACCTGATGCGCCGCAAGTCTGAATGCTTTGACAAGTTCAAAGAATATAGGGCTGCTGTGGAGAAACATCTTGGTAAAAGTATCAAGACACTACAGTTTGACCGTGGTGGCGAATACCTCTTTGGAGAGTTTAGGAATTACTTATCAGAAGTCAGGATTCAATCCCAATTATCTGCACTTGGTACACCCCAACAGAATGGTGTGGCAGAACGAAGGAATATAACTCTTATGGAAATAGTTAGATCGATGATGAGTTATTCAAAATTACCAAATTCGTTTTGGGGATATGTTTTAGAAACAGCAGTGTACATTCTGAATATAATACCTTCTAAAACAGTTCCTTCTACTCTCATGGAATTATGAAATGAGCGTAAGCCTATTCTGAATCATATCCGGATATGGGGTAGTCCAGCACATGTGCTGAAGGGAGATACTAACAAGTTGGAATCACATATAGAAGTTTGTCTATTTGTGGGATATTCTAAGGAAACAAAAGGTGGTTTGTTTTATAATCATAAAAATCAGAAGATCATTGTTAGCACCAATGCTCAATTTTTAGAAGAAGATTATGTAATGAACCATAAGCCCATGAGTGAAATAGTTCTAGAAGAAATAAGGGAGTACACGTCTACTTTAGTACCAACAATACAAGATGAAGTACCACTAGAAATTGCAACACGTGTCACACAGGATACACAACCAGATATAGTGCTTTGTTGTAGTAGGAGGGTTGTAAGGCAACCTGAGAGATTCATGTTTTTGGGAGAGTCTTCGGACTTGATCCCGAGTAAACATAAACATGATCCCCGAACATATGACAAAGCACTCCAAGATATAGATGTAGTATCTTGGCAAAAGACAATGAATTCCGAAATAGAATCTATGTATTCTAATAAGGTATAGGAGCTTGTAGAACCACTTGATGGTATAAAAATCGTTGGATGCAAGTGGATCTACAAAAGGAAAAGAGGGACAGACGGGAAGGTAGAAACCTTCAAAGCAAGGCTTGTTGCGAAAGGGTACACTCAGAAAGAGGGAATCGATTATGAGGAGACTTTTTCGTCGGTAGCCATGCTTAAGTCTATCCGGATACTCTTATCCATTGTCGCTTATATGGATTATGAGATTTGGTAAATGGATGTCAAGATAGCTTTCCTTAATGAAAGTCTTGAAGAAAACATCCATATGAAGCAACCAGAAGGGTTCATTGAAAAGGGCAAAGAGCATCTAGTGTGCAAACTTAAACAGTCCATTTATGGACTAAAGCAAGCTTCAAGATCTTGGAACACCCGATTTAACGAAGTAATCCAGTCATATGGATTTATTCAGTATCCGGATGAGTCTTGTGTATACAAGAAGTGTAACGGAAACGTGGTGATATTTCTTGTACTATACGTAGATGATATTTTGTTAATTGGCAACAATGTCGAGGTATTATCAGACGTAAGGGTATGGTTGTCCAAACAATTTGATATGAAGGACTTAGGAGAATGTGCACATATTCTTGGGATCAAAGTTACAAGGGATCACTAGAAAAGAATGTTATACCTATCCCAAGCTTTATATATAGATACAATTCTTGCTCGTTTTAGCATGCAGAACTCCAAGAAAGGTTTCTTACCTTTCAGGCATGGAGTAGCCTTATCTAAAGAGATGTCTCCGAAGACATCAAAGGAGCTAGAGGACATGAAGGCAGTTCCTTATGGTTCGGCTATAGGAAGCCTTATGTATGCAATGCTGTGTACGAGACCTGATATCTATTTTGCTATGGGCATGGTTAGCATATATTAGAGTAACCCTGGACAAGGACATTGGACTGCTGTGAAGCATATATTAAAGTACCTAAGAAGGACTAAAGATTATATGTTAGTCTACCAAGCAGACGATTTGCTCCCTGTGGGTTACACGGATTCAGATTTCTAATCAGATAGGGACTATAGTAAGTCTACATCAAGCTATGTGTTTTCTCTAGGAGGTGGAGCCATTGCATGGAGGAGTGTTAAGCAGAAATGCGTCTCAGACTCAACCATGGAAGCTGAGTATGTGGCAGCTTTTGAGGCAGCCAAAGAAACTATGTGGCTCAGGAACTTTCTAATGGACTTAGATGTGATTCCTGTTTTACCCAAAATCATCACAATTATTGTGATAATAGCGGTGTAGTTGCAAACTCGAAGGAACCACGAGCCCATAAGGTAAGCAAACATATAAAACGCAAGTACCACCTGTGTAAAATACCGGAAATAGGCGAATATGAATAAGGGGATTTTTCAGAATTTTTGGACATTTTTCGGGAATTTTTCGGAGCTCGTACGGACGAGTTGACGGGGATAAAAACGGGGTTCGGAAAAGCCTGTTTAGGCTACCCTATTTTAGTGAGGAAATGTTTATTTATTTTATTTCTTACCTTTTCTTTTTCTCCTCACTGCGTTTTAAGCCTGACGCCGTTCCTCGACACTGTCCCCCCCCCTCCCCCCCCGCCCCCCCCGCGCCTTCTCCTTTTTCCCGATTCTTCTCCTCCGAGCCCTAACTGCCGGGCGGTTTTTTTTCATCTTCTCTACTTCTCCCTCATCGATCCCCTTTCCTTCTTCTCTTTTCCATCCTTTGTGCCCTAGCGAGCCGCAAGCTGCGAGCCTCCACCTTTCTTCTCTTCATCCTGACGCCGATGCCACAAGGGAGTCGATCGGCCGACACCGTCCAGCAACGCCAGCGTCGATTGGGCTGTGCCCTAGCACCGTTGCCGGCTACCCCTCCGACGAGACACTACCGGCCTCCCTTCTGCCCTAGCGCTGGCTGCCATCACCACTGTGCTTGCCGACGCCGCCACTTATTCCCGAGCCGCAGACTCCCCGCAGACTGCCACCTGCTTCGGTCGATTACCGTGGGAAAATCGAGCATCGCGTCACTGGCCTAGAGCAGTCGCCACCTCTCCTCTGTCGTACTTGTGCCTTAGTTCTTCAGCCGACCTTCCTCGGTGCCCTAACTACGATCTTGAAGGTAAGGGGTTGCTTAGTAGAAAATTTGGGATTTTGGGTTGGATTCTTGATTTCATCCTATTTCGTTCAGTGAAGGATCCCAGGAAGTGTTGCTTCGGTGGCTTTTCTTGGGTTCCAGCAGCAATCAATCTGTGCTGGCAGTACTGTCCCTAGTTGTGGATCAACATCGGTTGCGAGTTTAGGTAAGGTGTGTGTTTATTTCGTTGTAGCTTACACCTGGAATGGAAGCTAGGGAATGTTAGTCATGAATTGTTCTTAATTTGATTTAAGGATAAGTTTAGATTTTTAATCTAATCGATTAATGGGATAATTAGGGTTAAGGTAAATTAACCCTAGTTAATTGTTGGATTTATGTAAGCTTCTCGTGGATTTGATTTAGCTATTTTATCTATATGAAATTAGCTAAATCTGTAAACTATAAATATTACAGGACTTTGACACGAGACGGGTATCTCGGAGTCAGATTTGGACTTTTCTTATCGGAGGCGGGTACTTTTGACTTTTTGTCTTTGATATGCTTAGTAATGAAATTAACATGTTGCATTAATTGTGTTCTTATTTGTTTCGGTTAATCACTACCCAAATCTTGGTACATGCTTGATTGATTGATTGGTTTGCATCTCATGTATATTTTACCTGTTTATACATGTTTATAGGGGGTAGTGATATACCATGCTTCACCATGTTCAGGACCTAGGTTTTTATACCTTCTGTGTACCTTTGATTCGATATGATTCTTTGACCTAGGGTGCACTTTTCTAGATATATGGATTAGGTCAGGATGTTTTTATGGTTATTGCCATGCACCATATGCATGATTGCATGCTGTGCGATAGTCCGCTCCATTATTGTTGATCACATCGCCAGTTACATGGATCTGCACACACCACCACTCATGGGTTAGTGGTCGATTCAGACAGAGTGTGTTGCAGCAGGGACTCTGTTGGTCCGCTCATGGGTAGTGTGACACAATGTGTTATCCGAGGGATTCCTCCCGTACCGGGAGTTGAGAGCATCGCCCCCATCTATGATTTGGGGTAGGAGGATAGGTGTACTCCGACAGCATCCCGTCCACTCGGTCACTCATCAGGAGTAGTGACGACAGAGTGCACGGTTGTCACAGCCCTACCCACTCGGCCTCACTTTTGTATGAGATGATCGACTGGCGTCAGGGGTGACCAGGACGCATCATTGGCATCATATGCATGATGCATTTATTGTTTGTGTTTGTGTTTGCTGCATTTATATGCTGCATATTATTTGGATACCTATGTTTGACATGCATACAGGATTTCCTTATCCCTCGGACTGTTTGACCTTATACTCAGGACCTGGTTAGTACAGTATTCTCCTGTTTACTTCAGATGCATTTTTATCTTTCTTATCAGGAGACTGTACGCATGATTAGTGCTAGGTGTTGTTTCTTTACTTTGCATATCAATTGTACCTGCTGAGTGTTGGACTCACCCCGCCTCCATTGTTGATATTTTCAGGTTGATGCTGTCAGGAGAGAGTTCCAGTTGCTGGTCCCTGCAGACCTCGAGGATATGATTAGTCTTTTGGTTTTTCTTTCATAGACTATGTTTTAAACTTGTTTTGTTTTTGGATTATTCTACTTATGGACATGGTACAGATTTTATTATGTCGATGGATTTGGATTTGGATTTTATTCTACTACATGCCTGCCTAGACGGCAGAAGAGGTGAGTTCATCGGTTTTGAGCTTTACGAGTGTAGTTGAGTAGGGTGGTTTTCGAGTCAGAGTATTACTGCTTTGTTTGATATATATATAACTGCGTGGATGTTTGTGTGGTTGTGTTATATTTATTATTATTCCAGCCGCATGTGGCTGAGGTATGGAGATATGTAGAAAGTTTCAGATTGTCCGCCGTACAGGGGAGATGCTACCGAAATTTCTTCGGACGGGGACTCCTTTGGGGCGTGACAATTTAGTGGTATCAGAGCACAGTTTTACGATCTTTTGTTTCGTATTTTAGATTTTCGGGATTTATCTGATACCAATTTATTTGGTATCAGAGCAGGTTATGATACCTGCTTTTGGTGTTCTGGAGATTTATTGGATACCTGTTGTTGGTATTCTGAATATTTGGGTTAGCCAGGTTTGCGAGTCAAACTGGGCATTATCGGATTTTCGATATGGTTATGTTTCGGATTTCCGTTTCGGATTTATTTTGATTTCCGGCGATATGTACGTTCGGAATTTTGAGGTCAAATTGGGGACTGGACAGCGACGGAACATCTCCAGACGGCAAATAGGTATGTTGTTATTTTATGTTTGTTATATTGGTATTAATATCTGTAATTTAATTTAATAGATATGAGACGATCTACTCGTATTGCTGCGAGACGTGGTGCTGGACGACCACGTGCGAGGACCACGGGATCTCTGGATATACCAGAGATGCCTACTGTTGATGAGCCTGTCAGCCAGGGACAGACTCAGGATGCGGCGGGAGCGTCGGGCTCTCAAATCCCGATAGCTCCTGTAGAGATACCTATTTTGGCCACACCGACGGTATCCACTCCTACACTATTTACGGTACCATCGGGGGTACCATTGGCGTACCCGACATATGCTCCAGCGCAGCTTACAGCGTATTCTGTACCACCGCCACTTGGATCTACAGTGTACCCTACACCAGTGGCACCTGTGCCCCCAGTGCCTACTGTTGGAGTGTATACTGAAAGCCTAAGCTTTGTAAACATTCATTATGAATAAAGAATCACATTTGGTCAAATTGTCTACATTTGTTTGTAGTTGTTCATTTAATTTATATTGTAGATAACATAGTATGTGGTGTCACATACAGAAGATGATGTTATCAGTACCTTATAAATTATAAACAGTAGCTCACGACTAAAATGGAAAGGAACAAACCATTAGAAGGTCGTAGTGTAATTAGGTATTAGTTTATCTTGACTATATAATTACACTAGTACACTCAGAGTGTATTGAGTAGGACCATTAGAGGTCGTTTCTTTTATACTGACTTTATAAAGGAACAAAGACCTCAGTTATTATGGAAGTGTGTGCTCTTAATCCTAATATAATAACAAGCACATATGTTTGATATTTATTTATTTAATTTATCAATGGGTGAGATTTAGTTCGATGAATCAATAAACCCGATAAGTTGGGAAATGGTATCACTTATAGTGTGTGTTGTTGATTATAGAAGGAAACTGTGTCCTAGAGATACTAGGTTGATAATGTCCCCAAGAGGAGCTCATAAGGATTGTCATGTTAAACCCTGCAGGTGGACTTAGTCCGACATGACGATAAGGTTGAGTGGTACTACTCTTGGACTTAGATATTAATTAAATGAGTTGTCAATAACTCACTTAATTAGTGGACATTCGATATCTTAAACACAGGGAGACTAACACACTCATAATAAGAAGGAGCCCAAAAATGTAATTTGGGATTGGTGCGGTAGTTCAATGATAGTTCTCTAGTGGAATGAATTATCATTGATAAAATTAAGTTGTGTGTTCGGGGCGAACACGGGATGCTTAATTTTATCGGGAGACCAAAACCAATTCCTCCTCTCGGTCCCTATCGTAGCCTCTTATTTATAGAGTTCTATACCCACCTATACCCACCCAATAGGGGCCGGCCAAGCTAGCTTGGGATCAAGCTAGGGCCGGCCTAGGTATGATTTTGGGTGGCCGGCCCTAGCTTGAACCCAAGCTAGTGGGGCCGGCCAAATTAAATTAAAAAAGAAGTTTAATTTTAATTTTTATTATTTTGTGGAAGATATAATTTAAAGAAAATTAAAATTAAAATATCTCTCTTGTAAAAGATCTACAAAAGATTAAAGAAAGAGATTAGATCTCTTTCCTTATTTGTAGATTGGAGAGATGTTTTATTTTCTCTTTAAAATTATTCACATGTTAATAAAATTAAAATTATAGAAATTTCCTTTTATTAACCATGAAGAGATTTTTAAAGAGAAATTTTATTTTTTAAAATTTCCGGAAACAAATTAGGAAGTTTTAATTTGTTGATTGAAACTCTCCTAATTTGCTCCTTTTGATTGTGGCCGGCCATTACAAGTTGATTGGGAAATTTTATTTTATTTTTCTCAATTAATTCATGTCAAGGAAAATTAAGGAAATTTTATTGTAATTAAATTTCCTAATTTGCCTAGGCCAAGGAATATAAAAGAAGGGGTGAGGGTGCCTTCATGAGACACAACATCTATTATTTCTCTCCCTCTTTTGTTCCTTGGTGTGGCCGGCCATCATCTCCTTTTCTTCCTCTTGTGGTGGCCGAACCTCTCCCTCTCCCTTGGAGCTCTTGTGGTGGCCGGATACTACTCGGAGAAGAAGAAGAAGAAGGAGAGAAAGCTAGCATCTCTTGGAGCTTGGTTAGTATTTTGGTTTTCCTCCTTGGTGAAGTTTTTCCTTTGTGGCCGAACCTTGCTTGGAGGAGAAGAAGGTGGTTGGTGGTTTCTCATCTTGGTAGATCGTTGCCCACACAACGTCCGAGGTTAGAAGAGGAATACGGTAGAAGATCAAGAGGTTTTTCTAGAAGGTATAACTAGTAGTTTTTCCTTTTCCGCATCATGCTAGTTATTTATGGAAATAATACCAAATACAAGAGGCTTACGTTCTAGAATTTCGAATATGTTTTTCGAAGTTGTGTTCTTTTGTTTTTCTTTTCCTTGTGATTTGATTGCTCTCTTTGGTTAACCTAAAGTTATTTTAGGAAATTAAATATTATCTTTCTATAAAAGGTTTTGTCTAGTCGGTGGTGGTTGCTCCCATATCCAAGAAGGCCATGTGCCTCGCCACGTCAGTACTGGGAACCAATTATGGAAATTAATATTTAATGGAATTAATAACTTAAGGAGACTTGGGTCGAACGTGTTAAGTTCCGCAGGAGATCCAAGTCAAAACCTAAAAGAACAAATAGATTAAGTTTTGGATCAAACGTGTTAAGTTCCGCAGGCGATCCAAAATTTAATTTAAAAGAACACATGGTAGCTAGGAAAAGGTTCAGACCTTTGTACAAAATTTTTGTACAGTGGAACCTATAGGTTTTCCGAGTAGCAACCAACACCTACATTAGCAGCAGCTGCACCATATCCGGTACCATTACCTACCGTACCTCCAGCTGCCACCACTTTTGTTACCCAAGCAGTACCACCGACGGCATATGCTCCGGTATATACAGCAGCACCGGGAGTTCCTCCTCCGGTTTATTCCGCGGTACCACCTGTAGTATCAGCTCCAGTGTTTCCGCCAGTTCCTGCAGCCGTCCCGACATAGCTCACTAGGATTCCAGCACTGGCTGAGTCGATGAAGACTCGTTTCACTCTTTTCCGCGGAGATCTCGATCCGAGTATGGCTCTGTCATGGATAGAGACTATGGAGCAGACTTTCTTCTATATGGCTTGCTCCGAGTGGGAGAAAGCAGAGCTGGCTGCTTACCATTTACGGGATGAAGCTAATGCCTGGTGGGTTACTCAGCGTTCTATTATTGGTGAGCGCAACGTCACATGGACCAGGTTAAGAGAGGCTTTTGAGAGCTGTTTCTTTCTACTGTCCTATCAAATGGCTCGCCGACAGGATTTTATGAGTCTGAGGCAGAATAATCGCTCAGTGACCGAGTATAATACTGAATTCCTCCGGTTGGCTCAGTTTTGTCCAGAGTTAGTTGCGGAGGACAGAACTCGCATGATGCAGTTTATACAGGGATTGGATGGTTATCTGCATGTACAGCTTGCCGGATTAGGGATTTCATCTTACTCTGATGCATTGAATCGAGCTTTGATGATAGAGTTAGCTCGGCAGACAGCATATCCGGACAGGAAAAGAAAGCATACGGGTCAGACATCAGGGCAGGTCCAGCAGACACAGGCGACAGGACAGCATCAGAGTAGTCACAGACGGTCAGGTCAGAGTTCTTCTGGGGTATCTCGTAGGCCTCAGAAGTCAGGGCGGTCTTCTTCAGGACGTTCCCGGTTTTCTCAGCAGAACCGGCAACCACCTTCCAGCGATACTCACTGTTTCAGATGTGGGTCCAGAGATCACCTCACCCCAGCTTGCTCTCTGGGACAGCCAGTTTGCTTTTATTGCAAACTGCCTGGGCACCAGAGATTGTCAGTTGAAGGCTCAGCACACGGCTTCTGGAGGGTCAGGTCAAAGGGGACAGTCTAGTCAGTCAGGGGCATATCGAGGAGGGCAGAAAGCCCAATCTTCACATCGTCAGCAGGGGATAGCTTCACCTGCAGCAGCAGCATTTGGCATGCTTGGACAGGAGTACTCCAGTGCTTCCATAGCACCCCAGAGTTCTGTTCCAGGATCTTATTATCTGACGCAGGGGCAGTATCAGATGCAGCCTCAGCATCTAGGCCAGTACCAGACTCAGTCACAGTCATCGGCAGTGTTACCTCCTCCTCCTCCGCCTGAGACTGGTCGTGTTCATGCGATTACCAGAGAGGATGCTCAGCGGGCCGACGGATCCGTTTTCCGTGGTACGATTTCCATTTATGCATTTTCCGCTGATATTTTGATTGATACTGGTAGTTCGCACTCTTTTATATCCCGTACCTTTATGCGGGAGATTGGTAGATTACCTACTGTTAGGTTGTTGTGATCGGCTCACTGCGTCAGGGGTCACCCAGGAGATCAGAGGTTGCCCGTTAGACTTTGGCAACATGATACTTACGGTAGATCTTCTAGTATTGGAGATGGTCGAGTTTGATATCATTCTTGGCATGGATTGGCTATCAGTATATCATGCTACCGTTGATTGCCAAACGAGGGTGGTCACCTTCCAGCCTCCGAATCAACCCTCGTGGAGTTTCACTGGCATTAGAGACGACGACATCTCGATTATTTCGGCGATTCAGGCTCAGAAGCTGTTGTCACATGCCTGTCAGGGTTTCCTATTATCTTTGATTAGTACAGACGACAGCAGCAGTTCACAGCTCTCCGACATTTCTGTAGTCCGAGAGTATCCAGATGTATTCCCTGAGGAGCTTCCTGGTTTGCCTCCTAGAAGGCCAGTGGAGTTTACTATTGAGCTGATTCCGGGAACCTCACCGACATCGAAAGCTCCGTATCGTATGACACCGAAAGAGTTGAACAAGCTGAAGGTTCAACTCCAGGAGCTTTTGGATAGGGGATTTATACGCCCTAGTGTTTCACCATGGGGTTCTCCAGTTCTATTTGTCAAGAAGAAAGACGGTACCATGAGGTTATGTATTGACTACAGGCAGCTGAATGCAGTGACCATCAGAAATAAATATCCATTACCACGGATCGAGGATTTGTTTGATCAGCTCAGAGGTACATGAGTGTATTCTAAGATTGATCTACGATCCGGATATCATCAGCTGAGAGTCAGAGACTCAGATATTCAGAAGACAGCTTTCCGTACCAGATACGATCATTATGAGTTTTTGGTAATGCCATTTGGGCTTACCAATGCTCCAGCGGTGTTTATGGACTTGATGAACCGCATCTTTCTGGAGTATCTGGATCAGTTTGTTATCGTTTTCATTGATGACATATTGGTCTACTCTCGTTCCGAGGAGGAGCATGCACAGCATCTTCGCACAGTCTTGGAGATTCTTCGACGACATCAGCTGTACGCGAAGTTCAGCAAGTGTGCATTCTGGCTATCCTCAGTTGGTTTTCTGGGACACGTGGTTTCTAGCAGAGGTATTTCAGTTGATCCTCAGAAGATCGAGGCTGTCACCGGTTGGGAGCAGCCGAAGTCAGTTCAGGAGATCCGCAGTTTTCTGGGATTGGCCGGATATTACCGACGTTTTGTCGAGGGCTTCTCGCGTATTGCTATGCCGCTGACACGCCTTACCAGGAAAGGCGTGAAGTTTACATGGTCCGAGGATTGCGAGACCAGCTTTCAGGAGCTGAAGCGGAGATTAGTGTCGGCTCCAGTTTTGGTTTTACCTTCTGGAGAGGATGGATTTGTACTTTACACCGACGCGTCTCTTCAGGGTTTGGGCGCTGTTCTGATGCAGCACGGCAGAGTAGTCTCTTATGCTTCTCGTCAGCTGAAGGAGCATGAGAAGAATTACCCAGTTCATGACCTGGAGTTAGCTGCCATCATCTTTGCTCTGAAGCTATGGCGACATCATTTATACGGTATCACATTTGAGATTCTCACTGATCATAAGAGTCTCAAATATATTTTCACTCAGAAGGAGCTTAATCTTCGACAGAGGAGATGGATGGAGTTCCTGAAGGACTACGATTGTACCATTAGCTACCACCCGGGAAAAGCTAATGTGGTTGCAGATGCACTCAGCAGGAAGTCCAGAGGGACTTTGGCTTGCCACCGGACTTCAGTCACGGACTTGATTCAGAGTTTCTCGGAGTTAGATCTTGAGGAGCAGGGACCGACAGAGCAAGGTATTCTTGTTACCATGGTTGCTCAGTCGTCAATCAGGACGAGGATCCGAGAGGCACAGGCCAGTGATCAGCATTTGCAGTCAGATAGCTTCCGGGCAGCAGACCGAGTTTATACGAGATGAGGAGGGTATTATATTCTTCCGAGGCAGATTATGCGTACCTCAGTCTCATCCGGTCTTACAGGAGCTATTACAGGAGGCACACCGTTCTCGATTTGCGATCCATCCAGGCGGGACCCGTATGTATCGAGACTTGAGGCGTTCCTACTGGTGGAACTGCATGAAGAAGGACATCGCGGATTTCGTAGCTAGATGTCTTGTCTGTCAGCAGGTGAAGGCTGAACACCAGAGACCTGCAGGATTACTTCAGCGGATTCCTATTCCTGAGTGGAAGTGGGATCACATTACCATGGACTTTGTGGTAGGGTTGCCGAGGACACGACGAGGCCATGACGCGATTTGGGTAATCGTTGATCGATTAACCAAATTTGCGCACATTTTAGCGATTCGGAGGACTGATCCCCTGGATCGATTGGCAGATCTGTATTGTCGGGAGATCATCAGACTACATGGTGTTCCGTTGAGTATCATTTCGGATAGAGATCCACGGTTTACGTCTCGGTTCTGGCAGAGTCTGCAGCAGGCCTTGGGTACACAGCTCCGTTTCAGTACAGCTTTCCATCCACAGACAGATGGACAGTCAGAGCGGACCATTCAGACGTTAGAGGACCTGCTGAGATCATGTGTTATGAATTTCGGAGGCAGCTGGGAGGACCATCTGCCATTGGTAGAGTTTGCCTACAACAATAGCTTTCATTCGGCTATTCAGATGGCACCGTTTGAGGCGTTGTACGGTAGACCTTGTCGGACACCCGTCCTCTGGGATGAGGTTGGAGAGGCCCAGCTGTTGGGACCTCATAGAGTTCAGCAGGATGCAGAGTTGGTCCGTACTATCAGACGGAGGATGTCAGAGGCGCAGGACCGCCAGAAGAGTTACGCTGATCGGAGACGTAGACCACTAGAGTTCTCTGTGGGCGACCATGTATTTCTGCGAGTTTCACCCACGAAAGGGGTGAAGAGATTTGGCCTCAGAGGTAAGTTAGCTCCGCGGTACATTGGTCCTTTCGAGATCTTGGAGAGGATCGGAGCGGTAGCTTACCGATTGGCACTACCACCGTCCCTGTCAGGCGTTCACGATGTATTTCACGTATCGATGCTGAGGAGATACGTGCCTGATCCGACACATGTGCTGGCAGATATTCCAGTTCCAGTTCAGCCTGACATTACATATGAGGAGGTTCCGGTACGGATTCTCGACCGGAAAGAGCGTCAGTTGCGGAACAAGACTATCCGGCTGGTTAAAGTCGGATGGCAGCATCATTCGGACGAGGAGGCTACTTGGGAGCTCGAGGATACTATCCGAGCTCGATATCCTCATCTTTTCACTTGAGGTATGTGATTTAGTTTACCGTTCAACATTTATACTTTATATCTGTTGTTAGTACTTGCTGATGGTAGATAACGAAATTTGGGGACCAAATTTTTATTAGTGGGGGAGAATGTAAAATACCGGAAATAGGCGAATATGAATAAGGGGATTTTTCGGAATTTTTGGACATTTTTCGGGAATTTTTCGGAGCTCGTACGGACGAGTTGACGGGGATAAAAACGGGGTTCGGAAAAGCCTGTTTAGGCTATCCTATTTTAGTGAGGAAATGTTTATTTATTTTATTTCTTACCTTTTCTTTTTCTCCTCACTGCGTTTTAAGCCTGACGCCGTTCCCCGACACTGCCCCCCCCGCGCCTTCTCCTTTTTCCCGATTCTTCTCCTCCGAGCCCTAACTGCCGGGCGGTTTTTTTTTCATCTTCTCTACTTCTCCCTCATTGATCCCCTTTCCTTCTTCTCTTTTCCATCCTTTGTGCCCTAGCGAGCCGCAAGCTGCGAGCCTCCACCTTTCTTCTCTTCATCCTGACGCCGACGCCACAAGGGAGTCGATCGGCCGACACCGTCCAGCAACGCCAGCGTCGATTGGGTTGTGCCCTAGCACCGTTGCCGGCTACCCCTCTGACGAGACACTGCCGGCCTCCCTTCTGCCCTAGCGCTGGCTACCATCACCACTGTGCTTGCCGACGCCGCCACTTATTCCCGAGCCGCAGACTCCCCGCAGACTGCCGCCTGCTTCGGTCGATTACCGTGGGAAAATCGAGCATCGCGTCACTGGCCTAGAGCAGTCGCCACCTCTCCTCTGTCGTACCTGTGCCTTAGTTCTTCAGCCGACCTTCCTCGGTGCCCTAACTACGATCTTGAAGGTAAGGGGTTGCTTAGTAGAAAATTTGGGATTTTGGGTTGGATTCTTGATTTCATCCTATTTCGTTCAGTGAAGGATCCCAGGAAGTGTTGCTTCGGTGGCTTTTCTTGGGTTCCAGCAGCAATCAATCTGTGCTGGCAGTACTGTCCCTAGTTGTGGATCAACATCGGTTGCGAGTTTAGGTAAGGTGTGTGTTTATTTCGTTGTAGCTTACACCTGGAATGGAAGCTAGGGAATGTTAGTCATGAATTGTTCTTAATTTGATTTAAGGATAAGTTTAGATTTTTAATTTAATCGATTAATGGGATAATTAGGGTTAAGGTAAATTAACCCTAGTTAATTGTTGGATTTATGTTAGCTTCTCGTGGATTTGATTTAGCTATTTTATCTATATGAAATTAGCTAAATCTGTAAACTATAAATATTACAGGACTTTGACACGAGACGGGTATCTCGGAGTCAGATTTGGACTTTTCTTATCGGAGGCGGGTACTTTTGACTTTTTATCTTTGATATGCTTAGTAATGAAATTAACATGTTGCATTAATTATGTTCTTATCTGTTTCGGTTAATCACTACCCAAATCTTGGTACATGCTTGATTGATTGATTGGTTTGCATCTCATGTATATTTTACCTGTTTATACATGCTTATAGGGGGTAGTGATATACCATGCTTCACCATGTTCAGGACCTAGGTTTTTATACCTTTTGTGTACCTTTGATTCGATATGATTCTTTGACCTAGGGTGCACTTTTCTAGATATATGGATTAGGTTAGGATGTTTTTATGGTTATTGCCATGCACCATATGCATGATTGCATGCTGTGCGATAGTCCGCTCCATTATTGTTGAGCACATCGCCAGTTACATGGATCTGCACACACCACCACTCATGGGTTAGTGGTCGATTCAGGCAGAGTGTGTTGCAGCAGGGACTCTGTTAGGCACCGTTGGTCCGCTCATGGGTAGTGTGACACAACGTGTTATCCGGCAGGGATTCCTCCCCGTCATCGTGTACCGGGAGTTGAGAGCATTGCGCTCCCCCATTTATGATTTGGGGTAGGAGGATAGGTGTACTCCGACAGCATCCCGTCCACTCGGTCACTCATCAGGAGTAGTGACGACAGAGTGCACGGTTGTCACAGCCCTACCCACTCGGCCTCACTTTTGTATGAGATGATCGACTGGCGTCAGGGGTGACCAGGACGCATCATTGGCATCATATGCATGATGCATTTATTGCTTGTGTTTGTGTTTGCTGCATTTATATGCTGCATATTGTTTGGATACCTATGTTTGACATGCATACAGGATTCCTTATCCCTCTTGACCTTATACTCAGGACCTGGTTAGTACAGTATTCTCCTGTTTACTTCAGATGCATTTTTATCTTTCTTATCAGGAGACTGTACGCATGATTAGTGCTAGGTGTTGTTTCTTTACTTTGCATATCAATTGTACCTGCTGAGTGTTGGACTCACCCCGCCTCCATTGTTGATATTTTCAGGTTGATGCTATCAGGAGAGAGTTCCAGTTGCTGGTCCCTGCAGACCTCGAGGATATGATTAGTCTTTTGGTTTTTCTTTCATAGACTATGTTTAAACTTGTTTTGTTTTTGGATTATTCTACTTATGGACATGGTACAGATTTTATTATGTCGATGGATTTGGATTTGGATTTTATTCTACTACATGCCTGCCTAGACGGCAGAAGAGGTGAGTTCATCGGTTTTGGGCTTTACGAGTGTAGTTGAGTAGGGTGGTTTTCGAGTCAGAGTATTACTGCTTTGTTTGATATATATAACTGCGTGGATGTTTGTGTGGTTGTGTTATATTTATTATTATTATTCCAGCCGCATGTGGCTGAGGTATGGAGATATGTAGAAAGTTTCAGATTGTCCGCCGTACAGGGGAGATGCTGCCGAAATTTCTTCGGACGGGGACTCCTTTGGGGCGTGACATCCTGATACGAGACATCGTCAAGCGAGGAGAAGTTGTCGTCACCAAGATTGCATTAGCAGATAACCTGGCAGATCCTTTCACTAAGGCCCTTCCGGTGAATCAGATGTATGAGAACAGATATGCTACTTAGTCTTTTAGTATAAGTGGGAGATTGTTAGAGTGTATACTAAAAGCTTAGTTTTTGTAAATATTTATTTTTGAAATAAAAGAATCACATTTGTTCAATATCTACATTTGTTTGTTAAATATAATTATTCAATTAATTTATATAGTAGATAACATGGAGTGTGGTGTCACACTCAGAAGATCATGTTGTCGGTTATTTATGAATTATAAATAGTTGTTTGTGACTAAGATGGAAAGGAACAAACCATTAGAATAGTTGTAGTATAATTAAGTATTAATTTATCTTGACTAATAAATTACACTGGTACACTCTAAGTGTATTGAGTATGATCATTTTAGGTAAGTTCTTTTTGTACTGACTTAATAAAAGAACTAGACCTTAGTTATTATGGAAGTGTGTGCTCTTAATTCTAATATAATAACAAGCACATATATTTAATATTTATTTCTTTGACTTATCAAAGGGTGAGGTTTAGCTCGATAAATCAATATGCCCGATAAGTTGGGAAATAATATTACTTATAGTGTGTGTTGTTGATTATAAAAGGAATCTGTGTCCTAGTTATCTAGGTTGAGAATGTCACCAAGAGGAGCTCATAAGGATTTCCATGTTAAACCCTGCAGGTGGATTTAGTCCGACATGACAATGAAGTTGAGTGGTACTACTCTTGGAGCTAGATATTAATTAAGTGAGTTGTCAGTAACATACTTAATTAGTGGACATTCGTTATCTTAAACACAGGGAGACTAACACACTCATGATAAGAAGGAGCCCATAATGTAATTGGGGATTGGTGCGGTAGTGCGATAATAACTCTCTAGTGGAATGAGTTATTATCGATGAACTTGAGTTGTGTGTTCGAGGCGAGAATAGGATACTCAAGCTCATCGGAAGGTCAAAACCAATTTCTCCTCTAGGTCCCTGTCGTAGCCTCATTATAGCCTCGAGTTTATCCAAATGTAAGGCTCTTTTTAGTGTACAAGAAGGGGGCCAGTCCATTGCTTGGTGACCAAGCAATGGCCGACCACATCCTCTTCTATAGGGGCCGACCCTATTGCTTGATGACCAAGCTAGTAGGGGCCGACCATAATAATTCAAACAAGGAGGGTTGTTTTGAATTTTTAAAATATTCTCTTTGTAGAAAACTATAAGTTTTAAAAGAGAGATTTTAATTTTTTAAAAACTTTCCTTATTTGAACTAGGCCACATGTTTTAATAGAGATTTTCAAAAGTTTTAAAACTTTTCTTTTTAACCATCCTCATGGTTTTAGAAAAAAAAGGAAAAGAAGTTTTAAAAATTAAAATTTTCTATTCATGTTAAAAAAAGAAAATTTTTGAAGAGAAGTTTTAAAATTTAAAACATGATTTTAATTTTTAAAAGCTTTCCTTTTTAATATCCACTTTAGGAAAGAGAGCTTGTAAAATTTTATAAGAGAATTTTTTCTTGTAAAATTTTATAAAAATAAATATTTCCTTCCTTTTTAAGGGGGCCGACCACCCTTGCTTGGTGCCCAAGCGAGGTGGCCGGCCAAATTGAAAAAAAAATAAAATCATCAATTAATTTTTGGTGATTGATTCAATCAAGAGGAAAGAAAAGGAAAAAATAAAAGGGAAAAGGAAAATTAGAGGAAGATTTTAATTTTTGTAAAAATTCTTCCCTTATTTGCCTTGGGCAACTAATATAAAAGAAGGGGTGAGGAGGTTTCATGAGACACAACTATTATTCTCTTGCTTGGAGGATCTCTTGGTTGCCGACCCTCTCTCTTCTTCCTTTCCCTTTGCTCTCTTCTCCTTGGTGGTGGTTGTGAGATATTGAAAAATTTAAATAAGTAGGGTTATTTGAGAAATAGCCTTATAAGATTTTTCCAGAATTTTTAGAAATTTTTTGAGAATTTTTCAGAGCTCGAACGGAGGGTTTTGAGGAGATAGATTGGCGGGTGCAGATAAAGCCTGTTTCGGATACCCGTTTCAGCTAGGAAATGTTTTATTATATAAATTCTTTTCCTCACTTAATCCTTCCCCAAACTCCGATCCTTTCTCCCGAACTCATCGCGATCCCGAGCTCTCCTCTCCTCCCGACCTGATCTTTCTCCTCTCCGCCCCGACGCGCTTCTTCTCGCCGTTCTCTCGCGGATGACTCGACGCCGAGGTCGGAGGAGCACGTCGCCGGAGCTCGATGGAAACCAGTGGAGTCCAGGTCATCTTCGGCCGAGGGATCTCTATTTCGCTGGCTTCTTGCGCCAATCATCGACGACTCCTTGGTGGCTAGGGCACGGTGAGTAATGAGATTCGCTTCGTCTTCCAATCTATCGACTCCCTCGTACATCTTCCCTAAGCTACTCACGGAGCAATCCGCATCTTCACTGGCCGGATCGGACCGAGCGACGCCATCGGCGAGGAGTGATCCAGAGAGGTAAAGGTTTCATCGGATCGTTGTTGATTTAAGGTTTAGCTAGATTAGGGATCTTCACGACATTGATTCTTCTTGTTCTGGTTTGGGAAAGGAATCGGGTTAGACTCGTGCTGGTTCTTCCCTTGATCAGATCTTGGATCTCCTCTGCCTTGCTATTGATTAGGGTTACGTGATTGAAGAGGAGGTAAGATGAGTAGATTGTTTCTTGGACTTAGTTGGTGATAGGTTTGTTTTGAGATCTGATCTCTTTTTGATCTGATTAATTCCAGGGAGGTTTGTTCTGTTTGTTCTGTGTTGTGGGGTTGTCTTTGTTCCGGCAGCACTCCTTCCAGCAGCTCCTCTTTGGCTGCGGATCAAGAGCAGTGGCTGAATTGAGGTACGTGTGGAGGTAATTGATTTATATTGTTGATGAATTAGGTATATGTTGAATTGGAGATAATATGGATTACTAGCTAGTTAGTATATCACTAGTTGATACATAATTAGTGGGATTAGATTTAATTGCTTAGATTAATTTAATGGAATGATTGAGGTTAGGGTAATTAACCCTAATCAACTATTGGATTTAATTTAGGTTAAGATTACTAATCTAACTGATGATTAGGGATTAGATAACTAACCCTAATTGACCGTTAGATTTATTAGGTAGGTTGAGATTGATGTGATTAAGGGTTTGTTGGGTTCGTCGGGCCGCGAAAACCGCTTTTTCGCGTCGCGGAAACCCCGTGTCACCCGAAGCCATGGATCTCGTGCAAAGATTCGTAAACAAAACTTTTGGAAAAACCTTTTCTTGTACGAGTTTGTAAAAACTTTAGATCTACACTAAAATTAAGATCATTACCCTTGATGCGCGCCCCACGCGAATCCCGCTCGTCCAAATGTTGCCGGATCTTAAGATCGTCAAGCGTACGGTCCTCTAGAAGTATCCACACGGACACACTAGATGGAGGTGACCAAAAAACCAAGGTGTGCTAGCACCTATGTGGTTCGGCCAAGGAAGGAGGAGAGGGAGAGTGCAAGAAGAACTCTAGGAGGAAGAAGAAGGAATGAATGATGGAATCAATTTTCAAAAATGAAAATTGTTCTCCACATTCAAGTGGCCGGCCACCTTCTAGGAGGTGTAACCCCACATTAATTCCAATTAATGTGGAAATCATTAAGAGTTGTAACCCCCATGAGGTGGCACTCTAGGATGATGTGGATCAACACTATTGGTCCACATCTTGCCACCTCACTAAATGATATGGCAACAAGTGTAACTCCTCATTTAATGTGGGCCGGCCACATTAAATGCTATGGAGGATTGTAACCTCCATGAGGTGGCACACATTGATGATGTGGAGCAATCCTATTGGTCCATATCTTGCCAACTCACTAGTGATGTGGCAAAAAGTCAAGTCAAACATGACTTTTTCTCTTCCTCTCAAATCAAGTCAAACTTGATCAAATATCTCTCATGGTTGATCTAATCCAACCATATGATTCAAGCCAACTTAATATAATGAATCTAATTCATTAAATTAAGTTGATTTAATGAGTCATAATCTAAATTAGACTCATTGAATACATGAATCAACTTGAGTCCAACTCAATTAGCCCAATTTGGATTACTCTTAATCCAATATGATTCATCAAATGAATCTAATCCTCTTAGTTCATCATATGAACCAAATCTCCATCTAATTGTCCTTAGTGTGTGACCCTATAGGTTCTTGTAACGTTGGCAATGCCCTAAACCCATTTAGGGGCATAAGTAATGAGCGGTATCTAGCAACACATCATTACTACCCAAGTTACAAGAATGTCGAGATCCGACATCACCTTGTGACTACCAATTGTGACTCCTCACAAAATATATGACAAGTGTCCTTCTATCCTAGACATCTAGATTGATCAATATGAGGCATAGACCGTGTCATCCTCTAATCAATCTAAATCTTGAACTTCAAGTAGACTCACTCGATCAAATGAGCTCAACATCTAATGTTGACTCATTTGGGCATGGCCATGCACTTAGTGGTCTCACTCTATCAAGAATACCGATGTCGCTCCCGTCATATGGGAGGGATAGATCCCATCTACATCACTCACATCCCTCTACATAATTCGTTATATACCCAGTAATCGCCTTTATAGTTCACCCAGTTACGGGTGACGTTTGATGAAACCAAAGTACATAACTCCTTATGTAGGGATCCATGGTGACTTCAGGTCTAAGGACTAATAGTCATACTAATAGCCACATGAGAAAGTATATGACACTCATATAACGATCCATGATACTTTCTCATGGCGGGTCATTCAGTATACATTCTCTAATGCATACCCATGTGTCAGCTTGATATCTCTATATCCATGACTTGTGAGATCAAGTTATCGAGCTAACCTACATGCTAGTCTTATTGTATTAACATTGTCCCTGAATGTTAATACTCGACTAGGAATGATTTAGAGTAGTGTTCCCTATATCATCTCACTATCGATTCAACCAATCGATTGATATAGGTAAGAACCTTCTACTCAAGGACGCTATTATACTTAGTCTATTTGGCACTAATATAAATAAGTATAATAACCAAACAAATGTCTTTATTAATATACAAGAATATGATATACATGAGTCCATACAATCATCAAATGATTGGCTCTAGGGCTCTAACTAACATTCTCCCACTAGCACTAGTGCCAATCAGTATAGGCTCTAAGGCCTAAAGACCTAGTGTGACCATCATGCTTCCTCTGTGCCAAAGCCTTGGTCAAGGGATCTGCGATGTTAGCTTCTGTAGGTACTCGCAAATCTTCACATCTCCTCTATCGATAATCTCTCGAATGAGATGGAAGCGTAGTATGTGCTTGGTCCCTGGTGTGAGCGAGGTTCCTTCGCGTGCTATAGCTCCATTGTTGTCACAATAGAGCTCAACTGGTCGATGATGCTAGGAACCACCCCAAGTTCATGATGAACTTGCGGATCCAAATCGCCTCCTTTGCCTCGATGCAGAATATACTCGCTTCTATTGTAGAATCACCATCGATCCTGCTTGAACTCTTCCGTGGCGACAGACCACCATTAATGCAAAATACGAACCACGTGCGATCGGTAATCATCCCGATCGGTCTAGCTGGCATCACCGTAACCCTTTACGCTAGCTCATCATTGCCTCCATATATCAAGAAATATTCTCTAGTCCTTCGTAAGTACTTAAGAATATTCTTGACCGCTATCCGATGACTTTCACCGATCGACTGGTATCTGCTCGTCATGCTCAAAGCATACGATCGAGTACATAGCATGGCGTACATGATCGATCCTATGGTTGAGGCATAAGTGATCTGATCCATGCGGTCTCTCTCCTCTCTAGAAGAGGGACCTTGAGTCTTCGAAAGACTCACGCCATGTGACATCGGCAGAAATCCCTTCTTGGAGTTCTGCATGGCAAACCGAAGGAGTACCTTGTCAATATATGTACTCTGACTTAGGCCAAGCAATCTCTTAGATCTATCTCTATAGATCTGTATCCCTAGAATGCGGGATGCCTCACCTAAGTCCTTCATTGAGAAGCAACTCCCTAGCCAGGTCTTGACAGACTGAAGCATAGGGATGTCCTTCCCAATGAGTAGTATGTCATCCACATACAATATGAGGAAGACAACTATGTCCCCTACAACCTTCTTGTAGACACAAGGCTCATCTTCGTTCTTGATGAAACCAAACTGTTTGATCGCATCATCGAATCGAAGATTCCAGCTCCGAGAAGCTTGCTTTAGTCCATAAATGGACCTATGCAGCTTGCATACTCTACTAGTATGCTGTGGATCTACAAAACCCTCAGGTTGTGTCATGTACACATCCTCGAGTAGGTTTCCATTCAGAAACGTGGGTTTGACATCCATCTGCCATATCTCATAGTCATGGTAGGCTGCAATAGCAAGCATGATCCGAATGGACTTAAACATCGCTACTGGAGAAAAGGTTTCATCATAGTCAATACCATGAATCTGCTTGAAACCTTTAGCTACCAAGCGACCCTTATAGATAGGTCCATCCATGTCAGTCTTTCTCTTAAAGACCCACTTGCACCCAATGGGTTTTACCCCTTCAGGTGGATCAACCAAAGTCCATACTTGGTTGGTGTACATGGATTCCATCTCGGATCTCATGGCTTCTAGCCATTTCTCGGAATCTGGTCTCATCACAACTTCTTGATAGGTGGTAGGCTCATCCTCTATGAGCACAATGTCATCATGGTCAGACAAGAGAAATGAGTATCTCTCAGGCTGACGACGTACCCTATCAGACCTGCGAAGAGGTATGTCTACATGAACCGGTTGTTGTTCCTCAACTCCTTGTGGAACAATATCATCCACAACACTTTGTGGTTCCAGTTCAATTTCCATCGTGGCATTAGTGCTATTGTTCGCATCTTGAACTTCTTCAAGATCGAACGCGCTCCCACTAGTCTTTCTAGAAACCAAGTCCCTTTCTAGAAAGACCCCAGTCTTTGCCACAACTACCTTGTGCTGACTGGGAATGTAGAAGTAATATCCCTTAGTTTCCTTGGGATATCCGATGAAATAGCACTTGTCGGATTTGGGTCCTAATTTGTCTGAGACTTGACGTCGTACGTAAGCCTCACAGCCCCAAATCCTCATGAAAGACACCTGGGCATCTCTCCCAGTCCATATCCTATATGGTGTCTTTATCACGGCCTTTGATGGAACTCGGTTGAGTATGAAAGCTGCCGTGTCTAGAGCATATCCCCATAGATATGTCGAAAGATCTGTGTGACTCATCATAGATCGTACCATATCTAATAGGGTACAATTCCTCCTTTCGGATACACCATTCCACTGTGGTGTTCCCGGAGGAGTGAGTTGGGATAGAATCCCACACTCAGCTAGGTAGTCACGAAACTCATGGCTAAGGTATTCTCCACCTCGATCTGATCGAAGTATCTTAATACTCTTGCCAAGCTGGTTCTGTACTTCATTCTTGAATTCTTTGAACTTTTCAAAGGATTCAGACTTATGTGTCATCAAGTACACATAACCATATCTACTGAAGTCATCAGTAAATGTGATGAAGTATCTATAACCGCCTCTAGCAGCGACATTGAAAGGGCCACATACATCACTATGTATGAGTCCTAACAAATCAGTCGCTCTCTCGCTGTGCCCACTAAAGGGAGTCTTGGTCATCTTGCCTCGTAGGCATGACTCGCATATCTCATATGATTCAAAATCAAATGAGTCCAGCAAACCATCCTTATGGAGCTGGGATAAGCGCTTGTCATTTATATGACCTAAGCGACAGTGCCAGAGATAGGTGTGGTTCATATCGTTCGATTTGAACCTCTTAGTACTAACGTTATAGATAGAGCTCTCAAGGTCTAGAATATAGAGTCCGTTCATCAGAGGTGCACTACAATAGAACATATCGTTTAAATAGACAGAACAACATTTGTTCTTTATTATAAACGAGAATCCTTTCTTGTCCAAACAAGAAACTGATATAATGTTCTTAGTCAATGCAGGCACATAACAACAATCGTCTAACTCTAGTATAAACCCAGAGGGCAGAGATAGAAAATAAGTCCCTACAGCAACAGCAGCAACCCGTGCTCCATTGCCTACTCGTAGGTCTATCTCGCCCTTTGTCAATGCTCTGCTATTTCTCATTGCTTGTACATTAGTACAAATGTGCGAAGCACATCCGGTATCTAATACCCACGTCGAAGAAATAGAGAGGTTGACTTCTATAACATTTATACCTGAAGAAGAAATCTTATTTCTCTTCTTGTTAATATCTTCCAGGTGTCCTGTGAAGTTCCTCTTCCACTTGTCCTTGATATAGTTGGACGAAGATGTGCAACCATATCGTAGCACCCATCAACTCATGTTGCTTCAGGCTCGAGTTCATGGTTGCGAGCATTAGACAGACACATCTAATACGTCATCTTAATGCTTCTTATAAGCATCCCGGTCAGCTTGGCGTGGAGGAGCCTCCGGAATGGGCTGCTCCAGAACGTACAGTTTACGTTCCTGAGTGAGAACTATTCTCAGGTTCCTGTACCAGTCCAGGAAATTTTCTCCGTTGAGCTTGTCCTTCTTAAGGACAGATCGCAGAGAGAAAGTGTTCGTATTCGACGTCATGGATATTCTACAACAGAAATAAATGCAGAAATAAATATCATATTCTTTTAAAATCATTTAATTAGGCCTTTAATTAAATGATGCTCCCACTGAATTCTATAATTCTTATGGGACAAGATCCACATCATACTAACCCTTGAGTTAGCTTTGGCTAATACGCCCAAGGCTTAGTATGATCGGTAGGTAACGATTACCAATTACATCTCTATGCAACTCTTGTTTATAGAATCAATATCCGCATTTATATTAAAACTCGAGTTAGCTTTGGCTAATACGCCCGAGAGTTAATATAAACGTGATTTTGTCCTACCTTTCCAACTATTGGAAGAATGCCTATAGTTGACTCGATCCAACCGAGTAACTAGGAATACTCAATCTAATTGAGTTTGTATTCACCCATGCGTTGATAGGCGGGACCAAGATTGTCCCTCCGTACCCTACCAAGATAATATGTATTGCTCTGCTTTGGCAGATTCAACAATACATGTGATCGAGGTAGTGATAGGTATCACGGCACGGTTAGGCATTTAGAGTTGGTTCGATCTAGATCTAATCTAATCGAGAAGGATGCATCTTGTGCACGACTTAGATCTAATCTAATCGCAAGGGTGCATCATGTGCACGACTTAGATCTAATCTAATCGTTAAGGCACTAATTAATTAATTAATTATTAAACATGCATCAGATACATAACAATTAATTAATTAATCTATTTATGATTTAGTCATGGCCCTACTATGATCTTCTCAAGCCAATGAGAAGATCGATTGGTCAACCTAGGGTCAACAGCTTCTCCAAGCTCCTCCCTTTGACCACCTTGTGTTGCTCGTGCCCGCCTCGGAACTCCGTCTCGTGTGGACCCTCCACCGCTCCAATTTGTACATTACAATTTGAAACTCGAGTTACATTCGAGTCTAAATCTAATTTACAACAAGAATATAAGAGAAGGCACGACGCGCAGGTCGCGAATATAATACAACACTCGCAAACATATAACGGCACGCAGGCCGTATTATGAATTACAACACAACCAATCATATTGGGGTTTTGGGCCATGACTATCACAAAATTAATATATAATTCAAAATTATATATTTTCATAATTTTCTATAATTTTAAAAATAATTTTTTACAATTTTTACGAGTAAAATTTCCCGGCGGTCCCGTTTAGCGGTTTCGGGCGTAATCGCGGAACGGATCCCCTTGCGGGGCCAGGGGCAGCGCCCCTACCCGCGATCTAACCATCGCGAGGGTTCCTTTGCGATCCAACAGCGCCCAAAATCGCTGTCCCAAAACGATTTGGGCCGAGACATTGCCGTTTCGGAAAAAAATCTTCTCGGCGGGTTCGTTTTTAGCGATTTCGGGTGCAATCACGAAGCAAATTCCCTTGCGGGGTTAGGGGCAATGCCCCTACCCACGATCTAACCATCGTGAGTTGCTCCTTTGCGATCTAATGGCACCCGACCCCGCTGTCCCAAATGGATTTGGGGCAAAACGAAGCCGTTTAAAAGAAAACTTTCCGGTAGCCGAAGCCTACAAGTGCCGAGACACTTGTGCTTCGCTTCTACGGAAAAATTACTCATAAAAACTCTAAAAACTCAATTTTTACAGAAAATCACAGAAGGTATATTTTTCATAAAAATACAAACGAACTCGTACAAGTCTTTGCACGTGGCTCTGATACCACTGTTGGGTTCGTCGGGCCGCGAAAACCGCTTTTTCGCGTCGCGGAAACCCCGAGTCACCCAAAGCCATGGATCTCGTGCAAAGATTCGTAAACAAAACTTTTCGAAAAACCTTTTCTTGTACGGGTTCGGAAACCCCCGAGATCTACACTAAAGTTAAGATCATTACCCTTGATGCGCGCCCCACGCGAATCCCGCTCGTCCAAATGTTGCCGGATCTCAAGACCGTCAAGCGTACGGTCCTCTAGAAGTATCCACACGGACACACTAGATGGAGGTGACCAAAAACCAAGGTGTGCTAGCACCTATGTGGTTCGGCCAAGGAAGGAGGAGAGGGAGAGTGCAAGAAGAACTCTAGGAGGAAGAAGAAGGAATGAATGATGGAATCAATTTTCAAAAATGAAAATTGTTCTCCACATTCAAGTGGCCGGCCACCTTCTAGGAGGTGTAACCCCCACATTAATTCCAATTAATGTGGAGACCATTAAGAGTTGTAACCCCCATGAGGTGGCACTCTAGGATGATGTGGATCAACACTATTGGTCCACATCTTGCCACCTCACTAAATGACATGGCAACAAGTGTAACTCCTCATTTAATGTGGGTCGGCCACATTAAATGCTATGGAGGCTTGTAACCTCCATGAGGTGGCACACATTGATGATGTGGAGCAATCCTATTGGTCCACATCTTGCCAACTCACTAGTGATGTGGCAAAAAGTCAAGTCAAACATGACTTTTTCTCTTCCTCTCAAATCAAGTCAAACTTGATCAAATCTCTCTCATGGTTGATCTAATCCAACCATATGATTCAAGCCAACTTAATATAATGAATCTAATTCATTAAATTAAGTTGATTTAATGAGTCATAATCTAAATTAGACTCATTGAATACATGAATCAACTTGAGTCCAACTCAATTAGCCCAATTTGGATTACTCTTAATCCAATATGATTCATCAAATGAATCTAATCCTCTTAGTTCATCATATGAACCAAATCTCCATCTAATTGTCCTTAGTGTGTGACCCTATAGGTTCTTGTAACGTTGGCAATGCCCTAAACCCATTTAGGAGCATAAGTAATGAGCGGTATCTAGCAACACATCATTACTACCCAAGTTACAAGAATGTCGAGATCCGACATCACCTTGTGACTACCAATTGTGACTCCTCACAAAATATATGACAAGTGTCCTTCTATCCTAGACATCTAGATTGATCAATATGAGGCATAGACCGTGTCATCCTCTAATCAATCTAAATCTTGAACTTCAAGTAGACTCACTCGATCAAATGAGCTCAACATCTAATGTTGACTCATTTGGGCATGGTCATGCACTTAGTGGTCTCACTCTATCAAGAATACCGATGTCGCTCCCGTCATATGGGAGGGATAGATCCCATCTACATCACTCACATCCCTCTACATAATTCGTTATATACCTAGTAATCGCCTTTATAGTCCACCCAGTTACGGGTGACGTTTGACGAAACCAAAGTACATAACTCCTTATGTAGGGATCCATGGTGACTTCAGGTCTAAGGACTAATAGTCATACTAATAGCCACATGAGAAAGTATATGACACTCATATAACGATCCATGATACTTTCTCATGGCGGGTCATTCAGTATACATTCTCTAATGCATACCCATGTGTCAGCTTGATATCTCTATATCCATGACTTGTGAGATCAAGTCATCGAGCTAACCTACATGCTAGTCTTATTGTATTAACATTGTCCCTGAATGTTAATACTCGACTAGGAATGATTTAGAGTAGTGTTCCCTATATCATCTCACTATCGATTCAACCAATCGATTGATATAGGTAAGAACCTTCTACTCAAGGACGCTATTATACTTAGTCTATTTGGCACTAATATAAATAAGTATAATAACCAAACAAATGCCTTTATTAATATACAAGAATATGATATACATGAGTCCATACAATCATCAAATGATTGGCTCTAGGGCTCTAACTAACAGGGTTTGCTTTAATTTAGTTGAGGGATTTTATTTAGTTATTCATTTGGATTTAGCTAAATAATATATATATATATTGTTTGACGTAGGACTCTGATTCGAGACGGGCGTCTCGACCTTGGATTGCTTGAGTGTACCTTCTATTTGAGGCGGGTACCCTTTGACTTATCTTTTCGATATTGTCTTATGATATGTATAGTTTATATATAATTACTAGTGATTGGTAGTTTAACACTTTCCCTGGGTTTAGTTTAGTTGATACCTGATACATGCTTCTACTGTTAGCTGCTATACATTTGTCTGGCATACTTTTCTTTCTGGCTATGTTTATCTGTGTTCGTAGAGATAGAGGTATTTATTGTGTTTCCCTCTATACTGGATTAGTTGATAGATATGTTGGATATGTGATGTTGGATTCATGTTGTTTATTATCCTTGTTATATATGTGTTTATCTTTTTGGCACCTACACATATGGAGGAGGATATGTTCAGGTATGACATACTGTAGCCGCATGCACCATATTGCATAATTGCATGCTGGGCGATTGACGACTCCATTATTGTTGAGCTCGTCGGACGGCTACATGGGCCTGCACACAGCGTGTTCACTGCATGGGTAGTGGCACATCACTCAGGGTGTGTATGGTAGGTTGCTCGGTAGTGCTCTGCTGGGGTGCTCATGGGTTGTACGATGACAGCGTGGTAGCACGCCGGGGTCCCTCCCCATCATTGCATACTAGGAGATGAGAGCATTGCGCTCCCTCACTATGTTTGAGGTAGGAGGATAGGTGTACTTCGACAGCATCCCATCCACTCGGTCACTCTTCAGGGGTAGTAACGGTAGAGTGCACGGTGTCCCCGCCCTACCCATTCGGTCTCACCATCGCGTGTGAGATGGCTGACTGGTGTCAGGGGTGACCATGTCATATTTGCATCATATGCACAGATTGCATTACTTGTGATTGATGCATTTTGGTGATTGCATATGATTGACATGCATACAGGTTATATACTTTTGCTCTGACTATTTTTATCTGTGTATGTTCATAGTCAGTTGCACAAGCCTCGCAGGTGAGTACAATTTATTTCAGTTATGCATTTCTTATTATTCTTGTAGTAGACTGTATTACATGCTTATTGTTGGTTACTGCAGTTTATTCAATTATGCATACCTGTTATACTGTTAGGAGACTGTACTATATGTTGTACTGTTAGGAAACTGTACCGTAGGATTGTTGCTGGTAGTTATATGTTGCTGTACATATCTATTGGATTACCTGCTAAGTTCTTTGGACTCACACCGTTATATTACTACCTTTCAGGTTGATGCCGTCGGGAGATATTCCAGTCGCTAGCCCCCCTTGTCGTGAGGATTCCTTATTGTTGGTTTCTGTTATGGTTTCTATGCATATACTGGTGATGTGGGTTTTGTATCATGGACTTTATGTTGAACCTTTGGGTTTGCTACTTTTGTTTTCCGCTGCGGATATTTTCATTACTTCGTGGATTTCGTTTCCTTCGTTGTAGTGGAGTAGGATGTTATACATATATCTTCGATGATTTCTATATCGTCTTCTCTTTATATTAAACTACGTGGATTGTTCATATTAAACTGTGTGGAATGTTGATATAAATTGCGTGACTTGGTTATTATTTGTATAGTATTGTTCCGGCCGTGTGGGATGATGTATGGATATATATATTCTGGATTCATATTGTCACCCGTACAGGGGAGATGCTGCCGAAATTTCTTCTGGCAGGAACTACCTGGGGCGTGACAGTGGTGGTGTCCGGATTTTAGAGGAAGAGGAAGAAAACTTTTGGGTGGTGTTCATCTTGGAGGATCGTCACCCACACGACGTCCAAGGCGAGGCGAGGAATACAACAGAAGATCTCGTGGTCATTAGCATACAAAGAGAAGGTATAATTAGCAATTGTTTTCCGCATCATGCTAGTTATTTTTCTTTGTAAGAATTCCAAACACAAGAGGCATTAGATCTAGTTTTTCGAATTAGTTTTTCGAGTTTGTGTTTTCTTCTTTTTCAAATTTGTGATTCGATTGTTCTTTTTGGTTAACCTAGAGTTATAGGAAATTAAATATTAGCTTTCCTTAAAAGGTTTTGTCTAGGCGGTGGTGGTTGCTCCCATATCCAAGAAGGCCATGCGCCTAGCCACGTAGTCCTGGAAGCCAATTTTGGAAATTAATATTTAATGAAATTAATAACATAGGTGGATTTGAATCAATAGTGTTAATTTTCGCTTGCGATTCAAATCTAAACTATTAAGAATAGATAAGTTAAATTTGGAATCAATAATGTTAAGTTCCATCTGCGATTTCTAATTTAACTTCTAAAGAACACAATAGGTTGTTTAAGGAAAGGTTCGACACTTGTACAAAATTTTTGTACAGTGGAACCGGTACAATTTTCCTAGGACTAACCAACAGATGGGTATGGGGACGGAGGATATAGAATTCGACCCGAACCGACCCATTGACATCCCTAACAGCAAGCCCCATCTTCCTTTCTCTCTTGTGCTCCTCATCCCTTTGGATTGCTTGGACGACCTTATAGGTGTAGAAGGTCTCTTCCCCTTCCTTCATTTATGGAGGAAGGTGATTGGATTGGAAGAGGAAGGGGAAGGGGCACCTTCTCACCTTCCTAACTTCAATATCTCCCACTCGTCCAAGTTAATGCATAAAAGTCATCTAGTCACAAAGACCATATAAGTCACGTACACTATTTTGTAATTAAGTCACAAAGACCAGAGCAAAATATTAATTAGTCATAAAGACCAAATTAGAACTAGTTAGTCACAAAGACCAAATAAGAACATTCAATTCATACTTTAGGGAAAATGGTTTATGCGACATCAAGCACATTGAGCGATAGATGCTAAGAAGATTATTACACCTTACATAGCCACTCTTTGAGCAATGAATCAGAGACATCCTCATAATGGCACATAGCCTCTTTATCCTGGTGGCACATAGCCTTTATCTAGGAAACATCTAATCTCCCAGTGGCACACAACCATTATCTTGGAGATTTTCATATCTTGCTATTTACCTAGATTAAATAATCTTCATTTACATCAATATGAACATCTCTAATCCCTTATAATGACCATTATGTCAAGAGTATGTTCCATATTTAATATTCACATTCATTTTTATACATAATAGAAATAGGTCGACCAGTGAATAACATCAAAAGATGTAAATCTATTTAATCTTCCTTTTTAACGAGAATCTATTCATTTCAATCAGTCATTTTCCTAATTCTGTTCCACAGACCGAATCATCTATAGTCATAGGATACATGCTAAAGTAGCAGACACTAATTAAAACTTCAAGTAAATAGCTAAATAGTCATTAAGGGTAAAAACTGAGATTAATTTATAATCTTAAAGATCTCATATAGTAGAGAAACAGGGATTCATTCTCCTACTACCCTTATTGTCGCCATAGCACATGTGGTATGAATCACATGCTATGATGTAATTCGCATTACTAAAAAGAGCGCATGTTTTTTTTTTTTCAGATTTTAACATCGTACAGATTTCGATCTAGACATATCTAATGTCTAATCTTGAATTCAACATATGAATTCCAATCTAGCTTTCAATAGGTTTAGTAAATGGTGGGTTCATTTACTTCGATCATTACATAAATGATCTCATCTTGACACAATTATCAAGACAACCTTAACTTATAGATATGTCTTTATTCACAGCTACATAAGCTATCCCATAAGTAACGGTCTTACCTTTATTTATATTTAACAAATAGAGATGATTGTCCATGTGAGTAGACCAATCTCAACCTGTCAACATGCTTATCGAGACTTTAATCCAAAGTGTAACAACTTATACACTGAATAGATCATGACATTTTACAACATGTTACATTTTACGAAGTCACAAAGACTTCTTATTCTTTAAAATGACTCTTTAGTCAATAGCTTAGTAAAAGGATCTGCAAGCATAGTACGTGTAGGGATATACTCAAGAATTATCATTTTCTTGACCACAATATCCCTTACAAAATTATACTTAATTCTATATACTTGTCTTTGCTGTGATATTTGGGATTCTCAGCTTGACCGTTATAGTACACTATAAAAGAACTTTCACTATCCTCAGCAATCTTCAAATGTTTCAGGAATCTTTTCAACCAGATAGATTGTTGCACAAGTGATGCGCAAGCCACACAACTTCCATTGTCGACAAGGCTACACAAGCCTAACCATATAGCTTCCATTGTCGACAAGGCTACACAAGCCTAACCATATAGCTTCTATTGTCGACAAGGCTACACAAGCTAACCACATAGCTTCCACTGTTAACACGACTACATAAACCTGCTTCTTGCTATTCCATTAGATAGCGCCACCATTTAGCAAGAAGGTATAGCCAAATGTGGACTTTCTGTCATCAAGGTCTCATGTCCAATCTGCATTTGTGTAGCCACTCAGGCTCATCTTAGATTCTTGAAAACAGATACATAATCTATTGTCCTTCTGAGGTATTTTAATATCCTCGCCACCATTTTCTAGTGTCTTGATCTTGGGTTTAACTGGAAACGACTAACTAAGCCAACATCATAACTTATATCAGGATAAGTACACAACATAGTGCACATCAAACTACCAATAGCACTGACATATATTTTTTTTTTCATTTCGGCTATTTCTTCAGGAGTCTTGGGATACAATATTGCAATTAAGTGTTGTAGCATCTTAGTGATATAAGCCTCTTGAGACAAACTCAAAAGCCTTTTTGATCGATCTTACATGATCTTCACTCCTAAGATGTACTTAGTTTCTCTTCAAAAATAATACCCTCCATTTGGGTATATCCTTTTGCAACTAGTCAAACTTTGTATCGATTAATCGATCCATTCGTTTTCCTCTTGATTTTGAGAATCAACTTATTCCCAATAGCCCTACGGCCCAGAGGAAGATCAATCAAATCTCAAACTTGATTCTTTCTCATTGAATTCATTTCCTCATCCATTGCAACTTACCCTTTTTTTTCTCTAACGGAGCATCTTAATGCTTCCTCTACCATTCGAGGTTTATTGTGTCAACTGAGAGTGTTATTAATGTCTTATTCTCAATATCAAACCATTTTTTCGTAAGTTGGGTTATTGAGAAGTCAACTTATGACTTGGCAAATCACTCATACTGGGTTGACTAGACTTAGGAATCTCTTTTGACACCTCTCTTGTTGATAATATCTCAACCCCTAAAAGAGGAACACTTTTATCAACATCACCTCTGGTTGGGAACTCTGTTTTGAGAAAAATTACATCTCTCAATCTATTTCGGAGTTGGTTCCATCTAGTTTCTCACCTATGAAAGCATAACCTTTGGAGGTCTCATGATATCTAATAAAGATATATTTCTTACCCCTAGGTCCCAGTTTCTATACTTGTGAGAACTATCATGAACATAAGCAGCTGACCCCCAGGGTCTCAGATTACTTAAATCCGATTTTCTGCCTGTCCAACGTTCATATAGGGTAGATGGAACTGACTTTGAAGACACTTTGTTAAGTATATATGCCACAACTAATAATGCATCTCAGCAAATTACTCTGTGTCATCATAGACCTAACCATATCTAGTAGAGTTCTATTTCTTCTTTCAGCAACCTCATTTGCTGTAGAGTTCGTAGGATTGTTAGCTGTCTAATAATCCCTCTATCATTACATATTATCTTGAACATATCAGACAAATATTTCCCTCTACGGTCAATACGTAAAGTCTTAACTTTATATTCTGTTTGATTCTCAACTTCGTTCATTTAACGAATAAAGCAATCTAATGCTTCAGACTTATGAGAAATCAAATACACATAACCAAAACGAGAGAAATTATCAATAAATGTAATGAAATAGGAAGTTCTATGTCTAGCCTTCACATTCATTGGACCACAGATATTTGAATGAATTAATTGCAATGATGATTCAGTGCTTATAGCCTTACCAAATGGTTTTCAAGTTGCTTTTCCATCAAGACAATGCTCACATATAGACAAGTGAATCTTAGCCCGAGTGCCCAATGTTGGATCGAGACGCGCTAGAGGGGGGGTGAATAGCGCTCGCGGCTATTTGTTCGATTATCGGAATCGTAAAACTATCAAAGTAAATTTACGCAGCGGAAGTAACGAACGCAATCACAGAAGAACACAAGTAGTTTTACTTCGTTCGGAGCCTAGGTCGACTCCTACTTGAAGGCCCGCGATCCTTGATCGCTTTCGGTGGGCAACACTTATAAGTACGAAAAAGGAGTACAAGATTTACAATTAGTACAGTAATTAAAAACAAGTATACCGACGACAGAATCGTAATCTCGAAGCTCCTGGTCGTCGTGGACTTGTAACAGCACTTCAGGGTCGTTGAATGAGCAGCACGCAGCACAAGGATTGCTTGGAAGTTGTGTTCTGAAGCTGCTGGTCGAGACCCCTTATAAAGGGGGTTCAAGGCGCCTTACACTGTTCACCAAGGCGCCTTGAACGAGCCGAGTCACCCGCGTGGATCAGCACGGACCTGGTCGAACTCTATCTGGTTTAAGGCGCCTTCAGCCTATCCAAGGCGCCTTCAACCTCCGGTTCAAGGCGCCTTGAACTCCATTCAAGGCGCCTCCAGTCTGCTGCGGTGCCCTCAAGCTCCATGGAGGCGCGGACACTATTCATCCGAGTTGTAACTTGCTCCTTTGTTCCGCAAAATGTGTTAGTCCCAAACACATACCCCGCAAAACAAAGTTAGCACGAAACATAATGAATAAAAGATTTGATAGCATGAGTCTGACTTGGGTTTCCAACCGGAAACCCTAGGTCGAACGGACGCTGTTCCCTCTACGGGAACGCGTCCTCACCTACTCCACTCGGGAGATTTACTTGTTGGACGATCCTCCAGATCGACTGGACTTTTGCTCGGCACTCGATGCTTCCGGACTTTCTGCTGAACATCCGCTTCACCGGCCAGTCCAGACTTTCACCTGGTTCGCGACACCAGGACTTTCCACCTAGGGTTACCACCCCCTAGGACTTTTGCCTGAAGCCATCGACCTGCCAAAACTTTCCGCATAGGGTTACCACCCCCTATGACCTAGGGTTACCACCCCCTAGGGTTTTACCTTGCCTAACTGCAGTTAGGACTTTCCTGAAACACTCAGCAAAAGCTGTCAGATAACAAAGCACCTTAACTTTGAATCCTTTGCCATTATCAAAACTTAGGTTCGATCGTCGGATGCTTCCCGCACCAACACCCAATATACTCTCTCTAGCTAACTGATTCATACGTTCTTGTCCTATGTGTCCTTATCTAGCATGTTAAGTCTCATTAGTTATATTTGCATCACTAGTTAGAGAAATATTTGAAAAACAACCATCAATATAACAATCGATATCTAGTTCTACATCAAGAACCATAAAATCATTTGATAAAAAACTATATCTGATTGACACTGAGTCAATCTTAAGTTCAACACCCTGGCTATAAAAATTAATACAATACCCTAAATCTAGAAGACCTATAACGGAAATAAGATTCTGTCAAATTTTAGGAGCATACAGGACATCATGTAGAAATAAAACACTACCACCAGGGAGGTTGAGTTTGCAAGTGTCGACTCCTTTGACTTCAACTCTTGCAATATTTCCTACATAGATCCATTTATTGTCAGTTGATACCCATCGGTACTCAACAAATGTAACTCATTCCCAAGTTACATGGTTGGTTGCTCTCGAATCTATAATCCACAAAGGATAAGAATCAGTTAACAACACTGAACTAGCAACAAAATGCTCAAGAAAAGAAGACACACTTGCATTGTTTCAACCTGGTCTTCTTTCCTTTCTTCTTGATTGGGTCTTGTCCCACAACAACAACTTCTTTCTTCTTTCCCTTTCCCTTCTTGAACTATTTCTTTTTCTTGGATCCAGATGATCCAACATAACCAATAGCCACATAGGCTAGTCCAAAAATCCTTGCGGATTCAACTCTCTCCGCCTCTTATTCTACATGGCATGAGATGCCAATGAAAGTTTTAATACTCTCACTGTGAGTTAGGGCCAACTTTATGGTCTGTCAAGAATCTGGAAGGGAATGAATAACTGCTTGAACCTGTTGTTCATTGGTAAACTCATGACTAGCAATTTTAAGCTCCCGAATCATGTTCGACATCTCCTTGAGGTGTTGAACCATTGTAAGATTTGGACGCTTCTTGTAGCTGTCAAACTTAATCATCAGTTGTCGAAGCTTGCTCAGACTTACTCCACTGTATTTCTTCTTAAGGGCTACCTAGACTACATGAGCCGTAAGATACAACTCATACTCAAAAATTAGGTCATCAACCATTGAACTAATCAATATTCCCTTAGCAGTGGAGTCCTTCTTCTTCCATGCCTTATAGGAATTAAGATCTCGTCTGTTCTGTGCAGTGGGACCATCTATAGGTTCTTCTATAACCTGTTTTATAGCCTCAAGAACTTCTTTCTTAAGAACATATTGTATCTTGAGCTGCCAAATTTTGTAGTTATCCTCATATAACTTCTCTCTGTTATTGAGTTTAGCTATGATGTTCTTATTTGTCATGATCTTACATAAATAAACACATTATTTAGTATTCAGTGCAATTCATATCATGCAATTTATGATTGTCTCAATATTAATTTAAGTTGATTTATAAAATCAAGTGATAACTACGTTTCCACTCATCATTTGTATGGTCCAATCAAATCAGCATTGATAAATACTATTACATACATTCCAACAAATGAACTAATCATCGTTCTATCATGATTTCTTTAATTAAATGAACTAATTATTTAATAAAATAAGCTAATCATTTTTCATGTATCATGTAGAATAATCAGCATATGAATGAACATATCATTCATATAAACATGCTGCATATTGTTGACATATGACAAACGAACATGAACTAAATGGACTAATACTATTCATACATAATGACAGTAACAATAACATAACTCTTACAAACTAGATAGGATGACACCACTTCCACTAGTATAGACACTAGTGTAGTAGCCAACATAATCCCCTTCAACCTGGACTCATTTGAGGCAATCTTAGATAGACCAACTTCAAGATTTTCAATTTGATCTATCATCAAAACTTATTCAGAATCCTCTTTAGATTCTTCAAGATCCTCCTTTGGATCCTTCTCAAATTCTTCAGGATCTTCCTCTAGGAACTCATGGTGAAGTAGCTCCACACACAACTATGCATATATAAGGTTCTCCCTTCAGAGAGCCTTCATATCTAGTGTGCTATCACCTTAGGATTCTCCAGCAATGAACGAATCAATGCCCAGATCTTGTAATTATCCATGATTGGAAACTCTTCTTATTCGAGTTTTCAGGACTGGTAATCATCCATGCCATCTTTAAATTGAAATTAAATACGTTAGTACAAAACCAACTAACCAGTACAAAATCGACTTAATTTAATTTATATAGGCATGAAACCAACATTATTAATCAAGAAAAATAAATCTTCTTGATTTTCAGGAGTCTAAATCGACTGATCCATTTGATCGGTTGATTAGAAATTCAGATCGTGAGCTCTGTCCAATGTCCTAATTAGAACTAATCTAACTGGACTGGGATTTCTTACCTATGTTCTGTTAATCTAAGCCCATTTAAGTAAATCTCATACTTATTAATCAAACTCAGGTCCATTTAATCAATCCAATGCTCATTGGATTAAGTCTGACCCATTATAACAAATCTAATCATTTTGGTTAAACCAGCTTATGTAATCAAAATCATCCTAATTAATTCAATAATAAACCAAATTGGTTAAACCAACGAATGATTTAAACCCAATCTAGGTATTATTGAATTAAACTGGTCTAGTTAAACCAATTAATGATTTGAACTAGATCTGGGATCAAGTTGGTATAGTTCAATTTCAATTAATCGAACTTTCATTAATCAATTTCAATTGATTAAATAGTGAGCAATCGGTTAACGCATGATAAGCATAATATACTATTCATGCATGAAATCTTAATCGATTAAAACAATCATTTTTAAACAGTGTTGATGAATGAACAGTAATTAATACTGTTCATCTTTGTTTAATCGGTTATCTCAATTGATTAAAAAATATTTGAATTGATTACTCCAGTCGATTACACAGATTCACTGTGTTTCGTCAGTTTAATCGATTGCACAGATCGATTAAAAAAATCCATTTAATCGATTACATTACTTGAATCGATTACACCAATCGACTAAACAAACTTGCTTTGTCAGTTTAATCGATTACACAGACTTTAAATCGATTAAGATATGTTTTAATCGATTACACTGCTTCTTCTCTTCTCTATCACGATCGCGACGCTCTCTTCTTCTGCCGTGACGAACGTGATTGTCGTTACCTTCGATAGTCAACCTCCCAACATGGCCGTCGGCACTCTCTGGCCATGGAAGCCGATAGCCAGCAACCTCTCGGGGTTCAACAACCACGGCAGATCGCAACCCAGTCACGATCTTGCCTGGCGATAGCGGTAGAGAGATTTTCATTTCGACGAAGTGACTATTTCATGCTTAGGTATCGCTCTGATACCATTGTTGATAGTTCTAAAGCATGAAAAATACAGAAATACAAAAACTATAAACACTTATAGCGATCTCCTACAGATCCATAATCGATGACAGAATATAATCTTTGGACCTGCTATCGGAAGAGCAATCACGAACAAATTGAAAAGTTCTTCATAGTTCACAAACCAAATCCCTCTTTCAAGATTAGACAAACCAATCTTTAATGTTCTTCATGCCTCTTTCAATCTTGTTCACATGGACGAACCTTGCACAAAGACCTTTCATATGGGACAAACCCATTCTCTTTGACTTTGCACAAAACTCGCACACATGAAGCCCCCTCTTCCTTTCTCTCTTGTACTCCTCATCCCTTTAGATTGCTTGGACGACCTTATATAGGTGTAGAAGATCTCTTCCCCTTCCTTTATTTATGGAGGAAGGTAATTGGATTGGAAGAGGAAGGGGAAGGGGCACCTTCTCACCTTCCTAACTCCAACATGTGTGACGTCTTGCCACTTTGTATCGAGCGTTGACTATCTTGCGTATCATCCTGAGCCTGAGTGGGGGTCAGCTCGGACCCATATTCTTCCGGTCGAGCCTAACTATCCAGACCGACCGTTGTAATTATCCTCCCTTCGGCCCTTTGGCGCTTGGGAGTTGACCACCTTGACTTTGATATCCACCGTGGTAGTTGACCCCGTGCCAGGTAGGCTTCCCTCCATCACCACATCACAAGTCTCCCCCTCAAGTTTAGTCGAAGGAGGTTGCAAGTATAACTGATTGGACCAGTGCAACCCTTGAGGATTCCCACGCCTTTGCCATTCGATCGCTCGTCAAACGAGTATATAAACGCTGCTTGGATTAAGCTCTTTGAAGCAAACTGAGCTTCCGCCATCAACTGTGATGCCCGCTTATTCTTGCCCCTCGAGCTAGGTGTAGCAACACTTGGGGGAAAAAAATTTCCTGAGCTCTTTGACCGAGCGCCATAATGTCATCTAGATTTCTCAGAGACCGTGCAAATCTCTGATCATTATAGCCGAGCACGCAACCATGCTTTTTAATTAAGACTCATTAATGTCGTTCGGTGGCTAAGCACCACATGCCCTTCTTTATGTCGTCGCATGTTTGACATGACAGACGGATATCCGTTGGTGACGTGATAGGTGCCTATTCAAATTCAACGGCTGGATCTTCTCCTAGTCTTTCGCAACCTTAGATCGGACGACGCAGGGAGATTGGCCGCGAGGTTTATAAACCTCGTGTGCGTCACCTTCTCCCTTACTTCATGCACCTTTGTCCTCAAGTTCTCCAACAACCTTTTATTCCTTCTATCTCTCCGATGATCTTTCAGTAAGCTTCCTCCCCTTTCAATTGGATCTTTTCATCGCACTTCTTTAATCTTTTTGTTTTTCGATGGCAAGCTCCTCATTGCCCCCCGCCACCGTTCCTGGGTTCTGGTACACCTCCATCGAGTCCAGGTTCAACCATGTGGCGACGCTGAGAATTTGAGAGCCGCTTACGAAATTCTCTCCGACTATCAGATCGCTCTTCCTTCGACTTTTGACCGCCCGAACAAACCATCGCTAGGTTTTTATGCTTCTTTAGGGACCAATTTACTGTCAGTCTGCAGTTCTCGATCCACCCTTTCTTTTCTGCCATTTGTAAATATTTTTGCATTTCTCTCCATCAATTAGTACCAAACTCCATTCGACTACTGTGTAGGGTTGTCGTCCTATTCCGCCTGCACGACATTCCTCTTACTCTTAAGCTCTTCCACTATTTCTATTATCCTAAATTGTCCGAATCGAAGACTTTTTTCTTCCAAGCCCGAGTGGGCCTAGTTTCTTTGATAAGATGTCATCCTTTAACAAGCATTAGAAGGACTACTTCATTTTTGTTCGCTTTCCCGAACGACTGGACTTTCCGACCAGCTAGCAATTAGAAGTACCAAACCCTCTGGAGCTCAAGAAATACAAGAGCCGATCGGACTACCTCCACGCAGCTTCAAGCTTGGACGGTCATGAAGTACCATATCCATAAGTTGCTACTGGAGGGCATCCTCTACGTGTTCGGGCCGAGCCTGATCCTCACAGAGCTTCCGTCCAACCTAGGTATGCTCTTTCTTTCTCCCAACCTTTGAATCTAGCTGATTTTTCTTCCTTTTGTGCAGCTTGAATCATGTTACGAGCTCGGCTGGTTGGCAAGTGCAAGCTTGCGAATGTAGACATCAACGTCGTGACCATAGTTGAGTTAGAGAGACACGATTTGCAACCGGTCAGCTCCAACAATGATCCGCTCAGTGAGGAGGGAACTCAAGTGTTGGAGAGCGGAGTTGGGGGGAGCTGGACAGTCGTGAGTGACAAGCGGCTGCTATTGGTTAGTCCTAGGAAAATCGTACCGGTTCCACTGTACAAAAATTTTGTACAAGTGTCGAACCTTTCCTTAAATAACCTATTGTGTTCTTTAGAAGTTAAATTAGGAATCGCAGACGGAACTTAACATCATTGATTCCAAATTTAACTTATTTGTTCTTGATGGTTTAGATTTGGATCGCAAGCGAAACTTAACACTATTGATCCAAATCCACCTATGTTATTAATTCCATTAAATATTAATTTCCAAAATTGGCTTCCAGGACTGCATGGCGAGGCACATGACCTTCTTGGATATGGGAGCAACCATCAACGCTTAGACAAAGCCTTTTAAGGAAAGCTAATACTTAATTTCCTTAAATAACTCTAGGTTAACCAAAAAGAACAATCGAATCACAAATTTGAAGAATAAAGAAAACACAAACTCGAAAAACTAATTTGAAAAACTAGATCTAATGCCTCTTGTATTTGGAATTCTTACAAAAAGAAATAACTAGCATGATGCGGAAAACAATTGCTAATTATACCTTCTCTTTGTATGCTAATGACCTCGAGATCTTCTGCCGTATTCCTCGCCTCGCCTTGGACGCCGTGTGGGCGACGATCTTCCAAGATGAATACCACCCAAAAGCTTTCTTCCTCTTCCTCTAAAATCTAGCCACCACCACCACCAAGGAGAAGAGAGCAAAGGGAAAAGAAGAAGAGAGAGGGTCGGCCACACCAAGAGATCCTCCAAGCAAGAGAATAAGAGTTGTGTCTCATGAAGCCTCCTCACCCCTTCTTTTGTATTAGTTGCCCAAGGCAAATAAGGGAAGAATTTTTACAAAAATTAAAATCATCCTCTAATTTTCCTTTTCCCTTTTAATTTTTCTTTTTCTTTCCTTTTGATTGAATCAATCTCCAAAAATTAATTGATGATTTTATTTTTTTCAATTTGATCGACCACCTTGCTTGGGCACCAAGCAAGGGTGGCTAACCCCCATAAGAGGAAGGAAATATAATTTTTTTTTTATAAAATTTTACAAGAAGAAAACCTCTTATAAAATTTTACAAGCTCTCTTTCCTAAAGTGGATGTTAAAAATGAAAGCTTTTAAAAATTAAAACCATGTTTTAAAATTTACAACTTCTCTTCAAAAATTACCTTTTTTAACATGAATAGAAAATTTTAATTTTTAAAACTTCTCTTCCTTTTTTCTAAAACCATGAGGATGGTTAAAAAAGGAAAGTTTTAAAACTTTTAAAACTCTCTATTAAAACATGTGGCTTAATTCAAATAAGGAAAGTTTTAAAATTAAAATCTCTCTTTTAAAACTTATAGTTTTCTAGAAAGAGAAGATTTTAAAATTCAAAACAACCCTCCTTGTTTGAATTATTGTGGTCGGCCCCTATCAAGCAATAGGGTCGGCCCCTATAGAAGAGGATGTGGCTGGCCATTGCTTGGTCACCAAGCAATGGACCGACCTCCTTCTTGAACACCAAGAAGAGCCTTACATTTGGATAGACTTGAGGCTATAATGAGGCTACGACAGGGACCTAGAGGAGAAATTGGTTTTGGCCTTCCGATGAGCTTGAATATCCCGTGCTCGCCCCAAACACACAACTCAAGTTCATCGATAATAACTCATTCCACTAGAGAGTTATTATCGCACTACCGTACCAATCCCAAATTACATTATGGGCTCCTTCTTATCATGAGTGTGTTAGTCTCCCTGTGTTTAAGATAACGAATGTCCACTAATTAAGTAAGTTACTGACAACTCACTTAATTAATATCTAGCTCCAAGAGTAGTACCACTCAACTTCATTGTCATGTCGGACTAAGTCCACTTGCAGGGTTTAACATGACAATCCTTATGAGCTCCTCTTGGGGGCATTCTCAACCTAGATAACTAGGACACAGATTCCTTTTATAATCAACAACACACACACTATAAGTAATATTATTTCCCAACTTATCGGGCATATTGATTTATCGAGCTAAACCTCACACTTTGATAAGTTAAAGAAATAAATATTAAATATATGTGTTTGTTATTATATTAGGATTAAGAGCACACACTTCCATAATAACTAAGGTCTAGTTCTTTTATTAAGTCAATACAAAAAGAACTTACCTAAAATGGTCCTACTCAATACACTTAGAGTGTACCAGTATAATTTATTTGTCAAGATAAACTAATACTTAATTACACTACAACTATTCTAATGGTTTGTTCTTTTCCATCTTAGTCGCGAGCAACTATTTATAATTTATAAAGAACCGACAACATGATCTTCTGAGTGTGGCACCACACTCCATGTTATCTACTATATAAATTAATTGAACAATTAAATTTAACAAATAAATGTAGATATTGACCAAATGTGATTCTTTTATTTCAAAAATAAATGTTTACAAAAGCTAGGCTTTTAGTATACACTTTAACAATCTCCCACTTATACTAAAAGACTAAGCTGTCATATCTGTTGCCATACATCTGATTCCCATCCCCTCCACATGCCGATCAAAAGCTTTCACCGGAAGGGCCTTAGTGAAAGGATCTGCCAGGTTATCTGCTAATGCAATCTTGGCGACGACAACTTCTCCTCGCTTGACAATGTCTCGTATCAGGTGGTACTTGTGTTCTATATGTTTGCTTGCCTTATGGGCTCATAGTTCCTTCGAGTTTGCAACTGCGCCGCTATTATCACAATAAATTGTGATGATTTTGGGCAAACCAGGAATCACATCTAAGTCCATTAGAAAGTTCCTGAGCCACACAACTTCTTTGGCTGCCTCAGAAGCTGCCACATACTCAGCTTCCATGGTTGAGTCTGAGACGCATTTCTGCTTAACACTCCTCCATGCAATGGCTCCACCTCCTAGAGAAAACACATAGCCTAATGTAGACTTACTATAGTCCCTATCTGATTAGAAATCTGAATCCGTGTAACCCACAGGGAGCAAATCGTCTGCTTGGTAGACTAACATATAATCTCTAGTCCTTCTTAGGTACTTTAATATATGCTTCACAGCAGTCCAATGTCCTTGTCCAGGGTTACTCTGATATCTGCTAACCATGCCCACGACAAAATAGATATCAGGTCTCGTACACAGCATTGCATACATAAGGCTTCCTATAGCCGAAGCATAAGGAACTGCCTTCATGTCCTCTAGCTCCTTTGATGTCTTCGGAGACATCTCTTTAGATAAGGCTACTCCATGCCTGAAAGATAAGAAACCTTTCTTGGAGTTCTGCATGCTAAAACGAGCAAGGATTGTATCTATATATAAAGCTTGGGATAGGTATAACATTCTTTTCTAGTGATCCCTTGTAACTTTGATCCCAAGAATATGTGCACATTCTCCTAAGTCCTTCATATCAAATTGTTTGGACAACCATACCCTTACGTCCGATAATACCTTGACATTGTTGCCAATTAACAAAATATCATCTACGTATAGTACAAGAAATACCACCACGTTTCCGTTACACTTCTTGTATACACAAGACTCATCCGAACACTGAATAAACCTATATGACTGAATTACTTCGTTAAACCGGATGTTCCAAGATCTTGAAGCTTGCTTTAGTCCATAAATGGACCGTTTAAGTTTGCACACTAGATTCTCTTTGCCCTTTTCAATGAACCCTTCTGGTTGCTTCATATGAATGTTTTCTTCAGGACTTCCATTAAGGAAAGCTGTCTTGATATCCATTTGCCAAATCTCATAATCCATATGAGCAGCAATGGATAAGATTATCTGGATAGACTTAAGCATGGCTACTGGTGAAAAAGTCTCCTCATAATCGATTCCCTCTTTCTGAGTGTTCCCTTTCGCAACAAGCCTTGCTTTGAAGGTTTCTACCTTCCCGTCTGTCCCTCTTTTCCTTTTGTAGATCCACTTGCATCCAACGACTTTTATACCATCAGGTGGTTCTAAAGCTCCCAGACCTTATTAGAATACATAGATTCTATTTCGGAATTCATTGCCTTTTGCCAAGATACTGCATCTATATCTTGGAGTGTTTCGTCATATGTTCGGGGATCAGGTTCATGTTTATCCGGGATCAAGTCCGAAGACTCTCCCAAAAACATGAATCTCTCAGGTTGCCTCACAACCCTCCCATTACTACGAGACACTGTCTCTGGTTGTGTATCCTGTGTGACACGTGTTGCAGTTTCTAGTGGTACTTCATCTTGTACTGTTGATACTAAAGTAGATGTGTCCTCCCTTATTTCTTCTAGAACTATTTCACTCATGGGCTTATGGTTCGTTACATAATCTTCTTCTAAAAATCGAGCATTGGTGCTAACAATGATCTTCTGATTTTTAGGATTATAAAACAAACCACCTTTCGTTCCCTTAGGATATCCCACAAACAGACAAACTTCTGTATATGATTCCAACATGTCAGTATCTCCCTTCAGCATATGTGCTGAACTACCCCATATCCGGATATGATTCAGACTAGGCTTACGCCCATTCCATAATTCCATGGGAGTAGAAGGAACTATTTTAGAAGGTATCATATTCAGAATGTACACTGTTGTTTCTAAAGCATATCCCCAAAACGAATTTGGTAATTTTGAATAACTCATCATCGATATAACCATTTCCATAAGAGTCCTATTCTTTCATTCTGCCACACCATTCTGTTGGGGTGTACCAGGTGCAGACAATTGGGATTGAATCCTGACTTCTGATAAGTAATTCCTAAACTCTCCAAACAGGTATTCGCCACCACGGTCAAACCGTAGTGTCTTGATACTTTTACCAAGACATTTCTCCACATCAACCCTATATTCTTTGAACTTATCAAAGCATTCAGACTTGCGGTGCATCAGGTAAATGTATCCGTATCTTGAATAATCGTCTATAAAGGAGACGAAGTATTCATAACCACCTCTTGCCTGGATAGACATAGGACCACACAAATCAGAATGAACTAGTTCTAATGCATTTTTGGCTCTATACCCCTTGGCCTTAAAAGGTCTCTTGGTCATTTTACCTTCCAAGCAGGATTCACATGTTGGAAAATTTTCCAACTCTAATGAACCCAAGAGTCCATCGACTACAAGCCTTTGAATCCTACTTAAGTTAATATGACCAAGCCTTAGATGCCAAAGATACGTTTGGTTCATTTTCGAAGGTTCTTTTCTCTTATTAGAGTTAGAAGATGTGTTATTAATTTCTATATTTTGCTTTGTGGGAAAAATTAGATTTAAAGTATATAAATTATCAACCAATGCACTAGAACAGATAATCACCTTATTTCTCTTTATAACCACATTGTTACTAAAGAAAACAAAATATCCATCCAAATATAGTTTAGAAACTGAAATTAAATTCTTTCTAAAACTGGGTACATAAAGACAATTTCTTAAAATCAAATTTCTATTCCTATCAAAAGATAAGTAGACGTCTCCCACTGCAACAACATCCACCTTAGTAGCATTGCCCATGTAGACGGTTATCTCTCCTTCAAATAGTCGTCGGGTTTCCTGGAACCCCTGTAAAGAATTGTAGACATGATCAGTGGCTCCCGTATCTACACACCAGGTGCTGGTAGATAACTCCGCTAAACATGTTTCAACTACTAGAGTATGAGATATACCTTTATTGTTTTGATTCCTACAAAGATAGTCCGCCTTCCAATATCCTGACTGCTTGCAGATGAAGCACTTGCCCTTTGACTTCTTCATTCCAGCTTTCTGTCCTGTACCCTGAGGTTTATTCACCTTCTTTGCTGAAAAGACTTGTTTCTTCTTCTTCTTGCCTTTTGACTTAGAAGTAGAACCATTTTCAGCATAGTGAATTTGAGAGTTGTGACGAAATATTCCTTCTGCTACCTGTAGTTCTGTCAGAAGTTCCGCCAACGTATACTCTCTTTTGTTCATGTTATAGTTCTGGTGGAACTACTCAAAACTTCTGGGTAGCGTTTGGAGAATTATATCGACTTAGGTTTCCCCATCGATTTCTCCTCCAAGGACTTGTATTTCATTCAGATAAGCCATCATTTTGAGGATATCATCCCTTACAGGTGTCCCCTCAGACATGGTGGCTGCCATTAGCTTTCTCATTGCCTCTTGCCTAGCAGTCCGACTCTAGTGCCCAAAGAGTTCTTTGAGATTGTTCATTATATCATAAGTTGTTGGTAAATCTTGATGCTAATGTTGCAATACATTTGACATTGAAGCCAAAATGTAACACTGCGCCATCTCATCTGCTTTTACCCATTTCCTATGATACTCAATCTCCTCTGGGGTAGAGTCACCGTTAGGTGCATCAGGGCAAACCTCAGTCAGTACAAATTTATAGCTCTCGGCAGTAAGAACAAAGTCCAGATTCCTTTTCTAATCTATATAGTTGGGACCAGTAAGTTTGTTTTCTTTCAGTATATGGCTAGTGGGTTAAAAGTCATCCTAAGAATCACAAAAATAAACTTTGGTCAAGACTCTAAATTTAGAATAATATTGATTCCTCAAACAATACTATTTTAAATTAACCAACACCTCAAATCACCGTGAATATTGCATGCCACATTAGTGTGGACGTATACAAATTCAACATTTGTAAGAGGAAGGTGTAACCCATTAATTTTATTATCTTGTCATCCTAACTTTATGACAAATAAAATTAATAGTTGGTTTTTCTTTGATCACACAAAATAATAGCAGTGACTCCGTTGGGGAGGATACTATTGAATGCGTCTAAATGTATACCATTACTTGATACTTAGTCCATTAAATAGGATTGTGCCCCTTCAGTTGGAGAAGATCACACGCTCCTAAATAATTTCCTATAACCATCCATAAAGGATTTGATCTAGTGATCCGCAACAAACCCATCTGTTGTGGAGGGAGGCACTCAGAGCCAACACGCAAGCTTGTTGCATCACTTACAAACCAGTAATGGAGACCATGGGATTTATTTAAAATCCCTCTCCCACTTAGTTATTTAAAATGAGAATTTTAACCTATGCTAGGATTCATCTCATGCACATAAACATCCCAGTAAATAAAAGCAATAAATTTGGAAATTAATTTTCCAACTATTATGGCCTTTTCCATCACTGTCTTCAGTATGCTCCAACCTTAGCTGCTGCCATCTTTAGCCACCGTCATCGGGTTGAGTTGTCGCATCTATTTTGCTTCTTATTCCGCTGCGTCTCTAGTCCTCCAAAAGCACCACGCCTCGCTAAGATATGATCCGCGACAAAAATAGAATTTTACAAATATCGATCCTATATTCCATAAAGGAATGTACATGTATTCTAGATCGAACAAAAATAAAATTCTAAAAATAATACAACTCCTGCTGTATTTAATACATACAATCATGCACACAAAATAATGCCCTTGACATGTCTAAGGGTCCAATCACACACAATATCTAAATGTCATAATAGTTGGAGCCTGCAACCATAAAGTTAACACATCCTACTATTATCTTGCATAAATTATGTATGACATGTGCATAATTAATTTAAAAACCAAAACACACAGAGGCAAACCCTAGCTCTGATACCAATTGTTGGTTAGTCCTAGAAAAATCGTACCGGTTCCATTGTATAAAAATTTTGTACAAGTGCCGAACCTTTCCTTAAATAACCTATTGTGTTCTTTAGAAGTTAAATTAGGAATCGTAGACAGAACTTAACATCATTGATTCCAAATTTAACATATCTGTTCTTAATGGTTTAGATTTGGATCGCAAGCGGAACTTAACACTATTTATCCAAATCCACCTATGTTATTAATTCTATTAAATATTAATTTATAAAATTGGCTTCCAGGACTGCATGGCGAGGCACATGACCTTCTTGGATATGGGAGCAACCACCACCGCCTAGACAAAGCCTTTTAAGGAAAGCTAATATTTAATTTCCTTAAATAACTCTAGGTTAACCAAAAAGAACAATCAAATCAAAAATTCGAAGAATAAAGAAAACACAAACTCGAAAAACTAATTCAAAAAACTAGATCTAATGCCTCTTGTGTTTGGAATTCTTACAAAAAGAAATAACTAGCATGATGCGGAAAACAATTGCTAATTATACCTTCTCTTTGTATGCTAATGACCTCAAGATCTTCTGCCGTATTCCTCGCCTCGCCTTGGACATCGTGTGGGCGACGATCTTCCAAGATCAACACCACCCAAAAGCTTTCTTCCTCTTCCTCAAAAATCCAGCCACCACCACCACCAAGGAGAAGGGAGCAAAGGGAAAAGGAGAAGAGAGAGGGTCGGCCACACCAAGAGATCTTCCAAGCAAGAGAATAAGAGTTGTGTCTCATGAAGCCTCCTCACCCCTTTTTTATATTAGTTGCCCAAGGCAAATGAGGGAAGAATTTTTACAAAAATTAAAATCATCCTCTAATTTTTCTTTTCCCTTTTAATTTTCCCTTTTCTTTCCTCTTGATTGAATCAATCACCAAAAATTAATTGATGATTTTATTTTTTTCCAATTTGGCCGGCCACCTTGCTTGGGCACCAAGCTGTTAGTTAGAGCCTTAGGGCCAATCATTTGATAATTGTATTATGGACTTGTTGTATCATATTCTTATATAAATAAAGGCATTTGTTTTTTGATTATTATACTTACTTGTATTGGTGTCAAATAAACTAAGTATAATAGCGTCCTTGAGTAGAAGGTTCTCACCTATATCAATCAGTTAGTTGAACCGATAGTGAGATGATATAGGGAACACTACTCTTAATCATTCCTAGTCGAGTATTAACATTCAGGGACAATGTTAATGCGACGAGACTAGCATGTAGGTCAACTCGATGACTTGATCTCACAAGTCATGGATATGGAGATATCAAGTTGACATATGGGTATGCATTGGAGAATGTATATTGAATGACCCGCCATGAGAAAGTATCATGGATCGTTATATGAGTGTCATATACTTTCTCATGTGGCTATTAGTATGACTACTAGTCCTTAGACCTGAAGTCACCATGGATCCCTACATAAGGAGTTATGTACTTTAGTTTCGTCAAACGTCACCCGTAACTGGGTGGACTATAAAGGCGATTACTGGGTATGTAACGAATTATGCAGAGGGATGTGAGTGATGTAGATGGGATCTATCCCTCCTATATGACGGGAGCGACATCAATATTCTTGATAGAGTGAGACCACAAAGTGGATGGCCATGCCCAAATGAGTCAATATGAGATATTGAGCTCATTTGATCGAGTGAGTCAATATGAGATATTGAGCTCATTTGATCGAGTGAGTCTACTTGTAGTTCAAGATTTAGATTGATTAAAGGATGACACGATCTATGCCTCACATTGATCAATCTAGATGTCTAGGATAGAAGGACACTTGTCATATATTGTGAGGAGTCACAATTAGTAGTCACAAGGTGATGTTGGATCTCAACATTCTTGTAACTTGGGTAGTAATGATGTGTTGCTAGATACCGCTCATTACTTATGCTCCTAAATGGGTTTAGGGGCATTGCCAACGTTATAAGAACCTATAGGGTCACACACTAAGGACAATTAGATGGAGATTAGGTTTATACGATGAACCAAGAGGATTAGATTCATTTGATGAATCAAATTGGATTAAGAGTAATCTTAATTGGGCTAATTGAGTTGGACTCAAGTTGATTCATGTGTTCAATGAGTCTAATTTAGATTATGACTCATTGAATCAATTTAATTAAATGAATTAGATTCATTATATTAAATTGGCTTGAATTAAATAGTTGGATTAGATCAACCATGAGAGAGATTAAGTCAAGTTTGACTTGACTTGAGAGGAAGAGGAAGAGTCAAGTTTGACTTGACTTTATGCCACATCATTTGTGACTTGGCATTAAGTGGCCAATGATGAGGTGCCACATCATCATGTTTAGCACATGTATGTGCCACCTCATGGAGGTTACAAATCTCTTTAATGGCCACACTTAATGCAAAATGGGGGTTACACTTTTGTGAAAGTGGCCGGCCACTTTTGTGAAGGGAATGAATTCATTTTTCATTCAAGTGTCATTTACATCTTCTTCTTCCTCAAGTGCTCTCTCTTCTTGCTCTTCCTCTCCTCTCTTGTCCGAACACCATCTAGGTGCTAGCACACCTATTGTTTGGTCTTCTCCACCTAATTAGTTTGTGTGGATACTTCTAGAGAGTTGTCTACTTTGACAACTTGAGATCCGGCATCTCCTTGGACGAGCGGGATACGAAAAGGGCACGCATCGAAGATATAAAAGGTTTCCTCTTTGTAAATCTAGTGTAGATCTAGATTAGAAACTCGTACTCATATTTTTGTTTTATTTCTACTTCACACGGATCCGGTGGCTTGGGGCTTCGAGGTATTCGCGACGCGAAAAGGCGGTTTTCGCGGTCCGAAAAACCCAACAGTGGTATCAATGCCACGTGCGAAGCTTGTACGAGTTTAGTTTTTGTTTTTATGACAAAAATTTAGTACTGTAACATTCTATAAATTTCTGATTTTTAGAGTTTTTATGGGTATTTTTCTCGTAGAAGCGAAGCACAAGTGTTACGACACTTGTAGGCTTCGACTACCGAGAAGATTTTTCCGAAACGGCAAGGTTTCGCCCCAAAACTTTTTGGGACAGCGGACTAAGGCGCTGTAGGATCGCTATGGAACCCTCGCGATGGTTAGATCGTGGGTAGGGGCGCTGCCCCTGGCCCCGCAAGGGGATTCGTTCCGCGATTGCGCCCGAAAATCGTTAAACAAGACTGCCGGGAAATTTTACTCGTATAAATTATAAAAATTAGTATTAAAATTACAGAAAATTACATAATTTAGAATTATGTATAATTTGTGATAGTCATGGCCCAAAAAGACCCAATCTGATTGGATTTGTGTTGTAATTCATATTACGGCCTGCGCGCCGTCATTTGTGTTGTGCGTGTTGTACATTTGATTCGTGACCTGCGCGTCGTGTCTTTCTCTATTATCTATTCTTGTTGTAAATTAGTTTAGACTCGAATGTAACTCGAGTTTCAAAATTGTAATGTATAAAATTGGAGCGGTGGAAGGTCCACTCGAGACGGAGTTATGAGGAGGGCGCGAGCAACACAAGGTGGTCAAAGGGAGGAGCTTGAGAAGCTGTTGACCCTAGGTTGACCATCCGATCTTCTCATTGGCTTGAGAAGATCGTAGTAGGGCCATGACTAATTACGAATTAATTTAATTAATTGCTTGTGTATATGTGATGCATGATTAAGTAATTAATTAGTGCCTAATGATTAGATTAGATCTAAGTCGTGCACATGATGCACCCCTCGATTAGATTAGATCTATCACGTATTTGATACACATCGATGATTAGATTAGATCTAAATCGCGTCAACTCTAATGCCTACCGTGCCGTGATACCTATCACTACCTCGATCACATGTGTTGTTGAATCTGCCAAAGCAGAGCAACACATATTATCTTGGTAGGGTACGGAGGGACAATCTTGGTCCCGCTTATCAACGCATGGGCGAGTACAAACTCAATTAGATTGAGTATTCCTAGTTAACTCGGTTGGATCGAGTATAACTATAGGTATTCTTCCAATGGTTGGAAAGATAGGACATAAATCACATTTATATTAATTCTTGGGCGTATTAGCCAAAGCTAACTCAAGTTTTAATATAACTACGGATAATGATCCTATAAACAAGAGTTGCATAGAGATGTAATTGGTAAATTGTTACCTACCGATCATACTAAGTCTTGGGCGTATTAGCCAAAGCTAAGTCAAGGGTTAGTATGATGTGGATCTTGTCCCACATAAATTATAGAATTCAGTGGGAGCATCATTTAGATAAAGACCTAATTAAATGATTTAAAAGAATATGATATTTATTTTCTATTTTTTTTCTGTTGTAGATAACCATGACGTCAAATACGAACACTTTCTCCCTACGATCTGTTCTTGAGAAGGACAAGCTCAACGGAGCAAATTTCCTGGATTGGTACATGAACTTGAGAATAGTTCTCACCCAGGAACGTAAACTGTACGTTCTGGAGCAGCCCATTTCGGAGGCTCCTCCTGCCAATGCCCCGCGAGCTGACAAAGATGCTTATAAGAAGCATCAAGATGACGCATTAGATGTGTCTTGTCTAATGCTCATGACCATGAACTCTGAGCTTCAGAAGCAGCACGAGTTAATGGGCGTATACGATATGGTTGAACATCTTCGTCAACTATATCAAGGACAAGCGAGGCATGAGAGATTTGATATCTCAAGGGCACTATTTCAGTGCAAGATGTCAGATGGGGCTCCCGTAGGCTCATATGTACTCAAAATGATTGGGTACATAGAAAACCTACAGAGATTGGGATTCCCGCTTGGCCAAGAGCTGGCCACTGACCTAATCTTGTAATCCTTGCCGGATAGCTATAGTCAGTTCGTTCTAAACTACAATATGAACGAAATTGACAAGCCACTGCCCGAGCTGCTTAGCATGTTAAGAACTGCTGAGCTGAACCTTAAGAAGGCAAAGCCCCACTCTGTTCTGATGGTTCAGAAACACAAGGGCAAGGGCAAGCCCAAAGGCAAAGGAAAGTCCCAAGCCAAGGGCAAAGGAAAGGCACTGAAGCCTAAAGGAGGGGTTGCCAAGGATGCTACTTGCTTCCACTGCGGTCAGACTGGGCACTGGAAGAGGAACTGCAAGGTGTACCTGGAAGATCTTAAGAAGAAGCGAAGTGAGGCTTGCACTTCAGGTATATATGTTATAGAAGTCAATCTATCATTTCTTCATCATGGGTATTAGATACCGGATGTGCTTCTCACATTTTTACTAATGTGCAGGCGCTGAGAAATAGCAGGGCATTGGCGAAGGGCGAGGTGGACCTATGCGTAGGCAATGGAGCACGGGTTGCTGCTGTTGCTGTAGGAACTTATCATCTATCTTTGCCCTCTGGGCTTGTATTAGAATTAGATGAATGTTGTTATGTGCCTGCATTAACTAAGAACATAATTTCAGTTTCTTGTTTGGACAAGAAAGGCTTCTCTTTTATTATAAAGGACAAATGTTGTTCTATTTATTTAAAAGACATGTTCTATTGTAGTGCACCTCTGATGAACAGACTCTACATTCTAGACCTTGAAAGCCCTATCTATAACATAAATACCAAGAGGTTCAAGTCAAATGACATGAACCAAACCTATCCCTGGCACTGTCGCTTAGGTCATATAAATGACAAGAACTTATCCCAGCTCCATAAGGATTGTTTGCTGGACTCATTTGATTTTGAATCTTATGAGACGTGAGAGTCTAGCCTACTAGGCAAGATGGCCAAGACTCCCTTTAGTGCGCACAGCGAAAGAGCGACTGATTTGTTAGGACTTATACATAGTGATGTATGTAGCCCTTTCAATGTCGCTGCTAGAGGCGGTTATAGGTACTTCATCACATTTACTGATGACTTCAGTAGATATAGTTATGTGTACTTGATGACACATAAGTCAGAATCCTTTGAAAAGTTCAAATAATTCAAGAATGAAGTACAGAACCAGCTTGGCAAGAGTATTAAGATACTTCGATCAGATCGAGGTGGAGAATACCTTAGCCATGAGTTTCGTGACTACCTAGCTGAGTGTGGGATTCTATCCCAACTCACTCCTCCTGGAACACCACAGTGGAATGGTGTATCCGAAGGAGGAATCGTACCCTATTAGATATAGTATGATCTATGATGAGTCACACAAATCTTCCGACATTCCTTTGGGGCTATGCTCTAGACACGGCAGCTTTTATACTCAACCGAGTTCCATCCAAGGCCGTGATAAAGACACCATATAGGATATGGATTGGGAGAGATGCCCAGGTGTCTTTCATGAGGATTTGGGGTTGTGAGGCTTACGTTCGACGTCAAGTCTCAGACAAGTTATGACCCAAATCCGACAAGTGCTATTTCATTGGATATCCCAAGGAAACTAAGGGATATTACTTCTACATTCCTAGTCATCACAAGATAGTTGTGGCAAAGACTGGAGTCTTTCTAGAAAGGGACTTTGTTTCTAGAAAGACTAGTGGGAGTACGTTCGATTTTGAAGAAATTCAAGATGCGAACAATAGCACTGAAGCCTCGATGGAAGTAGAACTGGAACCACAAAGTGTTGTGGATGATGTTGTTCCACAAGGAGTTGAGGAACAACAACCAGTTCAAGTAGACATACCTCTTCGCATGTCTGATAGGGTACGTCGTCAGCCTGAGAGATATTTATTTCTCTTGTCTGACCATGATGACGTTGAGTTCATAGAGGATGAGCCTACCACCTATCAGGAAGTTGTGATGAGACCAAATTCCGAGAAATGGCTAGAGGCCATGAGATCCGAGATGGAATCCATGTACGCCAACCAAGTATGGACTTTGGTTGATCCACCTGAAGGGGTAAAACCCATTGGGTGTAAGTGGGTCTTTAAGAGAAAGACTGACATGGATGGACTTATCTATAAGGGTCGCTTGGTAGCTAAAGGTTTCAAGCAGATTCATGGTATTGACTATGATGAAATCTTATCTCCAGTAGCAATGTTTAAGTCCATTCGGATCATGCTTGCTATTGCAGCTTACCATGACTATGAGATATGGTAGATGGATGTCAAAACCACGTTTCTGATTGAAAACCTGCTCGAGGATGTGTACATGACACAACCTGAGGGTTTTGTAGATCCACATCATATTAGCAGAGTATGCAAGCTGCATAGGTCCATTTATGGACTAAAGCAAGCTTCTCGGAGCTGGAATCTTTGATTCGATGATGCAATCAAACAGTTTGGTTTCATCAAGAACGAAGATGAGCCTTGTGTCTACAAGAAGGTTGTAGGGAATATGGTTATCTTCCTCATATTGTATGTGGATGACATACTACTCATTGGGAAGGACATCCCTTTGCTTCAGTCTGTCAAGACCTGGCTAGGGAGTTGCTTCTCAATGAAGGACTTAGGTGAAGCATCCCATATTCTAGGGATACAGATCTATAGAGATAGATCTAAGAGATTGCTTGGCCTAAGTCAGAGTACATATATTGACAAGGTACTCCTTAGGTTTGCCATGCAGAACTCCAAAAAGGGATTTCTGCCGATGTCACATGGCGTGAGTCTTTCGAAGACTAAAGGTCCCTCTTCTAGAGAGGAGAGAGACCGCATGGATCAGATCCCTTATACCTCAGCCATAGGATCTATCATGTACGCCATGCTATGTACTCGACCTGATGTCTCGTATGCTTTGAGCATGACGAGTAGATACCAGTCAGATCCAGGTGAAAGTCACTGGATAGCGGTCAAGAATATTCTTAAGTACTTAAGAAGGACTAAGGAATATTTCTTGATATATGGAGGCAATGATGAGCTAGCTGTAAAGGGTTACAGTGATGCCAGCTTCCAGACCGATTAGGATGATTATCGATCGCAGTCAGGGTTCGTATTTTGCATAATGGTGGTGCTGTGAGCTGGAAGAGTTTGAAACAGGACACAATAGCTGATTCTACGACAGAGGCCGAGTACATTGCTGCATCAGAGGCAGCAAAGGAGGTAGTTTGGATCCGCAAGTTCATCACTGAACTTGGGGTAGTTCCCAGTATCGCTGACCCTATTGAGCTCTATTGTGACAACAATGGAGCTATAGCACAGGCGAAGGAACCTCGCTCACACCAGTAGACCAAACACATACTACGGCGCTTCCATCTCATTCTAGAGATTATCGAGAGAGGAGATGTGAAGATATGCAGATTACCTACAGAGGCTAACATCGCAGATCCCTTGACCAAGGCTTTGGCACATAGGAAGCATGATCGTCACACTAGGTCATTGGGGCTTAGAGCCTACACTGATTGGCACTAGTGCTAGTGGGAGATTGTTATTTAGAGCCCTAAAGCCAATCATTTGATGATTGTATTATGGGCTTGTTGTATCATATTCTTATATAAATAAAGGTATTTATTTTTTTTTTATTATACTTACTTGTATTGGTGCCAAATAAACTAAGTATAATAGCGTCCTTGAGTAGAAGGTTCTCACCTATATCAATCGGTTAGTTGAACCGATAGTGAGATGATATAGGGAACACTACTCTTAATCATTCCTAGTCGAGTATTAACATTCAGGGACAATGTTAATGCGACGAGACTAGCATGTAGGTCAACTTGATGACTTGATCTCACAAGTCATGGATATGGAGATATCAAGTTAACACATGGGTATGCATTGGAGAATGTATATTGAATGACCCGCCATGAGAAAGTATCATGGATCGTTATATGAGTGTCATATACTTTCTCATGTGGCTATTAGTATGACTACTAGTCCTTAGACCTGAAGTCACCATGGATCCCTACATAAGGAGTTATGTACTTTGGTTTTGTCAAACGTCACCCGTAACTGGGTGGACTATAAGGGCGATTACTGGGTATGTAACGAATTATGCAGAGGGATGTGAGTGATGTAGATGGGATCTATCCCTCCTATATGACGGGAGCGACATCAATATTCTTGATAGAGTGAGACCACGAAGTGCATGACCATGCCCAAATGAGTCAATATGAGATATTGAGCTCATTTGATCGAGTGAGTCTACTTGGAGTTCAAGATTTAGATTGATTAGAAGATGATACGGTCTATACCTCACATTGATCAATCTAGATGTCTAGGATAGAAGGACACTTGTCATATATTGTGAGGAGTCACAATTAGTAGTCACAAGGTGATGTTGGATCTCAACATTCTTGTAACTTGGGTAGTAATGATGTGTTGCTAGATATCACTCATTACTTATGCTCCTAAATGGGTTTAGGGGCATTGCCAACGTTATAAGAATCTATAGGGTCACACACTAAGGACAATTAGATGGAGATTAGGTTCATATAATGAACCAAGAGTATTAGATTCATTTGATGAATCAAATTAGATTAAGAGTAATCCTAATTGGGCTAATTGAGTTGGACTCAAGTTGATTCATGTGTTCAATGAGTCTAATTTAGATTATGACTCATTAAATCAATTTAATTAAATGAATTAGATTCATTATATTAAATTGGCTTGAATTAAATGGTTGGATTAGATCAACCATGAGAGAGATTAAGTCAAGTTTGACTTGACTTGAGAGGAAGAGGAAGAGGAAGAGTCAAGTTTGACTTGACTTTATGCCACATCATTTGTGACTTGGCATTAAGTGGCCAATGATGAGGTGCCACATCATCATGTTTAGCACATGTGTGTGTCACCTCATGGAGGTTACAAATCTCTTTAATGGCCACACTTAATGCAAAATGGGGGTTACACTTTTGTGAAAGTGGCCGGCCACTTTTGTGAAGGGAATGAATTCATTTTTAATTCAAGTGTCATTTACATCTTCTTCTTCCTCAAGTGCTCTCTCTTCTTGCTCTTCCTCTCCTCTCTTGGCCGAACACCATCTAGGTTCTAGCACACCTATTGTTTGGTCTTCTCCACCAAATTAGTGCGTGTGGATACTTCTAGAGAGTTGTCTACTTTGACAACTTGAGATCCGACATCTCCTTGGACGAGTGGGATACGAAAAGGGCACGCATCGAAGGTATAAAAGGTTTCCTCTTTGTAAATCTAGTGTAGATCTAGATTAGAAACTCGTACTCATATTTTTGTTTTATTTCTACTTCGCACAGATCCGGTGGCTTGGGGCTTCGGGGTTCCGCGACGCGAAAAAGTGATTTTCGCGGCCCGAAAAACCCAACACAAGCAAGGGTGGCCGACCCCATAAGAGGAAGGAAATATAATTTTTTTATAAAATTTTATAAGAAGAAAACCTCTTATAAAATTTTACAAGCTCTCTTTCCTAAAGTGGATGTTAAAAAGGAAAGCTTTTAAAAATTAAAACCATGTTTTAAAATTTAAAACTTCTCTTCAAAAATTTCCTTTTTTAACATTAATAGAAAATTTTAATTTTTAAAACTTCTCTTCCTTTTTTCTAAAACCATGAGGATGGTTAAAAAAGGAAAGTTTTAAAACTTTTAAAACTCTCTATTAAAATATATGGCCTAATTCAAATAAGGAAAGTTTTAAAAATTAAAATCTCTCTTTTAAAACTTATAGTTTTCTACAAAGAGAAGATTTTAAAATTCAAAACAATCCTCCTTGTTTGAATTGTTGTGGTCGGCCCCTACTAGCTTGGTCATTAAGCAATAGGGTCGGCCCCTATAGAAGATGATGTGGCCGACCATTGCTTGGTCACCAAGCAATGGACCACCCCCCTTCTTGTAAACCAAGAAGAACCTTACATTTGGATAGACTTGAGGATATAATGAGGCTACGACAGAGACCTAGAGGAGAAATTAGTTTTGGCCTTCCGATGAGCTTGAGTATCCCGTGCTCACGCCAAACACACAACTCAAGTTCATCGATAATAACTCATTCCACTAGAGAGTTATTATCGCACTACCGCACCAATCCCAAATTACATTATGGGCTCCTTCTTATCATGAGTATGTTAGTCTCCCTGTGTTTAAGATAACGAATGCCCACTAATTAAGTAAGTTATTGACAACTCACTTAATTAATATCTAGCTCCAAGAGTAGTACCACTCAACTTCATTGTCATGTCGGACTAAGTCCACCTGCAGAGTTTAACATGGCAATCCTTATGAGCTCCTCTTGGGGACATTCTCAACCTAGATAACTAGGACACAGATTCCTTCTATAATCAACAACACACACTATAAGTAATATTATTTCCCAACTTATCGGGCATATTGATTTATCGAGCTAAACCTCATCCTTTGATAAGTCAAAGAAATAAATATTAAATATATGTGCTTGTTATTATATTAGGATTAAGAGCACACACTTCCATAATAACTAAGGTCTAGTTCTTTTATTAAGTTAGTACAAAAAGAACTTACCTAAAATGGTCCTACTCAATACACTTAGAGTGTACCAGTGTAATTTATTAGTTAAGATAAACTAATACTTAATTACACTACAACTATTCTAATGGTTTGTTCCTTTCCATCTTAGTCGCGAGCAACTATTTATAATTTATAAAGAACCGACAACATGATCTTCTGAGTGTGACACCACACTCCATGTTATCTACTATATAAATTAATTGAATAATTACATTTAACAAATAAATATAGATATTGACCAAATGTGATTCTTTTATTTCAAAAATAAATGTTTACAAAAGATAGGCTATTAGTATACACTTTAACAGCTGCAACAATGGATCTTCCGCCTGTTCGACCATCAATGGTCCCTATATCGGTCGCATCAGAGCTGGCCACCTCGGACGAGCCCATCCATCAACATAAGAGACGCCGAGCGGAGAGGACCTCTCGATCCGCAACTTTGGCCCTACAGATCCCCACAATGGTCGTTTCTTGAACTTCATCCGAGCGGTGTGAGACTTCTCTTCCACCTCTCAAGCATGGAATAAGGGGAATCCCTGCATCCCTATCCTCCGACCAGACGCCTTTGCTGTCCGAGCTACCTCAGGGACGATCTGCGCACCGCCGATCACCTTCATGCCCTCTCCTTTGGCAATGGTGCAAGTGTCCTGTATCCGGCCAGTCTCCTCACAACACACGGGCAGGGCGACTTCTGCACCTTCTAGTCCGAGTGGCCAGAGATCAATAATGGCAATCATTAACTTGTCGATTGATGAATACCACAATCCAGATGACCCAACTGTTAGAGTGTATACTAAAAGCCTAGCTTTTGGTATAAACATTTATAAGAATCACATTGGTCAAATGTCTACATTTATGATAAATGTAGTTGCTCAATTAATTTATATTGTAGATAACATGGTGTGTGGTGTCACATACAGAAGATCATGTTATCGATTCCATATAAATTATAAACAGTAGCTCACGACCAAGATGGAAAGGAACAAACCATTGGAAGGTCGTAGTGTAATTAGGTATTAGTTTATCTTAACTATATAATTATACTAGTACACTTAGAGTGTATTGAGTAGGACCATTTGAGGTCGTTCCTTTTATACTGACTTTATAAAGGAACAAAGACCTCAGTTATTATGGAAGTGTGTGCTCTTAATCCTAATATAATAACAAGCACATATATTTGATATTTATTTCTTTAATTTATCAATGGGTGAGATTTAGTTCGATAAATCAATAAGCCCGATAAGTTGGGAAATGATATCACTTATAGTGTGTGTTGTTGATTATAGAAGGAAACTGTGTCCTAGTGATCTAGGTTGAGAATGTCCCCAAGAGGAGCTCATAAGGATTGTAATGTTAAACCCTACAGGTGGACTTAGTCCGACATGACGATGAAGTTGAGTGGTACTACTCTTGGAGCTAGATATTAATTAAGCGAGTTGTTAGTAACTTACTTAATTAGTGGACATTTGTTATCTTAAACACAGGGAGACTAACACACTCATAATAAGAAGGAGCCCAAAATGTAATTTGGGATTGGTGCGGTAGTTCAATAATAGTTCTTTAGTGGAATGAATTATTATTGATGAAATTAAGTTGTGTGTTCGGGGCGAACACGGGATGCTTAATTTCATCGGGAGACCAAAACCAATTCCTCCTCTCAGTCCCTATCGTAGCCTCTAGTATATAGAGATTTATACCCATTGCATACCCACCTTCTTACCCATCCAATGGGGCCGGCCAAGCAAGCTTGGAACCCAAGCTAGGGCCGGCCAAGACCAAGTGGATGAGCCATGTAGGTGGCCGACCAAAGCTTGGGTCCCAAGCTTAGGTGGCCGGCCACTAGAATATTAAAAAGGATTTTTATTAAAATTATTTCTTATGTGGATATCATGATTTTAAAAGAGAGTTTAAAAATTAAAAATTTCCTTTTATAGTTTTCTACAAAAGATTAAGAGAAGAGATTAATCTCTTTCCTTATTTGTAGTTTAAAAGGATGGTTTTAATTTTTGGTAAAAACTTTCCTTATTTGTAAATCATCTACATGTTTAAAAGAGAGTTTAAAATTTGAAATCTTTCCTTATTTGTTGATTAAAGGAGGATTTTAAATTTTAAGAAAACTTTCCTTTTTAACCATGATCATGATTTAAAAGAAAATTTAAAAATTAATAATTCTCTTTTATTAGTTTCTACAAAAGATTGAGAAAAGATTTGATATCTTTCATTATTTGTAGATTAAAAGAGATTTTAATTTTTAGAGATAACTTTCTTTTTATCCACATGTTTAAAAGAAAGATTTTAATTTATTAAATTTCCTTTTTATAAACCAATCATGAAGGGATTAAATTATTGGAGAAATTTTTATAAATTTTTGGAAGCAAATAAGGAAGTTTTAATTGGTGTTTAAAATTTTATTTGCTTGGAGATTTCTTGGTGTGGCCGGCCATTGCAAAATTGAAAAGAAAAATTATTTTTAAATAAATAAATTTTCCTTTTCAATGGCAAAAGAATTAAGGAAGGTTTTATTAAATTTTCCTTATTTGCCAAGACCAAGGATTATAAAAGAGGGGGTAGATGAGGCCTCAAGGCTAAGAACTCTATTCTATTTTCCCTCTCTTTTCTCCTTGGGTGTGGCCGGCCCTTTCTTTCCTCTCCTCTCCTTTGTGTGGCCGAAACCTTCTCATGGTGGAGATAGCTTTGGTGGCCGGATCTAAGAAGGAGAAGAAGGAGAGAAAAGAAGCCTCTTTTCTAGCATCCCTTGGAGCATGGTGGTGGTGGCCGAACCTCTTCATCCTAGGAGAAGTTTTGATGGCCGAAACTTGCAAGGAAGAAGAAGGTGATTGGTGGTTTCTCATCTCGGAAGAACGTTGCCCACACAACGTCCGAGGTTAGAAGAGGAATACGGTAGAAGATCAAGAGATCTTTCTAGAAGGTATAACTAGTAATTTTTCCTTTCCGCATCATGCTAGTTATTTTTGGAAATAATACTAAATACAAGAGGCATACGATTCTAGAGTTTCGAATTTGTTTTTGATATAGTGTTCTTTTGTTTTTCTTTTCCTTGTGATTTGATTGTTCTTTTCGGTAAACCTAAAGTTATTTTAGGAAATTAAATATTAGCTTTCCATAAAAGGTTTTGTCTAGTCGGTGGTGGTTGCTCCCATATCCAAGAAGGCCATGTGCCTCGCCACGTCAGTACTGGGAACCAATTATGGAAATTAATATTTAATGGAATTAATAACTTAAGGTGACTTGGGTCAAACGTGTTAAGTTCCGCAGGAGATCTAAGTCAAAACCTAAAAGAACAAATAGATTAAGTTTTGGATCAAACGTGTTAAGTTCCGCAGGCGATCCAAAATTTAATTTAAAAGAACACATGGTAGCTAGGAAAAGGTTCAGACCTTTGTACAAAATTTTTGTACAGTGGAACCTCTAGGTTTTCCGAGTAGCAACCAACAATTGGTATCAGAGCTAGGGTTTTGCCTCTGTGTATTTGGTATTAGTTTAATTATGCACATGTCATACATAATTTAGGCAGGTTAATAGTAGGATTTGCTAACTTTGTGGATGCAAGATCCAACTATTATGGCTTATAGTTATTATGTGTGTGATTGGACCCTTGGACATGTCAAGGGCATTTTATTATGTGTGCATGATTGTATTATAAAATACAGCAGGAGTTGTATTTAGTCTTATTAGGATTTTATTTTTGATCTAGTTACATGTACATTCCTTTTATGGAATATAGGATCGATGGATGTAAATTTTATTTTATGTTCGATCTAGTTTACATGTACATTCCTTCGAGGAATATAGGATCAAAATGTAAAATTCTATTTATGTCGCGGATCGAATCTTGCAAAGCGTGGAACCTTCTAAGGACCAGAGGCGCAGAGGAACTAGGAGCAAGATGGATGCGACAGCTAGACCCGGTGGCAGTGGCCAAATATGGCAGCAGCTTGGGATGACAACACACGGAGGACAACAAGAGATAAAAGCCATAATAGTTGAAAATTAGATTTTCTATTTATTGCTTTTATATTGTGTTGTGTGTGCATGTTAGTTTACATATTTAGTAGGCTAGCATAGTTAAAATTCCTCATTTATAAATAACTAAGTGGGAGAGGGATTTTTAAGTAAATCCTGTGGTCTCCATTACTCGTTTGTAAGTGATGCAAACAAGCTTGCGCGTTGGCTCTGGAGTGCCTTCCTCTATAACGGATGAGCTTGTTTGTGGATCACTAGAACAGACTTCCATTTTTGGATGACTATAGGAAGTTAATTAAGAGCGTGTGATCTTCCCCAACGGAAGGGGCATAATCTTATTAATGGACTTAGTGTCAAGTAATGGTATACACTTAGACACATCTAATAGTATCCTCCCCATCGGAGTCACTGCTATTATTTGTGTGACCAAATGATACCAACTATTAATTTTATTTGTCAAAAAGTTAGGTTGACAAGATAATAAAATTAATGGGTTAAAACCCTCCTTTTACAAATTTTGAATTTGTATACGTCCACACTAACGTGGCATGCAAAATTCACGGTGTTTGAGGTGTTGGTGAATTTAAATAATATTGTTTGAGGAATCAATATTTTTTAAATTCAAAAGTTTTTGACCAAATATTTGATCAAAGACAGATCAACTATTAATTTTATTCGTCATAAAGTAAAGTTGACGAGATAATAAAATTAATGAATAAAATCTCCTCTTCGATTTTGTATACGTCCACACTATCGTGGCATACAAAATTCATGGGGATTTTTAAGGAGTTGATCTTGACCAAGTATTTTTGTGATTCTTAGGATTTAAAATGTTTGTCAATCCCCTAGTAGTCATACTATAAGAAAGACTTAGTAATCCCAATAGTAATGATTGGAAATAGGACTTGGACATTAAGGTAAACTGTCTTCTTAGAACTAAGAACAATATAGGTGTATTTAATTCATTAGTTGAAACATGTTCAATGGTGTTATCTACCAAAACCTGGAGTGTAGATACAGATGCCATTAATCATGTCCGCAATTCATTGCAGGGTTCCAGGAAACCCGACAACTAAATGAAAATTAAAACACTGTCTACATGGGCACTACTGTAAAAATGGTAGCTGTTGCAGTGGGAGATGTTTATCTTTTGATAAGAATAAAACATGGATTTTTGAGTAATTGACTTTACGCACCAAGTTTAGAAAGAACTAGTTTTCAGTTTCTAAACTATTCAAAGAACTTGATATTCTGCCTCTTTTAATAACAAAGTTGTTATTAAGAAAAAGAGGGAAGTTATCTGTTTTGGTACGTTGGCTGGCAATTTAGAAATCCAATAACTCTCACGATGCAACAAATGAAAATTAGTAACACATCTTCTAACTTTAAGAGAAAGTAACCTTCGAAAATGAACCAATTATATCTTTGGCTTCTAAGGCTAGGTTATATTAACTTTAGTAGGATTCATTGGTAGCTGATGAACTTTTGGGTTCATTAGTAGTGGAAATCTTTCCAACCTACGAGTCTTACTTGGAAGGAAAAATAACCAAGAAGCTTTTAAGTCTAAAGGGTATGGAGTCAAAGATATATTGGAATTGGTTCATTCTGATTTGTGTGATCCTATGAGCATCCAGGCAAGAGGTTGTTTCAAATATTTCATCTATTTTATAGACAACTATTTGAGATACGGATATATTTACTTGATGTGCCGCAAGTCTAAGTGCTTTGATTAGTTCAAAGAGTACAAGGCTGATGTGGAGAAACGACAAAGTAAAAGTATCAAGACACTACGGTAAGATCGTAGTGGCAAGTACCTCTTGGGAGAATTTAGGAGTCATTTATCAGAAGTAGGGATTCAATCCAAACTAACTGCACCTGGTACACTCCAACAGAATGGTGTAGGAAAAGGAAGGTATAGGACTCTTATGGAAATAAGTAGATTGATGAGTTATTAAGAATATTATCAAAATCATTTTAAGGATATACTCTGGAAACGGGAGTGAATATAGTACCTTCTAAAGTCAGAACTCTCTACTCATATAGAATTGCTGAATAGGCGTAAGCCTATTTCGAAGCATATTCGGATTCGGGTAGTCCAGCACATATGCAGAAGAGAGACAATGATAAGTTGGACAGGAATTCACTTGTTTGTGGGTTATCCTAGTAAAATGAAAGTAGGTTTATAGTCTTAAAAATCAGAAGGTCATTGTTAGCATCAATGACCGATTTTTAGAAAAGGACTATGTAATAAACCATGTGCCCATAAGAAAATTTGTTCTTAAGGAAATAATAAAAGGCATGTCTAATCTAGTACCAACTATATAAGATGAGATACCACAAGGAAACTGCAACACGTATCACAAATGATACACAATTGCAGAAAGTGCCTTGTCATAGTGGGAGGGTTGTTAGGCAACCTAAAAAGATTCATGTTTTGGGAGAGTTTTTGGACTCGATCCCTGGAGGACATGAACCTGATCTCCGGACATATGACGAAACACTCCAAGATAAAGATGCAACATCTTGGCAAAGAGTAATGAATAACAGAATTAGAATATATGTATTCTAATAAAATCTGGAAGCTTGTAAAACCACCAAATGGTGTAAAAGCCTTTGAGTGTAAAAAGGTCTATAATAGGAAAAGAGGGATAGAAAGGAAGATAGTAACTTTCAAAGCAAGGCTTGATGAAAAAGGAAACTTTTTCACTGGTAGCCATGCTTAAGTCTATCCGGATTCTTTTATCTATTTGGCAAGTGGATGTCAAGACAGCATTCCTTAAGGGAAGTCTTGATGAAAGCATCCATATAAAGCAACCAGAAGGGTTCATTACAAAGGGCTAAGAGCATCTTGTGTGCAAGCTCAATCAGTCTATGGACTGAGGCAAAGCTTCAAGGTCTTGGAACATCCGGTTTATCAAAGTAATCCAGACCTATGGATTTATTGAGTAAACGAATAAGTCTTGTGTACACAAAAGGTGTGATGGAAACGTGGTGGTATTTCTTGTACTATACGTAGATAACATTTTTGGTAGTTGGAAACAATATCAAAATATTGTCAGAAGTAAGGGTATGGTTGTCCAAATAATTCGATATAAAGGACTTGGGAGAATGTATATATTTTTGAGATCAAAGTAATAAGGGATCGAAAGAAAAAAATATATTCCCAAGCTTGATACATCGGAAAATCCTTGCTCGTTTTAAGCATGCAAAACTCTTCGAAAGGTTTCTTACCTTTTAAGCATGGAGTGTCTTTATCTAAAGATATGTCTCCGATGACATCAAAGGAGATTGAGGATATGTAGGCAGTTCTTTATGCTTCAGTAGTTAGACAACCTAATGTATGCTATGCACGAGATCAGAAATCTGTTTTGCCAAGGGCATAGTTAGAAGATATCAAAGTAACCCTAGACAAGGACATTGGACTGCAGTAAAGCATATATTAAAGTACCTTAGAGGCGCTAGAGATTATATGCTAGCTTACAAGGCAGTTAATTTGGTCCTAGTGGGTTGCATGGATTTTGGCTTCCAATCGGATAGGAATAATAATAAGTCAACCTCGGGGTTTTATGTTTACTTTAGGAGGTAAAGTCATAACTATGGAAGAGTGATAAGCATAGGTGTTTTTCTGGACTCCACCATAGAAGCTTAGTATATGGAAAGCCTCTGAGGTAGCCATAAAAGCTGAATGACTCAATAACCTCAATATAGACTTAGATATGATTTCTGGTTTGTCCAAAGATTGTTACAATTTATTGTAATAATGTTGGTGCAGTAGCAAACTCAAAGAAACCATAAGTCTATAAGGCAAGTAAACACAATAGAGCGCAAGTACCACCCAATACGAGAAATCGTATAAACGAGGAGAAGTTGTTGCTGCCTAGATTGCATCAGGTGATGACCAATAGATCTTTTCACTAAGGTCCTTAAGGCAAGAGCTTTTGATGGGTATGTTGAAGGATTGGGAATCAGATGTATGGCAGCAGATATGACAGCTTAGTCTTTTAGTATAAGTGGGAGATTGTTAGAGTGTATACTAAAAGCCTAACTTTTGGTATAAACATTTATAAGAATCACATTGGTCAAATGTCTACATTTATGATAAATGTAGTTGCTCAATTAATTTATATTGTAGATAACATGGTGTGTGGTGTCACATACAGAAGATCATGTTATCGGTTCCTTATAAATTATAAACAGTAGCTCACGACCAAGATGGAAAGGAACAAACCATTGGAAGGTCGTAGTGTAATTAGGTATTAGTTTATCTTAACTATATAATTACACTAGTACACTTAGAGTGTATTGAGTAGGACCATTTGAGGTCGTTCCTTTTATACTGACTTTATAAAGGAACAAAGACCTCAGTTATTATGGAAGTGTGTGCTCTTAATCCTAATATAATAACAAGCACATATATTTGATATTTATTTCTTTAATTTATCAATGGGTGAGATTTAGTTCGATAAATCAATAAGCCCGATAAGTTGGGAAATGATATCACTTATAGTGTGTGTTGTTGATTATAGAAGGAAACTGTGTCCTAGTTATCTAGGTTGAGAATGTCCCCAAGAGGAGCTCATAAGGATTGTCATGTTAAACCCTGCAGGTGGACTTAGTCCGACATGACGATGAAGTTGAGTGGTACTACTCTTGGAGCTAGATATTAATTAAGCGAGTTGTTAGTAACTTACTTAATTAGTGGGCATTTGTTATCTTAAACACAGGGAGACTAACACACTCATAATAAGAAGGAGCCCAAAATGTAATTTGGGATTGGTGCGGTAGTTCAATAATAGTTCTTTAGTGGAATGAATTATTATTGATGAAATTAAGTTGTGTGTTCGGGGCGAACACGGGATGCTTAATTTCATCGGGAGACCAAAACCAATTCCTCCTCTCGGTCCCTATCGTAGCCTCTAGTATATAGAGATTTATACTCACCGCATACCCACCTTCTTACCCATCCAATGGGGTTGGCCAAGCTAGCTTGGAACCCAAGCTAGGGCCGGCCAAGACCAAGTGGATGAGCCATGTAGGTGGCCGGCCAAAACTTGGGTCCCAAGCTTAGGTGGCCGGCCACTAGAATATTAAAAAGGATTTTTATTAAAATTATTTCTTATGTGGATATCATGATTTTAAAAGAGAGTTTAAAAATTAAAAATTTCCTTTTATAGTTTTCTACAAAAGATTAAGAGAAGAGATTAATCTCTTTCCTTATTTGTAGTTTAAAAGGATGGTTTAATTTTTGGTAAAAACTTTCCTTATTTGTAAATCAACTACATGTTTAAAAGAGAGTTTAAAATTTGAAATCTTTCCTTATTTGTTGATTAAAGGAGGATTTTAAATTTTAAGAAAACTTTCCTTTTTAACCATGATCATGATTTAAAAGAAAATTTAAAAATTAATAATTCTCTTTTATTAGTTTCTACAAAAGATTGAGAAAAGATTTGATATCTTTCCTTATTTGTAGATTAAAAGAGATTTTAATTTTTAGAGATAACTTTCTTTTTATCCACATGTTTAAAAGAAAGATTTTAATTTATTAAATTTCCTTTTTATAAACCAATCATGAAGGGATTAAATTATTGGAGAAATTTTTATAAATTTTCGGAAGCAAATAAGGAAGTTTTAATTGGTGTTTAAAATTTTATTTGCTTGGAGATTTCTTGGTGTGGCCGGCCATTGCAGAATTGAAAAGAAAAATTATTTTTAATTAAATAAATTTTCCTTTTCAATGGAAAAAGAATTAAGGATGGTTTTATTAAATTTTCCTTATTTGCCAAGACCAAGGATTATAAAAGAGGGGGTAGAGGAGGCCTCAAGGCTAAGAACTCTATTCTATTTTTCCTCTCTTTTCTCCTTGGTTGTGGCCGGCCCTTTCTTTCCTCTCCTCTCCTTTGTGTGGCTGAAACCTTCTCATGGTGGAGATAGCTTTGGTGGCCGGATCTAAGAAGGAGAAGAAGGAGAGAAAAGAAGCCTCTTTTCTAGCATCCCTTGGAGCATGGTGGTGGTGGCCGAACCTCTTCATCCTAGGAGAAGTTTTGATGGCCGAAACTTGCAAGGAAGAAGAAGGTGATTGGTGGTTTCTCATCTCGGAAGAACGTTGCCCACACAACGTCCGAGGTTAGAAGAGGAATACGGTAGAAGATCAAGAGGTCTTTCTAGAAGGTATAACTAGTAATTTTTCCTTTCCGCATCATGCTAGTTATTTTTGGAAATAATACTAAATACAAGAGGCATATGATTCTAGAGTTTCGAATTTGTTTTTGATATAGTGTTCTTTTGTTTTTCTTTTCCTTGTGATTTGATTGTTCTTTTCGGTAAACCTAAAGTTATTTTAGGAAATTAAATATTAGCTTTCCATAAAAGGTTTTGTCTAGTCGGTGGTGGTTGCTCCCATATCCAAGAAGGCCATGTGCCTCGCCACGTCAGTACTGGGAACCAATTATGGAAATTAATATTTAATGGAATTAATAACTTAAGGTGACTTGGGTCAAACGTGTTAAGTTCCGCAGGAGATCCAAGTCAAAACCTAAAAGAACAAATAGATTAAGTTTTGGATCAAACGTGTTAAGTTCCGCAGGCGATCCAAAATTTACTTTAAAAGAACACATGGTAGCTAGGAAAAGGTTCAGACCTTTGTACAAAATTTTTATACAGTGGAACCTCTAGGTTTTCCGAGTAGCAACCAACACCAACATCCCTTACTCCCAAGCATCAAATAAGAATCCAAGGGTCACTCGCACAGATATGGGTCGATGCTCGAGCTCGTGTGATGGTCATCTCTTCGAGGGAGCTTGCCAACAATCACACCCAGATACCCACTGGGGTTTGCTCACTGCTTTTATATTTAACTTTTATTCATTTGGCTCTAACACATTTCTTGTTGTTGCAGTTCTAAGTTGAGAGCCTTGCCATGTGCCACAGGCTTGCTTATTTAGAGCAAGAAGTCTAGTAGTTATGTGCTCCGAGTAGCCAGTCTGCTGCTTCATAGGCATAGGTGGAGCAGATGAGCGCCGAGGTGGCCCGATTAAAGGCCAACCTACAGCGGAGCTCCAAACTGCTAGATTCGAAGAAGGGCAAGAGTGCCGAGCAGACAACACAACTGGCTCGGTTTAATAAACAAGCTACTTCCTTCGAAGCAAAGGTCCACTTGGCCAACACCAGGAAACTCCGAGCTATTAAAGACTTGGAGATAAAAAATAAAGAATTTTGGGTGTTGGCTCAGAACCTAAAGGATGCAGAGGCCTCATTGAAAGCTGAATGGGAGGGCAGGTCGGCCGATTAGTCTGCAACGAAGGCCTAGCTTGAGGCCAAGGATGAGGAGTTGACCCAATTGAAGGAGCTACAGGTATCCCGAACAACCCTCAAAATTTATCAAGGAGTCGATTCTGACAAGTTCGAGCTGATGAAAAAGGCCTACCTCTACTCGGACATTTTTAATGAAAGGGTCGTCGATCGGGCTCTTCGCCTCTTCAACCTCACGATCGACGGGATGCTCGACCAACTTAGGGAAAGCGGCTACATTCCGATTACTCTGACAAGCAATGTCATTAGCCAGGACAAGATGACCGAGTCACTGCCCGACGAAGCTTTGGATTACCTCTAGTGAGCCTGCTTGTTCAAATGTTGTCTGATTTTATATTGCCCTCCATGCTCTTGTAAGAATTTTTGAAGTGTTAATGCTTAATCGCCCGTTCGGCGAGTTTTTTCTATTGCTCCGTGTCTTCGCTTCGACATTTTCTATACTTGTAAATGTGTCTTTTCCGATCGGCGATGGGCTACCCACTTTCACATCCGATCGATCAATTCAAGCTTGCTGATCAACCACCCTATCTTGAAAACTTTTGAGCGACGCGCTTCTTGGTCGACCGTTTCCGTCGATATACTATTTTTTGTAAAGTCCCGTGTTTAAGGTCGTCGCTTGACCGTTGAGGAAGACAAGAGTTTAAGGTTGTCGCTCGACCATTTGATAGCCGTAGACAGGGGTTTAAGTTCGCCGCTCGACTGTTGACAAAGATCGGGGTTTAAGGTCATCGCTCAACAGTTTAACTGGCGTAGACATGGGTTTAAGGTTGTCGCTCAACCGTTGACGAAGATAGGGTTTAACGTTGCCACTCGACAGTTGACGAAGAATGGAGTTTAACGTCATCGCTTGACGGTTGACAAAGATAGGGGTTTAAGGTCGCCCTCGACGGTTGATGAAGACTGGTGTTTATAGTCGTCGCTCGACTTTTAACTTGGTCGATTGGCTCAAGAGTATGGAATACTTGTGCTTTTATTAATCTATCCTGCATCACAAAGACACACATACAGATTACATTAATGTTCACTCGTGCACCTCTCATCCGATCCTATAAGGTTGGAGATGGTTCGCGCTCCATGGCCTCTCGAGCCACCTTCTATCTTCGTCCTCCAGACAATAAGCTCCTGAGCGGAGTTTCTGTATGACCTTGTAAGGTTCCACCTATGGTGCCTCGAGCTTGTTGATGTCGCCGACCAGCTTGATTCTTTTCTAGACCAGGTCATCGACTTGGAAGGATCTTGGGATCACCCTCCAGTTGTAGCTCTGCTTCGTATGTTGCCAGTATGCATTAATGTTCACTCGTCCACCCAGATTACATTAATGTTCACTCGTGCACCTCTCATCCGATCCTATAAGGTTGGACATGGTTCGCGCTCCATGGTCTCTCGAGCCACCTTCTATCTTCGTCCTCTAGACAATAAGCTCCCGAGCAGAGTTTTTGTATGACCTTGTAAGGTTCCACCCATGGTGCCTCGAGCTTGTTGACGTCGCCGACCGACTTGATTCTTTTCCAGACCAAGCCATCGACTTGGAAGGATCTTGGGATCACCCTCCAGTTGTAGCTCTGCTTCATATGTTGCTAGTATACCATCAGCCGAATGGTAGCCTTGTCCCATGTCTCGTCTACCAAATCAAGCTCCATACGCCTCAGCTCGGCATTCCCTTCATCGTAAAGATGAACCCGATTATATTCTACTTCGACCTCCACGGGGACCACCATACACCAAGTGAAATGGTGTGTCGTCGGTCGCCTCCTTGGGAGTCGTACGGAGGGCCCACGGAATGCTAGGGAGCTCGTTGACCCAGCTGCCTCCCGCGTGGTCGAGTCAAGCTCGTAGGCCTCTAAGGATCTCCCGGTTAGTGACCTCCACCTAGCCATTGCTTTAGGGGTAGGCCACAGAAGTGAAGGTTTATTGGATGTCATAGCCTTCGCACCATTCCCTAAGCCTCCGTCGGTGAATTACATTCTGTTGTCTGAGACGAGCCGGCGGGGGGTGCCGAACCACACAGGATGTTCTGCCAGATGAATTTGATAATCATCAGTTTACTTATTTTATCTAGTGTCTCAACCTCCACCCACTTGGAGGAGTAATCCACCACAATGAGCAAGAATCTTCGCTGAGCGGTCACCATGGAGAATGGCCCCACGATGTCCATGCCCCATTGGTCGAACGGGCAAGACACCGTGGACGTCTTCATCTCCACGGTCGGTCGATGCGAGATGTTGTGATACTTTTAGCAGGACAGACAAGTGGCTACTGTCCGAGCGGCATCCTCTTAGAAGATGGGCCAAAAATATACTGCCGATAGAATCTTTCGAGCCAGCAAATGGCCGCCTGAATGGCTTCCACATGAGCCTTGGTGCATTTCACGAAGGAAGTACTCTACGTCCTGCGGTCCAAAGCATTTGAGCAGGGGCTTTGTGAAGGCTCTCTTATACAGTTGATCCCCGACCAAGGTGAACCGCCCAGCTCTCTTTTTCAATAGTGTAGCCTCTTCCTGATCAGTAGGTGTAGCGCCCGATCGGAGGAATTCTACCAATGACGTCCTCCAGTTGCTCGGGAAGGTTATCCCTTCCATCCTATCAATATGCGCCACTAATGAAACTTGCTCAATCGGCTACTCTATCATGATCGGCGACAGTGAACTTGCTAACTTCGCCAGCTCATCCACCACTTGGTTTTTCACTCGGGGGATCTTCTGTATAATGACCTCCTGAAAGTTTTCTCTTAGCTTCTCGAAAGCTTCTGCATACAATTTGAGTCAGGAGTTGTTTATCTCAAACGTCTCTGATAGCTACTGAGCGGCCAATTGAGAGTCCAAGTAAATGAGGACTTTTGTGGCTCCAACATGTCGCGTGGTCTGCAAGCCGGCTATCAAGGCTTCATATTCAACTTCGTTGTTAGTGGCCCGATAATCAAGCCACAAGGAGAGTTGCATCTGATCTTCTCATGGGGAAACTAGAAGGATGTTGATCCCAATGCCTTGTCCAGTGGATGAATCGTCAACATATATTCTCCAAGCTACTTCCGGCTTGGCGTTTTGTACCTCTATGATGAAACCTACCAAGGCATGAGCTTTAATCACCGTTCGGGGTTGATATTGAATATCGAACTCGCTTAGTTCAATTGTCCATTTGATTAATCACCCGAATGTCTCTGGGTTGAGGAGGACTCTTCCCAAGGCACTATTGGTCATTATGACGATCGGATGTGTGAGGAAGTACGGGCGAAGTCTCCGAACAGTGAGCACCAAAGCGTAAAATAACTTTTCAAAACTAGTGTAGCGGGACTCTACATCTTTTAATATATGGCTTAGGAAATACACAGGCTGCTATTCGTGGTCATTCTACTTTACTAATGCTGAGCCCATCGCATATTCGGTGGTCGACAAATAAATTTAGAGCGACTCTCCAGCACTTGGCTTTGCTAATATAGGCAGGGAGTTGAGGTATTTCTTAAGCTCGTTTAATGCCTAGTCACACTCTACGTCCCACTGGAATTTTGTCGCTTGATGCAGCATTTTGAAGAATGACAGGCTCTGGTCAGATGACTTAGATATGAACCTAGACAACGCGGTAATTCGTCTGGTCAGCCATAGGACCTCCTTCAGACTGCGGGCGGTGGCATGTCTTGCAGGGCCTTGACCTTGCTTGGATTCGCCTCGATCCCCTACTTAGTGATGATGTACCCTAAGAATTGACCGCTCTTAGCGCTGAATAGGCACTTGCTTAGGTTCAGCTTTATTCCATAAGACCTCAGGTTTTAACAGGTCTCCTCAATGTCTGCACAAAGATCAACGACTTGGAGAGATTTTATTAATATTGTTGGATCACGGTGGTCGGCTAGAAGGGGGGTTGAATAGCCCTGCGAAAATAAAAAAACAACCCTTCTCAAACTTTCAACAGAACACTTGCATAAATAAATTAACTAAATAGAAAGTAAAATAAGAGGCAAATGGTTTTTACTTGGTTAAAACTAGGGAGGTTGTTAATTCAAGGAAAGTGTCGTACTAGTATCTCCTTTAGGCGGAGAATCCTCTTACAGTAGTGAAAGCACAAAAAATAGAAGCTAAACTAACACAGAAGCGCACAAGTGTTGGAATACATAAATCCTGAGTTAATTGAAAGCTTCTGGACCAAGGCTGTATTTATAGCCTTGGTCGGGGCGCCTGGAAGGGGATAAACTTTTATCCCCTTCGCAACAGATCACGTTTGACGCGATCCTGGTCAAAATCCAACTCTGGGCATCCGGAATGGCTCCAAGCGCCCGGACTGGTCCAAGCGCTCGGAATGGTTCCGGGCACCCGGACTGGTCCAAGCGCCCAAAATGGTTCCGGGCACCCGAACCAGTAAAGTCAACAAGGATGAATTTTGGTTCGGGTCCTCTGCTCCGGTGTTGCTCGCCTCGGTCCGGGTCTCCCGCTCCTGCTCCGCTCGCTTGGGTGATTTCAGCCAACCGAAATAAGGCTCACCCGAACCCAATTTCGGCCTTCTCGAGCATCCTTCTGCTCTGGATTCTCGTCCCTCAAAAAAGTCGCACGCCTCCTTCTCGTTCACCCGTGTACTCTTCCGCAGCACCTCATCCCTCGGACGCACCAAGCCCGTTGACTCTCTCCCGTGTCGTCCTTCTCGCTAGCTGCCTCTTTTGCTCGACTTCCTGTGCTCCTAAGCTCCTGCACACTTAGACACAAGGTTAAAAACACGATAGGACCTAACTTAACTTGTTGATCACATCAAAACAACCTTGGGGTTCCAACAAATATATCATCGACATATACCTTCATGTTACGGTCGATCTACCTATTGGTTAGTCCTAGGAAGATCGTACCAGTTCTACTGTATAAAAATTTGGTATAAGTGTCGAACCTATTCTAATAACCTATTGTGTTCTTTAGAAATTAAATTCGGAATCGCAAACAGAACTTAACATTATTGATTCCAAATTTAACTTATCTGTTCTTAATGGTTTAGACTTGGATCGCAAACGATGCTTAACATTATTGATCCAAATCCACCTATGTTATAAATTTAATTAAATATTAATTTCAGAAATCAGCTTCCAGGTTAAATATGGTGAGGCACTAGGCCTTCTTGGATATAGGAGCAACCACCACTTCCTAGACAAAGCCTTTCAATGAAATCTAATATTTAATTTCCTTATATAACCCTAGGTTTAACCAAAAGGAACAATCGAATCACAAATTTGAAAAATAAAAAAAACACAAACTTGAATCATAAATTCGACACCTAGAATTATATGCCTCTTGTGTTTGGAATTCATACAAAGAAAAACTAGTATGATGCAGAAAATAATTACTAGTTATACCTTTCTTTGTATGCAATGACCTATTGATCTTCTACAGTATTCCTCTTCTTATCTCGGACGTTGTGTGGGCAACGATCTACTGAGATGAGAATTACCGAAACCCTTCTTCTTCCTCCTTGCAAGTTTCGGCCAAGCTCCTCTCCTTGAGATGAAGAATTTCGGCCACACCACTAAGCTCCAAGGGATACTAGAAACAAAGTCTCCTTTCTCTCCTTCTCCTCCAAGCAAGATCCAGCCACCACCACAAAGCTCCAAGGGATGATGCCGCCGGCCACCAAAGAAGAAGAGAAGAGGAGAATAACAAGGACTAGGGCCGTCCACCACCAAGGAAGAGAGGGAGGAAAATAGAATAGAGTTCTCTTCATGAAGGCACCCCTACCCCCTCTTTTATATTCCTTGGTCTTGACAAATAAGGAAAAATTAAATAAAATCTTCCTTATTTTCTTTGCCATGAAAAATAAAAATTTAATTGATTAAAACCAATTTCCTTTTCTTAAATATCATGGTCGGCCACCTCATTGCTCCAAGCAAGGAAAGTTTTAACACAAAGTTAAAACTTCCTAATTTGTTTCCGGAAATTTTAAAATAAAAATTTCTCTAATAATTTTTTCCTTCATGGTTGGTTATAAAAGGAATTTTATAAATTAAAATCTCTCTATTAAAACATGTGGATGATTTCCAAAAAGGAAAGTTATCTTTTAAAATTAAAATCTTCCTCTTAATCTACAAATAAGGAAAGATATCAAATCTTTTCTTAATTTTTTGTAGAAACTTATAAAAGGAAAATTTTATAATTTTAAAACTCTCTTTTAAATCATGAACATGGTTACAAAAAAGGAAAGTTTTCTCAAAATTAAAATCTTCTTTTTAATCTACAAATAAGGAAAGATATCAAATCTTTTCTTAATCTTTTTGTAGAAAGCTATAAAAGGAAAGACTTATAATTTTAAACTCTCTTTTAAAACCATGGAATCTACATAAGAAAATTTTTAAAAAATTAAAATCCTTTTAATTTGATGTGGCCGGCCACACCAAGCTTGAGTTCAAGCTAGGGTCGGCCACACAACTTGGCTCATCCTATTTACTTGGCCGGCCCAAGCTTTGGTTCCAAGCTTGCTTGGCGGGCCACCTTAGGATGGGTATAAAAGTGGGTATAGGTGGGTATAATACTTTATAAATAAGAGGCTACGATAGAGACCGAGAGGAGGAATTGGTTTTGGTCTCCCGATGAAATTAAGCTTCCCATGTTCACCCCGAACACCCAACTTAATTTCATCAATAATAATTCATACCACTAAAGAATTATTATTGAACTACCGCACCAATCCTAAATTACATTTTGGACTCATTCTTATTATGAGTGTGTTAGTCTCCCTGTGTTTAAGATGTCGAATGTCCACTAATTAATTGAGTTACTGACAACTCACTTTAATTAATATCTTAGTCCAAGAGTAGTACCACTCAACCTTATCATCATATCGGACTAAGTCTACCTGCAGGGTTTAACATGACAATCCTTATGAGCTCCTCTTGGGGACATTATCAACCTAGATTACTAGGACACAATTTTCTTCTATAATCAACAACACATACTATAAGTAATATCATTTCCCAACTTATCGGGTCTTTTGATTTATCGAGTTAAATCTCACCCTTTGATAAATTAAAAAAATAAATATTAAATATATGTGCTTGTTATTATATTAGGATTAAGAGCACATACTTCCATAATAACTAAGGTCTTGTTCTTTTATTAAGTCAGTATAAAAAGAACTTACCTTAAATAGTCCTGCTCAATACACTTAGAGTGTACTAGTATAATTTATTAGTCAAGATAAACTAATACCTAATTACACTACGACTATTCCAATGGTTTGTTTCTTTCCATCTTAGTCGTGAGCTACTGTTTATAATTTATAAAGAACTGATAACATTATCTTCTGTGTGTGACACCACACACCATGTTATCTGCAATATAAATTAATTAAGCAACTACACTTAGCATATAAATGTAGACATTTGACCAATGTGATTCTTATTTCTAAAATAAATGTTTACAAAAGCTAGACTTTTAATATACACTCTAACACTACCATCGGAACACCTTGTTCATGAGCCTCTAGTAGGCGGTGCCGGTATTCTTTAATCCGAATGGCATGACATGATAGCAGAACGTTCCATCGGCCGTGATAAAGCTAACCTTCTATTGATCCTCTCGGACGAGCAGCACTTGGTGGTAGCCCTGATATGCGTCAAGAATGCATATTAGCTCGCAGCTCGCCGTGGAGTCCACCATCTAATCTATTTGGGGAAGCAGATAAAAATCCTTCGGGCATGCCTTATTTAGGTTACGAAAGTCGATGCAGACCCACCATTTATTGCTGGGCTTGGAGACCAGCACAACATTAGCGAGCCAACTCAGGAATTGGACTTCCCGTATATGGTCGTCCTCCAACAGTTTCTTTACCTTCGCCCGGATAATCAAGTTTTACTCCACCCTAAAGTCCCTCTTCTTTTACTTCACCGACCGTGAAGGCGCTGAAATTCTGTTCTGTTTCAATTTCCCTGTACAAAAAAATTATACAAGAACAAAACTTTTCCTAGTAACACTCATGCTCGATCAAACATGTGTTTGATCAATCAAGTAAGTTCTTGAATGATCAAAGCATACCTTGATCAAAGTACAAGATCACTGGCCTCTTGTGGTGGTATTCCAAAAACGATACAAAGAAAAACTAACTAATTACACAACAGAATTAAAGAACTAGTTGTACCTTTCCTTTGTAGCTAAAGACCTCTTGATCTTCTGTCGTATTCCTCTCCTCTTTTTGGATGTCGTGTGAGCGACGATGTACCAAGACAACACCACCCTCCTTCTCTTCTCGGTTTCCAAACCGTCGGCTACAAAAGGAGGCTCTAAGATGGGGCACCTTCTCTTCTTCTTCCTCTTCTTCCTCTTCTCCAAGCCGCTGCCCACCAAGGAGTAGAAGAGGGGGACGCTGGCCTTAGCAAGGAGGGGGTCGCCGACCCTAGCAAGGAGAGGGGCCGCCAGCTCTTAGCAAGAGGAGGGGAGGGGCGCTGACCCTAGGTGAGGAGGAAAGGGAGGGGCACCGACCACAAGGAGGAGAAGAGAGAAAATTAGGTTTTAGGAACCACCACCTTCTCCTTTTTATAGGCTTGTCGTCGGTTACAAAGAAAGAAAAATAACAGAATTCTGTTTAGAAAAAATCTCCCTTTCTATAACCAAGTTAAACCAAGCCAAGTTAAACTAAACCAAGTTAAACCAAGCCAAGTTAAACCAAACCAAGTTAAAATAAACCAAGTTATGGATGGGTGGATGCGAGGCTTTATATAGAGGCTACAACAGAGACCTAGAGGAGGAATTGATTTAGGCCTCCTGATGGGCTTGGGCTTCTTGTGTTCGACCCGAACACCCAACCTAAGTCCATCAATAATAACTCATACCACTAGAGGGTTATTGAACTATCACACCAATCCCATATTACAATATGGGCTCCTTCATATCATGAGTACGTTTATCTCCCCGTGTTTAAGATATCGTATGTCCATTAATTAATTGAGTTACTGACAATCCAATTAATTAACATCTGATTCCAAGAGTAGTACCACTCAACTTTATTATCATGCCGGACTAAGTCCACCTACAGAGTTTACATGATAATCCTTATGAGCTCCTCAAGGGGGCATTATTAGCCTAAATAATTAGGGCACATATTCCTTCTATAATCAATAACACACCATATAAATAATACTATCTCCTAACTTATCGGGCCTATTGATTTAACAAATGAATCTCACCCATTGATAAGTTAAAGAAATAAATACTAAGTATATGTGCTTGTTATTATATATGGATTAAGAGGACGCACATCCATAATAACAGAGGTTCTGTTCTTTTATGTAGTCAGTATAAATCGAACAACCTCAAATGGTCCTGCTCAATACACACATAGTGTACTAATATAATTTTATAGTCAAGACAGACTAATACCAAATTACACTACAACCGTTCCAATGGTTTGTCTCAATCCATCTTGGTTATGAGCTACTATTTATAATTTATAAGGAACCGATAACATGATCTTCTGTGTGGCACCACACACCATGGTATATACAATATAAATTAAATGGACAATTGCATTAACATATATATAAATATAAAATGTAGACATTTGACCAAAATGATTCTCATTTCAAAATATTTCAAAACAGATGTTCATACGAAAGCTAGGCTTATAGTATATATCCCAACAGGTCGAGCGTCCGGTCGGGCGTGGAGCTCGTGTTGAGCCACTCTTGGCGAGATATCAAGAAGCTCGTGTGTCGACCAAGCGAACATATCATAATTTTGTTTAAGACAGGCGACCAGCTCTGCCTTCTTCGCGCTCTCCAGATCAGCGGCTACAAAGGTGGTCGCCTCCGATCGGTTGGGGGTGGATATGAACCTTCTCCTTTTCTTCGTAAACCAACGTAGGAGGCTTCTCTGTGATAACGTTCACCTCTATCCGCGGATTTTTTCGAGCGGCCCTCACTTATGATTTGACCATCTTGAAGTAGTATTGCCGAGCGGCCAACTAGTCGCCTTTGGCTTTGCCTACCTTGTTGTCCACTGGAAACTTGATCTTCTAGTAATAGGTGGATACGACCACCCAGAACTCATTGAGAGCTGGTTGGCACAATATAACATTGTAGGCCGATGGTGCGTCGACTACAATGAAGTTGATGGTCCTTGTCCTCTTCAGCGGCTCCTCCCTGAGCGAGATGGCCAACCTTACTTGGTCGAGCGATAACACTTTGTTACCTGTGAAGCTACAGAGTGGGGTCATCATGGGCAACGACTCACTCCAATCCATTTGCAACTGATCGAACACCTTCTTGAATATGATGTTCACCGAGCTCCATGTATCAACGAAGGTTCAGTGAATAATATAATTAGAAATTATCACTCAGATGATCAATGTGTTGTCGTTAGGGATCTTGACTCCCTCTAAGTCTCTCGGGTCGAAACTGATCTCAGGTCCTTCGGCCCGCTCCTTGCTACAGCCAACAGCATGGATTTTAAGTCGCCGAGCGTTCGACTTCCTCGCTTGATTGGAATCATCGTCGGTCGGCCCACCGACGATCATTCTTATCTCTTCCCAAGCGGCGTTACTCCTATTCTCTTCTTCTTGAGCCAAATGCCTGTTCCGCTTGGTAGAGGCTCGGGCAGGACTTTGGTTGTTTCTTCGCTGAGGCTGATAGTGGTGTGGCTCAGCTGTCCTTCCTTTTTTCGTTCAACCAGCTAATCAGCGCCTATATCACCGATCGGGAGATGGGGACCGACAGTGGTATCCCCGTGAGGCCAGCCTACTAGCTGCCAGGTTGTAGTAGTCCCTGGTGTTGTGTGTTGCCGACGGGTGGAAGGAGCAGAACATTGGCGTCCACATTTTGCCTTTTGCAGCCTTTGGGTGAGCGACTGCTACATGCTGAACGACATGTGCTCTAAACTTGTGCGGCGGGGCTCTTCCCGACTGCGACCCCTTAAGGGGTTGATGTGCGTAAATATTATGATAGTTTATGCATATTTTTAACGCACATTCACTTACTTTATACGTACATATTCTTCGTATGATCGTCTTTTTTATCATGTATTCATCATATATATTCTTTTGTTTGGATATCTGCTCTTTGTTTGGTTTTATGTTGACAGGGATAACTTTCGGAGTAAAAACAGTGATTGTCGATGCATAAGAACGAGCCAGAGAACACGGTCGTGCAACATATTGTTAGAGTGTATACTAAAAGACTAGCTTTTTGTAAACATTTATTTTGAAATAAAGAATCACATTGGTCAAATGTCTACATTTATATGCTAAGTGTAGTTGTTCAATTAATTTATATTGTAGATAACATGGTGTGTGGTGTCACACACAGAAGATCATGTTATCAATTCCTTATAAATTATAAACAGTAGCTCACAACTAAGATGGATAGGAACAAACCATTGGAATAGTCATAGTGTAATTTGGTATTAGTTTATCTTGACTAATAAATTATACTAGTACACTCTGAGTGTATTGAGCAGGACCATTTAAGGTAAGTTCTTTTTATACTTATTGCATAAAAGAATAAGACCTTTGTTATTATGGAAGTGTGTGCTCTTAATCATGATATAATAACAAGCACATATACTCAATATTCATTTCTTTAATTTATCAAAGGGTGAGATTTAGTTCTATAAATCAATAGGCTAGATAAGTTGGAAAATTGTATTATTTATGTGGTGTGTTGTTGATTATAAAATGAAATTGTGTCCTAGTAATCTAGGTTGATGATGTCCCCTTGAGAAGCTCATAAGGATTGTCATGTAAACCCTGCAGGTGGACTTAGTCAGACATGACAATGAAGATAAGTGGTACTACTCTTGGAGCTAGATATTAATTAAGTGAGTTGTCAGTAACTCATTTAATTAGTGGACATTCTATATCTTAAACACAGGGAGACTAACACACTCATGATAAGAAGGAGCCCATATAGTAATATGGGATTGGTGTGGTAGTTCAATAATAACTCTTTAGTGGAATGAGTTATTATTGATGAACTCGAGTTGGGTGTTCGGGGGGAACACGGGAAGCTCAAGTTCATCGGGAGACCAAAATCAATTCCTCCTCTTGGTCCCTGTCGTAGCCTCTTATTTATAAAGTGTTATACCCACCCATACCCACATTCTTACCCATCTTAAGGTGGTCGGCCAAGCCAAGCTTGGAGCCCAAGCTAGGGGTCAGCCAAGATCAAGCCTTGATGGAGCAAGTAGGTGGCCGACCCTAACTTGGAGCCCAAGTCAGTGGCCGGCCACAATAAAATTAAATGGATTTTAATTTTTTAAAATCTTTCCTCATGTGGAAGCCATGATTTAAAAGAAAGTTTAAAATTTAAATCTTTCCTTTTATAGCTTTCTACAAAAAATTAAGAGAAAGGTTTGATATCTTTCCTTATTTGTAGTTAAAAGGAATATTTTAATTTTTTATAAAACTTTCCTTTTTTGTGACCATCCTCATGGTTTTAAAAGAGAGTTTTAAAATTTAAATCTTTCCTTTTATAGTTTCTACAAAAGATTAAGAGAAAAGATTTGATGTCTTTCCTAATTTGTAGATTGAAAGGAAGATTTTAATTTTGAGAAAACTTTCCTTATTGTAATCATCCACATGTTTTAATAGAGATATTTTAATTTATAAAAGTTTCCTTTTGTAACCAACCATGAAGGAAATTTTTAAAGAGAAATTTTTATTTTAAAAATTTTCAGAAACAAATTAGGAAATTTTAATTTTGTGTTTAAAACTTTTCTTGTATGGAGGACATGTAGGGGTCGGCCACATTAATAGAAGAAAAGGATTTTTTTATCAATTAAATTTTCCTTTCTATGGCAAAGAAAATAAGGAAGTTTTTATTAAAACTTTCCTTATTTGTCAAGACCAAGGAATATAAAAGAGAGGGTAGAGGTGTCTCACTTCATAACAATCTATCTGCTATTATTCCTCTATTCCTTGTGGTGGCCGACCCTCTCTTCTTCCTCTTCCCCTATTCTTCTTCTTAAGTGGCCGGCGGCATCATCATCTTGGAGAGATCTTGGTGGCCGGATTTTGCTTAGAGAAGAAGAAGAGATAAAAGGCATTATTTCCTAACATCCCTTGGAGCTTGGTTAATGGCCGAAGTTCTTCATCTCTAGGAGATTGTTGGTGGCCGAAACTTGCAAGGAGAAGAAGGAGGCTTGGGTGGATTCTCGTCTTGGTAGATCGTCACTCACACGACGCCCGAGATAAGAAGAGGAATACAACAGAAGATCATGAGGTCTATAAGCTATAAAAGGTATAACTAGTTATTAGTTTCCGTATCATAACTAGTTCATCATTTTATTTAGATCTTGAAATACCAAACATAAGAGGCTAATGAATCTAGGTTATCGAATTTATGTTTTCGATTTTGTGTTTCTTTTATTTTTCAAACTTGTGATTCGATTGTTCTTTTTGGTTAAACCTAGGGTTACTATAAGGAAATTAAATATTGAATTTTGTTGAAAGGCTTTGTCTAGAAAGTAGTGGATGCTCCCATACCCAAGAAGGCCTAGTGCCTCGCCATGTTTAACCTAGAAGCTTATCTCTGAAATTAATATTTAATTGAATTTGTAACATAAGTAGATTTGGATTAATAATGTTAAGCATCGTTTGTAATCCAAGTCTAAACCTCTAAGAACAGATAAGTTAAGTTTGGAATCAATAATGTTAAGTTCTGTTTGTGATTCTAAATTTAATTTCTAAAGAACACAATAGGTTATTAGGAATGGTTCAGGACTTGTACAAAATTTTTGTACAGGGGAACCAGTACGATATTTCGAGTAGCAACCAACAATTGGTATCAAAACTAGGGTTTGCCTCTGTTTGTTTGGTTTTCAGTTTAATTATGCACATGTCATACATAATTTAGGCAGGATAATAGTAGGATATGCTAACTCTGTGGTTGCAGGGTCCAACTATTATGGCTTATAGTGATTGTGTGTGATTGGACCCTTGGACATGTTGGTTGCTACTCGGAAAACCTATAGGTTCCACTGTACAAAAATTTTGTACAAAGGTCTGAACCTTTTCCTAGCTACCATGTGTTCTTTTAAATTAAATTTTGGATCGCCTGCGGAACTTAACACGTTTGATCCAAAACTTAATCTATTTGTTCTTTTAGGTTTTGACTTGGATCTCCTGCGGAACTTAACACGTTCGACCCAAGTCTCCTTAAGTTATTAATTCCATTAAATATTAATTTCCATAAAAGGTTCCCAGTACTGACGTGGCGAGGCACATGGCCTTCTTGGATATGGGAGCAACCACCACCGACTAGACAAAACCTTTAATAGAAAGCTAATATTTAATTTCCTAAAATAACTTTAGGTTAACCAAAGAGAACAATCAAATCACAAGGAAAAGAAAGAAACAAAGAACACAACTTCGAAAAAACATATTCAAAATTCTAGAACGTAAGCCTCTTGTATTTGGTATTATTTCCATAAATAACTAGCATGATGCGGAAATAAAATTTACTAGTTATACCTTGTAGAAAAACCTCTTGATCTTCTACCGTATTCCTCTTCTAACCTCGGACGTTGTGTGGGCAACGATCTTCCGAGACGAGAAACCACCAATCACCTTCTTCTCCTCCTAGCTAGGTTCGGCCAACAAAGAGGAAGCTTCACCAAGGAAGAAAAACAAAATACTAACCAAGCTCCAAGAGATGCTAGCTTTCTCTCCTTCTTCTTCTTCTTCTCCGAGTAGTATCCGGCCACCACAAGAGCTCCAATAGAAGGGTAGGGTTCGGCCACCACAAGAGGAAGAGAGGGAGAGGTTGGCCGGCCACACCAAGGAACAAAAGAGGGAGAGGAATAATAGATGTTGTCTTGTGAAGGCACCCTCACCCCTTCTTTTATATTCCTTGGCCTAGGCAAATTAGGAAATTTAATTACAATAAAATTTCCTTTATTTCCTTGACATGATTTAATTGAGAAAAATTAAATAAAATTTCCCAATTTAATCTCTAATGGCCGGCCACTTCTAGAGGAAATAAATTAGACAAGTTTTAATCAACAAATTAAAACTTCCTAATTTGTTTCCGGAAATTTTAAAAATAAAATTTCTCTTTAAAAATATCTTCATGGTTGATAAAGGAAATTTCTATAATTTTAATTTTATCAACATGTGGATAATTTTTAAAGAGAAAATAACTCATCAATCTACAAATAAGGAAAGAGATCTAATCTCTTTCTTTAATCTTTTGTAGATCTTTTACAATAGAGATATTTTAATTTTAATTTTAATTCTCTTTAAAAAATTATTTCTTCCACATAATAAAAACTAAAATTAAAATCCCTTTTTAATTTAAATTGGCCGGCCCCACTAGCTTGGGTTCAAGCTAGGGCCGGCCACCCAATAATATACCTAGGCCGGCCCTAGCTTGGTTCCCAAGCTATCTTGGCCGGCCCCTTATTAGTGGGTATAGAAGGTGGGTATAGGTGGGTATAAAACTTCTACAAATAAGAGGCTACGATAGGGACCGAGAGGAGGAATTGGTTTTGGTCTCCCGATAAAATTAAGCATCCCGTGTTCGCCCCGAACACACAACTTAATTTTATCAATGATAATTCATTCCACTAGAGAATTATCATTGAACTACCGCACCAATCCCAAATTAAATTTTTGGGCTCCTTCTTATTATGAGTGTGTTAGTCTCCCTGTGTTTAAGATATCAAATGTCCACTAATTAAGTGAGTTACTGACAACTCATTTAATTAATATCTAAGTCCAAGAGTAGTACCACTCAACCTTATTATCATGTCGGACTAAGTCCACCGGGGTTTACCATGACAATCTTTATGAGCTCCTCTTGAGGACATTATCAACCTAGTATCTCTAGGACACAGTTTCCTTCTATAATCAACAACACACACTATAAGTGATACCATTTCCCAACTTATCGGGTTTATTGATTCAACGAACTAAATCTCACCCATTGATAAATTAAAGAAATAAATATCAAATATATGTGCTTGTTATTACATTAGGATTAAGAGCACACACTTCCATAATAACCGAGGTCTTTGTTTATTTATAAAGTCAATATAAAAAAATGACCTCAAATGGTCCTACTCAATACACTCTGAGTGTACTAGTGTAATTATATAGTCAAGATAAACTAATACCTAATTACACTACGACCTTCCAATGGTTTGTTCCTTTCCATCATGGTCGTGAGCTCATGTTTATAATTTATAAGCTAACCGATAACATGATCTTCTGTGTGTGACACCACACACCATGTCATCTACAATATAAATTAATTGAACAACTACATTTATCATAAATGTAGACATTCGACCAATGTGATTCTTATTTCTAGATAAATGTTTATACCAAAAGCTAGGCTTTTAGTATACACTCCAACAATCTCCCACTTATACTAAAAGACTTAGTATATCTGCTGCCATACATCTGATTCCTAACCTTTCAACATGCCCATCAAAAGCTCTTGCCTTAAGGACCTCAGTGGAAGGATCAATAGGTCATCACCTTATGCAATCTAGGCGGCAACAACTTCTCCTCGTTTATACGATTTCTCGTATTGGGTGGTACTTGCGCTCTATTGTGTTTACTTGCCTTATAGACTTATGATTTCTTCGAGTTTGCTACTGCACCAACATTATTACAATAAATTGTAATAATCTTTGGATAAACCAGAAATCATATCTAAGTCTATCTTGAGGTTATTGAGTCATACAGCTTTTAATGGCTACCTCAGAGGCTTGCCATATACTAAGCTTCTATGGTGGAGTCCAGAAAAACACCTATGCTTATCACTCTTCCATAGTTATGACTTTACCTCCTAAAATAAACACAAAACCCCGAGGTTGCCTTATTATTGTCCCTATCCAATTGGAGGTCAAAATCCATACAACCCATAGGAACCAAATTAACTGCCTTGTAAGCTAGCATATAATCTTTAGTGCCTCTAAGGTACTTTAATATATACTTTACTGCAGTCCAATGTCCTTGTCTAGGGTTACTTTGATATCTGCTAACTATGCTCTTAGCAAAACAGATTCTGATCTCGTGCATAGCATACATTAGGTTGTCTAACTGCCGAAGCATAAAGAACTGCCTACATGTCCTCAATCTCCTTTAATGTCATCTGAGACATCTCTTTAGATAAAGACACTCCATGCTTAAAAGGTAAGAAACCTTTTGAGGAGTTTTGCATGCTTAAAACGAGCAAGGATTTTTTCGATGTATCAAGCTTGGAATAAATATATTTTTTCTTGTGATCCCTTATTACTTTGATCTTAAAAAATATATACATTCTCCCAAGTCCTTTATATCGAATTATTTGGACAACCATACCCCTACTTCTGACAACATTTTGATATTGTTTCCAACTACCAAAAATGTTATCTACGTATAGTACAAGAAATACCACCACGTTTCCATCACATCTTTTGTATACACAAAACTTTATCTGTTTACTCAATAAATCCATAGGTGTGGATTACTTTGATAAACTGGATGTTCCAAGACCTTGAAGCTTTGTATCAGTCCATAGACTGATTGAGCTTGCACACAAGATGCTCTTAGCACTTTGCAATGAACCCTTCTAGTTGCTTTATATGGATGCTTTCTTCAAGACTTCTATTAAGGAATGCTGTCTTGACATCCACTTGCCAAATAGATAAAAGAATCCGGATAGACTTAAGCATGGCTACCAGTGAAAAAGGTTTCCTTTTTCATCAAGCCTTGCTTTGAAGGTTTCTACCTTCCTGTCTATCCCTCTTTTTCTATTATAGACTTTTTACACCCAAAGGCTTTTACACCACTTGGTGGTTCTACAAGCTTCCAGATTTTATTAGAATACATATATTCTAATTCTATTATTCATTACTCTTTGCCAAGATGCTTCATATTTATCTTGGAGTGCTTCGTCATATGTCCGGAGATCAGGTTCATGTCCTTCAGGGATCGAGTTCAAAAACTCTCCCAAAACATGAATCTTTTAAGGTTGCTTAACAACCCTCCCACTACGACAAGGCATTTTCTGCAATTGTGTATCATTTGTGATACGTGTTGCAGTTTTCTTGTGGTATCTCATCTTGTACAGTTGGTACTAGATTAGACATGTCTTTTATTATTTCCTTAAGAACAAATTTACTTATGAGCACGTGGTTCATTATATAGTCCTTTTAAAATCAGTCATTGATGCTAACAATGACCTTCTGATTTTTAAGACTATAAACCTACTTTTGTTTATCTAGGATAACTTACAAACAAGTGAACTCCTATCCAACTTATCATTATCTCTCTTTAACATATATGCTGGATTACCTGAATCCGAATATGCTTCAAAATAGGCTTACGCCTATTCAGCAATTCTATATGAGTAGAGAGTTATGACTTGGAAGACACTATGTTCACTTTCATTTTCAGAGTTTATCCTTAAAACAAATTTGGTAATTTTCTGAATAACTCATCATCTATCTAATTATTCCATAAGAGTTCTTTACCTTCTTTCTACTACACCATTCTGTTGGGGTGTACCAGATGCAGTTAGTTGGGATTGAAATCAACTTCTGATAAGTGACTCCTAAAATCTCTCAAGAGGTACTTGCCACTATGATCTTCCATAGTAACTTTTTACTTTATTCCTCCACATCAACCTTGTACTCTTTGAACTAATCAAAGTACTTAGTCTTGCGGTACATTAAGTAAATTTATTTGTATCTTGAATAGTTGTCTATAAATTAGACAAAATATTCAATACTACCTCTTGTCTGGATAGTCATAGGATCACACAAATCAGAATGAACCGATTTCAACATATCTTTGACTCCATACCCCTTGGACTTAAAAGCTTCTTGGTTATTTTTCTTCCAAGTAAGACTCGCAGGTTGGAAAGATTTCCACTACCAATGAACCCAAAAGTTCATCAGCTACCAATGAATCCTACTCAAGTATAACCTAGCTTTATATGCCAAAGATATAATTGGTTCATTTTCGAAGGTTGCTTTCTCTTAAAATTAGAAGATGTGTTACTAATTTCCATTTGTTGCATCGTGGGAGTTTATTGGATTATAAATTGTCAACCATCATACCAGAATAGATAACTTTCCTATTTTTCTTGATAACAACTTTGTTATCAAAATAGACACAATATCTATAATAGTTTAGAAACTGAAATCAGGTTCTTTCTAAACTTGGTACGTAAAGACAATTACTTAAAATCCATATTTTATTCTTATCAAAGGATAAACATCTCCCACTGCAACAGCTACCACTTTTACAGTAGTGCCCATGTGGACGGTGATTTACCTTTCATTTAGTTGTCGGGTTTCCTGGAACCCTGCAATGAATTGCAGACATGATTAATGGCATCTTGTATCTACACTCCAGGTTCTGGTAGATAACACCACTGGACATGTTTCAACTAATGAATTAAATACATCTAAATTGTTCTTAGTTCTAAGAAGACAGTCTACCTTAATGTCCAAGTCCTATTTCCAATCATTACAATTGGGACTAATAAGTCTTTTTCTATAGTATGACTACTAGGGATTGACAAACATCCTAAGAATCACAAAAATATTTGTTCAAGATCAACTCCTTAAAATCTCCATGAATTTTGTGTATACAAAATCGAAGAGGAGATTTTATTCATTAATTTTATTATCTCGTCAACTTTACTTTATGACGAATAAAATTAATAGTTGATCTGTCTTTGATCAAATATTTGGTCAAAACTCTTTGAATTTAAAATAAAATATTGATTCCTCAAACAATATTATTTAAATTCACCAACACCTCAAACACCGTGACTTTTGCATGCCACGTTAGTGTGGACGTATACAAATTCAACATTTGTAAAAGGAGGGTTTTACCCATTAACTATCTTGTCAACGTATCTTTATGACAAATAAAATTATCTCAAACACCGTTAATTTTGTATGCCACGTTAGTGTGGACGTATACAAAATCAATCATTTGTAAGAGGGTTTTAACCCTTTAATTTTATTATCTTGTCAACCTAGTTTTATGACAAATTAATAGTTGGTTTCATTTGGTCACACAAATAATAGCAATGACTCCGATGGGAGGATACTATTAGATGTGTCTAAGTGTATACCATTACTTGACACTAAGTCCATTAATAAGATTATGCCCCTTCCGTTGGGGAAGATCACACGCTCTTAATTAACTTCCTATAGTCATCCAAAAATGGAAGTCTGTTCTAGTGATCCACAAACAAGCTCATCCGTTATGGAGGAAGGCACTCGAGCCAACGCGCAAGCTTGTTTGCATCACTTACAAACCAGTAATGGAGACCATGGATTTATTTAAAATCCCTCTCCCACTTAGTTATTTATAAACGAGGAATTTTAACTATGCTAGCCTACTAGTCATGTATACTAACATGCACACAAGACAATATAAAAGCAATAAATAGAAAATCTAATTTTCAACTATTATGGCTTTTATCTCTAGTTGTCCTCCGTGTGTTGTCATCCCAAGTCGCTGCCATATTTGGCCACCGCCACCGGGTCTAGCTGTCGCATCCAGTTCCTCTGCGCCTCTGGTCCTTAGAAGGTTCCACGCTTTGCAAGATTCGATCCGCGACATACATAGAATTTTACATTTTGATCCTATATTCCATAAAAGGAATGTACATGTATCTAGATCAAAATAAAATCCTAATAAAACTAAATACAGCTGTATTTTAATACAATCATGCACACTCGGATAAATGCCCTTGACATGTCCAAGGGTCCAATCACACACATAATAACTAAAAGCCATAATAGTTGGATCCTGCATCCACAAAGTTAGCACATCCTACTATTAACCTGCCTAAATTATGTATGACATGTGCATAATTAAACTAATACCAAATACACAGAGGCAAAACCCTAGCTCTGATACCAATTGTTGGTTGCTACTCGGAAAACCTATAGGTTCCACAAAAATTTTGTACAAAGGTCGAACCTTTTCCTAGCTACCATGTGTTCTTTTAAATTAAATTTTGGATC